>NW_028227269.1:40400000-41057500 GCF_978045245.1 Mus caroli | reverse complement strand
CCTCTCAGGAGACAGCTATATCAGGTTCCTGTCAGCAAGCACTTCTTGGCATCCACAACAGTGTCTGTGTTTTGTGTCTGTATGTGGAATTGATTCCCAGGTGGGGCAGTCTCTGGATGGCCTTTCCTTCAGTCTCTGCTCCACACTTTGTATCCATATTTCCTCCTGTGAGTATTTTGTTCCTGCTTCTAAGAAGCACCAAAGCATCCACACTTTTTTCTTACTTCTTGAGCTTCATGTGGTCTGTGAATTGTGTCTTGGGTATCGGTAACTTTTTGGCTAATATCCACATATCAGTGAGTATATATCATGTGTGTTATTTTGTGAATAGGTCACCTAACTCAGGATGATGTTTTCTAGTTCCATCCATTTGCCTAAGAATTTCATAAAGTCATTGTTTTTAATAGCTAAGTAGTACTCCATTGTGTAAATGTACTACATTTTCTGAATCCATTCTTCTGTTGAAGGACTTCTGGGTTCTTTCCAGCTTCTGGATATTATAAATAAGGCTGCTATGAACATGGTGGGGCACATGGCCTTGTTATATGTTGGAAAATCTTTTGGGTATATTCCCAGGAGTGTTATAGCTGGGTCCTCAGGTAATACTATGTCCAACTTTCTGAGGAGCCACCAGAATGATTTCCAGAGTGATTGTACAAGCTTGCAATCCCACCAACAATGGAGGGGTGTTCCTTTCCCCACACTCTTGTCAGCACTTGCTGACATCTGAGTTTTTGATCTCAGCCATTCTGACTGGTGTGAGGTGGAATCTCAGTGTTGTTTTTTTTATTTGCATTTCCCTGATGACTAAGGATGTTGAATGATTCTTTAGATGCTTCTTGGCCATTTGGTATTCCTCATTTGAGAATTCTTTGTTTAGCTATGTATCCCATTTTCCAATACGGTTATTTGATTTTCAGGAGTTGAACTTCTTGAGTTCTTTGTATATATTGGATATTAGCCCTCTATTGGATGTAGGGTTGGTCAAGATCTTTCCTCAATCTGTTGGTTGCCATTTTCTCCTATTGATAGTGTCCTTTGCTTTACAGACTCTTTGCAATTATATGAGGTACCATTTGTCAATTCTTGACCTTACAGCATAAGCCATTGGTGTTCTGTTCAGGAAATCATCCCCTGTACCCATGTCTTCGAGGCTCTTCCCATTTTTTTCTTCTCTTAATTTCAGCATATCTGGTTTTATGTGGAGTTACTTGATCCACTTGGACTTGAGTTTTGTGCAAGGAGATTAAGAACAGATTGATTTGTATTCTTCTACATACTGACCACCAGTAGGACCAGCACCATTTGTTGAAAATCCTGTTGTTTTTCCACTGGATGGTTTTAGCTCTTTTGTCAGAGATCAAGTGACCAATGTGGGGTTCATTTCTCCCTCTTCAATTCTATTCCATTTATCTTCCTGCCTCTCTGTGTACCAGTACCATACAGCTTTTATTAATATTGCTCTGTATTATAGCTTGAGATCAGGGAGAGTGATTCTCCCAGAAGTTCTCGTATTGTTGAGAATAGTTCTTGCTATCCTTCTTTTTTTTCTTTGTTTTCCAAATTAATTTTCAAATTGCTTATATTTTTAATGAATATAATTTTACAAAGTTTACTTTAGATTTTACTTTTTGAAAAAGAGAGTAAAATTACAAGCTTTGTGATGCTGAAGGTCCTCTTTCTGTGAGTAAGTACAATCTCAGTTCTGAGTTTGTTATTATAATTATTTTAAATTGTTTTTAAATATTCTCAATAGAATTTTAAATCTAGATATGCTTTCTCAAAGAAATGGTACTTTCACACAATGTAATAATAATAATAATAATAATAATAATAATAATAATAATAGCACCTATGAAGGCCAGTTGATGGTGTCCCTAGAGTTTAATGTAACTTGTTTTTGTTATTACCATAATTTTCATTGCTATATGAATAAAAGCAAGAAAAAAATCACACCTGAATGAGATCAACATCAAACATCCAAGACAAAAATATCCAAATATCTACTGAAAAGCATGCAATGTTTTGAAACAAAATGAGACATAAAGACAAAAGCACAGTCATTAAAACCTAATTATTATTTTCAAAGAAAATACTTGTTTATAGAATTAGAAAAATTAATTTCACTAACATAAAACACTTGCATCTGTTTCTACTTATAAGCATGCCTAGACAAATATGCAAAGTAGAATACTAATTTTTGTTCTTGTAAGAGTGTAGCTCTAATAAATGTCAGCAAATACTCTTTGGATAAAAAGAAATGATCAATAATAATTAATGAATGCTCCATTTTGATTCGCTCATATATACTCTTTCTTTATAAATGCTAATAATTTTTAGGTGTGTGCGTGTGTGTGCGTGTGTGTGTGTGTGTGTGTGTGTGTGTGTGTGTAAAGGGCAGGAAGAAAAGAGAATGTGTGAAGGAGATTGTTTTATAGAGCCAGCAGGAAGTGAGGTTTGTTTTTTTTTATATATAATATATAATTTGAGTGTTGAGTATTTGAAAACAGGAATATATAATCATAGGTTTCACAGGTTTGGGAAAAGTGACCATTCTATCTGCCTACAATAGATATTCTAAATGTAGGCTGTAGTTTAAAGGAACAAAGAGCAAGAGATGGATTTGCTATAATCTAGAGTTTGGAACCAATATCTTGAAATCTAGTATGTAGAAAACAAAAGAGCCACAAGTATAATACCAAATGTTTCTTCTGAGAAGCTGTGTTGTGGCTCATGTTCAAAACTCTGAGGATGTTAGCCTATGGTTGACACTACAATATGTAATAAAAGTCAGTACTTCCCTAAGCTAGATAGAATTAACTGACATCCTTCCTTCAAATTACAAGACAAAAAGTTTAAATGTAACTGTATTTAAAAAATACAAATTTTCTCTAATTCCTTATGTCTATAGTCATCTTTTCTAATAATTTAGTAACATAAAATTAAATTACAAAATGTTCTACCAAACACAATTTTTAAATTAATTTTCATCACAAAAAGGACAACATAGTAATATATTCAAATATATACACATGTAAATGTTTATAGAACATGTTGTAATGAAAACTCAAATATTATATTTTCAGAAATATAATATATGATTTTTATATTCTATATGAGATATAATAGATCTCTTGAACTTACTTTTTCTAAGTGAAATAATGTTAGGATTTATTAATCTGTATATTTAAATATATTTATATTGTGACTCATATATTATACACATATTTTAATGAAAAGTAAAGATGCAGAGTTGTCTAATTTTGTCTCCATAATTGGTTACAAAGCTATGATTATTATTTTATATCTCATCTCCTATTTATCATGTGCTTCCATTGTCCTGAGCAGACTAAATGTACTACTTAGTGGGGTAAGTAATTTTTTCTAGCAGTTAATCTACATAGGCCCTGACATTTCTTATGGTTGTGTTTGTCCCCATTAATTTTTACTTTAATTTTTTGGTTAGCCTCACAAACACATGGAAGTGAGCTTTTTTAAATTTCTTTTTTATTTTTATTTCCATTGTAAATAGACTATTTTCTCATAGAGTACATCCCAACCAAAATTTCCATCTCTCCACTTCACCTAGCTCCCCTCCCCCCTTCTTTTTCCTCTCAGATTCACCCTTCTTCTTATTCCTCTTCAGAAAAGAGCAGCCCTCCAAGAGAAAACAGCCAACAGGACAAACAAGATATAATAAGACAAGGCAAAAGTCTTCCTCTCAAGACTAAACAAGGTAAAGCAATAGCAAAAACATGTTTCAAGAACAGGCAAATGAATCAGAGAAAATCTCCTACCATTAGGAGTCTCACAAAAACATCAAGCTAATAGCCATAAAAATATATGCAGAGGACATGGTGCAGACACCTGTGGGCAGTTATACTTGCTGCTTCAGTTTTTTGTGAGCCTAAGGGAGTCCTGGACAACCAAGAACTGGAGACTGGTTAACCCAAAGATTCAGGGTAGAAACAAACACGATTAGAAAATACACACAGGCATACAGACACACACAAACACACACACACACATAGACACAGACATGTATATATATTGATAGTTAATCTAATGATTCCTGGTGATATACTGCTATATTCATAGGTCTGTGCCTTGTCCAATAATCATCAGGGAGGAGTCCTCTGGCATCAAAAGGCAGTGGGTGCAGAGGACCACAATCAGAAATTATGGAGGGGAGAGAGAAAGTGGGAGGGGGAGGGAGAGACAGAGAGAGAGAGAGAGAGAGAGAGAGAGAGAGAGAGAGAGAGAGAGAGAGAGATCTAAATTCCAATTTAAATCATGAGTTCTTCACCTCTGTGATGCATATTTTAGGAGTCATGGAAAGATCTTAGGAGTGAGAGGGAATGGAGGGCACCTAGAACATGACACATTGAATCAACATTTTTTTCTTTTTTCTTTTATTGGATATTTTCTTTATTTACATTTCAAATGTTATCCCCTCTCCAGGTCTCCCCTGGAAAACCCTCCTACCTGATCCTCCTTACCCCTGCCTCTTTGAGGGTGCTCCCCTACCCACCTATCCACTCTAGACTTTCTGCCCTGACATTCCCGTACACTGGAGAATCAAGCCTTCACAGGATTAAGGTTGTCTCCTTACATTGATGCCCAACAAGGCCATCCTTTGCTACATATGGGACTGGAGCTGTAGGTCCCTCCATGTGTACCCTTTGGTTTGTGGTTTAGTTTCTGGGAGCTCTGGGAGGGGGGTGGTCTGCTTGGTTGACATTGTTGTTCTTCCTATGGGGTTGCAACCCCCCTCAACTCTTTCATTTTCTTCTCTAACTCCTCCATTGGGGACCTCACACTCAGTTGGCTGCTAGCAGAGTATCTGCCCCTGTGCTTTTACAGTGCCTCTCAGGAGACAGCCTTATCAGGCTCTTGTCAGCAATCACTTCCCACTTCCCAGCATCCACAATAGCTTGGTCTCTGGATCTCCTTCCCTTCAGTCTCTGCTTCACACTTTGTCTAGGTATGTCCTCCTGTGAGTATTTTGTCCCTGCGCCTAAGAAGTACTGAAGCATCCACACTTTGGTCTTCCTTTTTCTTTTGCTTCATATGGTCTGTTGAATTGATTTTTTTTTAATTAGACTATAATTATACCATTTCACCCTTCTAACCTTTTTGTGGCTCCATTTTCCTATAGTTATTTGCTTAAGGGCTAGGCCCCTTGAGATTTCCACTTTCCATGCTAAGAAGTTTTAAGTTATATTTTTCAATACAGACATACTATAGTAAACCCCAGATATTTTTCTCGTTCACATACCTTAACCCCCAGACCACAGGAGTGTGGTGATTACCATTTGTTGAGCTGTGTCAGTCTTGCTATAGAATAATTATCTGACAATGGATTCCATAGTATGAGAAGTATTTTTATACCTGAAGGACTCCCTCATATAACTTTAAGGATGCATTACAAGACACTAATTTTCTATCAAGCTCTCTAGGGATTCTAAATTAAGGTTTGTCTACACAGAGGTAAGGAAGCAAACTTTCTACATCTACCCATCTTGATCTAAGAACATGTGATAAAGAAGCCTATGAGTCAATTTTCAGTTACTTTTCTATAATCTTGCTTTAAAATTATAATTTAATTACCATTGTTACTCATGAAACAATCTACACAGAATGTTTACATTCAATGATTCCTACCTGTGACTGTGGAAGACCACTAGTACAGACATTCATAGCAAGAATGAGCAAGATCAGGCTGGTGGGTCATTTGTTAATAAGAATCTGAAAACCAGACAGAATGACCCTTCATGACAACCTACTTGCCATTTCCCCTCACTATTCTACTTTATGGGCTCTCGAGTTATATAAATTGACAGAGAGGAGAAGAAATAGGGGACTGAAAATCGGATCCTTTGGGACAGGAGTTATAGTCGATTGTTAGCAGCCATTTGGGTTCTGGGACTTGAACCCTACTCCTCTAAAAGAGCAGCCAGTGTTCTTAACCATTGTGACATCACGAAATTTACAGTTAAATGGATGGAACTAGGAAAAACATCATCTTGAGGAAGCTAACCCAGACCCAGAAAGTCAAACATGGAGTGAACTCGTTTATAAGTGAGTATCCGCTATTAAGTATACAATAACCACCCTACCAACTCATAGATCCATAAAAGCCAAGTAATAAGGAAGGCACCAGAGGATATATCAGATTTACCTCAGAATAAAAGTAAAATAGATATCAGTGGTGGTCCAGAGGTGGGTATGGATGGAAAAAGAAGGAATCTGGCTAGGTGGGTGGATATAAAAATATTGAGAAGTGGGGTAGGGATTTCTGGGATGAGGTAGATATCTAGCCTAATGGAAACTCTCAGAAATCTACAAGGGTAATCTCCTGAAGATTCCTAATAATGCATAATACAGAGTTTGAATAAGCCTTCTTTTGTGACCAAGCAAGGCTTCCAGTAGAAGGATTAGAACACCAACCTATCCACAAAAACTTGGACCTACCATTTATCCTGCCTGAAAGGTGTGCTGGGATAAAAGTGACTGGAATGAAGACCAAAGTGTGGACACTTTGCCTCTTCTTAGAATTGGGAACAAAACACCCATGGAAGGAGTTACAGAGACAAAGTTTGGAGCTGAGACGAAAGAATGGAACATCTAGAGACTGCCATATTCAGGGATCCATCACATAATCAGCCTCCAAATGCTGACAGCATTGCATACACCAGCAAAATTTTGATGAAAGGACCTGATATAGCTGTCTCTTGTGAGGCTATGTTGGGGCCTGGAAAACACAGAAGTGGATGCTCACAGTCAGCTATTGGATGGAACACAGGGCCCCCAATGGAGGAGCTAGAGAAAGTACCCTAAAGGTGTCTGCAACCCTATAGGTGGAACAACAATATGAACTAACCAGTACCCACGGAGTTCATGTCTCTAGCTGCATATGTAACAGAAGATGGCCTAGTCAGCCATCATTGGGAAGAGAGGCCCCTTGTTCTTACAAACTATATGCCTCAGGGCCAAGAAGTGGGAGTGGGTGTGTAGGGGAGTGGGGGGGGGAGAGGGTCTGGGGGACTTTTGGGATAGCATTTGAAATGTAAATGAATAAAATACCTAATTTAAATAAATAAATAAATAAATAAGTGACTGGAACTTGTCATAGTCTCCAAGTAATGACTGGTCCAATTTGAGGACCACACCATGAAAGGAATCTCGTGTCTGATACTGCCTAAAGAGCCAAGAACCAGAGGATTGAATGTCCAGATGCCTAGGATAGAACCAAGCTTGACTGGCAAAAACAAAAGACAGGAAGGAAGAAAGAGAGAGAGAGAGAGAGAGAGAGAGAGAGAGAGAGAGAGAGAGAGAGAGAGAGAGAGAGAGAGAGAGAGAGAAAGTATAGACAAGGAAGGAAAGAAAGAAAGAAGAGATAGAAAAAGGTCAATGAAATGATTCCTAATGATATTTTGTACTCTTAATGTTATCAATTTGTAGCTTGGTGTTCTTATGGAATTCATAACACTGGGAATGAGAGCTGTCTCTAACTTATTTGCCTGCTTTTGCAGACCCTTTCCTTCCTATGATATTGCTACAACCTGGCTTGATATGAGGATATGTACCTAGTCTTGCAATTTATTATGCTATGTTTGCTTGATATCCCTGGGAGGCCTGCTCTTTAAAGTAGGAGGAGTGGATCTAGGGAAAAGGCGAGGTGTGAGGAAGACTGTGAATTGAGAAGTTAAGGGAAACTGCATGAATATACGAAAGAATAAATACATGATTTTAATATAAAGAAACTGGCACTGTTACCATTTTCTCTATAAACTAATTTGTATTAACAAAAAGAAATGAACACCAATAATTTCTTAATTGTACTCCTGAGATTTAAAAGACAATTTTTTCTAAGACAATTTGAGAAGAGTCTAAAAATTCTGAACACAAGTAAAGCCCAAAGATAAGCATGTCCAGGTCTTATTTATAATGTCTATCCTAAAAGGAGTTCCTGAAAATTAAATGAGATAATAAGCTTCTTACCAAAGTGCCTTTCTAGCACAAAATTTGTCTTGATTTATTGAACTACATTTGGATTGTTCCTGGTTTAGGTCAAGTTTGTCAAGAAAAGTCTCATATACAGAAATAGAAGATAAAACAGTGTAGCCTAGCCAAGACTCATTTAAGAGAATAACAGTCATGGGCACTTCTTTAAATTCCATCTCTTAGAAACAATTCATTAGGGATTCACCCACTGTCAAATGAAACTGATGTTTTTCATCCATCCTCTGATACCTACCTACGTCATTGAAATATGCAGTGTTGCAAAACAATTTTCTCCAAGATTGAACATTCCATCCTACAGGGAGGCTCTTTAAACAGGAAGGCAAATAACTCAAAATAGCTTCAGGAAGTTCCTGAAAATAAACAGAATCACTAGACTTTCTTTCTGCCAGAGTAAGCAACAAAAGCTTAGAATTCTTGTCTAATGAAAGGAACTACCAAGCAGATTCTCAGAGAAGAAAAGCTGCAAGGATACTGACACCAGACCAGCTGCCTGGACGAGAGAGAAACCAGCCAAGCTGCCTGGGAGAAGTTTACATTAACTGTGTGACTTGGAATGGACACTCTTCAACGTCTTGAACTCCCCACAGGCTGTGCAGTGTGTTCCAGGATCTCAGCTTTGGAGATCTGTCATCCCTGCTGGGGTAGGCTTTGTTGATACAGCTGACTTTGAGTCATTTCTGCTCCTTTAAGTAACAAGTACCCATATTTCTATGTGTAATCCCTACGGAACACATCGGTTCACCAAGTTGGACTTGGGTGGTATTTGTACTCTGGTTTATCATGGGATCTCTATCTGGGGTAAGAAGATGTGTGTTCTGATTTCCAAGGAAAAGTTTTATCACACAGTACTGGAAAGCATAAGAACCAGTGCAGAAAATCTGAGCCCTTTAAAACCGTATCTTGATCATAAACAGGAATGATGAGCCTGAGAAATAAAAGCTAATTAACAAGATCCCTGCAAAAACAATCTATTTGCATTTTAAGTATTAGGAGCATCATGACACTTTATCCATAAAAGATCAAGTTTTAGGGATGCTTACCCCATCTCCTGAGGAATAATAAAATGAAGAGTAGAAGCAAATGAATAAATAAATGACAGGAAACACACAAGTGAGAAACCAAAACTTGTACTCTAAGCCACTCTCTGACTCAGGGTGTCAGTGTGAAGTTGATGTATCCAATCCACTCACTGGGCATGTGTCTGGAAGCAGTGATATGAAGTAAACTTGTTAGCTCTATTTGCAATATCCTTATTTGTTGAAAGGTATCATAGATATTTTAAAGTTTTTATAGTTCTAATGGAGAAACCAAACTTGTTTGATAATCACATGGGAACGTCAGGTGATGTTTTTCTTAATTAAGTCTCAGTTTGTCTGGCTATAAATAATCCAAAATTTTCTCATCTAAAAGAAGTATTCAACAGCAGATTGACATTATGAAAACAGCAAACTAATACCCAAGTCTTAAAGAAAATTAATGAAGCACTATAATTACAATTATCTAATGTATTGCTCAATTTTTAACAAGCTACATTAGGATTTGAATAGAATGGGCTAATTTCTGAGAAAGCCCTTTTTTATAACAATCAAGTTTGTTCCACTTATTCTTGTAACAAATGATAAATGCTATGTTAGTTTGTTCTTGGTAGAGATTAAATAAGAAAATTTCAAGAAACTCAAACATGTAAAAAGTAATGACAATATAGAAAATTATACTCAAATGTAGCAAAAATTGCAAACCACTAGTCTTTTTCCATATTACTTTCTCTTCGTTCCTTTATAAAATTAATAACAATTTCCATTGTTAAAATTCGGCATGAAACCCCTACAATTGTTTATTTTGTATAGAAGGGCTGTCCTTCCAGGATCTTCTATATATAACCAACAAAATTTTGTATGGAAGAAAACAGCAGATCATCTTTAAAACACAAATTGAAATAAGTACAATTTAACATTAACATTTATGGAAAGAAATCAATGAATAAAAGGCCTACTTTTTTGCAGTTTCTCTACACTGTGCTTACGATTTTTGAAAAATCAATATTATTTATTACTCTTATTTATCCTTTTTTGCTACCACCCCAGATGTGTTTGTTGGCTCAAACTTTTCGTAACAAATTAATTTTACTTTAATTTTTGTTAAATATTCACTTTAGTGAGTAGAGCACTTGTGAGTTCTTTCATAATAAAAAGTTGCCAATGAGATTACTCTAACAGTTCTCCATCACATAAATCATGTACCTAACACTTTGTCTATGAAATAGAGAGAGAAATGCTCTTGCAACCATGATCCAAGTATCATGACATTTGGCTAGGAGAAGAGGCATTTTAGCCAAATTGAAGGATATTACACAAACCTCAAGCCGTCAGCCCTCAGCACTCTGAGTACTGCAATAGCTTTCATTCTGAGTTTTTCAGCATAAGTTCCAAAGACGTTTCTTCTCTACATTTGTATAAAAACTAACCAGATAACTTGTATATAAAAAAACATAACCATAAGAATAGACACTACATACATGGAAGCATATTTGAAATTGAAATAAAGTTCAATTTTTTGTCATTTCTTCGTAATCATATAATAATATGATTTATCAATGAAATGCTCACAATATACCAGCACAGCATTTTGGTTTTGTTCCCATGTAAGAAAAAAAGCTAGATTTATCAAGAGTTTTGTGTTTCCTTCTATACTATATATTGGTTGTCAATCTTAATACTGTCCATACATGTATGTCTCTATTTCCAGATGGGGTGCACCTAATGCACACCTGCACCCCCTTTTTTGCTTCTGCATTAAGATAAAACTGGCAGAAAAACATGATTACGAATCAGGAATTAAACAGTTTCTACTCAGAATTATTCTACTCAGTTTTCTCATACTATATTAAGACACAAAAGAATGGAGGAAGTCTAGAGGAATTTCATAGAGAAATGTAAGCTGACTCCTTTTAAGAAAAAATAGGACTTACAGAGTCTGGTCAAGGGTCTGAAACACATTCCTTATACTTTGAAATCTTTGAAAACAAATTTAGAAACTGTGCACTGGAGTCAGAATCATATTATGAGACACAAATATGAGATGTTCAATTTGGAATATGGATTTTAGCTTCTCATACTCTGGACAAAATTTTTTGGCTCTCATGACAATGCCCAAAATGGAGACTTTAAAGGACATTAGAAACATTGTGCTAATTTTTTTTTTAAAAATGCCATAACATACTATTAGGATAACTGTTCATCTTCTAACAGGATAATAGTTCGTCTTCATATCTGAAAAAAACTTCATCAATTTTGCTTCTGCTCTGTATCTTGTGACTCAAAAGGCAGGGGAATATTTTTAAGATGTCATGCATTTAGACACCACACCAGATATTTTCACAGTTGCTAGGATCTCTTGATGAATTTAGAAGTGGGAAGAAGATAGAATGGCAAAGAATTGATCCTGGATATTAGGCTTATAAAAATCAGGAGGCAATACATAACAATAAGAATCCTAACAAGAATAGCAGAAGTGAAATTATCTTCTAATTTTAAAATAACAGGCTAAAGGTAGTGAATATAGTTCCACAAACATTTACTCTGAATTTCATATATTAATCTTTGTATCCATATGTCTAACAAGTATTGTTAGTATCCATAATATGCATGGAACTGTGCTGGGTAGGTAGGTTAATGCAACGTAAAGGTGATAAACATAGTTTCTAGATTACTAGGGCTTGTATTTCAGTATGGGTGGTTGGACAAGAAATAAAACAAAGGCCATTGTAGGTTATTGGATCAGAAATGCCATTCACATATGGAACCATCTGTGATGGTGTTGCAGGAGAAGATGACCCTGAGGTCCTTGGCTTCTTGAAATAACTTCAGTGTACAAAAGAAACCAGCACAATCATTTTAATTCCCATGGTGCCAAAACTATGGTTCTGGAAAGCTTGTGAGTGGTGGGGGGTGAAGAAGTAGAACCAAAAACCATGCTAGATCATGCAGAAGACTAAGCATGCCAGTGCCAGGCCAAAGTCTGTGAATAGAGACTGTGAAGCACTGTTGCTTCAGTGTGATAAAAAAATGGGTAGATAGATAGATAGATAGATAGATAGATAGATAGATAGATAGATAGATAGAGATAAATATAGATAGATAGATAGATAGATAGATAGATAGATAGATAGATAGAGATAAATTAGATAGATAGATAGATAGATAGATAGATAGATTATAGATAGAGATGAATATAGATAGATAGATAGATAGATAGATAGATAGATAGATAGATAGATAGATAGGAAAGACAGACAGACAGAGGAAAGGTAGGAATAAATGAAATAACAAATGAAGAAAGAAAGGAAAGTAAACAAAGTAGAAAAATTAAATGAGCAGGCCTACACATTGATCATTGAGATAGAGAGAAATAAGACATAATAAATTGAAGTCAGGTAAATCAATTTAATATAAAGGAGAAACCAGTAGGCATTGTGAAATATTAACATTGAAAGGATTTGGGAAGGATAAATATTTTAAAATATTTCACATTGAATGAAATATATACTCTAAAGGTGAGCCAGAAATAATGCAATAATTTAATGAAGATGTTGTAAGATATTAGAGATTTAAACTCATTCTGAATAATCTAGATTCATTAAACACACTGTACTTAAACTCAGTGGGCCATGAACCACACTGAAATAGAGTGAAATAGAAAGAATTTGAGAAAGAGATGAACTGGTGTGGAAGGGCAACAAAAAAGGATAGTGGAGATTATTATGAATGTGCAAGAATGAAACTACCATAACGAAACTCACTGTCATATATAATTGATTTATGTCAATATGTACCAAAAGAGAAAAATGGAATGATCTTGGGTATTTCTAATGATATTTATCAAGATTTAAAAAGTGATATACAATAAGTTCGAGACTGCCTTTAAAGGAAGAAATGAGAATTCATGACCATTCTTTTCTATACTTCAAAAGTTAAAGCACATTTAAAAAGATCCCTACTAGCCAGACATGGTGGCACACGCCTTTAATCCCAGCTCTTGGGAGGCAGAGGCAGGCAGATTTCTGAGTTCGAGGCCAGCCTGGTCTACAAAGTGAGTTCCAGCACAGCCAGAGCTGTATACAGAGAAACCCTGTCTTGAAAAACCAAAAATAAAAAATAAAAAAATAAAAAGTAAAAAGTAAAAAAAAAAAAAAAAATCACTACCTCTTGACTGTAGTGTTACTTGTTAATACATATGAGCATGTGCAAAAGTCTTCTCTGACAGAGGAGGTGATCATGATCATGGACTTCAGACTTAATATTCATATTGATTTGTAGCAAACATTGAGAGGAAGTTGGGAGAATTTAGAAGAACAAAAATTTCAGGATGCAAATTCCTGATTAAAAATAAATACTTTAAAATTCCAACCACACTGTTGACAATACTTGTAAAATGAGGCATTTAAGAACTATCTAAAAATAAGCCAATAAGTCAGTCAATGCATTTATGCAGAAACCTGTGAGTATACAAATGAACGAGGAGACAGCAATAATACAACTTGACAAAAAGACACATACATCTGCATACTCATGCCACAAGAAATTATACTTTTTGTCCATAGTAGAATATTTTATAACTTGTGTGTAATGCTTCTGAATTTTAAGCTGTTGGTTGTTATATTTATAAAATGATTATTTCATGATGTGACTCAGTACAAAGTAAAAGAAATAAACTAGTTTAATGTTAAAGGACTGTTAAATATTTTATTTCTTCCATAATGGAATTATCTTTTATTCTATATCTACAGGCCAAATACTTTACAACGTTGTTTTGAAAGTAATAAGTTACATCTTAAAAGAAAATACTTTAGATTTCCACATAGAAATTGTTCCATTATTATGATTCACTCAAGAGACATTTCATCTGTTTTAGTCAAGAAAGGAAATGACAGATTGTTAAAGGAGGGTGAACTTTAAATTGATAGAAGTGCACATATGGTTACAGAAATGATTTGCTGAGAAATCCAAATGAAATAAATGGCAAAATATTAAAAGATATGAGAAAATTCAAGTTGTAATAATTAGTCTGCTCTCAGAATTCAGAATGTCATTTTTCAGAGTTTATATATATATATATATATATATATATATATATATATATATATATATATATATATATATATACATACCCTGCTTTTCTTTTTAATCATGTTTGTGTTAAGAATTCCTGAACAATACACTATTTGGTCTTATCTAATTTTTAGCAATTGATTGAGATAGCATGCTTTCTTCTGGAACTTTACTTTAGTTAACATTATGTTGGTAAGGTCAATCCACACCATTGGGTGTAGTTCATTTCTGTTCAGCTCCACAGAGTGTTAAAATGAATATATCAAACTTTATTACTACTTCATCTCTCAATTTTGACCTGTGAGAAATTCTGTCTTGTTTTTATTTATTATGAAATTATAATTATGTTCAAAATTACTATGAAAGAGTCCCTTGATCATTAGGAGTGGGACTTTACAATGGTGAGGTTTAGCAGGTTAATAGCAATTTAATTTCCAGAATTTAGCTTTTAAACCATATTTTTACCGAACTTGGTTGCACGTACCTCTCTTCATTCACATCACCATTAGCATTCAGTGGAAACATTATCAGTATGTGTCTCACTTAGGATTTCTATTGCTGTCAGGAAATAACATGACCAAAGAGATCTGAAGAGGAAAGGGTTAATTAGGTTTATACTTCCACATCATAGTTTAGCATCCAAGAAAACCAGGAATGAAACTCAAGTCCACAAGGATCAGGAGGCAGGAACCAATGGAAAACCATGGAAGAGTAATGTTTACTGATTTCCTTATCATGGCTTGCTTAGCCTGCTTTCTTATGGAACCCAGGACCACCAGCCCAGGGCATCCAAAATAGGCTGGGCCCTCTCCCATCAATCACTAATTAAGAAAATGACCTACAGCTGGACATAATAGAGACATTTTCTTAATTGAAGTTCATTAGTCTCAAATGATTTTAGCTTCTGTCAAGTTGGCATAAAACTATCCAGCACAGTATGATAAAGTGAATTAATATAATTAATATTTATGAGCCTCAGCATTTATTCCTGTGTTTATTAGACGTTGGTATTTCATGAATTACTTATTTATATTCCTTGTCAACAGTTCAGTGCCATTTTCTTTTTCCTCTTTCATTAGATGCACATCAGACATATTTGACTACAATATATTTTCAGTGATTAGCATCTCATGTATCATCTCCTAGATTTGGTTTTATTTTTTTATTAGGTATTTTCCTCATTTACATTTCCAATGCTATCCAAAAAGTCCCCCATGCCCTCCCACCCACTCCTCTATCCACCCATTCCCACTTTTTGGCCCTGGCGTTCCCCTGTACTGGGGCATATAAAGTTTGCAAGTCCAATGGGCCTCTCTTTCCGGTGATGGCCGACTAGGCCATCTTTTGATACATATGAAGCTAGAGTCAAGAGCTCCGGGGTACTGGTTAGTTCATAATGTTGATCTACCTATAGGGTTGCAGATCCCTTTAGCTCCTTGGGTACTTTCTCTAGCTCCTCCATTGGAGGCCCTGTGATCCTTTGTTTTTAAACTTCTTCTATGGTAAATTTCGATGAACTTTTCATTTTTATATTTTAATTTAAACTGTCTTTGCTGATTTGGGTGTGGTGTCTCAGATCTGTAATCACACCAATAAAGAGCCTGAGGCAGTATGATTGACACTTGTACAAAGCCAGCTTTGATTACTTGTTCAGTTTCAGGACATGAGCTACAAAGGAAGACTCAGCCTCAATGTAACAAAGCTTAACATTTTATATGCTGAGATAACTTTATATTAAAATACAGTTTTAAGAAATTAAACAAATGTTGCCATGTGCCCTTCAACAGATGATATAACTGTATCAACTTGGAAAACAGAGGCTTAGTAACATTAGGATTCATAATTTTTCCCACCTACATAAAGATGCTTCATATTATCAATATATTACCACCTCGACATCTTTTTCCTCTTCACTTCCTTGATAAAAGCTCATATTTTATTGTGATGGTTTGTATATCCTTGGACCAGGGAGTGTCACCATCTGAAGGTATGGCCTTGTTGGAATAGGTGTGACTTGGTTGGAATAGGTGTGTTACTGTGGGTGTGGGTATAAGATCCTCACCCTAGTTGCCTGGAAGCCAGTCTTCCACTAGCAGCCTTTGGATGAAGACATAGAACTCTCAGCTCCTCCTGAGCCATGCCTGCCTGGGTACTGCCATGCTCCCACCTTGATGATAATGAACTAAACCTCTGAACCTGTAAGCCAGCCCCAATTAAATGTTGTTTTTTATAAGACTTACCTTGGTCATGGTGTCTGTTCACAGCAGTAAAACCCTAACTAAGACAGATGTTGGTGCTGGGAGTGGGGTATTGCTGTGATAGGCCTGACCATGCTTTTATTTGAAAGAATGTGGATTTTTGGACTTTGGATTTGGAACTCAGTGGAATGCTTTAAATGGGGCTTAATGGGTCATCCTAGTAGGAATATGGAAGACTTTGTTGTTGGGAGTAATTTGAACTGTGTTGACTTGGCCCAAGAGATTTCAAAGGAGAATCTCAGTATGTGGCATAAAGACTGTTTTTGTGGTATTTTGGTGAAGAATGTGGCTACTTTTTACCCTTGTCTGAAAAGTCTGCCTGAGGTTAAGGTGAAGAGACTTGGATTAATTGCATTAATTGCATTGACAAAGGAAGTTTCAAAAAAGCCCAACAGAGACTTTGTTCTCTGGTTAAGTCTCACAAAGAGAAGTTTGTACAAGCAGAGCAAGTTTAGAAAGGCAAAATATAAAATATATGGTTTGAGTATTAAAGGCATACCAGGAAGTGAAATGGAGCAAAATCCTGTGTTCTAGGAAATAACAGATTAAGGGAGTGGGACCTTGGGGCAAGACTCTACCCAGCTGAATTTAGAACCAGGCATGGTGGTACACACCTTTAATCTCAGGAGACAGGCATGCTGATCTCTGCATTCAAGGTCAATCTACCAAGCAAGATCCAGGATAGCCAAGCTTAGGCAGTGAAGGATTTGGAAAACAGAAAGCCAGTGACAATGTAATAGCACAAGCAGGTCATGTTGTAGTTCCTGCAAGCAGCAGAACTCTGCAGCTTCAGCCACGTGGCTCTGGCTCTAGAGTTAAGAATGGAAGGAACTACTGGCACAATGGATGCTGGTTAGCTGGAGCTTAAAAAATTAGCAGTGATTAAGAAGAGACCAGCATCACTGAGGTGAAATCTTCTGGAAATTGTTTTCTGGGAGGGAGCACAAAGAAGCTGTATTCCAGAGGTACCCAAGGTTGTACCTCATGCTGCAGCTGGACTTGGTAATGTGTAAGAGTCACTCAGGTGGTACTGCTTGTGAAGGAATGAAGGGATGATGGAGAGAAGCTGAGGCTTAGCACTGTGAGAGGCCAGGGAAGGCCATTAGAGAAGGTGAAGCCTCAGCTGTAGTTGATGGCCCAGGACTGAAGGGGTCATGCAAAGGATTTGAGGCTTGGCACCCTGAAGAGAGCCTATGAGAGGCTATTGGTGAAGCCTAGTTGAAGTGGAACACCCCAGTGTATTGGAGATGTTAATACCATGGGATGATCACCAAGAACAGCAGCTGTAGTGAAGTGGATCAACCTAAGCTGAGAGTGCTACAGAGGGCAGAACTGGAAAAGTGATGCCGGCCCTTAGGAGGAGTCCAAAAGATAAAGTGGAATCCCAGACACTGAACCAAGAAGCTGTAACATTGAAATTGCCTTGGAGACTCAAAGATGTTAAAGATGCCAGAGCCATGGGATACATGCTGAGGAAAGCTGCTAACAGGGAGTGGAACCATCCCAGGAGAAAGCAGTTTGCTGCAGGCAACAAAGATGAAAAAGGAGTGGAGATCTGAAGACCACTTTGACATCAGCCATGGAGATGCAGAGTTTGGAGTTTGCCCAGCTTGTTTCCTGCCTTGCTTTGGGGATTACAGTTAATTAAGTTGAGTGAATCTCCAAAGAGACCTTGAACTTTGGACTTTTAACATTGTTGCAACTGCTATAGACTATGAGGACTTTGAAAGTTGGACTAAATGTATTTTGCATTATGCTATGTTTAAGTAGGGCCCCCATAGACTCATGTTTTTGAACAAGTCTATGGGGACCAGGGAGTGGAATGTGATGGTTTGCATATCCTTGGACCGGGGAGTGGCACCATCTGAAAGTGTGGCCTTGTTGGAATAGGTGTGACCTGGTTGGAATGGGTGTGTCACTGTGGGTGTGTGTATAAGATTCTCACCCTAGTTGCCTGGAAGCCAGTCTCCCACTAGCAGCCTTTGAATGAAGACATAGAACTCTTAGCTCCTCCTGAGCCATGCCTGCCTGGGTACTGCCATGCTCCCACCTTGATGATAATGGACTAAACCTCTGAACCTGTAAGCCAGCCCCAATTAAATGTTGTTTTTTATAAGACTTACCTTGGTCATGGTGTCTGTTCATAGCAGTAAATCCCTAACTAAGACAGTTATCCAACTCCCTATTTTCACCATTTCAAGGTTGAGATTTAGAAGTAATAAAAAGAATGTAAAACTTAGATATTTTCTATCCTCCTTCAAACTTCTTTCTCTAGAGAATCATCTAGGCTAAAATGTGTAAGTGTATAATGAAAAATACTCTTTCTCAAACTATTTCATAATATCAGTAAGACAACGTTTGTTCACTTTGCGTTACTTTATTTGAAGCTAATGTGAGTAAAATTGTTATAAACATTCCTGTACAAGTTTTTGTGGAACATAAATGTTCATTATTGTGCTAAAAATGTTTATAAATATGATAACTAGATTAGTAAGCAAACATTTAATTTTTAAAGAAACTAGTAAAATATTTTTCAAAATCACTATTTTTAACAATCATATCAGCAAGACATGAATATATCATTTCCCCACATCTTTATAGTATTGACACTATTATTTTTAGCTGTTTTGGTGGTGAACAGTGATTATTTACTGTAATTTTAATTTGCATTTATGTAGTTGCTAACAAAATGAGAGTATTTTCATTTTGGAATTTGCTATAAAACAAGTGAAACATCTCCTAATGTCTTTCATCTGTTATATATTTAGAAAATTTTACTGATGACCTTTTAAAATAGTTTTCTTGAGACATAGATGTTACATGAACTTCAGGTAACTGATATCTTCAATTGGTATACTTGAAACTAGACACACACCTGTAAAACCATCAGCACAATGAAAGGAATAAATATAGCCATCACTTGCACTTGCAAGTGATTCTCCACTGTCTCTAGCCATTGTTTCTCTGTGTCTCTCTCCCTCTCTCTCTTTTTCAACTGCTTGCCTGTGGTGTGTATGTGTATGTTGTGTGAGTGTGAGTGTGTGTGTGTGTGTGTGTGTGTGTGTGTGTGTGTGTGTTAGCACCCGCGCAAGCTTAAGGCATGAGAAAGAAGTGCACAATATGATATTGTTAACTGTAACTCTTGTAAAGTTTCACCTTGCAATTAAACCCTTTCTTACCATTCTGCTTTCTGCTTCCATGAGTTTAAATTATATTTCACCTTCTGCGATCTCCAAGTCTCCAAGAGGATATCCTCACCACCATCCTCACCCCACCAGACCTCCCCACTCCCTGGGGCCTCAAATCTCTTGAGGGTTAGGTCCATATTCTCCCATTGAGTCAAGACAGGGCAATCTTCTGCTGTATATGTGTTGGGGGCCTCATATCCACTGGTATATGCTGCCTAGTTGGTTGCTCAGTGTCTGAACAATCTCAGAAGCCCTGGTTAGTTGAGACTGCTGGTCTTCCTATAGGATTGCCCTCCTCTTCATCTTCTTCCAGCTTTTCTCTAATTCAACCACAGGGGTCCCCAGCTTCTGTCCATTGGTTGGGTGCAAATGTCTGCATCTGACTCTTAAAGCTGCTCATTGGGTCTTTTGGAGGGCAGCCATGCAGCTATGCTCCTGTTTGCAATCACACCATATCATCAGTAATAGTGTCAGGCCTTGGGGACTCCCCTTGAGCTGGATCCCAATCTGGACCTGTCACTGGATGTCCTTCCCCTCAGGCCCTTCTCCATTTTTGACCCTGTAGTATACAATCTCTAGAAAATTTTGCCCTTTCAAGATCAAATTGATATTCTATCTTAGTTCATTTTACTGTTACAGAAATAATAAAATCTGAAAGGGGAGAGGCTTAACATTAGTTCCCAGTTAAAGGCAATAAGAGATTGAAGCAACTGGTCACACAGCTCCCTCTTTTAAGAAATAGAGAAGGGTGAATGCATACTTGCTCCCTTTATTTTATACAGTTCAGGATGCTATCCCAGGAAAATGGTTTTGCCCATCATTTAGATATCTCTGGGTGTCTCTAGAGCATGTCAAATTAACAATTAAGATTAACACAGTCAGTAAATATACTTTATTTTTTAATCCGTTTGTCTATGAAGATTTAGTATTTTCAGATATTGACAATTGCAAATACCACTATGATAAATGGGGAAAAACACGTATGTCTGTGATATTGACTCCAACCATATTCAGACAGTTTACCTAGGATATGGTATGAAAAATGTGCTAACTTAATTTATTGGTATTATTTTACATGGTGTTTACCAGCTTATAGACACACAACACTGAATGGATATTCCAAATTTTTCTTTGTCAAAACTTGCCTTTGTAGTTTAGATCTACATAACAGATATGAGATGATCTCTTCTTATGACTTTGTCTTGCATTTCTCATGTCCCTCTTGATCACTGTAAGCCTTTTATTGACAAACTCTTAATTAGCCTAGATATACAAGTGTCTCATAATCTACATATCCTCACTTGGATCCTCATGGTATGTTTAGAAGAAATTTTTATTCTCTTTATATGTCTAAATATGCACTTTAAATTCTATTTAGCTTCCAGGGTTTCAAAACTTTTAGGCTTTTATATTTTTAATTAAGGTAAATATATGTATACCACTTGCATGATTTTTTGAGAACTAAATATTTTTATTGTGTCTAGAAATATACTTTTATTAGTATTTTCTTACATAATTAAAACAATTGTATATGTTTAGACTTTTATGATTGCTCTATTCTTTTCTGTACATACATTTTTGGAAATGCTTTGTGGCCATGAATAAATATTATCAATCATCTAGCTGCTAGAAACTTCAATAACTATTCCTCTATCCTCATTTTAAAATTTATTTTTATTTTTAACATTTGCTTCTTTTGTATGCATGTATGTTTTGCACAAATGTATATCTGTTTAAAGCATTCATTGGTCCACATGCATCCACAGACATGACAATTGGCTATCAAATTCTCTGGAACTGGATCTTAAACTGGAGTCACAGATAGTTATGGACCATTTTATGTAGGTGTCTAGGAACAAAATTTGGGTCTTCTAGATGGGTAGCCAGTATCCTCAAATGCTGAGACATCTTTCCAGCCCTTGTTGTTCTTTAATTAAAGCCTTATTTATTCTGGAGCCTTTCATTTAGGGAAAAATTGTTACCATGAGAGTAAATATTACAACATTTCCTTCTACCTTTAAATTTTTTCCCATCACATTTATATATAGCAATGTGATTAAAAATGTAGACTATCAAATCTAGTTGGACAATTTAACATTTAATTATCCCTTTATTGTCTTAACTTCCCTTTTTTTCCTATTAATTTAATGACATTAACAAATTCTATAACTTAATGTGTATCATCAAAGTTTATTTAAAATATGATATGCTTATTTTTTAAATCCACATTAATTATCTTTTATGTAAAGAATTTAATTCTTGGAGCTGGAGAGATGTCTCAGTGGGTAAGAGCACTCTTGTCTCTTCCAGATGTGCTGAGTTCAATTCCTCCCAATAACTTACAACTATCTGTAATGGCATCTAATGCCCTCTTCTGGTGTATCTGAAGACAGCTACAGTACACTAGTAAAAGTAAATAAATCTTTTAAATTTTTTTTAATTCTTTTACTTTGATTGTAACTAGTAAATATATAGCATACATTTCCTAAATCCTATTTGTGATTTGAATGCATCCTATTTTGTCAAAAATTCTTTTTATGCTGACAGTGGTGGCACATGCCTTTAATCCCAGCACTTGGGAGGCAGAGACAGGTGGATTTCTGAGTTTGAGGCTAGCCTGGTCTACAGAGTGAGTTCCAGGACAGCCAGGGTTACACAGAGAAACCGTGTCTCAAAAAACAAAAACAAAAACCAATAAAACCCCAAAAAACAAGAAACAAAAGAAACCAACTTTTCTTTTGTTTTCCATTCTTAACATTATCTAATACTACTTGCTATCATCTTTTATTCTATTTTGGAAGCACACACACATATTTAATGTAGTTCAAAGAAATTTCTCATATGGACTTTACTAAATACATTTATGTTTAAGTAATATTTTCACACTTATTGAAAAATTGTAGCTAGACTTCAGAAAATACTAAATTTTTCTTCAGAATATTTTGTCTATTTAATCATTGATTAATATGTATATTGCATCTGAGTTTAAATATTATATTTTAAATTTCTACATATATTCTTTATATTCTGCCTATATTTAGACTCATTGGTATTCTCTGCTTTATTGTATAACACTTTTATTAATTTAGTCATATTAAAATTATTTCATTTTCTGCTCTGGTACATTGTCTATCTATTGTTTCTGTGGAGTAGACTTGAAGGATTTGTATATTGTTTTCCCCATGTAATTTGCCATAGCTTATCATCTCAGAACTTAGTATTTTTGGTGGTGAGTTTATTTTCACCTCAGAACTTATTTGATGGTAGTGGTTATATAATGAACCAACCATGAATAAATTTAATAGATATGCAAATTTATTAATTGGTACAGTTTATTGAATAAGAGAAGCACCTATCAAACTCTCTAGCTATAATTATTTAACATTGATTTTTTAAAGTTTTATTTGAGTTATAAATACTACGCATCTGTTTATTGTTTGTGCTTATTATTTTTCAGGATTGAGGATTAAATTTAGAACTTCATGAATGTCATGCAAGCACTATACCAATGATTTGTATTTATTGTCTGTATTATTACTGTGTTATTTCATTGCTATTATTATTTATTTTGAGACAGAACTTTGATAACTTTATTAGGTTAGACTTGTATAGAGATATTTCAATCCAGCAACATGACTCGTCTGATCACATACAAAGACCTGTGTGATCTGACTTGAATGACACACCTTTATTCCCTCTGGCTGGATTGCAGACACATCCTTAGTGTAGATAATACCCAAGATACAGTCCACAGAACTCCAAAACGTCAACAACCTGAAGGGCCCAAGTGAGGATGCCTCAGTCCCACTTAGGAGGGAGAAGAAAGCAAACACAAGGGGTGAAGGGAGAGGGAGGAAGAGACCTGGGAGGGAAAATGGAGTCGGAGTAGGGGGTGTGAGGGGAACCTGATTTAAAACTGGGTGAAGACTGGCAGAATGATTGGAAGCAAGCAACTTCAGAATGTAGGAGGTCGGGGAGACCCTCCAGAATGCATCAGAGACCTGGGAGGTGAAAGACTCTTAAGACTCAAAGGGCAGGACCTTAGAGATTCATGGCAGGACAAGAAGAGGGAATCGATGTAATTATACTTTAATTTAAAATACTATTTAAAACAGTAAAAATGTGAATACACTTTTTTTTTAAAAGCCACAGAGTAGGGAGAGAGAACTCCTAGAGTTTACCTCCAGCCCAATGACAGGACATCAAGTGAGGAAGAGCATTGCCATTTCACAGTCAAACTCTGGCCCATAATTGTTCCTCTCTGAAAGAACTGCAGGGATGGAAATGGAGAGGAGCCTGAGGAAAAGAAGGTCCAGTGACAGACCCAAAGTGGAATGCAGCTCAAGGGGTAGTCCCAAGGCCTGACACTATTACTGAGGCTATGGAGCACTCACAAAAAAGGGACCTATAGTGACTGTACTCTGGAAGAACCAACAAACAGCTAAAGAGTCAGATTCAGATAATTGAACCTAACCAATGGACAGAAACTGCTGACCCCTGTGGTTGAATTAGGGAAAGGCTAGAAAAAGCTCAGGAGGAGGGTGGCCCTGTAGGAGGACCAGCACTCACAATTAACCTGGACTCCCAAGATCTCTCAAACACTGGCCCACCAACCAGGCAGCATACACCAGCTGATATACAGCAGAGAAATGTCAGATCTAGATTCATTCAGAGAAGATGCACCTAACCCTCAAGAGCCTGGAGGCCCTAGGGAGTTTAGAGGTCTGGTTAAGTGGGTGGTTGGTTTGTGGTGGGGAGACAGGGGGTGGGGAGGAGATATGGGATGTGGAACAGTTGGAGGATGGACATGGGGCTAGAATAAAATTTGAGTGGAAAATAAATAAATAAATAAAAGTAAAAAAAAAAATCCAAATGATATAGGTAAGATTAGTTTGAAAGTGACTTCTAAATGAGGAGCAAAGTGACAAATCAGAGAAAGATTTGGTAAAATGAGTCAGAGATGGGGTACATCCAACTGTCACAAAAACAGACAGGAAAGAGATGACTTCAGAAACAAGGAAGAGAGAGAGGAAGAGAGAGAGAGAGAGAGAGAGAGAGAGAGAGAGAGAGAGAGAGAGAGAGAGAGAGAGAGAGAGAGAGAGAGAGAGAGGAGAGAATAGTTTCATTCACTGGGGCAGTTTTATAGAGATAGGTTGTAGATGCAGTCAGAACAAGCCAGAAAATGAGAGGAAGCCAGAACACTAGAACAGATTGCCAAAGATAGTTTGAGGCCAAGCAGAGCAATTCAGTCAGAAGCCAAGAGAAGCCTATTTGGATCAGTCTGTTTGGAGAGGTGTTTGGTCCATGACAGCTGAGTTGAACCCACCACCTAAAATTCAGAAAGAACTAAAGTGATATTTTATTTATCAGTATGTTTCTAAGATGACAATTACATCTGATGAATAAAGGATACATTTCCCTATCCTTGACTTGTGTAAATATGAACAACAACTGTCAATCCTGCTGTTTAAGTCAGCTTGTGCTTCATACCTGTGTTACCAGCTCTGGCATTATATTTATATTAAGGTGTCAAAGTATCAAGTTTAGAAGTAAATTAAAGTTATTATGTTCATATTTATTCTCTCAGTTATGAAAGCATGAAATAAAATTTTCATGATTGTCTGAACCATTAGCCATCTCCATTACTAGCATATTTTCTAAGAAAGAATATATATACTTCCCAAATTCCTTTTGTCTTTCAGTTACAAGTAGTAGAACAAATGACCAGAAAGAGATTTTTCATAAATGTTCCATAGACCTATTATACAATTTATAAATATTATTATTAATGTATTGATAATTTCATAAATTGTATTTTGAACATAGTCATCCCTTTCCATATATCTTCCTATATGTACCCCTATTCCATACCTACCCAACTTTGTGTCTTCATTTCTTTTTTTTTTTTTTGATTTTTAATATTTTTATTACATATTTTCCTCAATTACATTTCCAATGCTATCCCAAAAGTCCCCCATAGCGCCCCCCACTTCCCTACCCACCCATTCCCATTCTTTTGGCCCTGGCATTCCCCTATATTGGGGCATATAAAGTTTGCAAGTCCAATGGGCCTCTCTTTCCATTGATGGCCGACTAGGCCATCTTTCGATACATATGCAGCTAGAGACAAGAGCTCCAGGGTTCTGGTTAGTACATCATGTTGTTCCAACTATAGGGTTGCAGATCCCTTTAGCTCCTTGGGTACTTTCTCTAGCTTCTCCATTGGGAGCCCTGTGATACATCCAATAGCTGACTGTGAACATCCACTCCTGTGTTTGCTAGGCCCCGGCATCGTCTCACAAGAGACAGCTATATTTGGGTCCTTTCAGCAAAATCTTGCTAGTGTATGCAATGGTGTCAGCGTTTAGAGGCTGATTATGGGATGGATCCCTGGATACGGCAGTCTCTAAATGGTCCATCCTTTCATCACAGCTATGAACTTTGTCTCTGTAACTCCTTCCCTGGGTGTTTTGTTCCCAATTCTAAGAAGGGGCACAGTGTCCACACTTTGGTCTTCATTCTTCTTGAGTTTCATGCGTTTAGCAAATTGTATCTTATATCTTGGGTATCCTGAGTTTTGGGCTATTATCCACTTATCAGTGAATACATATTGTGTGAGTTCTTTTGTGATTGTGTTACTTCACTCAAGATGATGCCCTCCAGGTCCATCCATTTGGCTAGGAATTTCATAAATTCATTCTTTTTAATAGCTGAGTAGTACTCCATTGTGTAAATGTACCATAATTTCTGTATCCATTCCTCTGTTGAGGGACATCTGGGTTCTTTCCAGCTTCTGGCTATTATAAATAGGGCTGCTATGAACATAGTGGAGCATGTGTCCTTTTTACCGGTTGGGACATCTTCTGGATATATGCCCAGGAGAGGTATTGCTGGATCCTCCGGTAGTACTATATCCAATTTTCTGAGGAACCACCAGACTGATTTCCAGAGTGGTTGTACAAGCTTGCAATCCCACCAACAATGGAGGAGTGTTCCTCTTTCTCCACATCCTCGCCAGCATCTGCTGTCACCTGAATTTTTGATCTTAGCCATTCTGACTGGTGTGAGGTGGAATCTCAGGGTTGTTTTGATTTGCATTTCCCTGATGATTAAGGATGTTGAACATTTTTTCAGGTGTTTCTCTGCCATTCGGTATTCCTCAGGTGAGAATTCTTTGTTCAGTTCTGAGCCCCATTTTTTAATGGGGTTATTTGACTTTCTGGAGTCCACCTTCTTGAGTTCTTTATATATATTGGATATTAGTCCCTTATCTGATTTAGGATAGGTGAAGATCCTTTCCCAATCTGTTGGTGGCCTTTTTGTCTTATTGATGGTGTCTTTAGCCTTGCAGAAGCTTTGTAGTTTCATGAGGTCCCACTTGTCAATTCTCGATCTTACAGCACAAGCCATTACTGTTCTATTCAGGAATTTTTCCCCTGTGCCCATATCTTCAAGGCTTTTCCCCACTTTCTCCTCTATAAGTTTCAGTGTCTCTGGTTTTATGTGAAGTTCCTTGATCCACTTAGACTTGACCTTAGTACAAGGAGATAGGAATGGATCGATTCGCATTCTTCTACATGTTAACAACCAGTTGTGCCAGTACCATTTGTTGAAAATGCTGTCTTTCTTCCACTGGATGTTTTTAGCTCCCTTGTCGAAGATCAAGTGACCATAGGTGTGTGGGTTCATTTCTGGGTCTTCAATTCTATTCCATTGGTCTATTTGTCTGTCACTATACCAGTACCATGCAGTTTTTATCACAATTGCTCTGTAGTAGAGCTTTAGGTCCGGCATGGTGATTCCACCAGAGGTTCTTTTATCCTTGAGAAGAGTTTTTGCTATCCTAGGTTTTTTGTTATTCCAGATGAATTTGCAGATTGCACTTTCTAATTCGTTGAAGAATTGAGTTGGAATTTTGATGGGGATTGCATTGAATCTGTAGATTGCTTTTGGCAAGATAGCCATTTTTACAATGTTGATCCTGCCAATCCATGAGCATGGGAGATCTTTCCATCTTCTGAGATCTTCTATAATTTCTTTCTTCAGAGACTTGAAGTTTTTATTATACAGATCTTTCACTTCCTTAGTTAGAGTCACGCCAAGATATTTAATATTATTTGTGACTATTGAGAAGGGTGTTGTTTCCCTAATTTCTTTCTCAGCCTGTTTATTCTTTGTGTAGAGAAAGGCCATTGATTTGTTTGAGTTAATTTTATATCCAGCTACTTCACCGAAGCTGTTTATCAGGCTTAGGAGTTCTCTGGTGGAATTTTTAGGGTCACTTATATATACTATCATATCATCTGCAAAGAGTGATATTTTGACTTCATCTTTTCCAATTTGTATCCCTTTGATCTCCTTTTGTTGTCGAATTGCTCTGGCTAGGACTTCAAGTACAATGTTGAATAGGTATGGAGAAAGTGGACAGCCTTGTCTAGTCCCTGATTTTAGAGGGATTGCTTCAAGCTTCTGACCATTTACTTTGATGTTGGCTACTGGTTTGCTGTAGATTGCTTTTATCATGTTTAGGTATGGGCCTTGAATTCCTGATCTTTCCAAGACTTTTATCATGAATGGGTGTTGGATCTTGTCAAATGCTTTTTCCGCATCTAACGAGATGACCATGTGGTTTTTGTCTTTGAGTTTGTTTATATACTGGATTACGTTGATGGATTTCCGTATATTGAACCATCCCTGCATCCCTGGGATGAAACCTACTTGGTCAGGATGGATGATTGTTTTGATGTGTTCTTGTATTCGGTTAGCAAGAACTTTATTGAGGATTTTTGCATCAATATTCATAAGGGATATTGGTCTGAAGTTTTCTATCTTTGTTGGGTCTTTTTGTGGTTTAGGTATCAGAGTAATTGTGGCTTCATAGAATGAGTTGGGTAGAGTACCTTCTGTTTCTATTTTGTGGAATAGTTTGTGAAGAACTGGGATTAGATCTTCTTTGAACTTCTGATAGAACTCTGCACTAAACCCATCTGGTCCTGGGCTTTTTTTAGTTGGGAGACTATTAATGACTGCTTCTATTTCTTTGGGGGATATAGGGCTGTTTAGATCATTAACCTGATCTTGATTCAACTTTGGTACCTGGTATCTGTCTAGGAACTTCTCCATTTCATCCAGGTTCTCCAGTTTTGTTGAGTATAGCCTTTGGTAGAAGGATCTGATGGTGTTTTGGATGTCTTCAGGATCTGTTGTTATGTCTCCTTTTTCATTTCTGATTTTGTTAATTAGGATGCTTTCCCTGTGCCCTCTAGTGAGTCTGGCTAAGGGTTTATCTATCTTGTTGATTTTCTCAAAGAACCAGCTCCTTGATTGGTTGATTCTTTGAAAAGTTTTTCTTGTTTCCACTTGGTTGATTTCACCCCTGATTTTGATTATTTCCTGCCGTCTACTCCTCTTGGGTGAATTTGCTTCCTTTTGTTCTAGTGCTTTTAGGTGTGTTGTCAAGCTGCTAATGTGTGCTCTCTCTAGTTTCCTTTTGAAGGCACTCAGAGCTATGAGTTTTCCTCTTAGAAATGTTTTCATTGCGTCCCATAAGTTTGGGTATGTTGTGGGTTCATTTTCATTGAACTCTAAAAAGTCCTTAATTTCTTTCTTTATTCCTTCCTTGACCAAGGTATCATTGAGAAGAGTGTTGTTCAGTTTCCACGTGAAGGTTGGCTTTCTATTATTTATTTTGTTATTGAAGATCAGCCTTAGTCCATGGTGATCTGATAGGATGCATGGGACAATTTCAATATTTTTGTATCTGTTGAGGCCTGCTTTGTGACCAATTATGTGGTCAATTTTGGAGAAGGTACCATGAGGTGCTGAGAAGAAGGTATATCCTTTTGTTTTAGGATAGAATGTTCTGTAGATATCTGCCAGATCCATTTGATTCATAATTTCTGTTAGTTTCACTGTGTCCCTGTTTAGTTTCTGTTTCCATGATCTGTCCATTGGTGAAAGTGGTGTGTTGAAGTCTCCCACTATTATTGTATGAGGTGTAATGTGTGCTTTGAGATTTACTAAAGTTTCTTTAATGAATGTGGCTGCCTTTGTATTTGGAGCATAGATATTCAGGATTGATAGTTCCTCTTGGAGGATTTTACCTTTGATGAGTATGAAGTGTCCCTCCCTGTCTTTTTTAATGACTTTGGGTTGGAAGTCAATCTTTTTTTTTTTTTTTTTTTTTTTTTTAAAGATTTTATTTATTATATGTAAGCACACTGAAGCTGTCTTCAGACATTCCAGAAGAGGGCGCCAGATCTCGTTGCGGATGGTTGTGAGCCACCATGTGGTTGCTGGGATTTGAACTCTGGACCTTCGGAAGAGCAGTCGGGTGCTCTTACCCACTGAGCCATCTCACCAGCCCCTGGAAGTCAATCTTATCAGATATTAGAATGGCTACTCCCGCTTGTTTCTTCATGCCATTTGCTTGGAAAATTGTTTTCCAGCCTTTCATTCTGAGGTAGTGTCTATCCTTTTCTCTGAGATGAGTTTCCTGTAAGCAGCAAAATGTTGGGTCTTGTTTGTTTAGCCAGTTTGTTAGTCTATGTTTTTTTATCGGGGAGTTGAGTCCATTGATATTAAGAGATATTAAGGAAAAGTAATTGTTGTTTCCTGTTATTATTGTTGTTAAAGTTGGCATTCTGTTCTTGTGGCTGTCTTCTTTTAGGTTTGTTGAGGGATTACCTTCTTGTTGTTTCTAGGGCGTGGTTCCTGTCCTTGTATTGTTTTTTTTCTGTTATTATCCTTTGAAGGGCTGGATTCGTGGAGAGATAATGTGTGAATTTGGTTTTGTCGTGGAATACTTTGGTTTCTCCATCTATGTTAATTGAGAGTTTGGCTGGGTATAGTAGCCTGGGCTGGAATTTGTGTTCTTTTAGTGTCTGTATAACATCCGTCCAGGATCTTCTGGCTTTCATAGTCTCTGGTGAAAAATCTGGTGTAATTCTGATAGGCTTGCCTTTATATGTTACTTGGCCTTTTTCTCTTACTGCTTTTAGTATTCTATCTTTATTTAGAGCATTTGTTGTTCTGATTATAATGTGTCGGGAGGTATTTCTTTTCTGGTCCAGTCTATTTGGAGTTCTGTAGGCTTCTTGTATGTTCATGGGCATCTCTTTCTTTAGATTTGGGAAGTTTTCTTCTATAATTTTGTTGAAGATGTTTGCTGGTCCTTTGAGTTGAAAATCTTCATTCTCATCCACTCCTATTATCTGTAGGTTTGGTCTTCTCATTGCGTCCTGTATTTCTTGGATGTTTTGAGTTAGGATCTTTTTGCATTTTACATTTTCCTTGATTGTTGTGCCGATGTTCTCTATGGAATCTTCTGCACCTGAGATTCTCTCTTCCATCTCTTGTATTCTGTTGCTGATGCTCGTATCTATGGTTCCAGATTTCTTTCCTAGGGTTTCTATCTCCAGTGTTGCCTCATTTTGGGTTTTCTTTATTGTGTCTACTTCCCTTTTTAGGTCTAGTATGGTTTTGTTCATTTCCATCATCTGTTTGGCTGTGTTTTCCTGTTTTTCTGTAAGGACTTCTACCTGTTTGATTATGTTATCCTGTTTTTCTTTAAGGATTTGTAACTCTTTAGCAGTGTTCTCCTGCAATTCTTTAAGGGATTTTTGTGCTTCCTCTTTATTGTCTTCTGCCTGTTTAGCAGTGTTCTCCTGCATTTCTTTAAGTGTGTTATTAAAGTCCTTCTTGAAGTCCTCTATCATCATCAGGAGATATGCTTTTAAATCCGTGTCTAGCTTTTCCGGTGTGTTGGGGTGCCCTGGACTGGGCGAAGTGGGGGTGCTGGGTTCTGATGATGGTGAGTGGTCTTGGTTTCTGTTAGTAAGATTATTACGTTTACCTTTCGCCATCTGGTAATCTCTGGGGTTAGTTGTTATAATTGTCACTGTTTAAAGATTGGAGCAGAAGCTGTGTTCCACTCACCAGCAGTCCCAAAATCCTGAGGCGGGGGTCGTGGGTAGCTGGCGGGTGTCAGGCGACCCTGCTCTCCCGCTACCCCGGCGCTGATCCGGCCGGATGAGGCCTGTGGCCCTACTCAGGCCGGTTTCTGCTTCCCTAACTAATGCAGTCTCAGGTCCCATGCAATTGGATTGGAGCAGAAGCTGTGCTCCACTCACCAGAAGTCTTAAGATCCTGTGGCGGGTGTTGTGGGTAGCTGAAGAGTGTCAGCCGACCCTGCACCCCAGCTGCCCCAGTGCTTTTCTGACTGGAAGAGGGTTGTGGCCCTATGTAGGCCGGATTTCTCTCTCCCCAACCAGAGCAGTCTCAGGTCCCGCGTGATTGGACTGGAGCAGAAGCTGTGTTCCACTCACCAGCAGTCCCAAAATCCTGCGGCGGGGGTCGTGGGTAGCTGGCGGGTGTCAGGCAACCCTGCGCTCCTGCTACCCTGGCGCTGATCCGGCCGGATGAGGCCTGTGGCCCTACTCAGGCCGGTTTCTGCTTCCCTAACTAATGCAGTCTCAGGTCCCGAGCACTTGGATTGGAGCAGAAGCTGTGCTCCACTCACCAGAAGTCTTAAGATCCTGTGGCGGGTGTTGTGGGTAGCAGGCGAGTGTCAGTCGACCCTGCGCCCCAGCTGGCCCGGTGCTTTTCTGTGTCTTCATTTCTTTTAAAACCCTTTGAATCCAATTGGTGCTGCATATATGCTCTTAATGTGTGACTGTCTACTGGAGAGTAAATAAAGCAAGAATTCTTCACTTCAAAGCCATAAAATCAGACCAAGAGCACACAAAAACATTTATGAAGAGTAACTCAAAGTAGTAACTATGGAATTTTGAGACATTCATAATTCTAAGTAGTAGCTATATAATTTTGAGACATAGCATGAATGTCAGAAACAATGTTTTATGATTTATATTTTTAAACATAACAAAAAGTTTTAAAACAAGTTACATTAAAATATTTCAAAACAAAGGTTATAAACAATTTATGGCTGTAATCTTTCTTCATTACCTAATTTATTCACTTTCTTCTTTTTTTTTTTTTTTTAAGTTTAGAGCATATTCAGTTTTGCATTCAGCCAAAAGAAATAGCAGGACTCTCTTGAACCTGCCATCAATGATTTATTAAACTCATTTTCTATTCATTTGTTTATAGATCAAATGTAGAAAGGAAGGCTCAACAATATTGAACATATTTAATAAAAAACACACATACACTGAGTATTTAAACTTTGCATTGTGCTAGGTTAGATATTTGGAAGAAAGACAATAATTATACATAGGCAATTGCTTTGATGCAGCTTCTCGAATCAATATAGCTACTTAGTACAAGGTAGGCATTTCTGTATGGTTAGCATTGGCACTCATTTCACAAGATGACATTCAGGTGAATGTGTTTTATTGCAGACATGGGAAAATAGATAAATGAACTTTTTATTGACAGTTTGCTAGCCTTTATAAATGGGATGCCATTAATCTTCTATTTGCTGTAACAGCAGTCTTCACATTGGCTGAATGTTCACTCTATTAGTAAAACATCCTCTTTTGACTACTCTATGAATAACAAATGAATCTCTCAGTACATTATGAAATATGTAAAAATTACAAAATAGCTATTTTTGAATGACTGATAAACTCCTGACAAAATAAAAGGTACACCTTTTTCTTCCTGTGCTGGTTATTGCTTTGATGACTACTGTTCTATAAACACTGTGTCTTTGGAAGGTTCAGCAAACAATTGAAGAAAACAAGCTATTACATATTGTCACAAAATAGAACACTGATTTTGGTGGCTTTCTCACAATATGAAGAATGTCATTTATATATATATATATATATATATATATATATATATATATATATATATATATTCAACAAGTAGCATGACTATATAATATCATTTCTACAAAGACCCAATTCCATCACAGAATGTTCTAAATAGTCCAGAATATTTTATTATTTTGATAATTGTGATTGAAGCATAATGGACCTCATTGGATAATGGACACCTGTTCCCCTCTTGTAACAACTGTTTGGGAAGCTAAGAGGTATGTCATCAGGGGCAGGCTTTGAAAAGACTCCTCTCTACTAAATGTTAAATGTTATATCTAAATATTAAAGCTCTCATCTTCAACTACAGTACCATGCTTGCTTGCCTGTCTACTATCATGATGATCATATATACTCTAACCCTCTAAAACTGTAAGCGACAAATATACTTTTTCATTAACGGGTTGAATTGGTCATGTTTTATCACAGCAATATTAAAGTAACTAAAATAATAATTTTCTTTAAAATGAAATGAGTAATTTATTCTGTCTAAAAAGAGAAACCATATAGATTAAGCTGGAATCTTGGGGTTTTGTTTGTTTATTTTTGTTTTGTTTGTGGTTATTTTGGGTGTGGATTGAATTCTTTTTTTATTATTTTCTTTATTTACATTTCAAATGCTATCCCCTTTCCTAGTTTCCTCTCCAAAAATCCCCTATCCCCTTCCCCCTCCCCCTGATCCCCAACCCACCCACTCCCACTTCCTGGCCCTGGCATTCCCCTATATTGGAGCATAAAATCTTTGCAAGATCAAGGGCCTCTCCTCCCATTGATGGCTGACTAGGCCTTCTTCTGCTACATATGCAACTATAGACATGAGTCCCACCATGTGTTTTCTTTGATTGGTGGTTTAGTCCCAGGGAACTCTGCGGGGTACTGGTTAGTTCATATTGTTGTTTCTCCTATAGGGTTGCAGACCCCTTCAGCTCCCTGGGTACTTTCTTTAGCTCCTTCATGAGCTGGAATCATATTCTGGCAAAACTACAACTCTTCAGATATAGGGTGATATAATGTGATCTCATTTGTATGTGGAAATGAAAACTAGTGAATTAACAAAACTAGTGCAATTGTAGCTACCAGAGTAAAGAGTCAGAAGGAAATGGGGAGAAAGTGAACAATTTGAACAAAGTTTGAAGTAGACAAAAGGAATAAACATGTGATATCTATTCTGTGACAAGTTGTCATTCATCACCATATGTTTATGCTTTGAAAGTCTTCAGAATTTAAAATAAGTCTTCACAAAAATTAATGGGTAATTAAGATGATGAATATTCTAATTTGGTTGAATTAATCATTCCATACTGCGTGCACAATAGAATAATATCATATATTTATAATCCATAATATATAGCTGTGATTTATCAAATGATAATAATTCCAAAATATCAATGTATAGATAAATGCTTTCTAGCCTCTGTCATTTATAAACTGCTACTACTAGTTTCAGTGGTCATAATGTCTCATTTTCCCGAAGGAATAATAGGGGCCAAACGTCCTCACTTCCACAAACAATGATAGCCAAATCTTGTAGAATGTCGAATTACTATGGAGGTGTGCCTAGCTATCTATCTAGCTTAAAATGTTAGTCATTAAATATTTATATACAAAAAATAGAATTATATGATTTATTAATCCTACTGCTGGGTATATGCCTAGAAAAAAATGAAATCAGCATGTAAAAGAGATGTGTACATGTGCACATTCATTGCCAAGTATTCATATGTAGAAAATGACAACAGCCAAGGGTCTCTTAGCTGACGAATGAATAAAGAAAATAAGGCAAAAATAATAAAATTACATTTACTGATAAAAACGAATGAAACCCTGTCATCTATGACACTATAGATAAATCTAGAGATCATTCTATCTACTAAGTGAAATAAGCCAGGCACAGAAATACAAGTACTTTCTAAACTCATTAATGTATAAAATGTCCCCGGATATGGCAGTCTCTAAATGGTCCATCCTTTCGTCTCAGCTCCAAACTGTGTCTCTGTAACTCCTTCCATGGGTGTTTTGTTCCCAATTCTAAGAAGGGGCAAAGTGTCCACACTTTGGTCTTTGTTCTTCTAGTTTTCACTATATAGAAATGGTAAATGCTTGAGGAAATAGAAGTGTTTAATATAATTTAAGTATTACATTATGCACACATACTGCAATTTTTTGTTATACTCGACTGATATTTACATTATATTTTATGTATAAATTTAAATTAGAATCATAATGCTTAAAGTACTAATTATCATAATAAGGGACTTTAGAGGCTAGCCACATTGGCATTAAAGTCTTCTACAAATTTTCATTCATAACATAAATGATACAGTGTTAAAAGTGGAAAAACTATAGAATTTCCTTTAGTTCACCTGGAGGCAAGATGATTCTTCAGTAGTGATCAGACAGCTGTGGACATGACCTCATCCCACAGGCCTGGCATGAGAGAAAGATTGAACCAACCACAAAATGTTGTTCATTGTATTTCCCTTGCATAGTATGCAAGCATGCTCACATGAGTGTACACATGCACACACACAGACTCACAAATGCACACACACATAAAAAATAAAATTTGAAAGTTTTGTAAGTTTTTTCATTTTAAATCATTGTTTTCTATCAGAATTTTACATTAACAGTGTTGCATTTTCATGAAAAAGCAGAGAGAGAGAGAGAGAGAGAGAGAGAGAGAGAGAGAGAGAGAGAGAGAGAGAGAGAGAGAGAGATGGATCTTCTAACATAGGTCCTAATGTTATCTGGATAGTATTTGATAAACTATAGTAACGTCTGTGTAATTAGTAAATATCTAAAGTTTAACCAAACACAGCAAGGTTTGTTAGCAAATGACCTATATTTATATAAAAATTCACTTGTTACAGTAAATAGGGAACAATGTAAAGAATGAATATTTTATTTTATGACAGGTTACCACTATTCACACTACTTTTATTAATGTGACCACCAGGTGTTATTTTTATTCAAGAAATTTTATTGTCCATGCAGATATGTGAAGATTGTGTTGGGCACTAACAGATGTGAGAGTTGAACTGTGGGCAAAGCAAATGTCAAATAAACAATTTTTGAAAGTATGTAATATATTACACTTTAAGAAAAAAAACACTCACAACCTTTTAATCTGAAAGTTTACAAAAAATATGACAAATTAATACAAATTACTTTGTCCTTATAAATCATAAAAGTGAAAGTAATAATTGAACATATCTTAACTGAACATCCTAAAGAACAAACAAGACCTGACTTGTAAATAAAATATTATGGTGATTTGGATAAGATTGCCCCATGGGCTAAAATGTGCCAAAACTTAGTCACCAGGAAGTATAACTTTCTTCATAAAAGATAAGGATTGGTAGGCATGACTTGTTGGAGAAAGTATATTACTAGCAGTGGGCTTTGAAGTTTTAAAACTACAGGCCAGGACCAGTCTTCCTCTCCCCATCCCACTTCTTCTCCCTCTCTCCTTCACCCCCTCCCTCTCTTCCTCTCTCCTTCTCTTGCCCTTGCTCTTTCTCTCTGATCAGGATTCCAGAATTATATGTGCCACCATGCTTCTGCCATGCCCCCCAATAAATATAATGGATTAAGTTGCTTACTAAGGCTCTAAAACTGCAAGCAAGCCTCCAATTAAATGCTTTTTGAAAATATGAGTTACCTTGGTCTTGGTGTCATTTCACAGCAAGAGTCTAGGAGAAATATAGTTGTTTCAAAGCTCAATTTTCACTGTTAGTGTTTGTTTTATAATTTAAACAAAGTAAAATATTATAAAACTCCTTAAAATCTTTAAATCTCTTTTGGGAAATGAACACTATGCTTAAAAATAAATGTTTCTCATTAAAATTAGAAAGTTCTTTTGAGTCAATAGAAGAGTAGCATAGGTGGATATAAGTATAGATGTATATATATACATGCACACATACAAAGTGTTAATATACAATTATTTATGAAAACTGTGTCTGAAAAAAAGGAAGAAAATTGATAGATAGTTTGGAGAACTTCTTGATGAGTAATGCAAATTAACTCCATAACTTCAAATGAATTAATTTTGTGAGTACTTTTCGGTAATTTAAATGATATGTTACTTAGTTTTCTATGATTAGATGGAACAATGATACACAAAATGAAACAAAACATGATTTGAAAGACCTTCATATTTCTTTTTTTTTCCTTTTTTTTCATTATTATTGGGTATTTATTTCATTTACATTTCCAATGCTATCCCAAAAGTCCCCCACACCCTCCCATACCCACTCTGCCACCCACCCACTCCTACCTCTTGGTCCTGGTGTTCCCCTGTACTGAGGCATATAAAGTCTGCACGACCAATGGGCCTCTTTCCACTGATGGCCAACTAGGCCATCTTCTGATACATATGTAGGTAGAGACATGAGCTATGGGCAGGGGTGGGGGGATGGGGGGCAGGGGGTGGTACTGGTTAGTTCATATTGTTGTTCAACCTAAAGGGTTGCAACTCCCCGCAGCTCCCTGGGTACTTCCTTTAGCTCCTCCATTGGGGGACCTGTGATACATCCAATAGCTGACTGTGAGCATCCACTTCTGTGTTTGCTAAGCCCCGGCATAGTCTCACATGAGACAGCTATATCAGGGTCCTTTCAGCAAAATCTTGCTAGTATATGCAATGGTGTCAGTGTTTGGAGGCTGCTTATGGGATGGATCTACGGGTATGGCAGCCTCTACCTGGTCCATCCTTTCATTTCAGCTCCAAACTCTGCCTCTGTAGCTCCTTCTATGGTTGCCTTACTCCCAATTCCAAGAAGGGGCAAAGTATCCACACTTTGGTCTTCACTCTTCCCGAGCTTCATGTGTTTCGCAAATTATATCTTATATCTTGGGTATTATAAGTTTCTGGGCTAATGTCCACTTATCAGTGAGTACATATCATGTGAGTTCTTTTGTGATTGAGTTACTTCACTCAGGATGATGCCCTCCAGGTCCATCCATTTGCCTAAGAATTTCATAAATTCATTCTTTTTAATAGCTGAGTAGTACTCCATTGTGTAAATGTACCACATTTTCTGTATCCATTTCTCTGTTGAGGGGCATCTGGGTTCTTTCCAGCTTCTGGCTATTATAAATAAGGCTTCTATGAACATAGTGGAGCATGTGTCCTAAATACCAGTTGGAACATCTTCTGGATATATGCCCAGGAGACGTATACCTTGGCGTGACTCTAACTAAGGAAGTGAAAGATATGTAGGATAAGAACTTCAAGTCTCTAAAGAAAGAAATTAGAGAAGATCTCAGAAGATGGAAAGATCTCCCATGCTCATGGATTAGCAGGATTAATATAGTAAAAATGGCTATCTTGCCAAAAGCAATCTACAGATTCAATGCAATCCCCATCAAAATTCCAATTCAATTCTTCAATGAATTGGAAAGGGCAATCTCTAAATTCATCTGGAATAATAAAAAACCTAGGATAGCAAAAACTCTTCTCAAGGATTAAAGAATATCTGGTGGTATCACCATGCCTGACCTAAAGATGTACTACAAAGCAATTGTGATCGAAAGTGCATGGTACTGGTATAGTTACAGACAAGTAGACTAATGGAATAGAATTGAAGACCCAGAAATAAACCCACACACCGATGGTCACTTGATCTTTGACAAGGGAGCTAAAACCATCCAGTGGAAAAAAGAGCATTTTCAACAAATGGTGCTGGCACAACTGGCAGTTATCATGTAGAAGAATGCAAATTGATCCATTCCTATCTCCTTGTTCTAAGGTCAAATCGGAGTGGATTAAGGAACTCCACATAAAACCAGAGACACTGAAACTTATAGAGGAGAAGATCCTCGAAGATATGGGCACAGGTATACAGAAAATGTGTTACATTTACACAATGGAGTACTATTCAGCTATTAAAAAGAATGAATTTATGAAATTCCTAGGCAAATGGATGGACCTGGAGGGCATCATCCTGAGTGAGGTAACACAATCACAAAGGAACTCACACAATATGTACTCACTGATAAGTGGATATTAGCCCAGAAACTTATAATACCCAAGATATAAGATACAATTTGCTAAACGCATGAAATTCAAGAAGAATGAAGACCAAAGTGTGAACACTTTGCCCCTTCTTAGAATTGGGAACAAAACACTCATGGAAGGAGTTACAAAGACAAAATTTGGAGCTGTGATGAAAGGATGGACCATTTAGAGACTGCCATATCAGGGGATCCATCCCATAATCAGCTTCCAAACTCTGACACCATTGCATACACTAGCAAGATTTTGCTGAAAGGACCCAGATATAGCTGTCTCTTGTGAGACTATGCTGGGGCCTAGCAAACACAGAAGTGGATGCTCACAGTCAGCTATTGGATGTATCACAGGTCCCCCAATGGAGGAGCTAGAGAAAGTACCCAAGGAGCTAAAGGGATCTGCAACCCTATAGGTGGAACAACATTATGAACTAACCAGTACCCCAGAGCTCTTGACACTAGCTGCATATGTATCAAAAGATGGCCTAGTCAGCCATCAGTGGAAAGAGAGGCCCATTGGACTTGCAAACTTTATATGCCCCAGTACAGGGGAACACCAGGGCCAAAAAGTGGGAGTGGGTGGGTAGGGGAGTGGGGGGGAGGGTATGAGGGACTTTTGGGATAGCATTGGAAATGTAAATGAGGAAAATACCTAACAAAAAAATTCCTGAATAGAACAGCAATGGCTTGTGCTGTAAGATCGAGAATTGATAAATGGGACCTCATAAAATTGCAAAGCTTCTGTAAGGCAAAAGACACCATCAATATGACAAAAAGACCACCAACAGATTGGGAAAGGCTCTTTACCTATCCTAAATCAGATAGGGGACTAATATCCAATATATATATAAAGAACTGAAAAAGTTGGACTCCAGAAAATCAAATAACCCCATTAAAAAATGGGGCTCAGAGCTAAACAAAGAATTCTTACCTGAGGAATACTGAATGGCTGAGAAGCACCTAAAAAAATGTTCAGCATCCTTAATCATCAGGGAAATGCAAATCAAAACAACCCTGAGATTCCACCTCACACCTGTCAGAATGGCTAAGATCAGAAATTCAGGTGATGGCAGATGCTGTCAAGGATGTGGAGAAAGAGGAATACTCCTCCATTGTTGGTGAGAATGTAAGCTTGTACAACCACTCTGGAAATCAGTCTGGCGGTTCCTCAAAAAATTGGACATAGTACTACCGGAGGATCCCGCAAAACCTTTATATTTCTTAAATGCACAGCAATTGTGAGGAGACATGAATATTCTAGCCTTTCATAGTTTGTTTATTATGATGTTTTGTTTGTTATAATTTCATATTTACACCTGATTTGATTTTTTTTCTTTATATTGAAGTAAATGTCATGGAGTGTATTTGAGAGTTTTATTTAATTACACTGCTATGGCATGCAATGTGTAATTAAATGTTGTCAGGCCTATGCACAGAGTCATATAAGAAACAATTAAATGGACTCAAAGGTTTTATATGTGTGTGTACATGTAATGATAATAATTGTTATATAAATGTGTGTATGCATAAAATTATTATGTGTATTACCATAATTGTGTGTATAGCAATAATATTTTTGTGGCTATAATGATAAGAGTTGGTGTATGTTTTTGTGTAATAATATTAAAGAAGAGTTCCTCTTCAGAGAAAGTACTTTCCCAAACCAATAAGTTCAATAGTATCATTTTTAGACTATCATCTTTTTTTCTATCTTTTGACATTTTTTATTAATGTATTCTTTTGTGTATTACATTCAAAATGCAGTTTCTCTCCCTCCTGTCCTTCCATTCACCCATTCTTATCTACTCCTCCTCTGTTTTACATCCCAAAAGGGTCTATATTCCAGCAATATCAACCAAACATGACATTAAATTGCAGTAAGTTCCATCATACTAAGTCCAGATAAGGTAACCCAGTAGGAAGACAAGGGTCCCAAAAGAAGGCAAAAACATCAGAAATATGCCTTGCTTCCTCTCTGAAGAGTTCCACAAAACCACCAAGCTAAACAACTATAACATATATGTCATGGGCCTAGGTTAAACCCATGTAGGATCCCTGACTCTCAGTCCAGTGTCAGTGATCCCCTATGTGTCCAGGTTTGGTGATTCTGTGAGTTGTTTTGTAGTGTCTTTGACACTTCTGACTTCTATAGTCCTGCTTGGCCCTCTTCTGTAGGATCCATTGAATTCTGCTTAATGTTTGACTTTGAGTCTCTGCCTCTGTTTCCATCAGTGGCTGGCTGGATTCTATCTGAAACCTGAACCTGCCATCTCCTTTAATGAGATAAGACTTCCAGTGAAGGGACTGGGATACCAATTGTCTTTCTTTAGGGTTTCATTGCTGAGAAGAGTCACCACTACCAATGCAACTCTTAAAAGGGCAAATATTTAATTGGGATTCAGAGGTGTGGTCCATTATCATCATGGTGAGAAACATGGACATACAGACTGACATGATGCTGGAAAACTATCTGAGAGTTATGAATCTTAGCCCAAAGGCAGCCAGAAGGACACTGTCTTCTGCCAGCAAGAGGAGGCTCTCTTCCACACTGGGCAGAGCCTGAGCACACTTCCTCCAACAAGGCCATACGTCCTAATAGTGTCACTTCCCTAGGACCATGCATATTCCAACCGCCACATCAACCCAGCAACAAAACCTTTTGACCTACAGTTTGTCCTGGAAGCATGGTGTGATGGTGTTAAAAGTGGAAAAGCAATTGTGGGGGTGGCTTATCAATGACTGGTCCAGCTCGAGACTCATGTCATGAGATGGATCCTATACCTGATACTGCCTGAGGACCAGAAAGAAAAGGTCAGGTGGCCCAGAAACCTAGGATAGAACTTAACATGCCCAGAAAAAAAAAGAGGTCCTTGATCCATTTGGGTTTGAGTTTTGTACAGGGTGAGAGATAAGGACTGAATTTCATTGTTCTATGTATTGCTATCTAGTTTAGCCAGCATCATTTGGTGAGGATGGTATCTTTTCTTCAGTGTTTTTTATTGACTACTTTGTCAAAATTTAGAGAGCTGTAGGGATTGTGCATGTATTGTCAATTATTGAAATATTGATCCATGAATCTTTTTTATGTGAGTAACATGCTGTTTTTATTACTATAGCTTTGTAATATAACTGGAAATATGGATGGTGATACTTTTATCAATTTGTTAAGGTTTCTTAGGTGATTCTGGGTCTTTTGTATTTTACTATGAAATTTGAGATTTTTTTCAATTGCTGTGAAGACTTGTACCAGGGTTTTTATAGGAATAATGTTGAATCTGTAGGATAGACACTTTTACAATATTTATCCTACCAACACATGGGCATGGAAGGTATTGTCATCTTCTGCTACCTTCTTTAGTTAAGATGCCAAGAGTGAAGAGATTAAGACTAAAACGAATAAGTAGAACTTCATGAAACTCAAATGTTTCTATATTGCAAAAAGGAGCTTCAGTTTGCAATTGATGGTGAATAACACATAGATAACAATGGAGCAAGGTGCAGAGAATAAGAGATCCCAAGAACATTATCCAGAAATGTAGCATATATACTTACAACCTTGTCTTAGTTATGGTTTTACTGCTGTGAGCAGACAACATGACCAATGTAAGTAACTCTTATAAGGACAACATTTAACTGGGCCTGGTTTACAGGTTCAGAAGTTAAGCCCATTATCTTTAAGGTGGGAACATGGCAGTATCCAGGCAGGCATGGTACAGGAGGAGCTGAGAGTTTTACATCTTCATGTGAAGGCTGCTAGCAGAATGCTGGCTTCCAGGCAATAGGATGAGGATCTTAAGGCCCACACCCACAGTGATACACCTACTCCAACAGGGCCACAACTTCTAATAGTGCAACTACCTGGGCCAAGCATCTACACACCATTGCAAACCCCTTCTTCAAAAGGTCAGTGTTGACTGCAAAAAATGAGCTAAGATGAGTGCAAGAGACTAGGCAATGCATGGCTACAAAATATCCAGTGTCTTCTGAAAATAGGAGGGCAACTGCACATATGAATATCAAAATAAGAAATTGTCAAAAATGTTAAGGCTCACCCCTAAATCGTCAAAAGTAATGCTATAGAAATGATGGTATACATATATGGAAAATTAGACATCATTTTGGGAAAAGCTATTTCTAAGGAAAGCTATTTTCACCAGGTCACATTAATGTAAAATTGGCACATTCAATAAGTGAATGAAGCATACTACGTTATCTTTGTATGTTTTGCATTCTAAAATTACAAGGTTAAGAAAACCACCTTTTAAATAGCTTTATCAGAGAAGCATTAGATTCCTCCACCAAAATGAGCATTCTAAGGAAAAGCTGCTAGAAGAATGGGGAACTTCCAGACTTACTCTAGTGACTGTGCCTGTTGCCTTTGTCCTCAATCCATTTTGCATGGTCTTTCAACATCTAATGTGCAGAAAATTCACATTTGTCGGTGCAGTCCTTTTCAATTACCCCCCCCCCCCCATTGCTAGGCCTGGCATGCGCCAGGCATTGCAACATGGAAAGCATTCTTATTCCCTCTCTGTTTATACCTAGTAACATTCTGTGCATTGTTGTTCTAAGAGGAAAAAAAAAAAAGAACACAAACTTTGTGGTATTCTGCAGTGGATTTCAGTTCTTTGAAATGAAATATATATGTATATTTCCTAAAAGGAGGTAACAAATCTTTATTTCTTTTATCTATTACTTCTACAGAACATGCTCAGTGGGGAAAAAGATAAAAAGTTGCTAAATTATACAAATACAGCACAGAATGTCAACATCAAACCTAATACTATGAATTTGGGAGATTCATATATTAGTGATGTGATTAAATGTATTATAAATGCTAATTAGCTGCATTATTGTTTTTTTTTATTTGTGGGAATATCTCAATAAGTGTACTCATGTTTGTTTGATCTTTTAAAACAAGGACAAGTAATGTTTGTCCTTGTGTGGTTTTCTGTTAGGTAATGAAAAACTATTGCATTATTATCAGTGCTGACATGGTTGGGCAAGCTTGTAATCCCAGCACTCAGGAGACAGGGGTAGGAAGCCCATGCATTGGCCTCTTTCTTCTTCACATCCAAGGCTAGCCTGTATTACACAATGAGTCTCTGTCTCAAAAGAAAATTGCCACAAAGGTATGAATGTAACAAATTATTTGCATATTTGTTATGTTTTGCTTCTAGGCTACATACAGACACATAGCATTCTTATTCTTATCTCTTCTCTTCTCTCCTCCTTCGCTTGCACCATTTTCACTTAGTTCTGTTTCCCAAATACTATTCGCTAGTTAATGTTTTTCATATTTCATTCCTTTCTTTGTCCTATCCCCTCAGTTAACATGTTCACCCCTCTAATGGTTCCAGTTTCATGACCTATACACAAAAACATTCAATAAAATATTTATTGTTATTTTCATGTGTGTGTGTGTGTGTATAAATTCATGTACATACGCATGTGGATATGGGTAACTGCACAGACCAAAAGAGGGTAATACATTCCCATGGTGTGAAGTTATGGGAACTTTAGAGCCACTAAGTATGGGTATTAGAAACTCAACTTGTTTTTTGCTTCCCTGCAAGAACATGTGCCATTAACCACTGAGCCATCTGTAAGGATACGAACACACACACAAACACACACACACACACACACAGATGCACACACACACAGATGCACACACACATTCAAATAAAGTTCAACTATATGAGAGAAAACATATAGTATTTGTCATTTTCATTCTGTCTTATTACTGAATAAAGTCTGCTGTATATATGTAGAACATTTTTCTTATCTATTCATCTGTGAACATGTCTCACTTGTTTCATTTCTTAGTGCAGGAATAGCCATGATATGTAAATGACTCAGCAGAAGGACTAAGAATCCATTGATTACTTGCAAAGAGTTATATAGCTGGGTTCAGTGGTTAAATTTTTAGTTTTTAAAATACCATTCATAATGTTTTCCGTAGTGATTATCTAAGCTTACAATTCTGCCATCCATGTATACAGCTTCTATTTCCCTGAAAACTTACAAGAACTTTTTAACTTTTCTTGCAAATAGCAGGTCATGCTGAAGAAAGCCAAAAATCACAAAGTAGAGCAGCTTTTGTTTTCTGTTTAATTAAAATATAATTACATTATAATCCCATTCCCCCTTTTCCCTCTTACCCTACCCATATTTATTGCATCCATCTCCAATTCATGGACCAGTTTTCTTTAATTTTTTATTGATAAGTATACAGGTGTCATAGTATAAATATACACAGACAACCTGCTCAGTATTCTTTGTGTTTCTAATATGTATATAATTTAGGGATGAACACTTGGAATTGGGTAAACAAGTGAGGTGCCATCCCTTTGGAAAGCAATTTCTCCTACTCATAATTTATATTTCCTTATTGACTATAAAAGTTGAATCCTTCTCTGCTCAGGTGCAGGCCATACCCATCAGAATAGGCAAGAGTCCCATCTCTACTTAGAAGATTTTCATGACCCTTTGAGTCCCAAATATCTACACCTGTAGACATTCCTTTCTGTGCTTCACTGCTATGCTCCTACCCTCCCCTAGGGCTTATATCTGCTGCTCACATATAGACTACACCAGCCAGAACAGGTAAGAGCCACATCTCCCTTCTGAAACCTCCCACTCTCTAGACAGAAGCCAAAAGACCAAGGTTTTTGACACCCTCACCACCACCTAAGCCCATTACTGTCCCTGCTGTCTTGCTTCAATTACTACACAGGTGTGTAAATAACTTTTATCTGCCAAATGTACATGTCATCTCAAAAGCTTACTGCTCAATAAGCTCCTGATTTCTAGTTCTTTCTTAACTCTGGCTGGCTGGTTCAACTCAGCTCTTCTGGCTCAAAATATTCCCCAAGATTACAGATTCAAACTGGCTTCTCTCTGCTTCTAACTGAATTTTTCTTCTTGCCCTCAAGCTAATTCTGTCAATTTGTTCTAATCTTTTTGCTCCTTCTTATCCTCTACCTACACTGACCTGCACTGCATGAACCGTACAAACTGAAGAAAACTCATGAATGAACTCAACTGAACTTAGTGAACTGAATGAACTACACTGATTAAACTAATTCAATTCTTTGCTCTCTGTGTGTGCTGCTAATAAGTAGCCTACCTTTCCTCTGCTGTTTTCGTGAGAGTTGGGTGTATCCTATATCTTACTCATTCTGTCAAATCCTCTGATTTGTCATTTTGTCTGCTTGTCAATTAGAAGTTACTTTCAAACATGGCTGCTTCTCTCCACAAACTAAATTTATCAGTGTTTGGGATTAAAGGTGTGTGTTATGGGCATGTCTATATTCTAAACAGAGGAGTTAAAAGGTTTATGGCTTGTGTGTAAGCCAGCTAGATCACACAGACCTAGGCCTTTGGATGTGATCCCCTGCCAGAGCAGGCAAGTTGATGGATTAAAACTCTTCAACATGGGTAAATACCCACTGCTCCAATGCAAGTCATGCCAGTCAAAAGAATGGAAATCCTCTGTTAGACCAAAGGCCACTCTAACTAACAGACTATTTCAACCCTGCCGACGCACAAAAAATCAAATTAAATTCTAACTTCACATCAGAGACTGCCCATGTTCCCAGAAGAAGACCAAGGTACTGTATCATATGTGCAGAGTCCGCCTAGGTCTGTCTCATGCAGACTCCCATTATGCAGTTAAGTCTCTGTCAGCTCCTATGAGAGGTTAGTTGATTCTGTTGGTTTCGCTGTGGTGTCTTTGAACCTTTTGGCTCCTACCAACCCTCTTCTCCTTCTTCTACAGGATTCACAGAATTCTGCAAAATGTTTGGCTGTCATTCTCTGTGTCTGTTTTCATCAGTTGAGTAAAGCCTCCCTGATGACAATTCAGTTAGGCACTGATCTACGAGTATAGCAGAATATAATTAGGAATCAGTCCATTGACGATTTTTGCTCCAACTGCAATAAGGACACATGCTCCACAGCCTTATTTATAATAGCCAGAAGCTGGAAAGAACCCAGATGCCCCTCAACAAAGGAAAAGATGCAGAAAATGTGGTACATTTACACAATGGAGTACTACTCAGCTATTAAAAAGAATGAATTTATGAAATTCTTAGGGAAATGGATGTGTCTGGAGGATGTCATCCTGAGTGAGGTAACCAAATCACAAAAGAATCCACATGGTATGCATTTACTAATAAGCAGTTATTAGCCTAGAAACTTAGAATATCCAAGATACAATTTGCAAAACACATGAAACTGAAGAAGAAGAAGAAGAAGAAGAAGAAGAAGAAGAAGAAGAAGAAGAAGAAGAAGAAGAAGAAGAAGAAAGACCAAAGTGTGGATACTTTGTTCCTCCTTAGAATGGGGAACACAATACGCATAGAAGCAGTTACAAAGTTCAGAGCTAAGACAGAAGAGAAAAGACCATCAAAAGACTGCCCTACCTGGGGATACATCCCATATACAACTACCAAACCCAGACACTATTACATATGCCAGAAAGTCTTTCCTACAGGACCCTGATATAGCTTTCTCTTATGAGGCTATGCCAGTGCCTGGCAAATACAGAAGTAGATGCTCATAGTTATCTATTGGATGGAACACAGGGCCCCCAATGGAGGAGCTAGAGAAAGTACCCAAGGAGATGAAGGGGTCTGCAATCCTATAGGTGGAACAACAATAGGAACTAACCAGTACCCCCAGAGCTTGTGTCTCTAGTTGCATATGTAGCAGAAGATAACCTAGTCGGCCATCATTGGGAAGAGAGGCCCCATGGTCTTGCAAACTTTATATGCAGGGAAATGCCAGGACCAAGAAGTTAGAGTGGGTGGGTAGGGGAGCAGGGTGGGGGTAGGGTATAGGGGACTTTTGGGTTAGCATTTGAAATGTAAATGAAGAAAATACCTAATAAAAATTAAAATAAAAAAACACTAAACACACAGGAAAATAAAAGAATACTAAGAGCTACAAGGAAAAAAAGGTTAAGTAAAATACAAAGGCAGCCCTATTAGAATTACACCTGAATTCTCAACAGAAATTCTAAAAGCCACAAAGGCCTGACAATAAAATACCGCAGATTCTATCCCAGACTAGTAAACCTATCAAAATTTTCAATTACCGCAGATGAAAAACAAGATATTCCTTGACAAAGTTAAATTTAAACAATATCTGTCCAAATACCCAGTCTTGCAGAAAGCACTAGAAGGAAACCTCCAACTCAAACAGGTAAGCTATACTCAGAAAAATACAGGAAATAAGTAATTTCACACCGGAATAAAACAAAGAAGGAAAACACAGACACACACACACAGGCATACGTACATACCTTCCCACACACATAGACACACTACCATCATCACCACCAAAATAACAGGAACTACCAACATTTGTCATAATATTTCCAAATATTAATAGAATCAATTCCTCACTAAAGAGGCACGAGCTAACAGAATGGATTCAAAACCAGGATCTACCCTTCTGCTGCATACAAGAAACAAAACTCCAAAAAATAAAGACACTACTTCTGAGAGAAGGATTCCCAAAAGATTTTCAAACACATGGATCCAAGAAGCAAAACTTTCAATCAAAACTAATCAAAAAATATGGAAAGGACACTTCATACTCTTCAGAGACAAAAAGAATTAAAAAAATGGTTCAATTCTGAATATTGATGTCCCAAATGCAAGGGCACCCACATTTGTAATAAAAACATTACTAAAGTTCATATCACATATTGAACTTCACATATTAACTGTAGAAGACTTCAATACCACGCTCTCATTAATTTACAGGACAGAAGACAAAATTTAAACAAATAATGACACTAACAGATATTATGACACATATGGACCTAACAGATGTCTAAAGAACATTGCACCCAACCACAAAAGTATGTACATAAAAATAGAATCATATCTATCATCCTGCACAAAACTCAAGTCAAAGTTCATTAAAGATCTCAACATAAAACCAGATACACTGAAACTAATAAAGTGGGGAATAATCTTGAATGCATTGGCACTGGAGACATAAGAATACCAATAGTACATGCATGAAGATGGACAAACAATAAATGACTATTCATGAAAATGAAAAGCTCCTATAAGTCAATCGATACTGTCAGTAGGACAAATATGGCAGCCTACAAACTGTGAAGTGATTTTCAAAAATTCCACATTTGACGTAGCTGATATTCAAAATATATAAGGAATTAAAACACCAGACACCAACAAACTAAATATTCCAATTAAAAATGGGGTAGAAATCAAAACAAATAATTCTCAGCAGAGGGAATCCCAATGGCCAAGAAACATTTAAAGAAATGTACAACATTTTGAGTCAGTGGCAATATGCAAATCCAAACAGCTATGAGATTCCATTGTACACCTGCCTGAATGGCTAAGAGCAAACCTCAAGTGATGGTTTACGTTCATGAGGATATGCAGAAAGGGGAGCAATCCTCTACTCCTGGTGGGAGTGCAGACTAGCATAGCCACCTTGACAACCAGTAGGACAATTCCTCAGAAAACTAGAAATCAACCTACTTCAACACCCAGCTATATCACTCCTGGGCATATATCTAATGGGTGCTCCATCTTATTACAAAAACACTTGCTTAACTATGTTCATAGCAACCTTATTCTTCCTAACCAAAACTGACAATAACCTTAATACCCTTCAATCAAAGATGGCTTAAAGAAAATATGGTTCATTTACAGAATAGAGTACTACTCAGCTGTTAGAAAACAATGACATCATGAAATTTTCAGGCAAATGGATGGGACTAGGAAAAAAATCATCTTAAGTGAAATAACACAGGTCCAGAAAGATAAATGTGGTATGCAATCAATTATAAATAAATATTTTCTGTAAATTAAAGGATATTCATGCTACAATCCACAGACACAGAGAGCATAAGTAACAAAGAGGGCTCAAGGGATAGCACTTGTATAGCCCTGGAAAAAAGAGGTTAGAATAAATTTTGATGGTGCACTGGGTGTGTCTGGGAATGGCAATAAGAAGAATTAGATAGGGGAGCAAGATGGGGAAAGAGAATACATGGAGAGACAATTAGAATTCTGTTCTATTTGGTGGGGGAGCCATGTGGAAACCTAGTGCAGTAGAGAACCCTGGCATTTATGAGGGTGACCTAGTAAATACACCAAGCAAGGGATGATATGGAGCCTGAACAGGCCTTCTTCTCTAAAGCTTTCAATTCTGGGACTGGTACACCAACCCATCCCAAAATGATTCACTCTACAATTTGTTCTGTCTCCAAGATATACTGGGGTAAAGGTAACACAGAACTTGAAGAGGCCAACAAATGAATGGTCTAATTTGGGACCCCATGCTTGATGCTGCCTGGATGGCCATGAGCCAGAGGCTGAATAGTTCAGGCACCTAGAGAAAATCAAACACAACTGAGAGAGAGAGAAAGAGAGAGAGAGAGAGAGAGAGAGAGAGAGAGAGAGAGAGAGAGAGAGAGAGAGAGAGAGAGAGAGAGAAGAAAATTTAATAATATGATTACTGATGATTTTCTGCCATACTCAGATTGGTGCCTAGCCCAGGTATCATCAAAGATGCTTTATCTAACAACTATCAGATGCAGAGACACACAGCCAAACATTAGATAACCCTGGGAACCCCATGGAAGAGGGTGAAGAATGAATTTTAGGAGCTATATATATATATCAAAAACACTGGAATATGGCCCACAGAACCAACAAAGCAGGACTCATAGAAGCCCAGAGACCAAACCAGCAACAGTCCCAGAGGCTGCATGGGTTTGTGTTAGGTTCTCTACACACATGTTATAATTGTGTGGCTTGGAATTCTTGTAGGACTTACAACAGTGGGCATGGAGGTGTTTCTGATTCTTTTGCCTGTTTTAAGGACCCCTTTCCTCCTACTGTGTTGCCTTATCTAGACTTAATATTAGAGTTTGTGCCTGCATTTTTGTAACTTACTATGCCCTGTTCATTTAACATCCCTGTGTGGTCTGCAGTTTTCTGAAGGGAAATTGAGAAGAGATGGATTTGTGGGACAGTAGATGAGACAGAGTGAGACTGGAAGTAGTGAAGAAACTGCAGTTGGTATGTATTGTAAGAGAGAAGAATAAATTTAAAAATATTAAAAATGATATTGTTGCCTGTTGTCTGTTTAAGGAGTCTTGTGTGTACATATGAGCATAGACATGTGAGTGTTCTCTTTAAACCAATAATGTTCTCTAAGCCTCACTGAAAATTGACACTGTGTATTACCCCCCAAAAAATTATGTGTGCTAAGATGTGACAGTAATGGAGTAATGAAAGAAAAATAAAACATTTTAGCAGTTACATGCTTATTTTCCTTATGTAGTTCCCCTCTAAGGTTCTGATCTGACAATGGCAACATGCTTTTAATGGGTATTTCTTAACACTGGTTGTGATTTTCATCTGAATATTATATCTAGATTCAAAGTCATTGTCCTTTTTAAAATAAAAATTTAAATATAAGTGATTTATAATTAATTTAATTAATCGTTTTAATTTACTGATGAAGTTAAAACTAATGATAATGTATAATAAGGTGAAAAGTAAAATTAAAAGCTAAAATATTAGCAATATAGTCACTAATGAATTGAAATAATCTGTTCTATCATTTTAATAAACTAAAAATTAAGCAAAAATTAGAATATAATCTTTTAAATTAAACATTTATTTTCTTTCATATAATATATTTGGTTATGGTTTGTCCTCCATTACCTTCATCAAGTTCTTTCACAGTTCCCTATTCATTTAAATCTATGCCATTTCTTTTTCTTTCTCTGTATAATTAAAAATATCAGTCATTAATAATAATAATAACAACAGTAGCAATAATAATAAAGAAGGTGAAGAAGTAGTAATAGAAGAAGATAAAGAAAAAGGAGGAGGAGGAGAAGGAGAAGGAGAACGAGAGGGAGAACGAGCGGGAGAGGAACAGGGAGGAGAGAAAGGAGGAGAGAAGGGAGGAAGAAGAGAGGAGAGAAGGGGGGAGAGAAGGGGGAGAGAAGGGGGGAGAGAAGTGAAGGGGGAGAGAAGAGAAGGGGGGAGAAGAGAAAGGGGGAAGAGAAGGGGGAGAAGAGAAGGGGGAGAAAAGAAGGGGGGAGAGAAGAGAAGGAGGGAGAGAAGAGAAAGGGGGAGAGAAGAGAAGGGGGGAGAGAAGAAAAGGGGGAAGAGAAGAGAAGGGGGAGAGAAGAGAAGGGGAGAGAAGAGAAGGGGGCGAGGAGAAGGGGGGAGAAGAGAAGGGGGGAAAAGAGAAAGGGGAGATGAAAAGGGGGAGATGAGAAAGGAGGAGCAGAGGAAGGAGGAGAAGAGAAGGGAGGAGAAGAGAAGGGGGGAGAAGAGAAAGGAGCAGAGCAAGGAGGAGCAGAGCAAGGAGGAGCAGAGCAAGGAGGAGCAAGGAGGAGCAAGGAGGAGAAAGGAGGAGAAACAGATCGGAAACCCATTAAAAACAAACCTGGAAACCATAACATATAAGAAAAAATCTGTAAGGTAAAACAATCAAATAATTAAACATGTTGTGAAAAGATTTTGAGATAAACAATAAAATTAAGTGCATTTTGTCTTGGCTATCTACTGCTGTACACAAGATCTAAACTTAAATAAGATATGACTCTGCTAGAGAAAATTAGTTTTTCCTTTTCCATTGGTTATTAATTGGAGAGAGCTTTCATGTTATGGGGTCTTCAGTCTACTTAACTTCTCACTACTGGGATCCTGTCTAGCTTAGACTTTTGCAATTCCTATGCTTGCTACCACAATCTTTGTGTAGCAAAATGTGTTAGTCCCGTTGTATCTATAAGACCTTTTCTTCTGTCTTCCATCCTTACTGGCTCTTAACAATATTCAGCCTCATTTTCTGCAGAATTCCCTCAACTCTGTGTTGAGGGATTTTATGAAATCATCCCAATTAAAAACTGAGTGTTCCAAATCTCCCATTCTGTTCACACTGTCCAATTGTGGATCTCTCTATTGTAACCTTTTACTTCTGGAAAGAGCTTCTCTGATGGTGACTGGTACATGGCCTTAACAAAATGTCATTTGGGGTCATTTCCATGCTACATTCCATTTGCAGAACAATTGTATTTGGTTTTCTGCTAGGTCTATTGCATATCTAGTCTCAGGTTCTTAGCCACCCACACAATGTCCAAGTATGGGTTTTGATTGATAGAGTTGCCATTTATTCCAATCATATAATGCCTGGTCACTCTAACAACTTTTGTGCCACTATTACATCAGCATTATCTTGCAACTCTGCTACCGCTGTGAATTTTAAGATTTGTAACTGGGTTGCATCTATCTTTATCACCTGTTAGTATGCATAATACTTTCCATTCTCATGATCACTAGTCATTATGGGGGAAGGAATTACATAGGCACCAGCTTGTCCTTTGCCATATAGAAGCTTTCCAGTTTCATGAGATCCCATTAATTATTTGCTATTCTTAGTGCCTTTGATTCCAATATTCTAATTAGAAAGTATTTTTTTTTTCTGTCAGAGAGATCAAGAATATTCCATGCATTCTCTGTTGTCTGATTCACTGTATTTAGCTTTACATTGAGGTACTTGATCCATTTGAAGTTGAATTTTGTGAAAGTTGATGAGTATGAAATTATTTGCTTTTTTATGGCCATCTTGCTCGATATACACCATTTGTTGAAGATGCAGTGTTGTTTCCAGTGTGTGTGTTTATGGTTTATTTATCAAAAACTTCATGTTCATAGGTATGTGGACTTATGCCTGGATCTTCATTTTCATTCCATTGATCAAACTTTCTGTTTTTATACCAATACCATCCTTTTCCATAATCACACCTCTGTAGTACACTTTGAGTTTGTGAATAATGATACCTCCCTCAGTTATTTTATTATTCAAGATTTTTTAAAAAGTTACCTTGGATTTCCTGGGACTTCACATATAGCTGAAAATTGTTCTTTCAATTTATGTGAAAAAATGTGTAGGAATTTTGAATGGGAATGCATTGAATCTGTATATTTCATTTAGTAGAATGGCCTTTTTTTTACTATATTAATCCCCCAAATCCTTGAGCATGGGAAGTTTTCCATCTTCTACCTTATCCAATTTTTTTTCCTTAATTTCGTAAAATTTTATTATACAAGTCTTTTACTTGCTGGACTAGATTTGCCCCAAAATATTTTTGAGACTATTGTGAAAGCAAAATTTTCTTGATTCCTTGCTCAGTCCATTTGTCATTTGTATATAAGAAATACTAATTTTTGTATATTAATTTTATATCATGCAACTTTGCTGAATATGTTTATTAACTTTAGAAGTTTTCCTGTGGTTTTTCGAGGTCATTCATATACATATTCATATCATCTGTGAATAATGATTCTTGAATTCTTCCTTTCTATTTTGCATCCCCTTACTCCCTACAGTACTCTTATTATTCCAGCTAAGACTTCAAGCACTATATTGAATAAATATGGAGAGAGTGGACATCCTTGTCTTGACTCTTAGTTTAATGGAACTTCTTTCAATTTGTCTTCATTTATGTTGATGTTGCCTATGAATTTCCTGTAATCGTCTTTATTATATTGAGTTATTTCCAATGTTTCTCTAGTCTCTCTAGGGCTTCTTTCATGAGGGGTTATAAGATTTTTATTTCAAAGGCTTTTTGTGCATCAAATGAGATGATCATGTGTTTTCTTTTTCCTTTCATTCTGTTTATACTGTATATTATAGTTATTGATCTTTATATGTTGAACCATCCTTGGATCTCTAGGATGAAGCCTACTTGTTCCTAGTGGATAACCTTTTTTGATGTATTCTTGGATATAGTTTGCAATTTTGCTTTTAAGAATTTTTGAACCTATGTCCATAAGAAAAATTTGTCTGTAATTCTTTCTCTTTTGGATCTCTATGTGGTTTAAATATCACAATTCAGGTCTCATGAAGAGAATTTATCAGTGTTAATTTGTTTTCTTTTTTGTAGTATAATTCAAAGAAAGATGGAGTTAATTCTTTAAAAGTTTATTAGAATTCTGTACTAAAACCATCTGTGCCTGAGTGTCTTTTGGTTGGCCAAATTAATTAATGCTCTATTTCACTGGGACTTACAGGGTTTTTTGTATTGCTTTTCTGATCTCTTTTTTGCTCTAGAGTTTTCAGGTGTGCCCTTCAGCTACTAATATGAGATCTCTAGTTTTTATCCAACCATAGTAGATTGTACATATCAAGAATTTTACCCATCTCATCTATGTTTTCCTAGATGAGTACAGATTTTCAGATTATTTCCTTATAGTTCTTTGGTTTGTCTCATTTATCTTCTGTTAAGTATTCCTTTTCATCTCTAATTTAGTTAATTTAGATAATTAGATCTCTGTCTTTTAATTAATTGTCTAAGGGTTGTCAATTTTATTGATTTCTTTGATAAACTCTTTGTTTCATTGATTTGTCATTTGTTTTCTATTTTATTGATTTCAGCTTTGAGATAGATTATTTTTTGCCATCTAATCCTTTTGAGGGTGATTTCTCTTTTTTGCTCTAGAGTTTTCAGGTGTGCCCTTCAGCTACTAATATGAGATCTCTAGCTTTTAATGTAGGTACATGGTGGTATGAACCTCGCTTTTAGAACTGCCTTTATTGTTTCCTATAAGTTTGGGTACGTATATTCATCTTCACCCTTATTCCAGTCAGTTTTAACTTCTTTCTTTTGTTTTGTCTTGACCCCCCTTTTTTAAATTCAGCACAAAAAATATTGAGTTTCCATGTGTTTGTAAGCTTTTTACTGTTTTTTTTTTCCTTATTGATATCCAGCTTTAATTCATGATGGTCAGAAAAGTTGCAGAGAATTATTTCAATTTCCTTGTATCTGTTGAAGCTTGCTTTGTGTGCAAGTATGTGGTCAGTTTTGGAGAAAGTTTCAGGAGTACAGAGATGGAGGTATATTCTTTTGGGTTTAGAAGAAATATCCAGTAAACATCTGTTTGGTACATTTGTTTTATAACATCAGCACCAGAATTTTCTCCATTTAGCTTTTGTGGGATGACCTCTCTATTGCTGAATGAGGGGTTTGAGTCCCCAACTACACTGTATAAAGGTCAATAAGTGATTTTAGCTTTAATAATGTTTCTTTTGTCAACATGGCTATTTGGTGCATGAGTGTTTAAAATTCCAATATCTTCTTGGTGGATTTTTTCACTGATGAGTATGTAGTACCCTAATGATCTATGATTAGTTTTGATTTAAAGTTTATTGTGTCAGATACTAAAATGGCTATCCCAGTCTGCCTTTTAGGAAATTTGCTTGGAATATCATTTTCTGTCTTTTTACCCTGAAGTGGTGTCTATCTTTAATGTTAAAGTGTTTCTTGGATGTAGCAGAATAGTGGACTTTGTTTTCGAACCCAGCTTTTCTGTTGGTCTTTTTATTGGGGAATTGGACCATTGATATTGAGAGTTATCACTGGACAATATTTGTTGATTCCTGTTATTTTGTCATTAAGTTTTATGATCTCACAGACTTTTGATTAATTGGTTTGAGATTATTTGTTCCTTGTTTTCTTGGTTGTGATCAACATCTGATTAAAGTTTTCCTTCTAGCACATTCTGTAGAGATGGATTGGTAGATAAGACCTGCTTCTTAAGTTTGAGTTTATCGTGAAAAGCTTCTCTTTCTCTGTTGTGACTTAAAGTGTTATTTGTATATTAGTCTCAGGTGACATCTGTGGTCTGTTAGTGTTTGTACAACAGCTAAAAATCATTCTGCCTTTTAAAGTCTCTATTGAAAAGTCAGGTATCATACTAATGGATCTGCCTTCATATATTACCTGGTCTAGTATACAATTTTAAATCAATATATGTTCATATACAATGAATAGATACCTTGTGACTTTCTGAAAGTAGAATGCTAGTACAACTCTTTGTCTTACATCTCATTTCCTTTCTGTATTTAAAAAAATAGAAAAAGTTAGGATAGCTAGTACATTCAGCATATTTTATTTTAAGCATATTAAAGCTTTATCTTATATAGTTCCTTAAGTACAGAAATTCCTACAATCGGTCTATCTGACTGTAGGAATTATCACATTTTAGAATCATTGTAAGTCACTGTGGTTGTGATCCATGCTTCCAAATCTTTTCATTCCTGTGATTCTTCTGCTCTTGTCATAAGAATCGAATGCTCTGCTGATCACAGAGCAAATACATTTTCTTTTTTTTTTTTTTTTTTTTTTTTATTTCTTGGCTGGCTTTTATTTTCTTTTTTTTTTTTTTAATATTTTTATTACATATTTTCCTCAATTACGTTTCCAATGCTATCCCAAAAGTCCCCCATAGCGCCCCCCCACTTCCCTATCCACCCATTCCCATTTTTTTGGCCCTGGCATTCCCCTATATTGGGGCATATAAAGTTTGCAAGTCCAATGGGCCTCTCTTTCCATTGATGGCTGACTAGGCCATCTTTCAATACATATGCAGCTAGAGACAAGAGCTCCGGGGTTCTAGTTAGTACATCATGTTGTTCCAACAATAGGGTTGCAGATCCCTTTAGCTCCTTGGGTACTTACTCTAGCTTCTCCATTGGGAGCCCTGTGATACATCCAATAGCTGACTGTGAACATCCACTCCTGTGTTTGCTAGGCCCCAGGATCGTCTCACAAGAGACAGCTATATTTGGGTCCTTTCAGCAAAATCTTGCTAGTGTATGCAATGGTGTCAGCGTTTAGAAGCTGATTATGGGATGGATCCCTGGGTACGGCAGTCTCTAAATGGTCCATCCTTTCATCACCGCTACGAACTTTGTCTCTGTAACTCCTTCCCTGGGTGTTTTGTTCCCAATTCTGAGAAGGTGCACAGTGTCCACACTTTGGTCTTCATTCTTCTTGAGTTTCATGCGTTTAGCAAATTGTATCTTAAATCTTGGGTATCCTAAGTTTTGGGCTAATATCCACTTATCAGTGAATACATATTGTGTGAGTTCTTTTGTGATTGTGTTACTTCACTCAAGATGATGCCCTCCAGGTCCATCCATTTGGCTAGGAATTTCATAAATTCATTCTTTTTAATAGCTGAGTAGTACTCCATTGTGTAAATGTACCATAATTTCTGTATCCATTCCTCTGTTGAGGGACATCTGGGTTCTTTCCAGCTTCTGGCTATTATAAATAGGGCTGCTATGAACATAGTGGAACATGTGTCCTTTTTACCGGTTGGGACATCTTCTGGATATATGCCCAGGAGAGGTATTGCTGGATCCTCCGGTAGTACTATGTCCAATTTTCTGAGGAACCGCCAGACTGATTTCCAGAGTGGTTGAACAAGCTTGCAATCCCACCAACAATGGAGGAGTGTTCCTCTTTCTCCACATCCTCGCCAGCATCTGCTGTCACCTGAATTTTTGATCTTAGCCATTCTGACTGGTGTGAGGTGGAATCTCAGGGTTGTTTTGATTTGCATTTCCCTGATGATTAAGGATGTTGAACATTTTTTCAGGTGTTTCTCTGCCATTCGGTATTCCTCAGGCGAGAATTCTTTGTTCAGTTCTGAGCCCCATTTTTTAATGGGGTTATTTGACTTTCTGGAGTCCACCTTCTTGAGTTCTTTATATATATTGGATATTAGTCCCTTATCTGATTTAGGATAGGTGAAGATCCTTTCCCAATCTGTTGGTGGTTTTTTTGTCTTATTGATGGTGTCTTTAGCCTTGCAGAAGCTTTGTAGTTTCATGAGGTCCCACTTGTCAATTCTCGATCTTACAGCACAAGCCATTACTGTTCTATTCAGGAATTTTTCCCCTGTGCCCATATCTTCAAGGCTTTTCCCCACTTTCTCCTCTATAAGTTTCAGTGTCTCTGGTTTTATGTGAAGTTCCTTGATCCACTTAGACTTGACCTTAGTACAAGGAGATAGGAATGGATCGATTCGCATTCTTCTACATGTTAACAACCAGTTGTGCCAGCACCATTTGTTGAAAATGCTGTCTTTCTTCCACTGGATGTTTTTAGCTCCCTTGTCGAAGATCAAGTGACCGTAGGTGTGTGGGTTCATTTCTGGGTCTTCAATTCTATTCCATTGGTCTATTTGTCTGTCACTATACCAGTACCATGCAGTTTTTATCACAATTGCTCTGTAGTAGAGCTTTAGGTCCGGCATGGTGATTCCACCAGAGGTTCTTTTATCCTTGAGAAGAGTTTTTGCTATCCTAGGTTTTTTGTTATTCCAGATGAATTTGCAGATTGCACTTTCTAATTCGTTGAAGAATTGAGTTGGAATTTTGATGGGGATTGCATTGAATCTGTAGATTGCTTTTGGCAAGATAGCCATTTTTACAATGTTGATCCTGCCAATCCATGAGCATGGGAGATCTTTCCATCTTCTGAGATCTTCTATAATTTCTTTCTTCAGAGACTTGAAGTTTTTATTATACAGATCTTTCACTTCCTTAGTTAGAGTCACGCCAAGATATTTTATATTATTTGTGACTATTGAGAAGGGTGTTGTTTCCCTAATTTCTTTCTCAGCATGTTTATTCTTTGTGTAGAGAAAGGCCATTGATTTGTTTGAGTTAATTTTATATCCAGCTACTTCACCGAAGCTGTTTATCAGGCTTAGGAGTTCTCTGGTGGAATTTTTAGGGTCACTTATATATACTATCATATCATCTGCAAAAAGTGATATTTTGACTTCATCTTTTCCAATTTGTATCCCTTTGATCTCCTTTTGTTGTCCAATTGCTCTGGCTAGGACTTCAAGTACAATGTTGAATAGGTATGGAGAAAGTGGACAGCCTTGTCTAGTCCCTGATTTTAGAGGGATTGCTTCAAGCTTCTGACCATTTACTTTGATGTTGGCTACTGGTTTGCTGTAGATTGCTTTTATCATGTTTAGGTATGGGCCTTGAATTCCTGATCTTTCCAAGACTTTTATCATGAATGGGTGTTGGATCTTGTCAAATGCTTTTTCCGCATCTAAGGAGATGACCATGTGGTTTTTGTCTTTGAGTTTGTTTATATACTGGATTACGTTGATGGATTTCCGTATATTGAACCATCCCTGCATCCCTGGGATGAAACCTACTTGGTCAGGATGGATGATTGTTTTGATGTGTTCTTGGATTCGGTTAGCAAGAATTTTATTGAGGATTTTTGCATCAATATTCATAAGGGATATTGGTCTGAAGTTTTCTATCTTTGTTGGGTCTTTTTGTGGTTTAGGTATCAGAGTAATTGTGGCTTCATAGAATGAGTTGGGTAGAGTACCTTCTGTTTCTATTTTGTGGAATAGTTTGTGAAGAACTGGGATTAGATCTTCTTTGAAGGTCTGATAGAACTCTGCACTAAACCCATCTGGTCCTGGGCTTTTTTTGGTTGGGAGACTATTAATGACTGCTTCTATTTTTGGGGGGGATATAGGGCTGTTTAGATCATTAACCTGATCTTGATTCAACTTTGGTACCTGGTATCTGTCTAGGAACTTCTCCATTTCATCCAGGTTCTCCAGTTTTGTTGAGTATAGCCTTTGGTAGAAGGATCTGATGGTGTTTTGGATGTCTTCAGGATCTGTTGTTATGTCTCCTTTTTCATTTCTGATTTTGTTAATTAGGATGCTTTCCCTGTGCCCTCTAGTGAGTCTGGCTAAGGGTTTATCTATCTTGTTGATTTTCTCAAAGAACCAGCTCCTTGATTGGTTGATTCTTTGAATAGTTTTTCTTGTCTCCACTTGGTTGATTTCACCCCTGAGTTTGATTATTTCCTGCCGTCTACTCCTCTTGGGTGAATTTGCTTCCTTTTGTTCTAGTGCTTTTAGGTGTGTTGTCAAGCTGCTAATGTGTGCTCTTTCTAGTTTCCTTTTGGAGGCACTCAGAGCTATGAGTTTTCCTCTTAGAAATGCTTTCATTGCGTCTCATAAGTTTGGGTATGTTGTGGCTTCATTTTCATTGAACTCTAAAAAGTCCTTAATTTCTTTCTTTATTCCTTCCTTGACCAAGGTATCATTGAGAAGAGTGTTGTTCAGTTTCCACGTGAAGGTTGGCTTTCTATTATTTATTTTGTTATTGAAGATCAGCCTTATTCCATGGTGATCTGATAGGATGCATGGGACAATTTCAATGTTTTTGTATCTGTTGAGTCCTGTTTTGTGCCCAATTACGTGGTCAATTTTGGAGAAGGTACCATGAGGTGCTGAGAAGAAGGTGTATCCTTTTGTTTTAGGGTAAAATGTTCTGTAGATATCTGCCAGATCCATTTGATCCATAACTTCTGTTAGTTTCACTGTGTCCCTGTTTAGTTTCTGTTTCCATGATCTGTCCATTGGTGAAAGTGGTGTGTTGAAGTCTCCCACTATTATTGTATGAGGTGCAATATGTGCTTTGAGATTTACTAAAGTTTCTTTAATGAATGAGGCTGCCTTTGTATTTGGAGCATAGATATTCAGGATTGATAGTTCCTCTTGGAGGATTTTACCTTTGATGAGTATGAAGTGCCCCTCCCTGTCTTTTTTGATGACTTTGGGTTGGAAGTCAATCTTATCTGATATTAGAATGGCTACTCCAGCTTGTTTCTTCAGACCATTTGCTTGTAAAATTGTTTTCCAGCCTTTCATTCTGAGGTAGTGTCTATCTTTTTCTCTGAGATGAGTTTCTTGTAAGCAGCAAAATGTTGGGTCTTGTTTGTGTAGCCAGTTTGTTAGTCTATGTCTTTTTATCGGGGAGTTGAGTCCATTGATATTAAGAGCTATTAAGGAAAAGTAATTGTTGTTTCCTGTTATTTTTGTTGTTAAAGTTGGCATTCTGTTCTTGTGGCTGTCTTCTTTTAGGTTTGTTGAGGGATTACCTTCTTGTTGTTTCTAGGGCGTGGTTCCTGTCCTTGTATTGGTTTTTTTCTGTTATTATCCTTTGAAGGGCTGGATTCATGGAGAGATAATGTGTGAATTTGGCTTTGTCGTGGAATACTTTGGTTTCTCCATCTATGTTAATTGAGAGTTTGGCTGGGTATAGTAGCTTGGGCTGGAATTTGTGTTCTTTTAGTGTCTGTATAACATCTGTCCAGGATCTTCTAGCTTTCATAGTCTCTGGTGAAAAATCTGGTGTAATTCTGATAGGCTTGCCTTTATATGTTACTTGGCCTTTTTCTCTTACTGCTTTTAGTATTCTATCTTTATTTAGAGCATTTGTTGCTCTGATTATTATGTGTCGGGAGGTATTTCTTTTCTGGTCCAGCCTATTTGGAGTTCTGTAGGCTTCTTGTATGTTCATGGGCATCTCTTTCTTTAGATTTGGGAAGTTTTCTTCTATAATTTTGTTGAAGATGTTTGCTGGTCCTTTGAGTTGAAAATCTTCGTTCTCATCCACTCCTATTATCCGTAGGTTTGGTCTTCTCATTGTGTCCTGTATTTCCTGGATGTTTTGAGTTAGGATCTTTTTGCATTTTCCATTTTCCTTGATTGTTGTGCCCATGTTCTCTATGGAATCTTCTGCACCTGAGATTCTCTCTTCCATCTCTTGTATTCTGTTGCTGATGCTTGCATCTATGGTTCCAGATTTCTTTCCTAGGGTTTCTATCTCCAGTGTTGCCTCATTTTGGGTTTTCTTTATTGTGTCTACTTCCCTTTTTAGGTCTAGTATGGTTTTGTTCATTTCCATCATCTGATTGGATGTGTTTTCCTGTTTCTCTTTAAGGACTTCTACCAGTTTGGTTGTGTTTTCCTATTTTTCTTTAAGGACTTGTAACTCTTTAGCCATGTTCTCCTGTAGTTCTTTAAAGTCCTTCTTGATGTCCTCTACCATCATCATGAGATATGCTTTTAAATCCAGGTCTAGTTTTTCAGGTGTGTTGGGGTGCCCTGGACTGGGCGAAGTGGGAGTGCTGGGTCCTGATGATGGTGAGTGGTCTTGGTTTCTGTTAGTAAGCTTCTTACCTTTACCTCTCGCCATCTGGTAATCTCTGGAGTTGTTATAGTTGTCTCTGTTCAGAGGTTGTTCTTCTGGGGATTCTGAGTATCCTCTGTCAGCAGACCTGTACAGACTAAGTTCGGCGGAGTCCCGGAGCCAAGATGGCGCTCCCTGCAGGGCAGGTCACTGTCCTCCGACTGGGAGGGTGCCGGATGTCTGCGGCCCCAAAAGGGTGCTGCCTCAGCGGCTCTGTGGCTCCTGCCTGTCCCAGAAGCTGTCTGCCTCTGTGGTCCTCACTCTAACCTGTAGACTAAGTTCGGCGGAGTCCCGGAGCCAAGATGGCACTCTCTGCAGGGCAGGTCTCTGTCCTCCGGCTGGGAGGGTGCCGGAAGTCTGCGGCCCCAAAAGGGTGCTGCCTCAGCGGCTCTGTGGCTCCTGCCTGTCCCAGAAGCCGTCTCGCAAATACATTTTCATTCCAAGTTAGTTCCAACTGACGGTCTTCTCAAACAGGTATGACTTAATAAAGACTTTTAATCACTTAAGTTGTCGTTGTGTAATGAAAAGAACATCCTGCCTTTGCAGCTCTTTGATAATCAGTTCTGCTACAAGAAATTCATGAGGTGATTTTTCTACTGCAGGAAATTCATGGCATACTCTAGATAGAAAATTAGAAACAGTAATCAAATAATTATACAATTGTGTGAAAAACATCAAAATAGTTGTCTGCTTCAAAATGCTAAGTGAGCATAACACAAGGAACTTTTCAACACTAAATTCTAAGGAAGAAGGAACACAGTTGCATTTGAGAAAGAAATAGCCAGTTGAAAAAGGGAATCTGAGATCAAATAAGCTGACAGCATAAAGGCCAAAACCATGGGTGGAAGGCCAGGCAGCAGCAGAGGGGTGTCACAGGAAACTGATATATGATTTAGACTACTTTTTCGAAAGCTTACTAAATATGCTAAAGGATTGGTATTTGTGCTACAGGTGACAGGTAAGATATTTTGGAGCTGACAACTGCATGAACACTGGAAGATAAGTCCTTACTACTACAGATATTTTGCCTATTGAACTGATGGTTTAAATGGTTTCTGAGCATGAGAAATCAACTGCACAGTGAAAGCTGCCCTCAGTTCTCACACAGTTATTGTTCTATTCTTCCTTTTCTGCATAGTTTTTCACAGATTCCTTCATCTAAATTAGATAAATGGAGACTGTGATAAGAATATAAGTATTGATTTAAAGGTATAATAGGGGAACAAATGCAACTTATGTTTATTCTATGTGTGTGTGTGTGCGTTAGTAGTGTGCACATGTATGTATGTTTTGGTACACCTGACTGCAGGTGTGTTGTGAAGGCCATAACCCACCATTGACATACTGAGTGTTTTCTTCTATCAAATTCTCTATTATCCCTCTTAATGAAGCAGTCTGTTACTGAAATTAGTGTTTAATTATTGTTAAGTCTGCCTGACCACTGAGCCTCTAAGATCCATCTATATTTGACTCCTAATGCTGGAGGTAAAGTACATGTATTTGTGACAGATTTGTACATTGGTGCTGGAGTCTAAACTCTTATCCTCATTGCTAACACAGGAAACAAAATCATCTTCTATTATCAAAATTACAGTTTCATCACCAGACTCTGATAGTCTTCAAGAGCTCCAAATATCCTTCTTTGCTATTATACAATCCATGATTCCACATTGTTATTAATATCTAAAAAAAATTCTGCCCAGGTCATCAATGGGAAATATAGCATCATAGAAATATGTTACCCTAACCTGCAATTTACTTCTGTGCCTCTGAATACTCTCCTCATCCTGTTCAGTTTTAAATTGTAACATTAAAGGTTACTTTAAAGCTTTATTTTGCATAGTTATTAAATGTGGCTATTGATTGATATATGTGTGCAGATGAGCTATAAAAATTGGTAAACTGAGTAGATTTTATCACTCCCTTAAAATTGTTATAAATGTATATTCAATTATGTTTTTTGTAACCATAACATTTATTTGCCTGATGTGATGGTTGTCTCTGAGACATGCTGCTGAATAAGCTCACACTTTCTAGCTTTTTCTGAATTCTGGATGGCTGATTAAACTCAGCTGTTCTGGTCCAAACTCCTCTTCGGGTTGATCTGACTTTTCTCAGATTCCCACTGAATTTCTCTTCTTGGACTCAAGCTAACTCTGCCAATCTGTTATAATCTTCTGCCTCCTCCTCATTCTCTGAATTGTTCTGTGTTCACCTGTGTCTAGCTTGTTCTCTCTGCAACCAGTCTCTGTAAAACTGATGCTGTAAAAACTGCATCTGAACTCCACTTCACTGCACTGCCTCTCAACTCACTTACTCAAGCAAACTGACTGACTCAAACTCAGAAATCTGAATGCCTGTATCTCCTGGGCTTAAATGCATAGAGTCCTTCCTGGTACTTGGGTACAGCTTGAGTTCAGCTGCAGGTCAAGTTTTAAGGATTTTTTTTTTCTTTTAAGATGGATCTCTGGTCCCAAGATAGAGTAGGTTTGACCTCTCAATGGTTGCCTTCAATTTACAATCACCGACTGAATTAGATCCTCACAAGAGACTTGGCCTATTACTGAATACTGTGAAACTCAGAACTTGTTTCTTCTTGATGTCATCTTTTTTTTTCCAATATCATGATGACTTCTCTTATCTTACTAAGAATCTGTTATTTAGTCTGACTACCAAGAACCATCTTTCTAAATCCCATGCAAGTCATGAGCTCCTATATCACAATATGGTCTTCACTCTGTACTTTCATTTGCTGAGATGGCTTTTTCCCTTAAACCTAGAGAACAAATCTTTGCCAGTATCAGACTTTGCCTCTATATTTTTCTACCTGATGTAAGATCATTGTGTAAGTCTCCACAAAAATTAAAGAAAGTATAATCATTTTTTGTTTGTTTTTGGTTTTTTGAGATTGGCTTTCTCTGTATATCCCTGGTTGTCCTGGAACTCACTTTGTAGACCAGACTGGCCTCAAACTCTGAAATTCACCTACCTCTTCCTCCCGAGTGCTGGGATTGGGATTAAAGGCGTGTGCCACCATGCCCGGCTAAGTATAATAATTTTTAAACTAAATATTTATTTTATTGACTACCAGAATGTTTATAAACATTTAATATAAAAGAACTAGAACAACAGTTGGAAGATAAATGATTAATGCAATCTTTTTTATGTTTATAATTAAAGATAAATAGGGTTTAAATGTAATTTTTCTTTCCCCACCTTCTAACAAAAAATGTTTCAATTCCTGATTGCAACTTAATTAAATCAATTCAGACTCTGAAAAGGCATGAAGTTTAATAGAGCACCAAGAATAAGATGGACATTTACTGTAGGTTAAATGACAAGGGAGAAAATAGACAATATCACCTTGTTTTAAGTATTTACAGTTAATTTTGGTAGTCACCTACTATAATAAAATGCTGAAGGCATTAGTGAGGCACTCCTTCAGGTATGTCTGTGAGAACACTTTGGAGAGAACTAACTTAGAGAGTATCTTAATTACTGTCCTATTGCAGTGAAGAAAAACCATGACCAAAGTTAATAATAATTAAAATAGAGTATTTAATTGGAAGCTTGCTTACAGTTTCAGAAGGATCACACACGTGGGGACTATGATGGCAGCAGGAAGGCATTACATCCTTTATGCACAGACATGTAGAAAGAAAGTTAGATGGGACTATGGGTGGGCTTCTAAAACCTACAGAAAAGCCATACATTCTAATCCTGCCCCAAACAGTCTATCAACTGAGAGACAAACATTCACATACATGAGACTATGGGGGATATTCCCATTCAAACTGTCAGAAGGTGTATGGCAGGGACTGAATAAAAGGGAAAGGGGAGACCATGTAAGCATCTCAGCTCCTTTTCCTCTGTTCTATGATTCTCAGGTATGTGAGTAAGTATTCTCCATCTCTTCCTATTGAAGTTAAGAGCCTCTGTAGCATGTGAAGGCCCAGGATTGATGGGATCATGCAAAGAAATTGAGGCTTGACACCATGAAGACAGTCTAGGAAAGGATACTGATGAATCTACAGCCCAGCTGCAAGAGAAGAACCCAGCATTTTGGAGATGCCAGTACCATGGGAAATTCATCAAGAATAGCAGCAGCCAAGAAGTGAAGCCATCCTTTGGATGAGCCCAGTAGCTCGTGAGTTGATCTCAGACATTAGACTTTGAGTCATTAACACAGTACAGTTGGTTTTGCTTTGATCTGATTGTGACTGTGTCTTGCTTTTCTCTTGAAACAAGAAAGCATTTAATCTTGCTTATACAAGAGTGACTTAATTTTAAAATAGATTTAAACTTCTAAAAGAGATGTATTTTTAAATAGACTGAATTTTAAAGAGTTTGGATTTATAAAGACCTTGGGACTTTTAAAATTTATAAAATCATGATGTATGTATTGATGAGTGATCTTGAGGATAAACAAGAAAGGGAAGGCTGCAGGGTGTGGTGGCGCACGCCTTTAATCCCAGCACTTGGGAGGCAGAGGCAGGTGAATTTCTGAGTTCGAGGCCAGCCTGGTCTACAGAGTGAGTTCCAGGACAGCCAGGGCTACACAGAGAAACCCTGTCTTGAAAAACAAACAAAACAAAACAACAAAACAGGTAAGGCTGTAGCTTAACAGTGACTTTTTTGTCATGTTAACAAGAGATCATTTGTGCTGGATAATTTTATGCCAACTTGACAGAGGGTATGTTCATCAGAGAGGAGGGAATCTCAACTGAGAAAATTCCTCCATAAACTGCGATAAATTCTAGACAACAAGGCATTTTCTTGGTAATGGATTTGGGTGAGGTCCAGCTCATTGTGGTAATGCCCATTGGATGGTAGTCATGGCATCAATAATAAAGCAGGATAAGCAAGCTATGGAGAATGACTTAATAAGCTGGATATATCCATGGCCTCTAGATCAGCTCCTCCAGCTTCCTGTCCTATTTAATGTCCTGTCTTTACTTCCTCCAATGATGAACAGTGGTGTAGGAGTATAAACCAAATGAATCCTGTTCTCCAAAATTTGCTTTTGGTCATAGTGTTTCATCACAGCAATAGTAATCCAAAATAAGACAAAGAGGTATACATTAGCAGGAGAGCTGAGTTCTACATTTTATACAGATTTAAATTGGGGGAACATTTATGGGAATATATATGGGATAAAAGTAAGACTGAGATTTACACAAGGACTTGATGTTCAATATTGAAATTTGACCTAGATTTAAGAGCATATCCAACAATTGGTTCTATTAGTAAATTAAATAAAATATTGGCAAATTATTGAACAAAACTGAAATTTTACAAATTCATGTCACTATATTTAAAAAAGAAAAGATTCCAATTATGGAGAGTTTATAAAAGGATGTTTCATTTATAACCTCTTTACCTATCGAGAAGATAGGCCCTTTTCATGTATTGTGAGAATTAACTTTCTGAGGGAACTCTAGCATTTTGAAGAGTTTTTTATACCTGCTTTTATTTTTACAATGAAAATTATATTAATTGAATTTATTTAATTATTCAAGGATTGTAAAGGTCCAAATTGGCACTCACCTGCTAAAGGCATAGAAGGCATGGTTACTTTAATAGATGGCAGAGCCAACCCTTCAGTCTGACTACTTTCTTTCATAGAGTTATGGGATATTTTAGCTGACATGATGTTCCTAAAGGGAAGTGTACAGCACGCTTGTTAAATTCTTACTTCATTTGCATAATCAGAAAATCTAGAAATTAAATGAGCAGATATTTAATGTTAATTACAAAATGAAATGCTGCACCCATTTCAAATAATATTCAGCCATTTCAATCACACATATAATAAATTAAAAATAACCCATTTTAACTATCTTATAACAATCACTGTGATGTTGGTCTTTATTAAATTAAAAAATATAGAGCACAGGCCAAACTTAATACTGCTTATATACCTCACTAATCCCCTGCTACTCTTTACCAAAATGCCTTTGGTTCAAGAAATAATCAGCTCTTGTCTCAGCTACTGGACCCTGGATGTGAACTGACACAAGGTAACCAAAAATACCACTAACGCTCATTAGTTACAACAGCAAATTGTGAGTGTAGAAAATCAGCAGAGGTCTTCAAGTTCATCTAATAGTGTGCAAGTAATTTCCCAATGCTTGTAGTTATATCTCCAGTTCAGGAATGCATAATTCGGATAGATATACATAATCTGGCAAACACTTCAGGTTGATTTCCAGATCCATGTAAAGATTATTGCCAAGTAAAAATCTAATGAAACAAGCTAGAATTACTTCTGCCTAAAAAGAATAGTAAGTCAATGTCAATACTGAATTCATAAAGGGATTCTTAGAGGGGAGTTTTGCAAGGGGTCATAGGCATGAACTGAAACTCATCATGTTTAACTTGGTTACAGATACTACTGAGAACTGCATACACCAACAGTAGAAGCTAATATCAAATGCCAAATATGATAGCTTTTGCAAGAGGAAATTAGTCAGCTACTTGCTGGCAAGTGGATAACATTAAATCATTTCAATTATTCAAGGAAAAACACTTCAGTTTTAATGATAGACAAACTTTCTAGGCTTTTTCCTGTGCAAAATATTTTTGCCTCACACTACCATTTATATATTCACTAAATAATGTGGTCTAACATCAAGGCATCCAACAGTGTTTCTTGTGGTCAAGAAATTTTCTTCATAAAAATGTATGCCAATAGCCCATGCTCATGAATTTCACCATATTACTATGTACCTCTGCCATCCATGTGTGTGTGTGTGTGTCTGTGTATGTGTGTGTTTTTCTGTCTGTCTGTCTGTCTTTATAGAAGTGGAAAGTAGGAGAATGTCCTTTTGAAGTATCAGATAAGTTACACTATCTTCCAAGGTTTAGATAAACTTCTAAATATTTTCTAAGCCACTGAAAGTTCATGGCCATCTGTAAGAAAAGGCAAATTGGCAAGGAAAAAATGCATAAAAAGTCTTTTGTTATAAGTTTTATGCAGCACAGGAATCTATAAAAATAAGGATTCAAAAAGAAGGTAAATTCATATATATTTAAGATTAAATTCTTTTTTGTTAAAATTTTTATTAGATATTTTCTTCATTTACATTTAAATGCTATCCCAAAAGTCCCCTATACCCTCCCCCCTGCCCTGCTCCCCTACACACCCACTCCCACTTCTTGGCCCTGGGATTCCCCTGTACTGGGGACATATAAAGTTTGCAAGACCAAGGAGCCTCTGGAAGAGGGTACAGCCTTATAGAAATAGAAATTTTTAATTTAATAAATTGAGAGTTTTACATTTTTCTGTCATGTTAGACCTTTATCCATGTTTCCCTGTCATCATGGACAATGATATTATTTCCTCTGAGAACAAAGTTACCACTTACATAAGGTTTTTACAGTGTCTATTAAAGGAAAGTGAAAATTGTTCAGTAGCTATCCTTATAGGGTTTTTTTTTGTTTGTTTGTTTGTTTGTTTGTTTTTTGAGAAACACATCAATGAAGTGGTAAGAATGACTTATTTCTGGTGATATTTTAAATACTAAAGTGCCACAATTTGGGATACCACATGATAAAATTTACATTCTTTGGAATACTATGAATCTGTCCTGAAGTATGGTTGCTTTCATTTTTCTTTTCTTTTGATTTTGTTTGACATTTTTCTCTTTTCTTTCTTTTTTTGTTTTCTTTCTTAAGAGCAAGGACTCTTCAATCAAAGAATTAAGGAGACCACTCATTATTTTCCTCATTATTCCACTGGGAAGATTTTTGCTAAACATTGTCCTCATAATGGTTGCATTGGTCATGGTGCCTTTTCACAGCTTAAAAACAGGTAGGTCCTCTCTTTTTATCCTTACAGTCTCCCATTGGCCTAAATTAAAGCACATGTTATAACTAAGACATGCTTTACAGAGCTCTTATATTCCATATACCAGAATTTCACACTAATTCTTTATATCTGTTAACTCAAAAGTCATAAGGATCCCAAAGTATCTGAATTTCTTCTTAACTTCCCATATAGGGGAGCCACTATTATATTTTATTCTAGAAGTATTTCTTTCAAATAAAAATATTCAGGCCAGTATATCATAACATCATGGTCATAGAAAGCAAAAATCTTCCCTAATGTGGTGTTCAGAGTATAAACTTACTGAGTAGTATGGTGGTTTGAATATGCTTGCCCTAGGGATTGGCACAATGTGGAGGTGTGGCCTTGTTGGAGTAGGTCTGACCTTGGTGGAGGAAGTGTGTCACTGTGGGCATAGGCTTTAAGACCCTCATCCTAGCTGCCTGGAAGCCAGTCTTCTATCAGCCTTCAGGTGAAAATGTAGAACTCTCAGCTCCTCCTGCACCATACCTGCAGAGATGCTGCCATGCCACCACCTTGATGATACTGGACTGAACCACTGAATCTTTAAGCCTTACTACTCAGCAAGTTTATACTCTGAACACCACATATTTACCAAGGCATATCTGAGCCCACAACAACTACATATCCACTCATAGTTAGTGAGCATATAATTAAGGATGATGATGATGACTGTTGATGATGATGATGATGAAAATAAAAGTACATCTTATTTGACAGGTGTGGTTTTCATCATCTCAGTAGCTTACTGCTGAATAAACTCAACCTTTCTAATTATTTCATGAGTCTAGCTGGCTGGTTAAACTAAACTGTTCTGACTCAAAATCCTCACCAAGCTGATTAATTCAACCTGCCTTCTCTCACCCTCTCACTGAATTGCTCTGCTTGGCTTCAAACCAACTCTGTTAATTTGTTCTAACCTTCAGACTCCTTCTTATTCCCTGCCTTCAGTTACCTGTGCTCACCTGTATTGAAGTGCATGAATTCACAAACGAACACATCTCTACTGCACTACTCACACTGCACTGACTGCCAACTAACTCGACTCCAACTAACTGGCAAACTGAACTCTCTTTCCTTGTGTTGCTCTTAAATAGCTTTTCTCCTGAGAGTTGGGTATATCCTATTTCTGACTCATTCTGTCAAATATTTCTCTGATTCCTCACTTTGTGTGTTTCTCAATTAGCGGTCACTGTTTGGGATTAAAGGTGTGTACTAAAAGCATGTCTGAATTATAGCTAGATCACACAGACCTAGGTCTTTGGATAGCTTCTGAGGGCAGCCATGTTGCTGGGTTAAAATTTGTCTACAAACTAATAAAATAATAATGTTTATAAAAGAATTTTTTGCATAGCTACAATCAGCAGACAAAAGTTTGCAAAGTGATATTGCATAAAGAATTTCATTAGCATGTAAATATATGGATATAAACACCCAAGCCCCATTTTCACTTTTTTAACTCTATAAATTACAAAGTTTAGAAAGCATTTTCTATTATCATAAAAATTCTCAAAATTAAGTGCTATAACCCAACTTTCAAAAACATAAAATGCTATATTATTTGCTACTCAGTTAGACAAATACCTTTAATATTTTTCTGATAATTGTGCCAAAGCCTTAAAATAACAATAATTTTTCCCAAAAGTATTGTCTCTATTTGTTTAGGCCCATACATGAACTCTGTAGAAAACTGTTTTGTGTGTGTGTATGTGTGTGTGTGATTTTTCAAAATATGTGTATAGTAAGAGACATATTTCTGACCAAGAAAATAATCACTGTAATATGTAAGTTTTAATATTAGATTAATATTTTCAACTCCTTCTCTAAAATGTTCTTGGACTTCTGAACCTAGCATATGTTTTCCCTTCTGTAACTGAAAATATTCAGCTTAATCACTTTAGCATCATATCCTTAAGCAAGGAACTGAGAGAAGTTATTTTTATAAAACTGTTAAAGAGCTATTGAATTTATTGTATGGTGTGAATTTACAACTTATCATTCAAAATAATCCAGTTAATAAAGTATGGTGTGAATTTACAACTTATCATTCAAAATAATCCAGTTAATAAAGATCTACAATAAAAATTGTTTTTTAAATTTTTCTAATTTGTTCATAAAATTGCCAATAAAATTTGATTAGTTATGATTATAAACTCTGATTATAAACTTTGATTATAAATTCATTGGGAATTTGCTTTCTGATTCTTTTCCCTTGACATCTTCAAAATGTACCTTCATTTTAATTAAACTAATGTGAAATTTAAACTGTAAAATCATCTTTGTTATTCTTGCAGTCTACTTCCATTTCTACACATGCACACACACACACACACATACCTACCTACATGTGTGTACATACACATGAGGACACACACATGTAAAACAAGAAAAAAAACATTCTTCTGAGAAAATAAAGATTGCTAAGATAGTACTTACTTTTTAATTAGAGCTGTATTGTCATATCCAATATGCTGTGGAAAAGAACAACATAATGAACTTAGATGAAAATTCCTACATATATGAATTTAATTTTCAAATGTTTATCAATAGTAAGGCTAGATAAACTTTCAAAATGTTATAAGAATTTTTTATTCACTTAATAATTTTATACATATTTATAATGTGAGGGGGTATAGTCAATACAAGCTCAACTTCCTAGAAGCCCTGGATACCCTTCTCTATTCTAATACATCTTTCCTATTTTTATGTCCTTTGTCTCTTTCTTGTTTGTTTATACCTGCTACACCAATTATTCCTGTTTACATATGAGTAGACATGGGTTGGGGCCATCTGTCACTGGAGCATGAAGGGCAGACAAAAAATAGTGACCTATACCCAAACAAGAATGACTTCTAATGCTTCAGACACCATCAATTGCCAATACATTCATTGGTTTTGGTATGAAGTCACATGAGCCCTCAACTATCCATCTTGGGATGCTGACTTTCTTTTTTTCAGACTTATTCTTGTAACTCTAGCTGCTTTGAGTTCATGAATGTAGTAACCATGTAATGTCCAGAAAACACCATTTCATATTAATCCTACCACCCTCTGGCTTTTATAGTCTTTACATACTTTCTTCACAGTGTGCTATGAGCTGTAGTTGGGGAGGGTTAAAACAGTTTAGGGCTATTTGTGACTGAGCATACAACATTTACATATTAGTATTATGAGTCTCTGCATTTAATTTCAGTCTTTTTAGAATTTTCATTTTCTCGTAAGAAAATTAAGAGTATATGTGATTTACTCTATTTGTTTTTCTAAAGAATTAATTGTCTAAGTCCTAATTAACAAAAAATAAATGCAGATAAATTAAAGTAAAATTAACCTCAAAAATTTAAAGTAAGTAATAAATGCTACCCATGAAATTAATTTTAAGGGATTGAGTGTAAATAAGTATAACTTTCATGATTTTTTTTTCCTTCTAGACAGGGTTTTTCTGTATAGCCCTGGCTGTCCCGGAAGTCACTTTGTAGACCAGGCTCAAACTCAGAAATCTGCCTGCCTCTGCCTCCCAAGTGCTGGGATTGGGATTAAAGGCGTGCACCACCACACCCAGCAACTTCCATGCTTTTATTTTCTCCTTTTCCCACTTTATGATTAGCATGTTGCCTGTTCTCTCTGTAATAATGGTTAAAAACTGTGATGACTTTCATACCAATCATAAGAGGATAAATAATGTGTCATATCCTCATTTGGGATGTGGAAAAATGCAAAATAAAAATACTACAAGGAGGAGAGAAACGCAAGATGGCAGCGTGAGACTCTGCAGTCACTATCTCTCAGGGGGGGAAAAAAAAAAAACATGATCTAAACAACTATCCAATCACAAATACATTAGATGAGAGTTCAGAGGGCCCAGTTTACATGACAATAAGAAAATTCATGGATGGTAAGAACAGTTCTTATTGCCCATGCAAACTTTCCTAACAAGAAGTAGCACAGAGAAAGATGTGACTGTAAGACATTGTCTTAGTCTTCAGACAAAATAAAGCAAGACTAGGGGAACCTCAATAGTCCATATCCCTATGCTAAAATGTGTATGGGATACTAGATTTACCTTGTTCCAATAATAATTCAGAACACCTCTTAGACAAATTTACCTGACAATACTGTAGGCTAACATTGGCCTTAGGCTCCAAATAAATCATGGTGGATCTATAGGCAATCCTCAGGAGTTCTTGGCTTCAGACACACTCTAGCATATGGGTAGAGTTCTACTTCAAGTCTGTGAGTATGCAATAGCACTGCACTAGCAACAGGAAGCAGAATACTCCAGCCCCATACTATACTGGCCTTGCTAGTTTCAAATGTGAAACAATACTAGGGAGCTACAGTTATTATGAGTTGAGGGACCATACTGAGCCAGCTGTGTAGAAACTCCAGACAGACACACTGGGAAAAAACAAAACAAAACAAAACAGAACAGATCAAAAATTTTAAAAATAAAAATAAAATTAAAACCAAAAAATGAAAGGAAGAAAATATTCCTAGGGGGAAACACACACACACACACATACACACACATACACACACATACATGCACACAAAGTTTGGAATAAGTACCTTCAATATTCACATATCAGCACAGAACCATAGAACTCAAGATCATACAGGGAAACACTACCTTATAAAACAGATCAAATAAGATTCTAAGGTTTGAAATAGAGGAGATATACAATACCTAATAAAATATTTTTTATTATTTTAATTTATTCATTTTATATCCCTATTTTATCCCCTCTCCCAGTCTGTCCTCCTCACACAGCTCCTTTTCTCCCATCCCCCATCTACTCTCTTCTGAGGAGTAGGCAACCCATGGGTATTGACCCACCCTGGCACATCAATTTACTGCAGGACTATGTTCATCCTCCTCTACACAAGACAGGCCAGTTAGTACAATGGGGTCCACAGGCCGGCAACAGAAACAGTGCACTCCTATTTGTGGGGATCCACATGGAGACTAGCCAAATGAACATCTGCTACATTTGTGTAGGGGGCCTAGATCCAGGCCCTGCATATTCTTTAGATGCTGGTTCAGTCTCTGAGAGCCCACAAGAGTCCAGGTTATTTGACTCTTGTTCTTCCTGTGGAGTTACTATACTCTTTGGGACTCTCAGTCCTTCTCCCACTCTTCCACAAGAGTACAAGTGATCAGTACAATGTTTCACTATCAGTTCCTGCATTTGTTCCAGTCAGATGCTGGGCAGAGGCTCTTAGAGGACCAATCTCCTTGTCTCCAGTCTGCAAGCATAGTAGAGTATCAAAAATAGTGTCAGGTATTGGCTCTTACATTTGGGATCGGTCTCAATTTGAATCAGTCATTGGTTGACCACTCCTTCAATTTCTGTCTTATCTTTTTCCCTGTATTGCTTGTAGACTGTACAAATTCTGGGTCAAATAGTTTGTGGGTGGGTTGGTGTCCTTATCCCTCCACTGGGGGCCCTACCTGACTTCAGAAGGTGGTCCTTTCAGGTACCATATACTCACTGCTATGTCACCCCAATGGACTCTTGGGAGTCTCCCTCACCCAGGTCTCTGGTACATCCTAGAGATTCACCTACCCCAAACCCTTGACCTGCAGATTTCTAATCATTCACTTGGCCCTCTGACTCTCTCTCCTGTCTCTCCCCACACTTGATCCTGAACCCCCTTTCCCCTCCCTAGTTCCTTAGCTCCATCTGCATCCTATGAGTATTATATTTCCCTCTTATATGAGATTCAAGCATCCTCACTTGAGCCTCTTCTTTAGCTCTTTTGTACCTTTGGATTGCAGCATGGACGTCCTGTACTTTACGACTAATATCCACTTGTCAGTGAATATATATATCATGCATTTCCTTTTGTATCTTCATGATGATCTTTTCTAGTTCTATCCCTTTTGCTGCCAAATTCATGATATCCTGTTTTTAATGGCTGAAAAGCATTCCATTGTATAAATGAATCAAATTTTCTATACCGATTCTTCTGTTGATGGACATCTGGGTTGCTTCCAGTGTTTGACTCTTAAGAATAAAGCTGCTCTGAGCATACTGGAGCATGTGTCCCTGTGGTGTGGTGTGGCATCTTTTGGGTATATGCTCAGGAGTAGAATAGCTGCGTCTTCATGTAGAAGACTTCATCTAAAACTTGAGTTTTAGATCTTAACCATTCTGATAGGTGTATGATGAAATATCATAATTGTTTTGACTTGCATTTCCCTGATGACTAAGGTCATTGAACATTTCTTTAAATGGTTTTTGGACATTAGAGATTCCTCTGTTGAAAATTCTCTGCTTAGTTCTGTATCCTATATTTTAATTGGGTTATTTGGGTTGTTTCTAACTTCTTGAGTTCTTTGTAAATTTTGGATACTTGTCCTCTATTCAGACATCATGCTAGTTAAGATCTTTTCTCAATTTCAAGACTACCATTTTATACTATTGACAGTGCCCTTTTACTTACCGAAACTTTTTGGTTTCATGGGTCCCATATATCACTTGTTTACATTAGAGCCCAAGCCATTGATGTTCTGTTCAGGAAATTGTCTCCTGTACCAATGCTTTCAAGGATATTTTCCACTTTCTCTTCTATTAGATTCAGTGTATCTTGTTTTATGTTTAGGTCTTTGATATACTTAGACTTGAGTTTTGTGAAAGGTCATAGATGGATCTATTTGCATTCTTCTACATGCAGACATCTAGATAGACCAGGATCATTTTTTACAGATGCTTTCTTTTTCAACTGTATGGTTTTTGCATCTTTGTCAAAAATCAAATCTCTGTAGAGTATGGGTTTATTTCAAGGTCTTTCATTTGATTCCATTTGCCAACCTGCCTGTTTCTAAACAAATACTATGCAGTTCTTATTACTATTGCCCTACACAGGTTGAAGCCAGTGATACTGATACCTCAAGAAGTTCATTTATTGTTTAGGATTGGTTTAACTATCTTAGGTTTGTGGTTTTTCCATATAAAGTTGAGAATTTTATGTCAAGGTCTGTAAAAAGTTGTGTTGAAATTTTGATGTGGATTTCACTGAATCTGCAGATTGCTTTTGATAATATGGTCATTTTCATTATCTTAATTCTATGAGTCCATGAGCATGGGAGATATTTCCATATTCTGATAGCTCCTTCATCTTATTCAAACTTGAAGTTCTTGTCATACAAGTCTTTCACTTGCTTGGTTAGAGTTACAAGGTATTTTATATTATACGTGGCTATTGTGAAGGGTGTAGATTCCAAAATTGTTTCTTAGCCATTTTTGGTTTGTATAAATCAGGGCTATTGATATTTTTGTGTTAATTTTGTATCTAGTCACTTTGCTGAAGTTGCTGATTAGCTATAGGAGTTCTCTGGTAGAATTTTGGGGTTGTTGTTTATGTATATATAGTATCATATCATCAACAAAAAGTAATATTTTGACTTCTTCCTTTCCAATTTGTATTCTCTTGATCTTATTTTGTTGTCTTATTGCTCTAGCTAGAACTTCAAGTTCTGTATTGGATACACAGGGACAGATCAGACAGCCTTGTCGTGTCACTGGTTTTAGTATAATTGCTTTAAAATTCTCTTCATTTAGTTTGTTGTTGACTACTGGCTTGCTGTATATTGCCTTTATCGTGTTTAGATATGAGAATTATATCACTGATCTCGCCAAGACTTTTTAGATGATGGGGTTTGGAATTTGTCAAAGACTTTTTCAGTATCTAATCAGATGATAAGGTGATTTTAATCTTTCTGATTTTCATATGTTGAACCATCCTTGCACTACTGGGATGAAGCAAATTTATTCATTGTGAATGATATTTTTGATGTGTTCTTGACTTCAGTTTGCGAGTACTTTATTGAGGTTTTTGTGTGTGTGTGTGTGTGTTGTTTTGTTTTGTTTTGTTTTGTTTTGTTTTACCTAGGTGCATAAGTGAAATTGATCTGAAGTTCTCTTTCTCTACTGAGTCTCTGTGTAGCTTAGTTGTCAGAGTATCTGTGGGCTCATAGAATAAGTTTGGTATTGTTCATTCTGTTTCAATTTTGTGGAATAATTAGAGGAATATTGATTAATAAATAAGAGTATTAGCTCTTATTTAAAAGTATAGTAGAATTCTGTGGAAAAGCTCTCTGGTCCTGGGCTTTTCTTTATTGGGAGATTTTTAATGACTGCTTCTATTTTCTTAGGGGTTATATCACTGTTTAGATAATGAATCTGATCTTTATTAATTCTGTTAAGTGGTATCTGTCTAGAAAATCATTCATTTCATTTAGATTTACCCATTTTTGTGGAGTACAGTTTTTTTGAAGTAAGATCTAGTGATTTTTTTTTTTTTTTACTTTCTCACCATCTGTTGTTATATTTTCCTTTTCATTTCTGCATTTGCTAATTTGGATACTATCTCTCTGGATTTTATTTAGCTTGGCTAAGGGTTTGTTTTCCATGATAATTTTTTCAAAGAACCATCTATGAAAATTTGTCAATTCTTTATGTTTTTCTCTTTGTTTCTAATTGGTACATTTCAGCTCTGAGTTTGATTATTTCCTGCTATATATACTTCTCTTAGATGTGTTTGCTTCTTTTTTATTTTACAGCTTTCAGGTGTGCTCTTAAGATGCTAGTATGAGAATTCTCTAAATTTCTTTCTTTTTTTTTTGTATAAAATAGTTTATTCAAGGCATGGGGAGGGGAATTAAGAGGGTAGTAGAGGCAAATAAAGGCAGAGAGAGGGAGAGTGTATAGAAGTAGAGGCCAGCCATGACCATTTGGAGTGAGGGGAAGGGAAGTGGAAGAGAAGAACACAAGAGGGCAAGAGAGAAGAAAGCAGGGAGCAGGGGTAAGAGAGCTAAATTTCTTTATGAAGGCACTTATGCTATAAAATTCTTCTTAGCATTGCTTTCATTATGTCTCATAAGTTTGTATGTTATGCCTTTATTTTCATTAAATCTAGTAAGTTTTGGATTTCCTTGTTTAGTTCTTTATTGACCCAGTGGTCATAAAGCAGAAAGCTGCTCAGTTTCTGTGAGATTGTAGGCCATCTGTAACTTTTGTTGTTAAGTCCAGCTTTAATCCATGGTGATCTGAAAAGATGCAAGGGGTTATTTCAATGTTCTTGAATCTGTTGAGCCATGCTTCGTGCCTATTTAATTTTGGAGAAGGTTCTGTGAGGTGATGAGAAGTATATTCTTCTGTGATTGGGTGAAATGTTCTATACATATCAGTTAGATCCATTTGGTTCATAGCATCTATTAGTGTCATTATTTCTTTGTTTAGTTTATGTTTCAATGACCTATCCATTGGTAAGAAGATGCTGTTGAAGTTCCCAACTATTAATGTTCAGGGTTCAATCTGTGATTTAAGTTTTAGTAGTGTTTCTTTTATGAGTCTAGTTGTCCTTGAATTTGGGGCATAGATGTTGAGACTATGATATTGGGACATAGATATTGAGACTTTATCTAGGTGGATTTTTCCCTTGATGAGTATAAAGTGTCCTTCCCTGTCTCTTTTGATTACTTTTGGATGAAAGTCTATTTTATTATATATTATAATGACTATTCCAGCTTTTATCTATGGGTCTATTCATGTGGAAAACCTTTTTCTAGTGCTTTACTCTGAGGTACTCTCTATTTTTGTTGCTGAGCTGTGTTTCTTTTATGTAGCAGAATGATGAATCCTATTTATATAGATACTCTTTTAGCCAATGACTTTTTATTGGTGAATTGAGTCCACTGATGTTGAGTGATTGAGTGATATTAATAACAATTCATTGTTATCTAATTCCTGTTGCTTTGATGTTGCTGTTGGTGGAGGTGATGTGTGTTTGTTTGTGTGTTTATTTTCTTTTGATTTTTTTTTATAGATGTTCAATTTCTTGTGTTTTCTGGCTGTAATTACCCTCCTTGTGTTATTTTTCTTCTAGTGTGTAGGGCTCGATTAGTAGAAAGATATTGTTTAAATTTGGGTATTAGTCATGGTATATCTTGGTTTCTCCATCTGTGATGATTGAAAACTTTGCTAGGTATAATAGTCTGGGCTGAAATCTGTGGTCATTTAGTGTTTGCAGAACATCTTTCCAGGCTCTCCTGGGTTTTAAAGTCTCTGTTGAGAAGTCAGGTATAATTCTGATGAGTCTGTCTTTATATGTTACTTGGTCTTTTCCCTTTGTACCTTTTAATATTCTTTCTTTGTTGGGTAGATTTAGTGTTGTGACTATTATGTGTCTGGAGGATATTCTTTTCTGGTCCAAACTGTTTGGTGTTCTGTATGCTTCTGGTATATTTATAGCCATCTCCTTCTTTAGATTAGGGAAGTTTTATTCTATTATTTTGTTGAAGATGTTTTCTGGGCTTTTGAGCTGGAAATTTTTTTTTTCATCTTCTTTTACTCTTATTCTTAGGTTTGGACTTTTCATGGTGTCCCAATTTTTCTGGATGTATAAGTTATAAACTTGTTAATTTTTTTATTTTCTTTGACTGATGTATCAATTATTCTATCAATTATTCTATCATATCCTCTTCTGAGATTTTCTCTCCCATTTCTTGTTTTCTGCTGGTGATGCCTGTGTCTGTTGTTCATGTTCTCATTTCTAGATTTTTCCATCTCCAGGATTGCACCAGCTTTGATTTCGTTCTTGCTTCTATTTCCATTTTCATATCTTGAAACATTTTACTCATTTGATCTACCTGTTCATTGTATTTACATGTATTTTTTTATGTTTATTTCCTCTTTAACTGCCTTTACTTAGTTGACTGTATTCTCTTTAAGGGATTTATATGGTTTCTCTTTAAAGTCTTCAATTATCTTCATAAGATTAGTTTTATGGTCATTTTATTGTTCTTTGGATATGTTAGGGTGTCCAGGGTTTGCTGTTATTGGTTAGCTTTATTTTGGTTGTACTATATTGCCCTGGGTGTTGTTGATTGTGTTATTATGCTGGATTTTGGCTATTTTGTGGTCCCTGTTGTTGGCAGGCCTGCTAGTGCCCAATTGCAGCATACCTCTGGAACTGCAACTAGAGCTGGAAGTACCTGACAGCAGCAGACCTCTGGGATTGCAGGTAGAGCTTATTTTCTACTGTGACAGCAGGCTTAGTTCCCTTGAGGCAGGCAGAGCTGGTTGTCTATCATGACTTCATCCTTCTAGTTGTTCCAGGTGGCACCAGGCCTTCACGAATGCAAGCAAAGCTGTGGCCTGGAAAATTGAATGCAGTAAGACCAGGGCAAAACTTGCTGTTATTGAATTTGACCAGAGGGGCTGGCAGGCAGAGAATTAAAGTAGGATGTTTCACATGGTAGTCCATGATGGCTGAATGTCTTGGGATTGCAGGTAGATATGCTGACCAGAAGATGGAGCACAGAGGGGATACAGCAGACCTCATAGCTTCTGGGCTTGTCAGGGGATCCTCAAGAACCTATTTTTAGAAGACTGATGAACTTAAAGAAAATAAAGAAAATTGGTCCAATCTTTTAAAAAAAGTATATTTACTAATCAGGGTAGTGATTTGTAAATTCATATTAATTATAAAGATGATGACAAAAGAAAGAAGAAACAAATCATTCTTAGAGCTGAAGAGAATAAAAAGTGCAATAGAAAGCACCAACAGCTGCCCTGATAACACAGATAAAGGTTTTCTCAAGATGTGAAAGAAGATTATTTGAAAACACAAAGGAAGAAATGGAAACAGATGAAGCTTTTATGATATATGCTATTGAATCAAAGAGTAAAAATACATGTTACCATGCTCAGGGGGATGTACAAAGTGACGAATAGGTAAAAGATAATTTATAGTAATAAAAGATAAAACCCTTTGTAACCTATAGAAATATATAAAAAGGCATGGGTAAAGCGTTTTCAATTAGATTCAACCCAAGCAGGCTACTTAAGACATAAAGTCAGATGGAGAAAAGTCAGAGAAAATGAGAGATCTGTACACAATGCAGGTACGTTTACATGCATATATGTATGTGTGTGTGTGTGTGTGTGTGTGTGTGTGTGTATACACACATAATGAAGTTTAAAGGATGAGTAAATATGTAAGAGGCTACAATGGAGTTGAAGTGTTTTCAGATATACACTAATATTAAGGTATATAGAATCTGCATTAATAAGATGAGAAATCTAAGCCAGATTCAGGAAAGAAACAGTTGCTATAGGGATTAGGACAAAGGACAGTCAATAACCGTCATGCATACACATATCCTGTACCTTTAACTACTTCCCTTTCAAAGCATGGCTTCGCATTTGGATACAGGTAACAAGACAGACCTGTGAGGACTGTAAAGAATGACCTAGTGTTTGTGATCTCCTCCTTAAGAGACTGTTCTCTATTAGCTCTCAGGTAGCCAGACTTTGCCCCTTTCACATGTATCTGTAAACATGGGAATCAAGCTCTTGACCCCACTCTGCTGCAAGGATTTCTGTTTTTCCACTCAAATTTGCAAATGTTTTGAAGCGGTTAAAATGCTTATATGAAACAAATGCACTGTTCATTTATTGAGTATATATATATATATATATATATATATATACACATATATACATATATATGAGAGAACAAATGTTCAGTTATATTTATATATTTACTGAAATAAAGATTACTTAGTGAAAAGTTCACCCCTCTATTTTTCTGCCTCTCCATCTTTCTTTTTCCTTATTTCACATCTCCCCACAGCACTTTATATCAGAGAATACAGGCTCTGAAATCACATAGTCAGTTCTACGTTTGTACATCCACGAATTTAGCCCAAATGGTTGAAATTATCTAGAAAAAACCCTACTCAAACCTGAAATGCATAAGTTTTTAATGATGGTTTCCCTTAAATAGTATAACATAAGCAGCATATTTGCATAGTTTCTTGTATTATGTATTATAATTAATTTAGAGATGACTTAGAACATATGAGAAAATTGGCATATTTTTTCTATAAACTCTCATTCCTTGGACACTCCAGTGATTCAATTGTTTTTATTCACTTCTCATCTCAATCACACACTTTCTCAACTCACAGTCCCACCTTTAAGAATCCCTTCCCCATTAACTCCCTTCTCCTCAGAGTAGGGAAGTGCCCCCCTCAAGTACCACCCTGGGCATCCAGTTGTAGTAGGCTAAAGAGCATCCCTTCCCACCGCGGCCCAACCAGGCATTCCAGCTGCAATTAATAAAAGACCCACATGAATAACAAGCTTGACATCTGCTACACATTTGCAGGGGACCTATGTATAGCCCCAGCATGCTACCTGGTGGATGGTTGAGTATCTGTGAGCCCCTATTGGCCTAGGTTGGTTGACTCTAGGTCCCCTTGCAGTGTCCTCCGTCTCTCCAGTTTATTCAATAATATGTTTTTCACTTTCACAATATGCCCCTAGCATCACCTGATGTTTGGCTGTGGGTCTCTGCATCTGTTTCAATCCCCTGTTGGATGAAGCCTCTTAAGAGACAGTTACATAAGACTCCTCCCTAGAACTGATCACAGCATACCTCCCTTGCCTGAGGCAGCTGCATTTGTGAATGACCAAATCATTCTGTATCATGCTGAGCACAGATCGATATATGGGTACAGCATTTCATATATGAATTTAGACACATTTGAACTCAAAACATGAAAAAACATTTCATCAGTACTGACCACACACAGAACTTCATTTGATAAGCCTTCCTGAAACAATGCTACTTTTGGCATAGGTTTTATTTTGTACTAGATATTATAAGTATTCCAGCGATATATATATCTAAAGTATATAGAGGTATGTAAATGTGTTATTTCAACACTTTGGCATTCTTTTATTAAAAATTGAATCACACATGGCTAAATTCACACATAAAATACTGTATCCATCTATGTTCAGCATGTTGCAGAATGATTTGTTCATTCACAAGTGCAGCTGTCTCAGAGAGGGAGTTATGCTATAATCAGACCTCAGAGGATATGGAGGGGCATTTGTATTTATCAAAAGTCTCAATGAGGATTGATCTTTGGCTTTGCCTTTGTACTGAGTATGTCTTCACTCTTAGATCATTTTTGTTATCATTTAGCATGCAGATGGCAAGTATTAACTCTTAGCTTTAAAAAAATTAAATGCAGGGCTCAATCTAATCCTAGCTCTTTTGTAAGCTTATTTAATCACTCCAATTAAATTATTAAATCATTTAACCTTTCTGGGCATTTTATCTTCCAGGAGAAAATTCCTTAAATAGATAAAATAATATGATTTAATGTTTTAATATTAGTGAATGAAATGTATCATTTAATCATGTATGGAGTTTATTATTAAATTCAATATAATTTAATTATGTCTTACATCTGCTCAAAAATCTCATGAGGAAAACAGGAAATTATGGTTCATATCTTTAGTTTTTCAACAAATAGGTATTGTCTGTAATTTCTATTATATGTTGATAGAACATAATAGTACAATTATTCTGTAAAATATTTTAATTTTGCTGTTAATTTAATTCTTGAAAAAGTATGCTAGTAATATAAACTTTGAAAAAGACCCAATAATGTCAAATAACCATCTATTTTTCTCAGAAATCAAATACATAAGAAGACTAAATTAGAACTGTAGATTATGGCCTTAATATAAGTAGAAAATTAACTGTCAAACACATTCACAGAGTGAGGGGAAGATGGGAAGTAGCTGATGTAGGAATGATGCAAAAGCAGAGAAAGGATTTAAACATAAACATATCAGCAAGAACTAGAAAATTATATGTCTCCAAAGTTAAGTGTACAGCTTGAAGAAAAAAGTGAGCCCCTCTATTTATCACAGCTAGAGAAGTATAACTTAGGGACAGCAGATTCTCTGGATTCCCTGCTTCTTTGAAGCAAAGTGATAGTCTTGGGGGAAAAAATCACATAGAATTGACAGTGATTATAGGAAGCAGCTTTCTAAATGGCTAGATTAGACCATGCTTCTACCAACACTACCCCCACTCACCAGAGAGAAAAGACCAGGAAGAAACACAATCTAAATGTTAAGATGACAAAGAAATTCATAAAATAATAGAACCATACAATACCTTCAAAGAACCATTTAAGTGAAGTATAAAAGTTCTTGCTATAGATATGTTTTCTAGGGAAAATATATAAAATAACACAGTAATAGGAAATTAAAACACTAGATTTATATCAATTATATTTGGTTTAGGCATTTAAATGAAAAAAAAACTTATTCTAAGTCCAGAGAATCAAGGAGAAGAAAAGATTCTTGATGAGACAATACAAGAACTAGAGAGCAGCATTATTACATCCAAGCTTATTAGTAAGTTAGTGACTCTAAACCTTCTCAGAACTCTGTGCCTCATTTTTAAAAATTAAAATGATATTGATTTTAATTGTATTCTCATCCCTGTGTAATATTTTATCATAAAAGCAGGCACTTGAATTATGTATTTATGTATGCAATGTTGAGGCCTAAAAGCTTGCCTAGTACAAAATATGTGCTCAATAAACATTTGAATTTATTCATATGGCATAGGAAATGGCAGTTTTATAAAGGAATAAAAATCTTGTCTGTATTTTTCCAGTAGCCTACTAAAGGGTTAGGATTAAAAAATCCAGAAGGTACAGTACTGAACTAAATAATAACAGTTGTTCTTATTCTTAGAAATGCCAGTTTTCCTTTGCCTACTTGGAAATATGTTAGATTTACTCACAAAGTAACATCACTGATTAATCTAAACCAAAACAGGATACCCACCTAATGTTCATTAAATTCTAAGAGAATAATGAAAAAAATATAGGATGTCAGAGCAAATAAACCAATAGGAAAATTGATACATAGTTATTGGCAACAGGTTTTAAAATTAATTTTTGCAATGATTTTTTTTTACCATAAAATCTATTGAGAAGAATCATTTGCATTGATAAGCAAGTATCAAGTGACTAACATCTTCTAAGACCAGATGCTACAGCAATAAAATCAGGAGTTGAATAAGCCGGAAGTTTATGTCATATTACACCATAGAGTCACCAAGAGAGTGTTCACCCCAAATAAGTTCAGACATCATGAATACAGACCAGAGGTCATCACCAACTCCTTGATGCTAACTGTTATAGACAGTGTGATAATAAATCCTTATAAGCTAGCTACCTATCTCAAACAATGGAGCAAGCAAGAATATGAACGCATAGTCTCCACAAAAGAAACAGTTTTAGAGAGTGAAAAAAAGAGCTTTCTCCAGTGTCAACAGGAATACAGCCTCTTATAAAAGCCTGTTCAACACATTTTACATGTTCAAGAGAATTGTTATAAATGACAAGTGTATCATATTGGCCCTCCACTGACAGATTCACAAGGCTGCAAAGTGCTGTTAGCAAGAACTAACACTGCTCCAGGCTTGCCTTGTGTTGAAACAAAAGTAACCGCAGATAAGATTGACCAATATGTCTTTTGAAAATGGCATAATTTACTGCCTGCAGTGTACACAAACAAGCAAGGAAATGTCCAGGTCCTGTTCTGTTTCACTCTGAGCAGAGTTCTCATTGAAAAACAAACAAACAAACAAACAAACCAAAACAACTGCTTAAAAATGAAAATTGATTTGAAAATATTTTATAGATTTTCTCCATTTTTGAATAATTATCCGACTCAGTTTAAAGAGTGGTACTAGATATTTTGCTAATAAAATTTCTAAAATTGACATCTGTGATGATGGAACAGTTAATAAATTGTAAGATTCACCTGACCAGCATGATTCCAAAATTCACTGCACCCCTGGTTTTGTCTGTTTCTGAGGACACTGGGAATGTAATGTAAATATTAAAGATACACTATTAATAACAGTGATTAACATTTTAGTAATTTCACATTTTATAGTGAAAATTCATCAACAAAAGGTGTTATAAAATCATGGTCATACTAAGTAAGTAAATAATATGTTTACTCAACTCCCAGGGACAGGAAATAATCTGGTAAATCTTTATGTATGAGTTAGAACATTAGCCCAATGGGAAGGCAAAGAAGAACAGCTCTGCAGGGATTATAAACTCAATGGCATAGCTACTTTGTTGCTTTGGTGTTTCTTGAGGCAGAATCTCAATAAATTGCCCCAGCTTGAAGGACCTCTAAGTGTGGACGAGCTATCCTTGAATTGCTTCAGTCTCCCTTGTTCTGCCTCATATAATAGGCATATGCTTCCCCTCAAGATTAAGTATAATCTTGAACCGGATGAATTGAACAATGGGAAGTTAGTGGAAATGAACAGAAAAGGCATTTATATAAGGATGATCATTCAAAAGTAACAATAAAAGCAAAAAACTAACCAGAACAAAACAAAATGACACATTATTTCTGAGAATAGCCCAGAGAGAGAGAATGCTCCTTTAGGCTACCACTCAAGTCTGTTGCTAATTAATTTCCAAGATAGAAAGCAAGTAAGATAAAACAAAACACAATGTGAGCAACACCAAATCTCTTTCAGAGAAGATAACTGTAGTGAGATGGTTCTGATGATTTAATTTAATCAGGAATAAGTGTTTACTGACACGGAAGGTCCTTGCCCCCAAATGGCTTTTGAACTATCAATAAAGTGGCCAGTAGCCAATGGATGAGCATTGGACAGAACATGAAGAATTGCTCATAGGAAGCAAGGAGAATCAGAACGGCTGAGGGAGAAAAGGGAAATAGAGTAGGGAGGAGGAGCTAATCAACTGAGTGAGTTTTTGAGTATGTAGCCTCTGCCTACTTCCTCTAGCAGGCCTGGGGTAGCAGGAGAAGATTTAGGAGTAACTTGTCATTGAGTTAGCCAAGGCATTTTAAGAATAACTCTGTGTGCCATAAGTGGTGGTGCTTGCCTTTAATCTCAGCACTTGGGAGGTGAATTTCTGAGTTCGAAGTCAGTCTGGTCTACAGAGTGAGTACCAGGACAGCCAGGGCTACACAGAGGAACCCTGTCTCGAATCCCCCCCCCCAAAAAAAAAAAAACCAAACAAATAAACAAACAAACAAGAATAACTCTGTGTGTGTGTGTGTGTGTGTGTTTGATAACCGACCAGGAGGAAAACAGCGGTGTAGACAAAACTACACGTACAGGTAACCTACTAGTTTGGTGATCTGTGAAATAAAATCTATATGGAACGGTTTAGAAAATGAATGTCAAATTGATTTCAAGAATTCTACCCAATTGTAATAGATATAGCTTTCATTTAGCTATATTTTTTCTTTAAAAAGCATATTTTTATTAATTCCTTGAGAATTTAATTCATTCATAAAATATATTTTTATCATATTCACCACATACTCATAATTCTTCCTATTCTATCCACCATTTCCCAACCTCCAAACTTAGTGCCCCCTACATGCCATATATATACTCCTACACACACACACACACACACACACACACACAGAGAGAGAGAGAGAGAGAGAGAGAGAGAGAGAGAGAGAGAGAGAGAGAGATACTTTGCTGGTATAAATATTATCTAGGTATCTTCAAAGATTATATTATTAATTCCTTTTATGAAGAAATTGTTAGGGAAAATCAAAAGTGGCACTGAAGATGAAACAACCAATAAAAGAATTTATAATGTGTTTTACATCTACCCTGTACAACTACCCTGACCCTTGTACAGGAAAATCAATAGATTTACCCCCTTTTTGAACTATGATACAATGGCTTTCCTGGAAGTAGGACGGAGAAACCAGTTGGAGGATATAGGTCACTAGAAGCATCTCCAAAACATACCTGCCCCAGGTCCCTTGTTCTGCTTCCTAATATTCATCAGTTGAACAGCTTCCTCCCCTACATGTTCATGCCACCATCATGTTTGTCTCAATTCCACTGGACTAATGGAGCCAGGTGTCCTTAGTTTGAAATGTTTGAGGTCCTAAATTCATCTCAATCATTCTTCCTTTTAAGTGTTTTCTCAGATACTGGTTATAAGCAATGGAAGTCCAAAATGTCATACTACCCAGGAGAATACATGTAGCTTCCAATAGAAAACTATAAGTAAGACTAAGACCAAGAGAGAAAATCCGTCTGAAGAAGCAAAGGAAATATCAGATCTAGGAGTTGGGTTAAGGTGGTGCATATCTGGGAAAAGAATAATGAGCTTAATTATGTCAGAACTTTATCAGATAGAAAAAATTCCCTATTACTTTTTAATACCATCGGAATGAAAAATAAGAGATTTTTAAAAGTAAGGTTATTATTCTCATGGGAAAGAGAGAGAAACAGTATTATCTAAAGAACAATTTTATAATTATAAGAATGTTAATTATTGTACACACAGGAACCACATCACCTCAGACAAGGTTATAGTTACTAATAATGAATAAAATCTCCATTCCTCCCCCATCAACTGGAATATGTGGCTTACTACAACAATCATTCTGGCTTCGAAAAACAGAAAATCATATTGTAATTTTAACTGTAGAGATAATTTCGTTAGCATGGTGTTAAAAAGAATTCACCCGCCAATAAAATGCTTATTGGCAAATGCAGAATTAGAAGGTGGCACATTTGGCAGAGAGAGAGAGAGAGAGAGAGAGAGAGAGAGAGAGAGAGAGAGGAATTCAGGCACAGGGAGATTCACCTGGACACAGAGGAAGACAAACACATAAACCTAAGGAGAGGTTACTAACCATGTAGCATGACTTAGACTAGTCAAAACAGCACACAGCTCATGGAAATGAACCATAGCTATTGGCCTAGGCATTTATTCATATTTAAGAAGTCTGAGAGTCTTTTACTTTGGAGTAAAGGGGGTGGGTGGAAAATCTTGCAGCTACATTTACCTAATGCACATCATGTCAAATATCTTTCCATAAGTATAGGGATTAATAAAACTAAATTTATTACAGAAATGTGTAGATGAAGACAGTAGAATATATATCGGGGAAGACTAATTTACAGTATTGAAAGATAAAAATATGAACACAGGACTAGGGAATAAAAAGAATGAACTCTGTTTATATTCAGGAATTGATGCAGGAGTAGAAAATAAATTAGTACAGAACAAGAGTGTTTCCAAATATTCTACAGAATAACGAAGATTTGTATCTAAAGAGTGAAGCAGGGAGACTGGAGGGAAAATACTGCGAAAATTTAAATAAATTAAGCAAGTGCCATGGGATCTAACTAAACTGACATAGTACTACCAGATGATCCCGCAATAACTCTCTTGGGCATATATCCAGAAGATGTTCCAAGCAGTAAGGACACATGCTCCACTATGTTCATAGCAGCCTTATTTATAATAGCCAGAAGCTGGAAAGAACCCAGATGCCCCTCAACAGAGGAATGGATACAGAAAATGTGATACATTTACACAATGGAGTACTACTCAGCTATTAAAAACAATGAATTTATGAAATTCCTAGGCAAATGGATGGACCTGGAGGGCATCAACCTGAGTGAGGTAACCCAATCACAAAGGAACTCACACAATATGTACTCACTGATAAGTGAATATTAGCACAGAAACTTAGGATACCCAAGATATAAGATACAATTTGCTAAACGCATGAAACTCAAGAAGAACGAAGACCAAAGTGTGGACACTTTGCCCCTTCTTAGAATTGGGAACAAAACACCCATGGAAGGAGTTACAGAGACAAAGTTTGGAGCTGAGATGAAAGGATGGAAAGACCATCTAGAGACTGCCATATCCGGGGATCCATCCCATAATCAGCTTCCAAACGCTGACACCATTGCATACACTAGCAAGATTTTGCTGAAAGGACCCAGATATAGCTTGGGTCCTCTTGTGAGACTATGCTGGGGCCTAGTAAACACAGAAGTGGATGCTCACAGTCAGCTACTGATTGGATCACAGGGCCCCCAATGGAGGAGCTAGAGAAAGTACCCAAGGAGCTAAAGGGGTCTGCAATCCTATAGGAGGAACAACAATATGAACTAACCAGTACCCCCACCACCCCCCCCCCCGGAGCTCGTGTCTCTAGCTGCATATGTATCAGAAGATGATCTAGTTGGCCATCAGTGGAAAGAGAGGCCCATTGGTCATGCAAACTTTATATGCCTCAGTACAGGGGAAGGCCATGGCCAAAAAGTGGGAGTGGGTGGGTGGGGGAGTGGGTGGGGGAGCGTGTGGGGGACTTTTGGGATAGCATTTGGAATGTAAATGAAATAAATACCCAATTAAAAAAAAGAAAATAGAATTCAAAAAAAAAAATGTTTCCCAATCTGTTGGTGGCCTTTTTGTCTTATTGACAGTATCTTTTGCCCTGCAGAAGCTTTGAAATTTTATTTTGTCCCAGTTGTCATTTATTGATCTTACAGCATAGGCGATTGCTGTTCTTTTTAGGAATTTTTCACCGGGGCCTATATCTTCAAGGCTTTCCTCCACTTTCTCCTCTATAAATTTCATTTTATCTGGCTATGTTTTAAATGTTTAAATAAAATATGAAAAATGAAAAAAAAAGATTTTCCTAAAGATGTGGTTATTAGCCAACACACAGACACAAATATTTTGATCACCTACTGAAAGTGATCAGATATTGAGAGGGGAAGATTTTCATTAAAATTAGCAGTAGGATTTTTTCGATGTTTTTAAAAATTTTTATTGGGTGTTATCTTTTTTACATTTCAAATGTTCCCCCCTTTCCAGGTCCACCTTTCAGAAACCTCCCTACCCCATCCCCCCTCAACTTGCCTCTATGAGGGTGCTCTCCTACCCACCCACCCACTCCTGTCTTCCTGCTTGGGCATTCCCCTACACTGGGGTATCAAACACCCTCAGGTCCAAGGCCATCTCCTCCCACTGATGTACAACAAGATCATCCTCTGCCACATATGTCACCAGAGCCATGGTTCCCTCCACGTGTACTCTTTGATTGGTGGTCCAGTTCCTGACAGGTCCTAGGGGTTCTGGCCTGTTGACACTGTTGGTCCCTCCATGGAGCTGAAAACCACCCCAGCTCCTTCAATTTCTTCTCCAACTCCTCCATCAGAGACCCCATGCTCAATCCAATGGTTGGCTGCGAGTTTTCTCCTCTGTATTTGTCAGATTCTGGCAGACCCTCTCAGGAAACAGTCATATCAGGTTTCCAAAAGCAAGCACTTTCTGACATCCACAATAGTGTCTGGATTTGGTGGCTGGGGATGGATCCCCAGGTGAGGCAGTCTCTGGATGGCCTTTCCTTCAGTCTCTGCTCCATACTTTGTCTCCTATGAGTATTTTATTCACCCTTCTAAGAAGTACTGAAGCATCCACATTTTGGTCTTCCTTCTTCTTAGGCTTCATATGGTTTGTGAATTGAATCTTGGGTATTCTGAACTTTTGGGCTAATGTTCACTGATCAGTGAATATATAACATATGTGGTTTTTTTGTGACTGAGTTACCTCACTCAGGATAATATTTTCAAGTTCCATCCATTTGCCTGTGAATTTCATGAAGTCATTTTTTTAATAGCTGAGAAGATGCTCTAACATGTAATAAGGACACATGCTCCACTATGTGTCAGCATATATAGGATACATAGCATATAAATATAGGAGCCATATTTATAATAGCCAGAAGCTGGAAACAATCCAGATGTCCCTTAACAGAGGAATGGATGCAGAAAATGTGGTACATTTACACAGTGGAATACTACTCAGCAGTATGATTCTTGTTCTAACTATATAATGTAGGCCCAGCAGACATGGACACTAAGACAGAGCTTGGAGTCTGAAGATTTCTGACAAAGTTCTGTTCTATAGGACAGTTCCTATTCAAATCCTCTGACCATAAGAACTAATCTGTACCACAAAGAGCTTGCTTGAATCTCAGGAAAACTATTTATCATTTTCTATTTAAGAAACATATAAAATATTATCATGGTTAGTAGAAGAAAAGTACTCAATGAATCCCGGATCCTTCTTGGGTAGTTCAAATCCTTGTGCTGAATGAAATATTTTTGGTTAGTCTTTTGCAAAAAGTACTAGAGAAGATTCCTCAAAGGGTGAAACCACAAAGTTTAGGAAGCAGCAAATAGCCATTTGTTCTTGTTTAAAGTAATGTAAAAGAATCCCATAATCACAATGATTGCCCGTTTTTCCTGATATGTATCTTTTTCTGACAGGGTGGCTAAATTATATTGTAAAAAGCTCTATTTGCCACTATGTTTTGTTTTTAATTATTTAAGAAATTAGTAGAGTGTAAATAACACACCATTTTTATCTATAAATTGGTGGAAAATATTTTATATTATTTGTCTTTCTTCTACATTTTCTCAGCAGAAAACATCTACTTTCAAAACACTTAGTTTTCAATGGGTCTACATACTTTGAGAGGAGAGAACATAGTAGTTTATCAAATCCTGTTGATTCTTTTAAACCAAGTGCAGAAGGATTCATGTATTATTTTACTTTGTGCCATATATCCATACATTAAGTACCACCATTATGCCAAGATATAACCTGTCTGTCTGTCTCCTATAAAAAGAGCTTTCCAGTCACTTTCTTCTAAGGAGAAGGTTCTTCTCATTTGAGACTCTGGGCCTCTGTTTACCTGAGTTTACAGAGGCTAACATACTTCTTACTGTAACTCAATAAGAAAAACCCAAAGTGCCTCAAAGATTCTGGGGACAGTTTATTATATTATAACTTCAAGATTCCTGTAACTGATAGCATGTACCTCTATTTATGAATATTGTTGACCTAATGTGTATTATTTTTAATTTTAGCATTTGTGGAATTATGTTAGACATATTTAAATCAGCCACTGGGAAATTCAGTAACAAGTGCAATAGACACAAACCTCTTAGGGTTTAACACTGCGAGTGATCTTCATTACTTCTTCCAATACTCTAGAGTGCGTTCAACCTCTCTCCTCTTTTTTGTTTCACAGAAATTAAAACTTGATTAAATATCAGAGCTGAATCATGTTCTAACATCCTTTCCCCACAATCAAGTTTCAATGACAATCTAGAGAACAAAGCTCTAAATGACTAAGTTCCTTTTTTCCTCTCAACTACCTGTATCACCAAAGACATGCAACAGAATCTTTAAATTTCAATTTTAATTTTATATGCATTTCATACCCTAGGATGTAAAGTTTTCTCATATATTCAATGTTGATATTTGAATAAATAGGGCTTGTCTTGAAAATACATATGCTCTCTAGATATTAAAGTACCAGGTTTTCTTTGTGTGTGTGTTGGGGGGGTATTCTTTTATTTTTTCATTGGATATTTTATTTATTTACATTTCAAATGTTATCCCCTTTCCCAGTTTCCTCTCCGGAAACCCACAGCCCATCCCCTCTCCCCCAGTTTCTATGATGGTGCTTTCTCCCCATATCCCTCCCCACTCTGGCATTCCCCTACACGGGGCTATTGAGCCTTCACAGGACTTAGGACCTCTACTTCCATTGATGACCAGGAAGGCCACTCTCTGCTACATATGCTACTGGAGCCATGAGTCCACCCCCACCTCCATGTGTACTCTGGATGCTATTTTAGTCCCTGGGAGCTCTGGGAGGTCTGATTAGTTGATATTGTTGTTCTTCCTATGGGGTTGTAAAGTCCTTCAGCTCCTTTAATCCTATTTCTAAGTCCTCTTCTGGGGACCCTGAGGTCAGTCCAATGGTTGGCCTGGGAGCATCTGCCACTGTATTTATCAAGCTCTGGCAGAGCCTCTCAGAAGATAGCTTTACCTGAGAGTTCCTGACTTTCTGCCCCTTACTTTGCAACAAGATCTCTTTAGTTAGCTATCCATTATTTCAATACAAATTTAGGATGCTTATCATTAGACATTTGGTGAATTCATCATTGAGATATATATATATATATATATATATATATATATATATATATATTACCAAATTGTTTTGGACAAGTTTTTAATTATATTACCAAAACAGTAAAGTACCTTATTAAAGTGTAAGATGAGGAGAGAAAGAATGTTCTGTAATTTACTTTCTACTGTTCTGAAAGAAAAAGTCTTCAAAACTTAAATTTCCATTGTGCTCTATATTACACATGTCATAAAATTAACTCTTTCTAAGTAACAAACTATAGTTTTCTCATACTTAAGACTTGAAACAGCGAGACAGCTTCTGGGACACGCAGGAGCCACAGAGCCGCTGAGGCAGCACCCTTTTGGGACTGCAGACATCCAGCACCCTCCCAGCCGGAGGACAGTGATCCGCCCTGCAGGGAGCGCCATCTTGGCTCCGGGGCTCCGCCAAACTTAGTCTGCAGAGGTGAGAGTGAGGACCACAGAGGCAGACAGCTTCAGGGACAGGCGGGAGCCACAGAGCCGCTGAGGCAGCACCCTTTTGGGACTGCTGACATCCGGCACCCTCCCAGCTGGAGGACAGTGATCTGCCCTGCAGGGAGCGCCATCTTGGATCCGGGGCTCCTCCGAACTTAGTCTGCAGAGGTGAGAGTTAGGACCACAGAGGCAGACAGCTTCTGGGACAGGCGGGAGCCACAGAGCCGCTGAGGCAGCACCCTTTTGGGACTGCTGACATCCGGCACCCTCCCAGCTGGAGGACAGTGATCTGCCCTGCAGGGAGCGCCATCTTGGATCCGGGGCTCCTCCGAACTTAGTCTGCAGAGGTGAGAGTGAGGACCACAGAGGCAGACAGCTTCTGGGACAGGCGGGAGCCAAAGAGCCGCTGAGGCAGCACCCTTTTGGGACTGCAGACATCCGGCACCCTCCCAGCTGGAAAACTGTATTCTGCCCTGCACAGGAGCCCTCTGCCTCAGGAGCAGGGAGCACATCTTGGAGCCAGGACTCCTATGAACTTAGGAACGTAGTCTGCACAGCTGAGAGTGTGCACCACAGAAGCTGACAGCTTCTGTGACCTGCCAAAGCAACACAGCATCTGGGAAAGGTCCTGTTTTCGGCCTTCTTCTTCGGCCAGGAGAAGGTCCAAACGCCAGATATCTGTACACCTTCCCTTTAAGAGGAAATCTTGTCAGAGGGAGTACTCTAACCACTGAAACTCAGAGGAGAGAGCCTGTCTCCCAGGTCTGCTGACAGACGATACTCAGAATCACCAGAAGAACAACCTCTGAACAGAGACAACTATAACAACTCCAGAGATTACCAGATGGCGAGAGGTAAACGTAAGAATCTTACTAACAGAAACCAAGACCACTCACCATCATCAGGACCCAGCACTCCCACTTCGCCCAGTCCAGGGCACCCCAACACACCTGAAAAGCTAGACCTGGATTTAAAAGCATATCTCATGATGATGATAGAGGACATCAAGAAGGACTTTAAAGAACTACAGGAGAACATGGCTAAAGAGTTACAAGTCCTTAAAGAAAAACAGGAAAACACAACCAAAGTGGTAGAAGTCCTTAAAGAGAAACAGGAAAACACATCCAATCAGATGATGGAAATGAACAAAACCATACTAGACCTAAAAAGGAAAGTAGACACAATAAAGAAAACCCAAAATGAGGCAACACTGGAGATAGAAACCCTAGGAAAGAAATCTGGGACCATAGATGCGAGCATCAGAAACAGAATACAAGAGATGGAAGAGAGAATCTCAGGTGCAGAAGATTGCACAGAGAACATCGGCACAACAATCAAGGAAAATGGAAAATGCAAAAAGATCCTAACTCAAAACATCCAGGAAATACAGGACACAATGAGAAGACCAAACCTAGGGATAATAGGAGTGGATGAGAATGAAGATTTTCAACTCAAAGGACCAGTAAACATCTTCAACAAAATTATAGAAGAAAATTTCCCAAATCTAAAGAAAGAGATGCCCATGAACATACAAGAAGCGTACAGAACTTCAAATAGGCTGGACCAGAAAAGAAATACCTCCCGACACATAATAATCAGAACAACAAATGCACTAAATAAAGATAGAATACTAAAAGCAGTAAGAGAAAAAGGCCAAGTAACATATAAAGGCAAGCCTATCAGAATTACACCAGATTTTTCACCGGAGACTATGAAAGCCAGAAGATCCTGGACAGATGTTATACAGACACTAAAAGAACACAAATTCCAGCCTAGGCTACTATACCCAGCCGAATTCTCAATCACCATAGATGGAGAAACCAAAGTATTCCACGACAAAACCAAATTCACACATTATCTCTCCACGAATTCAGCCCTTCAAAGGATAATAACAGGAAAAAAACAATACAAGGTCGGGAACCACGCCCTAGAAACAACAAGAAGGTAATCCCTCAACAAACCTAAAAGAAGACAGCCACAAGAACAGAATGCCAACTTTAACAACAAAAATAACAGGAAACAACAATTACTTTTCCTTAATATCTCTTAATATCAATGGACTCAACTCCCCGATAAAAAGACATAGACTAACAAACTGGCTACACAAACAAGACCCAACATTTTGCTGCTTACAGGAAACTCATCTCAGAGAAAAAGATAGACACTACCTCAGAATGAAAGGCTGGAAAACAATTTTCCAAGCAAATGGTATGAAGAAACAAGCTGGAGTAGCCATTCTAATATCTGATAAGATTGACTTCCAACCCAAAGTCATCAAAAAAGACAGGGAGGGGCACTTCATACTCATCAAAGGTAAAATCCTCCAAGAGGAACTATCAATCCTGAATATCTATGCTCCAAATACAAAGGCAGCCTCATTCATTAAAGAAACTTTAGTAAATCTCATAGCACACATTGCACCTTATACAATATTAGTGGGAGACTTCAACACACCACTTTCACCAATGGACAGATCATGGAAACAGAAACTAAACAGGGACACAGTGAAACTAACAGAAGTTATGGATCAAATGGATATGGCAGATATCTACAGAACATTTTACCCTAAAACAAAAGGATATACCTTCTTCTCAGCACCTCATGGTACCTTCTCCAAAATTGACCACGTAATTGGGCACAAAACAGGACTCAACAGATACAAAAATATTGAAATTGTCCATTGCATCCTATCAGATCACCATGGCCTAAGGCTGATCTTCAATAACAAAATAAATAATAGAAAGCCAACCTTCACGTGGAAACTGAACAACACTCTTCTCAATGATACCTTGGTCAAGGAAGGAATAAAGAAAGAAATTAAGGACTTTTTAGAGTTCAATGAAAATGAAGCCACAACATACCCGAACTTATGGGACGCAATGAAAGCATTTATAAGAGGAAAACTCATAGCTCTGAGTGCCTCCAAAAAGAAACTAGAAAGAGCACACATTAGCAGCTTGACAACACACCTAAAAGCACTAGAACAAAAGGAAGCAAATTCACCCAAAAGGAGTAGACGGCAGGAAATAATCAAACTCAGGGGCGAAATCAATCAAGTGGAAACAAGAAGAACTATTCAAAGAATCAACCAATCAAGGAGCTGGTTCTTTGAGAAAATCAACAAGATAGATAAACCCTTAGCCAGACTCACTAGAGGGCACAGGGAAAGCATTCTAATTAACAAAATCAGAAATGAAAAAGGAGACATAACAACAGATCCTGAAGACATCCAAAACACCATCAGATCCTTCTACCAAAGGCTATACTCAACAAAACTGGAGAACCTGGATGAAATGGAGAAGTTCCTAGACAGGTACCAGGTACCAAAGTTGAACCAAGATCAGGTTAATGATCTAAACAGCCCTATATCCCCCAAAGAAATAGAAGCAGTCATTAATAGTCTCCCAACCAAAAAAAGCCCAGGACCAGATGGGTTTAGTGCAGAGTTCTATCAGACCTTCAAAGAATCCCAGTTCTTCACAAACTATTCCACAAAATAGAAACAGAAGGTACTCTACCCAACTCATTCTATGAAGCCACAATTACTCTGATACCTAAACCACAAAAAGACCCAACAAAGATAGAAAACTTCAGACCAATATCCCTTATGAATATTGATGCAAAAATCCTCAATAAAGTTCTTGCTAACTGAATCCAAGAACACATCAAAACAATCATCCATCCTGACCAAGTAGGTTTCATCCCAGGGATGCAGGGGTGGTTCAATATACGGAAATCCATCAACGTAATCCAGTATATAAACAAACTCAAAGACAAAAACCACATGGTCATCTCATTAGATGCAGAAAAATTATTTGACAAGATCCAACAACCATTCATGATAAAAGTCTTGGAAAGATCAGGAATTCAAGGCCCATACCTAAACATGATAAAAGCAATCTACAGCAAACCAGTAGCCAACATCAAAGTAAATGGTGAGAAGCTTGAAGCAATCCCTCTAAAATCAGGGACTAGACAAGGCTGTCCACTTTCTCCATACCTATTCAACATAGTACTTGAAGTCCTAGCCAGAGCAATTCGACAACAAAAGGAGATCAAAGGGATACAAATTGGAAAAGATGAAGTCAAAATATCACTTTTTGCAGATGATATGATAGTATATATAAGTGACCCTAAAAATTCCACCAGAGAACTCCTAAGCCTGATAAACAGCTTCGGTGAAGTAGCTGGATATAAAATTAACTCAAACAAATCAATGGCCTTTCTCTACACAAAGAATAAACAGGCTGAGAAAGAAATTAGGGAAACAACACCCTTCTCAATAGTCACAAATAATATAAAATATCTTGGCGTGACTCTAACTAAGGAAGTAAAAGATCTGTATAATAAAAACTTAAAGTCTCTGAAGAAAGAAATTCTAGAAGATCTCAGAAGATGGAAAGATCTCCCATGCTCATGGATTGGCAGGATCAACATTTTAAAAATGGCTATCTTGCCAAAAGCAATCTACAGATGCAATCCAATCCCCATCAAAATTCCAACTCAATTCTTCAGCGAATTAGAAAGTGCAATCTGCAAATTCATCTGGAATAACAAAAAACCTAGGATAGCAAAAACTCTTCTCAAGGATAAAAGAACCTCTGGTGGAATCACCATGCCGGACCTAAAGCTTTACTACAGAGCAATTGTGATAAAAACGGCGTGGTACTGGTATAGTGACAGAGAAATAGACCAATGGAATAGAATTGAAGACCCAGATATGAACCCACACACCTATGGTCACTTGATCTTCGACAAGGGAGCTAAAACCATCCAGTGGAAGAAAGACAGCATTTTCAACAAATGGTGCTGGCACAACTGGTTGTTTTCATGTAGAAGAATGCGAATCGATCCATTCCTATCTCCTTGTACTAAGGTCAAGTCTAAGTGGATCAAGGAACTTCACATAAAACCAGAGACACTGAAACTTATAGAGGAGAAAGTGGGGAAAACCTTGAAGATATGGGCACAGGGGAAAAATTCTTGAATAGAACAGCAATGGCTTGTGCTGTAAGATCGAGAATTGGCATGTGGGACCTCATGAAACTGCAAAGCTTCTGCAAGGCAAAAGACGCCATCAATAAGACAAAAAAACCACCAACAGATTGGGAAAGGATCTTTACCTATCCTAAATCAGATAGGGGACTAATATCCAATATATATAAGGAACTCAAGAAGGTGGACTCCAGAAAGTCAAATAACCCCATTAAAAAATGGGGCTCAGAACTGAACAAAGAATTCTCGCCTGAGGAATACCGAATGGCAGAGAAGCACCTGAAAAAATGTTCAACATCCTTAATCATCAGGGAAATGCAAATCAAAACAACCCTGAGATTCCACCTCACACCAGTCAGAATGGCTAAGATCAAAAATTCAGGTGACAGCAGAAGCTGGAGAGGATGTGGAGAAAGAGGAACACTCCTCCATTGTTTGTGGGATTGCAAGCTTGTACAACCACTCTGGAAATCAGTCTGGCGGTTCCTCAGAAAATTGGACATAGTACTACCGGAGGATCCAGCAATACCTCTCCTGGGCATATATCCAGAAGATGTCCCAACCGGTAAGAAGGACACATGCTCCACTATGTTCATAGCAGCCTTATTTATAATAGCCAGAAGCTGGAAAGAACCCAGATGTCCCTCAACAGAGGAATGGATACAGAAATTATGGTACATCTACACAATGGAGTACTACTCAGCTATTAAAAAGAATGAATTTATGAAATTCCTAGCCAAATAGATGGACCTGGAGGGCATCATCTTGAGTGAGGTAACACAATCACAAAAGAACTCACACAATATGTATTCACTGATAAGTGGATATTAGCCCAAAACTTAGGATATCCAAGATATAAGATACAATTTGCTAAACGCATGAAACTCAAGAAGAATGAAGACCAAAGTGTGGACACTGTGCCCCTTCTTAGAATTGGGAACAAAACACCCATGGAAGGAGTTACAGAGACAAAGCTTGGAGCTGTGATGAAAGGATGGACCATCTAGAGACTGCCGTATCCAGGGATCCATCCCATAATCAGCTTCTAAATGCGGACACCATTGCATACTCTAGCAAGATTTTGCTGAAAGGACCCAAAGATAACTGTCTCTTGTGAGACTATGCAGGGGCCTAGCAAACACAGGAGTGGATGCTCACAGTCAGCTATTGGATATATCACAGGGCTCCCAATGGAGAAGCTAGAGAAAGTACCCAAGGAGCTAAAGGGATCTGCAACCCTATAGTTGGAACAACATTATGAACTAACCAGTACCCCGGAGCTCTTGTCTCTAGCTGCATATGTATCGAAAGATGGCCTATTCGGCCATCACTGGAAAGAGAGGCCCATTGGACTTGCAAACTTTATATGCCCCAATATAGGGGAATGCCAGGGCCAAAAGAATGGGAATGGGTGGGTAGGGAAGTGGGGGGTGCTATGGGGGACTTTTGGGATAGAATTGGAAATGTAATTGAGGAAAATATGTAATAAAAATATTAAAAATTAAAAAAAAAGACTTGAAACAGCAGGATAACAAATTTAACGAAGTATTATATAATCTGAAGTCATAAAGATTTATGCATATTTTATGAGATATACATTGATTTATATCTTCAGTTGAAACCACTAACTTGTGCTGTTTCAATGTATTGCTAACTCCCAAATATTATAGTGCAATTTTGGGTGAAACAGGATGGATACAGATCATGAGAGCCCTTCCTTCATGGATGGATTAATGCTGCTATAAAGCAGGTCTCCTTCAGGTTGGTGCTTCCTCATCCATACTGAAGTCCAAACAACAGTCCCTTCCATTTGGAGAATAGATAGCTTGCTTTGTCTGTTTGTAGATCTGTCTATGGATCAGAATACCTTGCTACCATTTTCACTGAAAATCAGGCATTTTATTTTTTATTATATATTTACTTCATTTATATTTCAAATGTCCCCTTTCCTGGTTTCCACTCCGAAAATCCCCTATCCCCTCCTACCTCCCCCTCCTTACCAACCTACCCACACCTGCTTCCTGGCCCTGGCATTCCCCTACACTGGTGCATAGAGCCTTCACAGTACCAAGGGCGTCTCCTCCTATTGATGACTGACTATGCCATCTTCTGCTATATATACAGCTAGAGCCATGAGTCCCACCATGTTTACTCTTTGGTTGATGATTTAGTCCCTGGGAGCTCTGAGGGTACATATTGTTGTTCCTCCTATGGGACTGCAAACCCTTTCCACTTATTCACTCCTTTCTCTAACTCCTTCACTGGGGACTCTGTGCTCTGTCCAATGGTAGGCTGCGAGGATCCACTTCTGTATTTGTCAGGCACTGGTACAGCCTCTCTGGAGACAGATATATTAGGTTTCTGTCACTAAGCATTTGTTGGCATCCACAACAGTGGACTGGCGGTTGCATATAGGATGGTACTTTTAGAATTCAGAAGGATGTGAGCCACTAGAACTGCAATTATGAATGGTTGCAAGCCACCCTCTGGATGCTGGGAATAAAACCCAAGTCTTCTGCAGGAACAACAAATGCTCTTACCAACCAGCCCTGAAATTTGGACATTTTAAAGGAAACTATATTGTAGACAGAAACTAGCTAATCAATGATCATACATCCAAAGGTTAACTTGAGTAGTTTCTCGTTATAATTGCTATTGAACCAATTTTATAGAGTCTATATGGTTTTCAAATATGATTTCAATTGTGTGGAACGTGATAGCACAGATTAAGTAATATATTCCTTTCCAAAGTAAGATTTTGGAAGAACTCTACCTGCATTCCTTTCCCCAGCTCTATGAGGATGGGACTTTTATTTTTCAAGTTTGCTGTAGAGCTGAAAGTCTAGTAATTGGACTGAAATAAACAACAACAAGGAAAACATCGTATCACTGATTTTGCCAAAGCAAGGAAGTATCCTTGAAAAAAATGCTGCCCAAGTACCTTAATGTTTCAAATAACTTCCGGGGTTATCTGTACATGAATTATGTCCACTTTGATCAAGTTTGTTGTTATTTTGTGAAGGACATAACTTACTGAGGACCTCACTTTGTCCTGGTCAATGATGCTGCTACCTCTTACGTTTTACATTTTATTCACTACAAGGACTTAGAGACAGTGACATTTGAAGTGAAATTTTCATATCTCCTAAAAGTCTTTGAGATGTCAAGTACAAACAACTACAAATTAATGTTTTGGGTAGTTTTATTGAGCTAAAATTTAATACTGTAAAGACTCCTATTAGAATTGCCATCTGAGAAGCTGTTTCTGTTTTGGACAGAATTTGAATGATGCACTCAGTGATTCTCAGTGATACACTTCATGAAATGTTTATTTAGTAATAGAAATTCCATCTAAACCAGGCACTGAATTTGTAAAAAGAGGTGAAGTCGAGTTGCTGATTTCCATAGGGGGCTCAGTATCAGTTAAGGATAATTTTATCTGACATGTTCTCTGTCAAGTTATTATCTCTGCCAGATGAATGAAATATTTTAACATCCATATGGCTATCTGACTATTTTCAAGGTTTGAGTTATTATATGATGGGTAAATTATCTTGTGTTAAAGCCAATAACATAAAACATAAAAATTAGATGCAGAATCAAGGGGTATTTATACAAAAATGTTATATTGCAATGCACACTATTAAAGTGTGAAAAATTACAGTTCTATATTTTAATCTCCTTCTCAAAACATAGGTATTTTATATGTGATGCAGAAAGCTTATTGATGCAAAGAAAATGTGTAAGTAATTTATTTTATGTAATCACTAATTCATGACCGATCTAAGTTGAAAAATAAGTAGGAAATCAAGGAAATCAACAGAACACACAGAGAGGTATGTAAGCTAAATATTGAAAAATTAGTAGATACACATCATCAATATAAGCCAAGAATCTTCCAGATGTAGAAAATATAACTCCCTATTACTATTATCATTTATTGTTGTTGTTGCCCAGAATATGCACCTCTTATTTTTTAGAATTCTGTTTTTTTATGAAGTCACTAACAAAATTTTCATGTCCTTTTACAGGAATTTGAAAGAGCATACGTCTCCATAATTGAACCTAATTGGTCTAAAGATAATGAAATGGAAATGTGGCCAAACTCTGAACAATGAGGTGTAAAAATAAAGCTTAATGAGGGGATTATGAAAAAATGACTGGTGTCTCTAATGGACGAATGAAAGAAAAATAGTTACATTTATTCTCTTAAGAATTGTCATATATGAATGTAAGTCTTGGACATCAAGGACTATATAAAAATAAAGCCAAATTAAAATAGTATAACAGAGAGTGTAAAATTTTGATCCTTCACAATAACTTTGAAAGTTAAATCAACCAATCGTCAAGGACTGTTACTGGTATATTATCTTTGTATATAATAAATATTCTATTCATTAATATATGTTAACTGTACATATTTATGGAGTTCAGCATATTTCAGTGCAAACATGCAGTGTGTATTGGTCAAATCCAATCACCTTTTCCAAATGCATCATACAACATTTGTTGTTTGGAGGTCAACTTGTTTTACCTTGCACATGTGAGGGAGAATGTATTGCTTCTCTTTATTATTAATACAAGCCCTATATCTGAAAGGGGAAATGAACACATGTCCTGCTTCCTTACCCAGAAAATAAAAATTACTTTTTCCAAGGAAATTTCACTGGGGAAGCAAACTACTCATAAGGGTAAAATGCATACCTTAAAGTAGATTCATGGAGGGGCGGAGGGGATAGAAAACCTGTAATCAGGGTATAGTCTATGATAAAAAAATTATTTTAAAAATACCAAAAAATAACCAGAGTAGTTAATATTTGGAAGAGCTCAGGAGGAAAATCAGTAGAGTATTTGTATAAAAGAAGAAAAAGTCAAAACTCAAATAAGAAGGATGAATAAATCCAGAGGAATACCTAGAGATTAGAGATTTTTGAAAAAGAGTTAAGAACTAAATCCACATGAATACCTGATGTAAAAGCAGGATTTAAAATGCATAAATTTCAAACATTGTAGCTAGAAGAGCAGGAGAGTGATCATCATCATCATCATCATCATCATCATCTTATTCAGTAGCTTAACTACACATGTCCTACTTGGTACCTCTTACTGACTTGGATTGCAGGTGCTTGGTTTGGATAATCCCAGGGCATTGCCCCTTACCAGCCTCCAATTCTTCATGTGAGCTACAGCACTTTCAAGGTGTTATTCACCATTTTTTTCAGTTTCTGTGTTTCTCTCCCATTTGTTTACCTTTGTATAATATGCATTGTAATTTCCTCACCTCTAAGTAACTTTAACAGTTTTTACTATGGATTCATTATTTAAAAATTTTAAATTCTCTACAGGTGGTTTTTGTAAGTGCTTTTTACTTGAATTCATTTTTTTCTATGTTTTTCAATGCTACAGTTTATTTTAGCCAAAAGCCAAGAAGTGATATATGTGACTGTACTTTGGAGTCTAATATTATTATTTTTGGAACTATTTGATCCAATACTACTTGAATTTCTTTCCTGTCTTTGCATACCCATATACCTGGGTGTTTAATTGTCCACCTGTTGAAGCAGTTACCTGTGCTCTGTAGCATGTCCATGTTCCTCATTCCTGCCACTTTTCATTTTACTTTAAAAAAAACTTATAAATACAACTTTAAATACAACTTATAAATTTGTTCACTCAGGATATCTTCTGAAAGCAATTCTTCATGTACAGTGTTCTTCTCATTTAATCATGGTTATAATTTTATTCTTTCTAACATATTCTCCAGTCTCTGGAAAACTACATCTCACAGAAGTGCCTCATACCTGCTGTTGCCTTTCCTTCAGCAACAGATTACTATTCATCTACTCCATGCTAAGTCCATGATGCGATTAGGTACAGGTCATTCCGTCTTCAGTGGGATCTGTCTGTGTACTTAAGACTCAGGTGTGATGCTTCCTAAGTATCTCTACTCTACACCTTCCAGGGCAGGCAAATAGCATTTGTATGTCAATTCTTGAAAAGTCCGGTTTCTGCTTCCTCCACCCACCAGGAAGAATGTGAGATATCAGGGATGAGATTCCAGGGCTTAGGGTCTTTCATGCCAATCAGGGGGTAGGGGTTGGGGTTGGGTGGGGGGGTGGGAATCAGCAAATGCTCTTTCTATTCTTTCTTAATGATAAGTGTAACGTTACTTGTTAGGAGGGGAAAGACAAGTCTTTACCTCACCTCAGAAGAAATGGAAACTGTTGGTGTATTTCCCTAGATTTGGGTTGTCAAGTGAGTAAACTGACTTACGCTAACACCTTGAAAGTTTGTCTGTAGGACAGTCAATAACCTTATGCTTCTTTTATGTCCCAGCAGCAGCTAATTCACCAGCCTCCATCACCTACACATTCACCTAGTGACCACATTGTAAAGCCCCCAATCATAGTGCAATTGCAGCTATTTTCAAGACTACATAGTAACACCAGGTGCACTAACTTGCCATTAGGAAACTAAATTAAAATGACATTAAAATTCTGTTTCCTTCAGTCAGAATGGCAAGTCATTAAGAAATCAAATAAATACTGTCAGGAATATCCCGAGCTTTTGTCCCCGCCAGCAAGAACACACTCAGGACAACCGGAATCTTCTGCAGCAAAGCTTTATTGCTTACTTCTCAGGAAGATCCCGACCCCAGAAAATGGAGTCCCTTATATAGCGCTCAGCCATGACGTTTCAGCACCTGATGTGGCGTGACAGCTCTTGATTCGTTGCTCGCCCATCACATCACTAGTACACCCCGAGAATGGGCAGTGACTAGGAGTGAGTTCACTCTCGCACTTGCGCACAAGGCTTGTTTACTAGTTAGTCACAGCGGAGGCCAGCGCCATCTTATAATGGTGATTGCTCGCCTCACGCGCATGGCTCTCCACAGCGATTGCTCGCTGCACGGCTCTCCACACAGGAAAGTGGATGAAAGCCAACCCTGATAAACTATGTGTGAGAATGTAAACTTATATGGCTATTACAGAATTCAGCATAAAGGATTATATATATATACATACATACATACATACATACATACACACATGTAGGTATGTACATACACATATATACATATATTCATATATACTTACATGCACAGTATATAAGTTATAGAACAAAACATTTGTGACTAACCATAAGGGAATACTTAAAGAAATGTAATTCATCTGCACAGTTAAAAATTATAAACCATAAAGAATAAAGTTATGCCACTTGCAGGGAAACAAATGCAGAGTCAAATAAACATATCTAGAAAATTAAGCCAATTGACAAAGAAAGCCTGTTTTCCAACATTTGTGCTTCCTGGATTTTATGTAGACAAAGTTATGTGCTTATGTATGAAATGACAATAAACATCAAATTGTCTATGGCAACAAAATAAGAAATGGCTGACTGGAGTGATGGGATCTGGGAATGGGGAGATGAGGAAGGTTTTGAGGGAGAATGTGTTCAACATACTTGTGCTACAGTGCCCTTCTGCAAGTATCTACAATGAACTTACACAATTGAATGTTTAAATGAATATAGTTTTTAAAGGGGTATCTAAACAATACAACTTTGCTTTGAATGGCTTCTCTTTCTAATCTTTGTAATCAAAGTTACAAAAAAATATGGCTAGCAAAGGCTGTTTGATTATTTATCCTGTAAGTATCTAAGTAATGTGTGAATCCATCAATTGTGATGACCTGATTTCAAAGCATAAGACTTTAGGAGAATTCAAAGTTGAAGATAATGACTTGGATTTGATTTAGACACAGATAAATAGATATGGATAGATACACAATTTCATAGTGTCCTGAATATACATGAATATCTATCTAGAAATAAATAATACATCGCTAAGTAAATCTGCCATTGTTGTTCCAAGTGAGGCAAAAGTTTAGTATAGTATGATCTCTTCAAATCTATTTGATTTTATAGAAGGGCTATAATTATCAGCTTTAATGCACATTAAGAATATCTTCTGGTATCACAGTATTATCAAAACTTGAGTTGAAATGAAGCCATCCCTTGTGGTACCTGCTACTGCCAATCATTTTGTCCTACAGCATATAAATAAAAAGTTGCAATGTTGCACAAAAAACTAGAATACTAAACTTTACTACCAAGATTTTGCAAAGTGCTATTTGATTTTTTTTGAAAATGATATATAATACCCTTAATGAGTATCTGTAGATATCCTAAAATTTCATTCTCCTTGAATTTAAAAATCTCCAGGACATGCTGTCCAGGAAATGATATGTATTCTCAAGCTTTCCAGCTTACAGAACTGTCTCCCAACAGTCTACTGACAAACATATGCCGATAGCAGTACATGTGTTACAACTTCATAATGTGGCATATTACTTGTTAGCCTAATTGATGACATGTTTTGAGGGCTTTTACCACACATGTGGGATTTTGTAGGCCTTCAGAGCAGACTTTAAGTACTGATATAATAAGCTGAGAGACTTTATAATATCTAATAGGAAAATAATCATTAAACAGATAATCACACAATTACTTAATTTTGATAGCCCTAAATAACAATTAATACAAAGAAATGTTTAGAGCAAGCTCTGTCCGTGGAATTAGCAGGGCAAGGAGAAAAACATGCAGATATTTCCTACTCCCTACATCCTTTGGGATTACCTAGCATGAGGCCTCATGTAGTGACAGCTACAACACTTTTAGTCACTGGGGGAGACTTCTGTTAACTTATTTGAATGTGAATATTTTCCTAATTGAGTAATTGTTTATGGATGAATAGGGAGAAGTACTCTTCCTGGACCCAGGAGGCATTGTGTCATTAAAATAATCTGTTATAAAAGTGAAAAATGATTTATTATAATCTTGCAAACAAGCAGAAAAAAATACTGAACATCTGGCATCCTTCCAGTTTTACCAAGAAAGTAGCAAAATTAATCAAGACTTGTAGTTAGAGATTTGATTGAATCACTGCTCAGTGTTCAGATATAAAGAAACTCTTTTCAATAGTGCTCTGCCAATACTGATTAAATTATAAAAGAAAATCAAGGGGAAACTCCTTATTTTGTTTGTTTGGTGTTTTAACAATGAATATATTTTTGAATATATTTTACCATTTTAGATTTATATAAAACCTATTTTATATTTAAAGGAAATGATAAGGATTTAATATTACATATATGCATGTAAATGTATACATGTACACAAATGCTTATATTATAGACACTCCCACAGTGTTATCTTCATCTGTTCTAAGAGGCAAGCAACCTGACTATTTTTTCTAACTTTAATGCAGCTAAAAGTGGTATCTTAATGACAGGTCAGATATCAGGAAGGATATTGACAGCCCATGGAGGTTTCTTAACTTTCTCTGTTTTCCTTCATATGCGAAGTATTAGTTACATTTCTGTAATGTGATAAAACATATTGACCAAAAGCAACTTATGAAACAAAGCTCATCTGATTTATGGTACCAGAGGGGGAAGAGTCACTCACAGTGTGGAGGCACTGCATTAGGCAGGTAGGTTGGCTGGAGCAGGAGGATCACATCCTCAGATGCAATTTCAGAACAGAGAAAACAGGAAACGGGACAAGGCTTTAGGGATTTTAAAGGCTGTTTCTAGGGGCACTTCATAGTGGAATGCTTCACCTCCCAGGACCTGTTTAAACAAGTGTTCCACCCACTGGTAACCAAGGATTCTCCTGTAGTAGGACAGTAGACCCCCTCATTGACCACTTGATGAAGTCAGAGGCAAGCTCTGAGTCATTCTGATACCCACTGTCATTCTAGTTCACTTTTCCACTTTACTCCTGTTTCCAAATTTAAAATGAAGGTTACATAGCCTTCTATAGAACTGTAGCATTTATCACTAAGACACAGCATCAACTCTGAATTGTTACTATGTTCAAGTAAATACCATATTTCTGAAAACATTGTAACAAGTTTCCAGACATACCTTTTAGCAACCAAAAACTTTAAGCAAAAGATAATAAATCTCTATATTACATTTACAGCAAACATTAGTATTCATAAATTTACGTAGCTTTGTCATGGACATAGTAGTAAACAGAAAAGAGCCACATTTTACCTTCAGGACTCTACACAAGTTCTCAGAAAGTAAAAACAGGTAATGTTTTCATGGAAACTGATGAACTTTTATTTAAGAAAAAAAAGACATGCATCTTTAACTTTCAAAAGGGTTTTGCACAACAGATTTTATCTAAAGTCTGTCACGAATCCTTTTCAAGCCATACAAAGATTCAGTCAAACCATTCAGTCAAGGTGGTAGCATACAGATGGGAAAAGAGGGGTTTTTTGTTTGTTTGTTTTGTTTTTGATTTTGTTTTGTTTTGTTTTCCAACTACACATCAGATAGAGCACTATTATCTAAAATCTATAAAGAACTCAACTCCTCCCCTACCCAAACACACAAAGACATACACAAAATCAACTGGCCATCTAGAAAACAAATAAATCAATAAAGAATGGAGTACTAAACAGTGTTCTCAAAAGAGGAAACAAATGGCCAAGATGTATTCTTAAAGAAATGTTCAATATCCTTAGTCATCAGAGAAACACAAATCAAAACTTTTCTGAGATTTTATCTTATACCTGCCAAAATAGCTATGATCAATAAAGCAAATGACATCTCATGCTGGCAAGGATTTGCTGTAAAGGGAAACACTTTATCCAATGCTGGTGGGACTGTAAATTCGTACAGCCACTTTAGCAATCAGCGGAGCCATTCCCCAGGAAGCTGAAAATAGATCTACCTTCTGATCCTGCTATGTCACTCTTGGAAATAAATTCAAAGGACACTATGTCGTACTATAGAGACACTTGCCCAACCATGTTCATTGCTACTTGATTCACAATAGCCAGAAATTGGAAATGGACTAGGTGCCCCAACAATGGATGAATGGATAATGGGAAGGTAGTATTTGGGATTTGTTCTAATGCTTGCTCTTATTTTGGCTCCCAAAAAAGCCATGCTTCCAGATTTGAAGATCCTTCCCCCAAGCTGGATTCGACTGATAGTAAATAAGTACCATATAGCCAATGGCTGGACAGAAAGGCAGAGGTGGGATATTTAGATTGTGTGGGCAATGGGCCAGGAAAAAGAGGAGAGATAGAGAATCATTCTGACTTGAAGGAAGAAGGATCAGTTGTAGGAGGTGCAGGAAAGAAAGTAGCAAGCCATGTAATATATAATTCGGGAAAATGGCCCTGGCAGTTACTCCCCCAATTGGATCTGGGGTAGGTGAGATGAAATGTTGGTTTAGCAAGTTGACACAGGAAAGTTGGAGGGGAGAATGTAAGCTAACCATGTGGAGAGGATTAGAAATGTCCAGCCATTATGCTAGTCAAGACCTATCAAAATTAGCTGTGTATGTGTGTATTTTATTTGTGAATCCAGAGAGCTCTTGGGCTGTTGCACACATGGGACCCACTGGGAGCCAAAGCAGTTTAACTAGTTTACCACTACAGTAGTATATTTACCCAATACAATATTACCCAGCCATTAAAGAATAAAATAATGAAATTTTTAGAGAAATTAATGGAGGTATAAAAAATGTCATCCTGAGTGAAATAACTCAGACCCCAAAAGACAAATGCTGACAGTTTATCTTATATGTAAGTGTTATCCATTAAATTTTGGTAAGAAGGCTATGATCCATATAAGCACAGAGGCTAGGTATAGAATAAGTTAAATGAGCAGAGAATTGGATCACTCTAGGAATGAAAACAGGACAGTTATGGATGAATGGGGTGAACTGTAATGGTTGAATGAATAAAAAAAGAGTAAAGAAAGATGAGTGAGAAAGGGAATATGGGTAGAAATAGCTGACACTAAGGGTCATTTCTGGGATTTTGTGGAAAGCAGTAGACTATACTACAGTAGAAGCTTTAAAATATGCATACTTATGAAAGCAGTCTAAATGAAATTGCTAAGTAGCAGGCATATGGAGCTCAGATGAACATTTCTCATCATCAAATGAAACTAGAAATGGGTTACATGTTAGCCAAAGGTGGCTAATGGAAATCCTCAAACAACTCAGGCAATTTCCAACAATATTTGTTGCTTTCCGCAAAGTGATGGTAAGGCCCAATTGCTGAAGAAAATACTAACATATATATCCTATTGAGCATGGAGAAATTGAGCTAGTTCCTACCTAGAGTCTTCACAATAGTGACCTTCCTGCACAATGCACTGGTACAATAATGGCACAAAGCCGTACCAAATGGTTACTACTAGTACAAAAGTCTTTAGTTGTGGGATTACCTAATCAATATCTGATTGGATTTGAGGCTTGCTCCATGATATGACACACATCCAGGACACTGCTCAGGTGTCTGAGCACTTGAGATTAGATAGGCCATGGACCTAGAGGAAAACCAAATATGAAGATAGTAGAAATTTTGAAGGAAAATACTGGGAATACCAGAGTGTATAAGAGCTACTTTGAAAATGCCAAAAGACATTATTATACTTTGGTATAATTAAAAATATTCTTAAAGAATGTGAAGAAAAGAAATGGTACTTTTATATAACTAAGTAAATTAGTGATATATTGAAAAGCTAAGCAAGAATAAATAATATGCCGGGCAGTGTTGGCACATGTTTTTAATCTTAGCACTTGGGAGGCAGAGGCAGGTAGATTTCTGAGTTCAAGGCCAGCCTGGTCTACAGAGTGAGTTCCAGGAAAGCCAAGGTTACACAGATAAGCCCTGCTTTGAAAAAGAAAAAAAAAACAAGAAAAAAATAATATGAAGCACATTAAGAAGAGGACACCTTATGGACAATGAGTTCTGGGGAAGGAAGCCAGTGAAACAAATAACACAAAGTGAAAACGATATCATACCCAAATGTAGTCACATTTGCTTGTGAATATTCTCAGGACAAATGACAGAAAAATGCTAAGTGTGAACAAAGATTAGACCCAAAATTTGATTTTTACTTAGGTATAACTTACAATTGTATTAGCTATTTTAGCTCATGTGAAGACTAATTAAAGATCAAAACAAAACTGCAAATTGTCACTAAATACTCCTTTTATGATTTTTAATAAACTTGTATCTACCTTGACAAAAAGACCATGATAGACCATGATAACTGCATGCAGAGCTGATGAATACTCTCACAGTGGGGAACACAGCAGAGATGACTATTTTGAGAGCCTACATCCATCATGATTTAGAGAAAATTCTATAAACCAAACAAGAATTTCAAGAACATGCTGCTATATCAGCTTCTCAAATTAAAATGCTAGGCATTTTAAATAGTTATCTATTAGATTTTTCACTACAGTGAGTGCATTGATTCCAAATTGCTTATTTCTAAGTGAAGTTTGTGGCATTATCTTGCCTTAGGAGCTGCTATGAGGCAAGCCCCTGGGCTTTGAGAAAGCTTTCCTCTGGGTAATACTAAAGAGAAGGTGGATTTATGCATGACTATCACTTGATGTCACCTGAGTTAGATTTCATAAATTAGCAGGGTTGCAAAATACATGGATGGAATATAATATGCAGTGTATTTCACATGAAAGGATCTTATTCTGCATATTTTATTAGCTACAATTCAAGCTAAATCACCCCCCCCCACTCCTTTTTAAAATTCTATATCCGGAAGCCTACAAACTGAAATGTGTATTATGTAATATTTAAGCCATATATTCAAATTCAGGGGATTTTTTTTCTAATTAATATTAAAAACCTGCTTACATTCTAATGTTATTTTTTGTTGTGTAGAGAAGCAGGGAAAAGAAGATCATTTTGAAATGTAAGTGTCTTAGATCTGATTCCCTGAAATGCAGAGCACAGAGGACAAAAGGAAGAACTGACACTTTGCAAGATTTAAACACAGGTTACCAAGGGCACGGAGCAGATGGGGTAGTTCCAGAAAATGTGGAGCCACTAGGGTACGTGAGATCATGCTGCTGGTGCTTTGCAAGGAACTAAGAAGAGAGGTATAGCATGCCATTCATCAGTGACATCCTTTCAATATCAGGGTCATTCATAAGAGTCATGAGCTAGAGGGGTTGCACCCCATGCACAGTCACCAAACGCAGACACTATTGTGGACACCAAGAAATGCTTGCTGACAGGAGCCTGATAACAGGTGTCTTCTGAGAGACTCTGCCAGAGCCTGACATATACAGAGGTAGATGCTCGCAGCCAACCATTGGACTGATCATGGGGTCCTCCAAGGAGTTAGAGAAAGGAGTGAAAGAGCTGAAAGTCTTTGCAACCCCATAGGAAGAATAACAATATCAACCAACCAGAGCTCTCAGGGTCTAAACCACCAACCAAGGAGTTTGCATGGAAGGACCCATGGCTCCAGCCACATATTTAGCAGAGGTGGCCTTGTCAGGGCATCAATGGGAAAAGAGGCCCTTGGTCCTGTGAATGCTCTATGCCCCAGTGTAGATGGAATGGGAGGCAGAGAGGCAGATGAGGGCACACCTTCATAGAAGCAGGAGGAGAGGGTATGGGATAGGACATTTCTGAGGGGGGGGGATCTGGAAAGGGGATAACATTTGAAATGTAAATAAAATACCCAATTAAGTGGATGCTCACAGTCAGCTACTGGATGGATCACAGGGCCCCCAATGGAGGAGCTAGAGAAAGTAACCAAGGAGCTAAAAGGATCTGCAACCCTATAGGTGGAACAACAATATGAACTAACCAGTACTCCCGGAGCTCGTGTCTCTAGCTGTATATGTATCAGAAGATGGACTAGTCAGCCATCAGTGGAAAGAAAGGCCCATTGGTAGTGCAAACTTTATATGCCTCAGTACAGGGGAACGCCAGGGCCAAGAAGTGGGAGTGGGTGGGTGGGGAAGTGGGTAGGGGAGCATGTGGGGGACTTTTGGGGGTAGCATTGGAAATGTAAATGAAATAAATACCTAATAGAAAGAAAGAAAGAAAGAAAGAAAGAAAGAAAGAAAGAAAGAAAGAAAGAAAGAAAGAAAGAAAGAAATAGAAATTGTAATTATTACCAAAAACAAAACAAAACAAAACCATACCCTTCTGACTCTGTCATTGACCTTTCTCCTGTTGATTAAACATTGGAATACTGGTAAGAACTCTAATAGCATGTACAACCACTGAATCATTTCACTTGTGGTTCCACATGTCAGATTGCAAATCCTGGGTTGTACTGCCACATTTTATCCAGAGATGAAAGGAGAAAGCACTTTTATTTCTTTACTTGCAATTGAACGCTTCCTCAACCTGGGGCTACCTATGGAGCTCAGCCAGAGCTATGAGAATAGCTGTTCACCAACAGTGGAAAAACATTATATGAATATAGAGACTTAGAGTAACTGAGGACATTACAAGTAGTCACAAAATCTATATAGGAATTTAGATCAGTTCAAACAAAAATAAATTATGAAGACAAAGAATCTTTAGCAGTGGTGAAAATTAAATATGTGACTTGAAATGAATTAGAGCCCTGTATCAATACTCATTAACATTCTGACTAAGGAACCACAGTGAACTCACACACACACACACACACACACACACACACACACACACACATTTCTAAATTAGAGAGGAAAGTAGAAAGTGGCAAATTAACTCTGATTTAGAATTGTAGTTGTGATTAATTGGAGTATTATTATTATTTTTTTTACTCTTAGAGAATAAGATGTTGCTTCAAAGTTTAGTGTAAGGAACCATGAAAATAGAGAAAGTAAATGTTGTGTCACATAGAACAATTGTTATAAGCAATTTAACTGCAGAACAACTTGTTTCTTTTTCACACAACATAGAGGAATAAGACTGCCCTTCATAGAATTGGGAACAAAACACCCATGGAAGGAGTTACAGAGACAAAGTTTGGAGCTGAGACAAAAGGATGGACCATCTAGAGACTGCCATATCCAGGGATCCATCCCATAATCAGCCTCCAAACGCTGACACCATTGCATACACTAGCAAGATTGTACTGATAGGACCATGATATAGCAGTCTCTTGTGAGACTATGCCGGGGCCTAGCAAACACATAAGTGGAAGCTGACAGTCAGCTATTGGATGGATCACAGGGCCCCCAATGGAGGAGCTAGAGAAAGTACCCAAGGAGCTAAAGGGATCTACAACCATATAGGTGGAACAACATTATGAACTAACTAGTACCCCGGAGCTCTTGACTCTAGCTGCATATGTATCAAAAGATGGCCTAGTCGGCCATCACTGGAAAGAGAGGCCCATTGGACTTGCAAACTTTATATGCCCCAGTATAGGGGAACGCCAGGGCCAAAAAGTGGGAATGGGTGGGTAGGGGAGTGGGAGGAGGGTATGGGGGACTTTTGGGATAGCATTGGAAATGTAATTGAGGAAAATACGTAATAAAAAATATTAAAAATAAAAGAAATTACATGAAGTTTACATGTGATTGAAACTTCTCTCTTTTGTTTTGTATTTGATATGTGTGCAAAAAATAAACTCATTTAATTATGAGTTAGTTTGTGTACGTTTAGGGGTAAAATGGTCCCATTATTGTCCATTTGTCCAGCAAATGCTATTTTGCTACATTTATTCTCTCTGGCTATTATAACTTTTCTCCCCCTACCCCAATTTTATGATCATTCCTGGGCCTGGAGCCTTAGGGTATGATATGTGTTCTACTTTTGTCTAATGATTCAATATTTTTTGTGTTCATTCTTTTTAATATGTTTTATTAGATATTTTCTTTATTTCCATTTCAAATGTAATCCCCTTTCCTAGTTTCCCCTCCGAAAATCTCCTTCCCCTTCCCCCCTCCCCCTGCTCCCCAACCTACCCACTCCCATTCCCAGTCCTGGCACTCCCCTATACTGAGGCACAGAACCTTCACAGGACCTAGGGCCTCTCCTTCCATTGATGACGACTAGGCCACCCTGTGCTACATATACAGCTAGAGCCACAAGTTCCACTATGTGTTTGTTTTCTTTGATTGGTGGTTTAGTTCCAAGGAGCTCTGGGGGGTACTGGTTAGTTCTTATTGATGTTCCTCCTATGGGGCTTGAGATCCCTTCAGTTCCTTGGGCACTTTCTCTGGCTCCTTCATTGGGGACCTTGTGCTCTGTCCAATGGATGATTGTGAGCATCCACTTCTGTATTTTCCAGGCACTGACAGAGGCCCTCAGGAGACAGGTATATCAGGATCCGGTCAGCAGGCTCTTGTTGGCATCTGCCATAGGGTTTGGGTTTGTTGGTTGTTTATGGGATGGATCCTCAAGTGAGGCAGTCTCTTGTTGGTCGTTCCTCCATTCTCTATTCTCAACTTTGTCTCTGTAACTCCTTTCATGGTTATTTTGTTCCCCCTTCTAAGAAGAATTCTGAGCTTCTGTGCTAATATCCACTTATTAATGAGTGCATATCGTGTGTGATCTTTTGTGATTGGGTTACCTCACTCAGGATGATGCCCTCCAGGTTCATCCATTTGCCTAAGAATTTCATAAATTCATTGATTTTAATAGCTGCTTAGTACTCCATTGTGTCAATGTACCACATTTTCTGTATCCATTCCTCTGTTGAGGGACATTTGGGTTCTTTCCAGCGTCTGGCTATTATAAATAAGGCTGCTATGAACTAGTGGAGCATGTGTGGAGCATGTGTCCTTATTACATGTTAGAGCATCTTCTGGGTATATGCCCAGGTGTGGTATTGCTGGATCTTCTGGTAGAATTATGTATAACTTTCTGAGGAATCATTAACTGATTTCTAGATGGTTGTACCAGTTTGCAATCCCACCAACAATGGAGGAATGTTCCTCTTTCTCCACGTCCTGACCAGCATTTGCTGTACCTGAGTTTTTGATCTTAGCTCTTCTGACTGGTGTGAGGTGGAATCTCAGGGTTGTTTTGCTTTGCATTTCCCTGATGATTAAGGATGTTGAACAATTTTTTTAGGTGCTTCTCAGCCATTCCATATTCCTCAGTTGAGAATTCTTTGTTTAGCTCTGTACCCCATTTTTATTAGGGTTATTTGGTTTCCTGGAGTCCAACTTCTTGAGTTCTTTATATAGATTGGATTTTAGCCACCTATCAGATTTAGAATTGGTAAAGATCCTTTCCCAATCTGTTGGTTGCCTTTTGGTCTTATTGAAAGTGTTCTTTTCCTTACAGAAGCTTTGCAATTTTATGTGTTCCCATTTGTCAACTGTGTATCTCTGCAATGATAACAAATCTAATGTAAAAAAAAAATTAAAAAGCTTGATTTTTGTTAATTTATGTATACCAAACTATGGTTTCTAGAACCACACTGGCTCCTGAATTTCCTCTAGAAAGGATTACGAGCTATCTGTTAATTCAGTGTTAGAGGTAACTTTACAGAAGAGAGGTAGCATTGTGATGAGAATTAACTGCACCTAGAAACAAAATCAACAATGAATCATAAAGTTACTACATTTCTTGTTTGAATTGAAAGGAAAGATATACTGTAGAGTATGGTCAGACACTGACAGAGTTGGGACTAAAGACATTTCTAGTCCTTGTTTCCTATTTTGCAATAATAGAACAATCTATGCAAATAAAAGTATGTGGAAGAATTATGGGAATCCAACACATGGAACCCTAACTTGAGGTTAAAGTTTCTTGGGGAAACAGTGAGTGGGAAGACCAGTGATGGAAGATGTGCTTTTTGCATAAAAATGAGCAAAGAACAGTAGTCGTGAGGAGAAATGAGCTAATAATTATCCTTCCCTCCTATTTTAGTCACTTTTAATTCCGTGTTAAAATACCAAGTTTGAAATTGGAAAATTAGTCTATTTTACACTACAGTTCCAAAGGGGAAGTTCAAAACAGTGTGGCTGTGTGGCAGCAGGCCACCAGAGCAGGAAACTGAGAGCTCCCATCTCATTCAAAATATGTAGGCTGCAAGTAGGAAATTGGACAGAGCTATAAACTGTCAATGATTGTCCCAGGACTTACTTCTTACAGCAATCCTGTGCCTCCTAAACTGTCCATATTCTTTCTAAACATATCCATAAACTAAGGACCAAGTTTCAAGTGCCTAATCTTACAGGAAATACTTATCATTCAAACATCTGTGGGAGAACAGATGCCATTTTTCTTCACCTGTTAGTAGGAACAAAGAACCACATAGCTACTAAAGGTTCAATATGTTTTGTTTGGTTTTGTCTTGTTTTATTTTGTTTTTCCACCACAATCATGAATACTAAACTGAGAATTTGTCGATTTAAACTGACTGGAAATGCATTTTTAAAAGAATTGATTTACTGCCTCAGTTACTATACCAGGAAGTTTCATGTGATAGAAAGTTAGTCCTCAGTTTTAAGAGGCAGTGAAATATCTATGAGATGGTTCCAAATGGGAAGTGATTAGTCTATGGGAGTATGGCCCTTGAAAGGGGTTAATTTGATTCTTAGAGAACACAGTTAGTTTATCAAAGAGTAAGTCAACATAGAAAGAACAGCCTGGGCAGTCTCTGTTCCCTGTCTCACCATACACAATTTCTTCCTATATGTTTCTGTTATTGTTTCACATCTTGTGTGATGAAGTAGAAATTCTGACCTAGGAGCCAAGCATATGATGATAGCTGGTCCTCACCTCACAGGCCCCAAAGTATAGGCCCAATAAATCCTGTATTTTCCACAGTGGCTAGACTCAGTAAACTGCGCATCTGTTACTACACTTGAACATAAAGTGGTATTCTGAAGCTACTTCATTATCTCATAGAAATGACTTAATAAAAAAATTCTAAAATCTCTCATTGCATGGTAGTACTGTATAGGTCTATTATACTCTATTGAAATCCACACAAAAATACTGTTTGTTACAATAGTGCCTTGAAATACCAATCTTTAAAATTTTCTTTACAAGTTAGATTATAAGGCTGGTCCATGTTATTTAAGAATGAAAAATACCTCTCTTTAATAATAGTTAATGTTCTTGTATTCTAAACATCCCTGGGAAGGTTAAACCAAAACAGGAATTCATCCCTTCAAATTCTAGAAGGAATGTATTTTCTTTCTCAAATACTGAGTGTTATAAGGACCTTTTAAAGTTATGGTTGGGGATTGAGAGTCCACCAGATTGTTCTAGTTAGCTTCAGCTGTCAAAATTTCAGAGCTGAAGGTCATCTTAAGGACCCTCAATTGATGGCATGCCCCTGAGAGATTGTGTTGATTGATGACTGATGTGGGAAGGCTTTTCTCAATGTATCATCACAAACTATCATCACCATCATTGATAATTTTAATACAGATTTTGCATACATGGAACATTATACACCATATACTATGTTGCCATATGTTATTTTCAGTCTCCTTTTTTAATACTATTTTTCTTTCATTATTTCATTTTGGACATGTTTCTAATTCATTGATTTTCTGTTTAAAAGCATATTTTATTTTCTTAAGTTCATTTTCATACATGCATTTCAATATTATATTGATTATTGAACGGCAAATTCTTTCACCATTTCCATAAGATATTTATCACAGTTTAATCGTGTATTCTAATAATAACTCCAATGTCTATGTTGCTTTTCTGTTATTTGTTTTCTTCTTCTGCATTTTGGATGGTTTTGAACCCACCTAAATGTAATCTTAGTAATTCTGTGAAAATGTTTTATTATTATATTTTTTTGTCATAGGGTTTTATTGTTGGTCTTGCTGTGGTTGTTGTGATGTATTTTTTAAATTTTTTTTTAATTAGATATTTTCTATATTTACATTTCAAATGTTATCTCCTTTCCTAGTTTCCTCTCTGAAAAATCCTCTATCTCCCTCCCCCCTCCTCTTGCTCCCCAATCCACCCACTCCCACCTCCTGGCCCTGGCATTCCACTATAGTGGGTCCTAGAGCCTTCATAAGACCAAGGGCATCTCCTCCCATTGATGGCCAACTAGGCCATCCTCTGTTTTGTTGGGGATGGATACTCTGGCATGCACATCAATGTCAGGGGCAAACTTACCAGAACTGGCTTTTTCATCACAATACATGAATTCTAGGGATTTGACTTAGGTGCTCAGGTCAGGCAACAAGTGCTTTAACCACAAGCATACTCATTGGCCTAGTGACTAGTCACTATTAAACTGACAACCACTGGCATGATAACTTTCATAGATAATCATTATAACACTCTTCCTTCAATACTATTTAGCTAAATTCTTACAGAGAAAAAGACTAGATAGACAATAATGAAATAGTTGATGTTAATATTTAGGTTTATAATAGGCCATTATTGTACTCCTAATACTTGTTAACCATATTTTATCTCTGGTTGCATCTAAAAGCCTGGAGTATCTTAAAATACTCCTCTAGCTTGATAGGTCTTGAGCATCAGTATGTATTTTCCTAACAACGAATTTTTATTTTCCCACTCATCTTTAAATTTTATTTCATTTTGAATAAGCACACAAGGAAGTGGATCTCTATGGTATTTCATATTACTTGTTATTAGTAGATCCTACCTTCTCACCTTAATCTTTCAACCATCTTACACATCTTCTGACTTGTATCCTTATGGTCCAATATTCTTCCTTATACTTTCCCACTGTATATTTCAACATATTCCCAAAATCTTCTTTAAAAACTACTAATTTTTACTTCTCACAGATCCCTATCTGTTTCTTTAATTGCTACCCACTATGTCTCATACATAAATGAATACATTAAAATAAATATCTAGTATCTTCATATGAAAGAGAACAAACAATATCTGTCCTACTGAACTTTCATTATCTTACTACATATATTATTTTAGAGGTCATTTCACTTTTCCTTCAAGTTTCATAATTTGCATTTTCTTTATTGATAAACAAATTTCCATACTATATATAAGACACATTTTCATTATCCATTATTCTGTGGATTGACATCTAGGCTGGCTACAGTTTCTGGCACTTTGTGATAAAGCAGGAATAAATATGGATGTTCAAATATCTCTGTGGTATATTGACTTTGAGATCTTTACATATATATTTAGATTAGATCATTTGTTAGCTGTCCTGTTTTTACTTTTAAAATATTTTATTTTTTAGCCTCTGTCTCTCTGAATCTTTCTCTGTCTCTGTCTTTCTGTCTCTCTGTCTCTATCTCTTCCTCTGTCTCTTTGTCTGGCTCTCTGTCTCTTTCTATGTCTCCCTCTCCATCTCTCTCTCTCTCTCTCTCTTTCTCTCTGTGGGTGTGTGTGTGTGTGTTTGTGTGTGTGTGTGTGTGTGTGCGCGCGCGCACGTGTGTGTGTGCCCATGCACCAATGTGCTGATATGCTCATGAAAGGACAGATGTCAGAGGAGTACAGAGGAATTAGATATTCTTGGAGCAGAAGTCATAGCTTGTTGAGAACCTGAGTGCTCATAAATGACCTCATAGCCTCTATCTGAGCGGTGCATGCTCTTAACCATTGGCCATCTCTCCAGCCCTATACAGTAGTTTATTTTCATTTTTAAAATCCTCCACACCTGTCTTCATGGTGCTGTGCCAATTTACATCCCCCCTTACAGTTAATCAGGGTTTCTTTCCCCCACATCCTTTCCTTTAAACATATTTTTATTTATATATTAAAGGTGCAATATATGTATGTATGTAATGTATTTTTATCATACCCAATCCCATTGTTTTTCTTCAAAAGTCAGACTTAGTTGCACGTCCTTTTTAACCCAATGAGTTTTGTTTTTGCTGCTAGCTATAACATATACCTATATATGTGCATGATGTAAGACCATGCACTGAAGCCTGCGTAACCTACAAAGGACAACAACCTTCAAAACTGGTTCTCTCTCCTCTAGCAGCCATCAGCTGCCAGGAGCTGCTTCCTTAGTGATAGGACTTCATGAGCTCATTTCTCTCCCATGCTGGATTTGAAATGACTTGATCTTCTGCAAATCTTCTACAGGCAGCTAAATCCAAGTTAGGTTCATGAATTCAGCAGTCCTTTCATGTCCAAAGGCAGTTCCTTGTACTGGTCTTCTTGAAAATCTTGCTCTTTCAATCTTTGCAGTTCTCTTCTGTGACATTCCCTTTTAAGGAGGGGCTGTTAGACAGATGTTGGGAGTTAGCACTCCATTATAACTTATTCTTTGCTCTTTTATCAGCTGCAATTATCTCTATTAACTATCACCTACTGCATAAAGAACTTTCTGTGATGAAGATTGAGACCTACCCTAATCTATGAAATAGGGTTCATAACTCATGACACCTAAAAACATTTACTTGTAGATTAAGAACCTTAATATAAGGGGTAAAACCATAAACTCTCAGAAAAAAAAAAACACAGGGTACTTCTTCATGATCTTGGAATCTCAGATACACCATTAAAAAGGTTCACAAAAATAAATGAAAAATTGGTGATTTTATGTATCCTGAGACACCATCAAGAGACTGAAAAGGCAGTCTATAGAACTGGAAAGATTAATTATAAACCATAAATACTGTACAAAGTTCTTCCATCCAGAATACATAAAGAACTCTGCACCTAGAGACATAAGCTTTCCATCAAAAAAGAAGTGAAGAAAAGACAAACACTTCTCAAAAGAATGCTTGCTAATAGCTAAATATACAAGAAAAATCCTCAGCATCATTAAACCTTTAATTTGCATTAAGAAATGCAAATTAAAGTCACAATGGTATGGTACTTCATAAGCACTAAGGTGCCAATGAATTGATTCACTAACTTAATTGAATTAATTAATAAAATGTGCTAGCCGGAATGTACAAACACTCATATACTGCTAGCGGGAATGTAAAATATAATGACAAGGTTTTGACAGTTCCTTAAGAATTTGGACATATTATTAGTGTGTAGCTCAATGATTCAATTTCCAGATAAATATTCCAAAGAAATAAAAACATATGGTTGTGTAACAATTTCCTAGAAGCATTATTTATGAGAGAGAAGAGATAGAAAAATCAGTAAAACCACAAAGATGAACAAATAGATAAAGACGTTAAGAATGCTATTTTACATACATATTAAAAAGACACACGCACACACATACACACAGAGAGTCAGAGAGAGAGGGGAAACAAAATAAAGGAAAAGCATAATCATAAGTTGAAATATTAATGTATACTAAATCATATGAATTCCTTGACAAGCATAACAAGGAACTATGTGGCAGAAAGTAATACATACTGTATGATGCCATATAATAAAGTATAAAAAACTATGTTAACATTGTCATAAATACAAAGTACATACTAAGACTACTAGCTTAGGAAGTCTGTGAGTGAATTACATACTTAATAAGTATGTAAATATGGCCATTTCTGAATTTTTGAGAAGTGTTTTGAACAAAATGGATTCAGTGGTTATATAACAGAAAATAGGCTTAATATCATCAAACTGTTCTTTGCAAATGGTCCACTCAATGTTATGTATTTTTCTATAATGCATATTTATTTATTAAAATATTCAAAAAGGAAGTGAAAGATGAATTATGATAAATAAAAATAAGTATATAATTAAAAACTATAGAACTATTACAGTGTTGTAACAATAATGGAAATGTTCAATAACAAAATTTCAATTCACTTGGTTGAAGGAACAGTGTGAATCAAAAGTACAAACACATTAGGAAAAGATTCTTAGGAAGAAAACAGAAGAAATATCAGCTTGCAGTGGATTCTGTAAGTCTACAATGAGAGTAGAGAAAATTATTGGTATTTAAGATCATTTTTGTCCTCTTATTTATATGTAGCACTACTCATCATTTTCTAAGATTATTATTACTATTACCATTATTATTATAGAAGATAGGTATTCTCCTGATCACCTAGTTAATATTTAAAATACACAGTGATGGAGGTAAGGTATGTGTGGATTTATCTACATGTAGAATTACGTAATGAAAATTGATTTAGAAAACAGGATAAAATCCATAACTGATCATGTTCAATAAAACCTTTGCAACATAAGTCAAAAACTCATAATTTAGACTCTCCAAATTACATAGTTTATTGGTATTGAAATGATTTTGCATGGCTGTAATTGCATGCTGACAAAGATGCACAACTAAAAAGTGTAGCTTCCATTCCTATCCACGAACCCGTGAGCACTGCATACATTTATTACCTTACTATTTTTGTACAAGAAAAAAATATTAAATCAAGCTGGAAACTGTCACAGATGTAGATAGAACACTCAACTCTGAGACAACATATGAGAAGACTGAGGGTAACTCCCTAGAGAACTTGTAAAGTAAATGACAGACTTCTGCAGAATCCATTAGAGATATGTCAGGCATCTACAGATGCTTTGTAAAGGAAAGGCTTGTTCAAAAGGAAGGATCTGTGTGATGGACCAAAAAGATGCCAAGTAACACCTGCATGTCCTGGAATTGCAGGTACACTGTTATCTCACGTGAGAGAAACTGATTTCTAGAGGAACAGTAGTTTAGATAAAAAGATTATTTAATCATAATGGAAATAAAAGAAGGGAAGCATAGCATGTTAATAATCACCATGTGGCAAACAGTGCAACATAAAGAGTTCCTTGCTATGCTTCCCAGGATGATCAGAACAAATAGTAAACAATATTTCAGCACATTGTGCTTATAGCCACTTATGAAACCAGTTTTGCAGTTGTTACTTTGATTTGGCTATTAAAAGAAGGCAAAGAAATATGTCTGGTGGTTTTCCACTATAATCGGTAAGTATTTACAGCTCTAGATGTTTGCATATGGGAAAGGACTTGTCAGGAAATTTAAGTGATAAAACTCAAATGTAAGCAGCCTATTTCTGACATCAGGCTCTGTGTTAGCCTATGATGACCCATAGATCTTTGATGCCCCATCATCATTTAAATTATTTGTCTATATAGGTATGTGTATATTTAGGAAACTTCTATGGTCTTTTCAGAAAGACTTTAGTGTTAGATAGCCCTCCTCTTTTCACTCCTTCCCTATCTTGCTTTATTGTGAGCCATGAATCTCGTAGAACAAGGGATACAGGAAAATCTCTTGTCATCACATATAGTCATTTGCATTTTATGTACAAATTTAATGGCAATAGAACTCAACAATTGCTTATTAATATCCTATATTTTCTTTGTTTAATGTCTTTATGTAAATTTTCCAATGATTTGGAATCAGAAAGATTCACTTTCATTTTAAGCTTAATAAAGAAGGGGACCCCATAAACAAGAGGGGGTCCAATTAGCTATCTTAACTATCTATATAAATGAATAGTTTGGATCCCAATACGTAAGTATATACTGTTGGGATTTAAAGATAACTAAGATTTGCAATTGAGTCTGGTTGAAATTAAAGTTCTTTAATTATTTTTCCTTTAGATAGTGAAGAAAATAGTTTATACTATTTTTAAAATTTGCTTTGATAAGGCAACCATTTGAAATGCTAATTACCTCACTGCTGGTTACAAACAGTTCTGTACAGAGTTAAAAGAATAAAGAATAGCATAGTAATCTTCCTCTGCTGTTTTGATCATCACACTACAGAATTAGAACCATGGTTTAAACCAACCAAACAGTACACATGGAGGGTCCCTGGACTCCAGCAGCATATGTAGCAGAAAATGGTTTTGTCCCGACATCAATGCAAGGGGAGGCTCTTGATACTGGGAAGGCACAATGCTCCAGTGTAGGGGCATGCCAGGGCAGGGAGGCAGAAGTGGGTGGGTGGGTGGTTGGGGGAGAACCTTCATAGAAGCAGAGAGAGAGGGGATGGATAAGGGGTTTCTGGAGAGGAAACCAGGAAAGAGGATAACATTTGAAATCTAAATAAATAAAATATCCAATTAAAAAATGAAAACGAAAGACAAGAACTATGGTTTGAAATTAAGAAATCTGAGACAAAAGGATAGACCATCTAGAGACTACCATATCCAGAGATCCATCCCATAATCAGCTTCCAAATGCTGACACCTTTGCATACACTAGCAAGATTTTGCTGAAAGGACCCTGATATAGCTGTCTCTTGTGAGACTATGCCAGGGCCTAACAAACACAGAAGTGGATGCTCACAGTCAGCTATTGGATGGATCACAGTGCCCCCAATGGAGGAGCTAGAGAAAGTACCCAAGGAGCTAAAGGGATCTGCAACCCTATAGGTGGAACAACATTATGAACTAACCAGTACCCCAGAGATCTTGACTCTAGCTGCATATGTATCAAAAGATGGCCTAGTCGACCATCACTGGAAAGAGAGGCCCATTGGACATGCAAACTTTATATGCCCCAGTACAGGGGAAAGCCAAAATATGGGAGTGGGTGGGTAGGGGAGTGTGGTGGGGGGGGAGGGTATGGGGGACTTTTGGGATAGCATTGGAAATGTAAATGAGGAAAATACCTAATAAAAAACATAAAAAACAACAAAAAAACAAAACAAAAAACCCAAAAAAACAAAAAACAACAACAACAAAAAAGAAATCTACTTCAGGGGCTGGAGAGATGGCTCAGCTGTTAAAAGCACTGACTGCTCTTCCAGAGGTCCTGAGTTCAATTCCCAGCAACCACATATTGGCTTACAGACATCTGTAATGGGATCTGATGCACACTTCTGGTGTGTCTGAAGAGAGCAATGGTGTACTCATATACATAAAATAAATAAATCTTAAAAAAAGAAATCTACTTCAATGTTTTCATTTTCCTATTAAATTCAACGTTCAAATAACATTCAACCTAGATCACCGAGACAAAAGGATGTATACAAAGAGCTTACCTCTTTGTATCAAAAGATGGCCTAGTCGTCCATCACTGGAAAGAGAGGCCCATTGGACAAGCAAACTTTATATGCCCCAGTACAGGGGAACGCCAGGGACAAAAAAATGGGAATTGGTGGGTAGAGCTTACCTCTTTTTAAAGTAAAAAACCAACAAACAAACAAGTAGTCTTAAAATAGGATAGAAAATGTGCTATCAATAAAATATTTTAGGCAATGATGATTCCATCTACTCTGCAAAGGTCATGACTTCCCAACCCAATTGGACCGGTCTCATGCAATTTATAGAATCAGACACTTCAAATCAGCAAGCAAGCACGGTCCAATTGTTCACACATTTATATCTTAGTAATTTGTATTTCTCATGAGCATGGAAAACAGTAAAATGTGAAAGAATCAGAAATCAGACTCTGTGTCCCAAAACGTCCATCATGTCTATCTCCATATTTCAGTGCCCAAAGTGAGTCAGTCCTACTAATGGCACAGGAAGTGGGGATGGCTTCAGTACTAGAAGACTTGCAGTTATAGAAGGAAATGACCTATGAAAGATTTGCTCATGAAATAGCATTGCTTGTGGTAATTCAATTGTAGGACGACAACTCTGCGAAGCAGAGATAAGTTTTCAGGCCACAGTACCTTTAATCCTTGCAGGTTTCTGGATGGCCTTCAGAGAAGGTCATCAGTAGTAATCAAATTGGAAAGATATTCTTGACTTTGTAGAAAGGATCTATTTCATTTTCTTCATAAAAGTGACTTAAAAATTCAACTCTTTTGAAGGATTATATTTTTGTGGTTCTTTATTGAATTTTCAAAAGACTGCTTGACTTCGAAGTCGCTGTTTCTGTATGGTTGTTTTTACTTGCAGTGGTTTATCAGCTACCATGTGCTCCTCGGATAAATTTTAAAGCTGTTCCACATAAGAACCAGAGCCTTATTTTTAACAGAAATAATTGAAAAGGCACCAGGGACTCCTTGAGAGCTCAGACTGCACGATTGCAGGAACACCATTTCCCAAATCAAGTCAATAACAGAGCAGCATGAGAAATAGATTCTGAGCAATATAATTTTGTACAGGAACAAGTAGCTAACAGGTAATATTTGGAGAGTACCTTGTGATCTTCAGCGAAAAGGAAAAATTATGAAATGCTGTTTCAAAACAAGTACAGTGGTTTGACAGCTTCATTAGAATTGCTTCTGCTTGGAGGAGTGAGAATGCCAACTATAGGAAAGTAGTACAGATCTATACATTTAAGCTTATTTTACTACACAGGTTACAGCATCATCACTCTTGGAGTGATCCACTCTGTCCTGTAGCGCAACGATGCTCAGTGTGGTATCTACTTTAGCGACTAAAAGCACTGAAGTTCACTTAAAATATATAGATGCGCTTTATATACGTAACTCTTCTCGGCGACTCAACTCGGCAAGCATACATTCTAAATATAAGGATGAGATCTTTGGAATGGAAATTAAGCGTTTGTAACAAACATGATAGTGAGACTGTTTCTACACACTGATATATTTATATGAGGAAAAAAAATATGCCTGTGACAAAATTGGTAATGGAGGCAGGCTTAAGCAATATATAAAGAGCAACATAATGCTAAGCGGCATCTTCCTTAGCAATCGCTTTCACTGATTCAGGTGAATGGCATTATGTAAATCTTGGTGTTTTGGTTTTTTTTTTTTTTTTCCTGAGGCTTGATTGTGCCAGGTACCATGTGTTCTGTCAGTCCGTTCACCTCCTTAGCTCTTTCCTTGTCCCTACCTTTCTCCTTTCTTTATCTGTGCCTATTTCACCGTGAAATCTTATTACAGACAGAAAAGATTGCACAATAAAAAGAGCTGCTGCGGCGAGTGAGGAGAGGATTCTTCGTTCTTTCTTGGGAGGAACTGTGCCTTTTGAGTGACAGAACAGCAAAGTCAGAACTAGCTCATCCTCGTACTAAGAAAATTGCTTTGGAATATTTTGGCGACTTTTTCGTTAATATAGAACTTTTTAAAGATTTTACCACCCTTAGCACACAGTCTTTGGATATACAAATGAAATGGATGGTCATGACTTTCAGACTGTTCCTCCTAAACCAAATGGGCAAATTCCAATATGTACTTCATTTGTTAATGCGACTTCAAAGATATAATATCAGCAAAATATTCTGCCAAAGATAACAATGTAGATCTCACAATTGGAACCATGAAAATAGAGTCCCCAAATTTTTCATAATAATTGCCTCTTAAAATATATTTAACTACCTATTTATACTATAATTAAAAAGAGGACAAATACCTATTATATTATTAATATAATTTTAAATGTTTTTAAATTTTAATTGATAACATTTGGCTTATAATATCCATTATAATAATCTTATGAGAATAATTCTATGAGTAGTTTATCATTTGAAAATTTCATATATATTTATATAAAAAAAAATTTAAAAGATGATGAAGGACACAGTAAAAAGAGACAAAATGATTTTTGGATATGTAAATAGAGTTGAGTTAGTTTATGACCAGCCCAATGACAAATTCTGTTTTTATTGTGAAGGTTTTAGGTCAAGTTATGACATTTTTTTATGTTCCTCTTTTTCCAACTCATCTTCTGTTTCAGTAGAATTATGTTATATAGTACTAGAAAAAAAGTAAATCATCTATGCTTTCAAAACTCATCAAGTCATAGATCATACTTGCTATCACTTTTATGATTCATATGTAGTTTTTATTGTATGTATGATGTAACACAACTAATGATCAGTCACAGATATTACTGCTTTGAAATTCCTTCCCACAAAAGTCAAACTGAGATAATATCTAGCCTAGGAAAATCTTTAGGTATACTCTATTTTGTGGAAGTTTCCTTTTAAGGTTGATATCATACTAGAAAAAGGAAATTATTTTTTGAAAAGAAAATGATAAGTGAATATTTCATGTTACAATATTTATGTGTCTAACATTATGAACACATAATATGAATAGTTATTAATATACTATCATATGAATCACAAAACCAAAGTTATAAGATATAAAACATTTAATAGATGTTTATTGAGTCTTTAAAATTTTATACACGCATACAACATATTTTGTTTTTGTTTTTGTTTTTTGTTTTGAGACAGGGTTCATACAATATATTTTGAACATATTACAATCTTCAAGTTTTTTCTTTGGAATACTAGAGAATAAATAACAAGAGGAAAAATACTATGAAAAGTTCCAGTAGGCACCAATATCTGATAGAGATATAAATGTAAATGAGGAATGCCCTACCCTGTGGGAGCATAGACTCCAGTATAATCTTTCCATCTGTACTCATAGACTTATGCTCTCTTATTGTTGAATGAGAACATTTAATTTCATTTGAGGTGGTCTGAAGGGATTACGAAAAGCTGTGAGGATAAACTGAGTTTAAAAGAATGAATAAGAATTTTCTAGGAAAAGTCTTCAATGTAGGACTGATGAAATTTTTCCCTCCTTTCTCTTTCTGTCTCTTCTTCCTTCCTTCCTCCCTTCCCTTCCCTTCCCTTCCCTTCCCTTCCCTTCCCTTCCCTTCCCTCCCCTCCCCTCCCCTCCCCTCCCTTCCCTTCCCTTCCTCCCTTTGTTTTCGGTATTGTAAATGAATTAAAACATTTCTTCCTTTATTTCCCTCCCTCTCTGCTCAAACCCCACCTACTATTCTTCAGATTCATGTCCTCCTTTGTCACTAATTGCTATTGAATGTATATATGCACATATGCATACATATATGTATATATTCCCACATATATCCTGTTTTGAATACCAGGCTAGTTCTTTTCCAGTTTGGAACTCTACAGAGTAAAATCAAGAGTCTATCCCCAGAGATATATCTATGCGATATTAAGAGTTAGCTTGATATTCTTCCTCTCATAAAATATCACAATACCACCTCTTGTTTGAACACAAGTATGACATTTATGTGTTTCTTGTCACTGAGACAGAATAATAGGCATAATATAATAACACAGATAGTGTTACCAGCTCCATATATAGGACTTTACAAAGAAAATATTTAACAAATATTATATATTTAACAAATATATATATATTTTTTTTCTGGACAATATATATATATATTTTCTGGACAAAAAACTGAAAATTAAATTACTGATCTGTTTGTTTCTGAAAATAAACTTATAAAATGTAGCTCATTATGTCTAGCAGATGCACAGTGTTATTCAGTCTAATTATTCTTTTGCCTCCTCCAGTCTATAGTCCATTTATAATATCTTTTTCTGGTTATTTCCTAATATGATTTCTATGATTTTCTTTTATAGAGTCAGTTTTATCTTCCTATACAATGCAAAATCTTTTAATACTATGTTTAACATAAAAACTTTTTGACTAAATTTCTTTTTTATTACATATTTTCTTTATTTACATTTCAAATTCCAACCCTTTTCCTAGTTTCCTCTCCAAAAATCCCCTATACCCTCCCCACTCCCCTTGCTCCCCAACCCACTCCCACTTCCTGTTTCTGGCATTCCCCTATACTGGAGCACAGAATCTTCACAAGACCCAGGGCCTCACCTCCCATTGATGGACGACTAGGCCATCCTCTACTACATATGCAGCTAGAGACACGAGTCCCACCATGTGTTTTCTTTGATTGGTGTTTTAGTCCCAAGGAGCTCTGGGGGTACTGGTTAGTTCATATTATTGTTCCTCCTATAGAGCTGCAAACCCCTTCAGTTCCTGGAACACAGGGTCTCCAATGAAGGAGCTAGAGAAAGTACCCGTAAAAACTTTTTTATTGTACTCAAGAAACTTGTCAAATTGCTGTACTCTCTGCTAAAGTTGACTATACACTTGTATTAATCCCTTGTATAATCTTTAGGATAACATAGGACTAAAGCTATTTCCCCATTACATGGAAGGTCTGATAAAAAAATGGACTCAGATTAATTTCTTTCAAGTGCACAAAAAATGGCATATAGAAAATTCATATTTCTAAAACAAAGGTCCATTGAGTTTTACAATTCTTGGTGAAACTTACCCGAACACACTTTGCATCAAGTAACTTTACTCTGTTTTCTTTGCAGGACACAAGCTGCAATCCATTTTGACATCAAAACATTCTATTCCAATAGACACTCTTTCAATTATAAATTATATTTAATGCAGGATAAAAGAAAAAGAAATATTGGGAAATAATCTGTTTTCTGGAGAATGATCTAGGCTATATTTTTGCTGTATTTGGCAAAAGATTTTGCCATACTCTGATGATATATTACCAATGATGCACTAAGAAGAACAGGAATACAATGAAGAAATGATTTAAATTTCATCCCATTGAGGATTCATGTAAGGTTAACTAGTGCTCAGCATTAGTAAGCTGCTGAATTTTGTGGCCAGACCTTATCAGAACACAATCATTTATTTGAACTTATCAGGGTCAGAAGATATTTCAAATTTTAGGATTTTAAATATTAAAAAACTAATAACTAAATGCACTACGATAGCTAAGTTTCATGGAAAACTACCACTGCCAAATGATTTGTAGAGAGAGTGATAAGTGGTAAAAACATGGAGAAAGGTAACTTGATCTTCACAGATATAATTTAAACTTTGTATAATTATATCTCTTTGTCCCATAAGTAAACACAAATACAAAGCAGGGCAATGGTGGCACATGCCTTTAATACCAACATTCAGGAGGCAGAGGCAGAGGCAGATAGATTTATGTAAGTTCAGGAACACACAGAGTAAGTTCCAAGACAGTCAAGCTAAAACAACTTGAAAAACTCTCTTGAAAAGCAAAAACCTAAGAACCACACATACATATGTCCACAATATGAATGGACATTACTCATGATAGTTCCATGCTACAAGGAGGTCAAGTGTACACTGATGACACAGGTAAAACCAAGAAATTCATAAACATTTTCTTGACATCTTGAAAATGGTAGTTAGTGTGGATAGTACAATCAAGTTACTTTGGTAGTATAGGTTGCATATCCTACTAAGCACATTTCTTTCCTTTATTTTTCACAATCTAGCCTTCTCTAAATGTTGTTCTCCTTTTAAATTATTGGAACAAACAATACTGAGAAAGTGCAACAATAATGTAAGACACACACTTAAAGTGATTTCATGTGCTCAGAAATAGAATAGTCTAAGGTCAGAGAGTAAACAACAGAATCTACAATATTCTTCCATGTTGATCACAAAATTTTTACTTTGTTCTGTCATAAATTAGGAAAGGCTATTCAAACTCATTCTAGGTCAATATTGTTTTTACAAGAGTATTTCAAAACACATGTATTATAAATGTTCCAGTCTCAGATTTATTTCTACACACAGACACTAGCAGCCAATGTACGTGGGAGAATAGAAATCTGCTTTGCTCTTGTTCATTTTTTTATTGATTTGAGTTACATTGGGATACATTATAATATATACAGATAGGCAAAATTTACCCAAATATATACATTTCCCTTTAGAATTCCCTGCTATGTTATTGTTTCAAGAATTATGCTAAAAGAGTATAATATATAAAATTGTGTACATAGAGTAACTATTACTTGAATTAAAACATCACCAGAATGGAAGTTAGGTAAATGTTTATGAAACATATCATCTTTACTGGTTTGGTTAATAGTTAGATCAACTACTTATTATTAATCTAGTTCAGATTTGAGAATTTTATGAGAAATAATCAAACCATCTGAATAATGAAGATTAATATAAAAAGAAAGTCTAAGGAGACTCTAATAAGTGAAAGACAAAGATATGAGTGCAACTAGTAAATGAAACAAATCCTTGAAGTAATTATTGCATATTTTTACTTTTCTAAAGATCTATTTATTTATGTTATGTATATGAGTACACCGTCACTCCGCGGACATAGGAACTTGTTACAGATGGTTGTGAGCCACCATGTGGTTGCTGGGAATTCAGGACCTCTGGAAGAGCAGTCAATCAAAGTATAAGTTGCCACTGCCTTCTGCCTTTCCAGAGGTTTTAGAACTCATGTGTCCTTTCTAATAACTTCCTAATGGGACTGTTTATATAAGATTGGATGATTGTTTCAAAAACCTTCTTTCCTTTCCTCAACACATGCCTGCATGTGCACACACACACACACACACACACACACACACACACACACACACACACACAGAGAGAGAGAGAGAGAGAGAGAGAGAGAGAGAGAGAGAGAGAGAGAGAGAGAGATATTATGGCATCAAGAAGCCATTTTCTATGCTCTGCAAGCTAATGGAAACAAATAGGGATTCATCTGCAATGTATTCCCTACACCAAACGCATTTTGGAAAAACAGAGTAGAAGGATTATAGTAGCCAGTGAACGAAGACTTTGCTGTTTGCCCCTGCCTTCTCTATATGAGAGATTAACTGCACCCATCAAATCTCACCAATGTGATCACCTAATCAGAACCTTCACAGTGACAACATGGTAACATGAATGAGAGAAAATCTCACAAGGTCTTAGTCCTAAAAGTATAGCTATAGGTATTTGTATTTAATGGTTGCTGAGTTAGGGGAGAATCAGTATTCCTTAAGGACAAACCCCTTATAGGTTATACAATTTCAGAGAGTTAGTTGTGACACATATGAGCTACACTAAATAAAATAGGACCTGAACCCATCAATTTCTTTGAAATATTCATAATTAATTCTATTCACAGAGCTACTAAAGACTTCCAAATAAATGTAAAATACTAAAGAATTTACCAGATGACTCATTCATAGGACAATTGGGAAAACAAGTTAGAGCAAAGTTTTAGGAGGATAAAAATATACCAATTCTAACAGATAATTATCTGTCAGCTGTAATCAAGTTCAATTATTGAAATTACAATCCTGTGCAAAAACAAAATCGAAAAAATTGAAAACTTCTATTTAACAAAGAATGGTTTATCTACAGTCAAAGTTCTCCAAAGAAAAGGCTCAGCCTTGACTCATTTGGAAAGTTTTTTTTTTCTAATGATTTGGGAGCTGCATGAAAATATTTATCATGTGATAATGAATTGAAAAGGTTAATGTCAAGTGAAAAATGCGCCTACCAAATTTTTACTTGAAATGAATGTCTTTAGAATAAACATTATCTTAGCAAATAATAGATGATCTGTATTTAATTTCTTCAGGTTTAAAGCAAGCAAAGAAGTACACTGTGGTATTCAGTATTTTGAGAGTTCAGGTACAAGCAATCCTAGAAAGATACCAACTGGTCAAGTGCATTCTTGGAACTGATATGAAATATATAGGTAAGTTGCCATGGAAAATACATCAGAAAGGAAGAGAAAATGAATTTCATGTTAACATAAGCAGAGGGAATTTAGATCAAACACATACACAAGTAACTGAACAAATTATAAATGTTGGTGAGAGCAGAGGAAAACCAGCACAAATGGAAATCTTTTCCTTTTTGCCTTATAATTGCTAACTGAAAAAAACAGGAGTTATTTAGAATTGCCTGGAATGATGTCTTATTGGATGGACTGTACGCTCAAGGTGCTTAAATCAAGTTGTTTGAAGTATATTTGCTAGTGGTATAGGAACTGACAGCCTTGACCTCCTTAGTGAACACAGTTCATCTACCTGAGCAGTATTTTTCTAACAGGTTTCTCTGCCCTTTCTCTTCCACAGATCTGCAATATTCTCACTCTCATCCTTAGCTACCGTCTTAGATAAAGCACCATACTCCTCAGTCTCCTGCTTTAGAAAGCTCTCCTCTATATTATATACCACATATCTGAAGCTTTCTGTACTTTTATATTATAGTAACCAGGGATGGATATTCAAGATTTCACATAATTGTAAAAGTGATGTTTATTGCAAATGATACATTTCTAACTGGAATTTTGCCATCCTTTTCTTACCCTATCCTGAAGCAACTCCTATAGGCCATGTTACTCTCTACTGACAGATATGGAAAATCCTTTTCTACATCCCCAGTGTCTTAGAGACTTGTTTTATTCCTTGGGTTCTAGAAATAGTTTTTCTAATAGTTGCTATAGTTGGAAAATGTAATTGTGGCCAAATAAAATATCTCAAATTAACTGCAGGTCAATTATCATAAGTAAGAAAATTCTCCTATACATAGTAAAGAAGAGTAATACAGCAATCTCCTATGTTAATATACAACCTACTGTATGAAAGTATCATTAAAAGGAAGGCTACTTGACAACCAAAGCTTACCTAATTAAAATGTGGATAAAGAGAGATATTACAAAGTTGAGAGCAACAACACAATGAGATCATATAAAACCTTCAAATATGAAAAATGGACCTAATAATGGTTCAGATTCTGAAAGACCAGTATAGTTTCTATTATCATAATTAATATTTTGTTATGAAAGCCTTACACATAACTGTTCTTAATGTTCTTGTAAAGTGTATGTGTAGTTTATTTTACTTATGAGAAGTTTATAGCTACCTTAAGCATTTCTTAAATTTTGCCATACCATAGTTAGATTTTAGGCTACCAAGTTAAAGTTACTCTTTTTAAATAAAAATGTTCATAAGAGAAGTTTGTATTAAAATATGGGATAAGACTCATGTTCTTCATAAGTCTAAGGAGCAAGCAAAATGAAGAGCAGGATAAAGTATACTTAAAACATGAAAGGACTGGGAATTATTAAGCAAAGTGTAAGGGATATTAAATCATGAAAAGGGAGCCTTGACTTAAGAAGAAAATTCAAATTAGTTATCCTATTAGAGGTACAGTGCCAAATAAAACTGAAGATAGGGAAAATGTTTTATTCATCATATGCTAACTGAAATATAAAAAACTGAGAAAATATCTTATATACATGGTTCAGAGATAAATATTAACGAACAGATTTCCATATCACAACTAGGAGGAAATCTATACCAGCAAATCAGTACAGGGTTTGTTTTTTACTCCACTTTCCTTTTGTCTGTGATGTGAATTCAATAAAATTAGAACTCTCTGAACATTTTTCTATGGCTCATATTTTATAACGGTACCTAAGTGAAGTGGAGATAGCAAACTCCAAGGCCACAGTCATGCCTTTGATGATAAAAATGAAACAATACTGAGGGAATCTAACTTTACCTGGACTGGAGAAGAAATGTACTAATCCCTTATAATGCAGCTAACATACTATTTTGTCACTTACCCATTTATCTCATACCCTACTGCATTTGTGTTTCTTGTGCACAGCACACTACATTTAGATTAGTATCTCTCATACCTTTTATAAGATGTTTCTAAGTGATTTGATATTCAGATTTAAAAAGACTGTGGCCCATTAATAAATATGTTTATGTGGAAAACTTTATAAAATTTCATGCAAAATAGATCCATAATTCAAATCCCTCAGAAAACCCTTCTTACTGATCTAACAGAGGCCAAGAGTAAGCACAGTGAGGCTTCCTTTAACAGACAGTGAAGATTATTGGTGTCCCTGAAGACAGAGCTCCAACACTTTAAACTCTTAACATTGAAAAATACTTATTTTAAGATATCAATATTAACTGGTAACAATGTCTGTATCACTTAAATAATGGAAGAATTCTCATGTTTTAGACAAGTGTTATGAATTTGAAATTATTTCTAGGATAGATATTTTTAGAGTTGGAGGGGTATAAATTGTCAGATATATCTGTTACAGCTTTTCATAGAGAGTAAACCTCATGTAATTTCTATTAAGTTGTAGAAAGAAGAAGTTTTAAACTAGTACTTCAATCAATATCTTATTTGTCTCATACTCCCTTCTGCAAAGTATACCATGCAAATGTTTTCGCTAGGGTGTGTGTCTCTCAATATTTTTAAATTAAATTTAGTTTATGGAGGAAAAAATTATTTATCATACATAACCAGAGATAGGTTTTTAAGATAGCTTTGGTCTCTATGTGACCAAGAAATAAAATTACCTTAATGAAAATCAAGCAAAAGTGTCTGCCTAATGTTATAATTAGGGAAGTATTATATAATGTGAAATTAATTAAATAATGTTCTCTATTTATCCTCACCATTCCTTCTGTTTTCTTCCCATTCTGTCAATTTCCCTTCCTTCCTACAACTTCATCTCTTTCATTCATACATTTTGTGCATGTATGTATGTGTGGAATGTATGTGTGTGCATGTGTGTGAGGTGTGTGTGTGTGTGTTTGTGTGTGTGTGTGTGTGTGTGTGTGTGTGTGTGTGTGTGTGTGTGTGCTGAGTTTAACCAGGACTATCTGCATGAGTGTGAGTTTGGAACTATCCATTGAAATTTGGTAGGCTAATCTCTGGGTAGAAAATGAATGACAGCCCTTCTCCTAGAACATACTATCAGGGAATACTCTTGTAAACATGGTATGATAGTTACCTTTAACTATCAACTTGAAGAGAATAGAGTCACTTGTGAAGAGTCTAAATGAGGGACTGTAAAATCGAGTTGGCATGTAGACAAGTCGGTTGGTGAATTGGCTTGAGTATTGTGGAAAGACACAGCCTGTTCTGGGTGGCACCAATCACTGGGATGAGAGTCCTCAATTTCATAAAAGTAGAGAAGTAATGCTGAGTGAGGGCAAGCAAGTGAACATTATGTAGTCATTTCATGGCTACACAGAGAAAATCTGTCTCACCTCTCACCCCAAATGTTACTGATTCTCAGCTACTGCTTTAATGCCATGCCTATATACTACTATGTTCCTTGCCATAATTGAATATCATGCCTCACCCCGAAGCTCTAAAAAATGCACAAAGTGTAATGTTTCTATTTATAAGTTGCCTTGGTCAGGGTCTTTGTGATGGCAATAAGAAAGGAATTCATGATTTATGGCTATTAGGAGAAACATGGTCATTCCATGTAGCATAACTTCATTCAAACCATTTATAACTTTATACATTATATACAATATTAGGTTAATAACATAATATAATTCCGTAAGATTTTTCTTAAACAAGTTCTGTTTCTACACATTCCATCCTCATTTATTGTTGGTAGAACTGCAAAAAATTATATCTATTATGGACATCATTATGGGAACTTTTCAAAATTCTAAAAATAGATCTACACACAGCCTTTCATATATGTCCAAATGACTTAACATCCTGTTCAATAGGTACTTGTTCTTGTCCTCTATTCACAATAGATAGTGCATGGAAAGAGCCTAGATGTGTATCCATGGATAAGTGGTACAATAAATCTATTCAACCATGGAGAAAATGAAATTATGAAATTCACAGGTAAATGGATGGACATATTATACTGAATGAGGTAACCAAGACTGAGAAAAACAAATACCATGCACTATCTCATATTTGTGGATTCTACCTTGGGACATTTAGATGTGAATATAAAACCCATAGTCGGTATTAAATGAGGAAATTACAAACGGACAATGAGTAGAGAGAGAAGGAGCCACTAGAGAAAGTTACATTAGGACACAGGTCTGGTCTATGAAGGTAGAAACTGTAAGAATGGGGTGGGGAACTTAATCAGGAAAGTGACAGGAGGGTGAAGGCTGAGGATGAGGGTGAGCAGAGGGATGAATAAAACTATGTATATTTGAAAAGCCATAGAGAGACAATTTATATGTATTTTAAAATACATACATAATACATGTGACACCCCTTCAAGTTGTCTATCAGGTGAGTCCAAGAGACTCCCAACAACATAGGGCACTGCCATTGTTTTGGGTTGCCTCTCAGAACTTGAAATTACAGCTCTAGTCTTTATTAAACCACATACTTCAGATAAAGGACTTTTAGTCATTGAACTGTAACTTCTCAGAAGCTGTTTCCTTGAGAGCTAGCTTTCATAGTTTCTAAAAAGGATTAAAAAGTTAGCATTGGAAGTGTAAATGAAATAAATACCCAATTAAAAAAAAAGTTTCGGACTGGAGAGATGGCTCAGTGGGTAAAAGCACCGACTGCTCTTCCAAAGGTCCTGAGTTCAAATCCCAGCAACCACATGGTGGCTCACAACCATCCCTAATGAGATCTGACTCCTTCTTCTGGTGTGTCTGAGGACAGCAACAGTGTACTTACCTATAATAATAAATAAATCTTTAAAAAAAAAAGTTTCTAAGAGAGAAAGACAATCAATAGCCATACCAAGTTGTAAGTCCTACAAAGCAAAATTCCTAGCTAGAGAAGATAATCTCAATGCAGAAATAGTGGCACTTCTATCTTGGAGATAGCCAACAGCTGTCTAATTGGAACTCAAACTTGGCACTGTAAACTAAGCCAACTATCCAGGGCTAGTGAGGTCATGAACCCGAGAAGAGAATCTTCTACTGCCACTTCTCTTAACCAGTATAATTTCTAACTACTTATCTTTGTACAAAAGTTTAGCTTTTACTCTCATCAAATACGCTTTATTTTTAGAGCAGATACAGACCATTTCAGAAACACATAACTGGTCATAATGTAGCAAAAAAACTCTAAGAAACCAAATCCCCAGTTAGTACAGCTACAACATAACCACTGAAAACAAGGATCTAGAAAAAAAAGAAATGAAAAGATTCTAAGACAAGAAAACCAGAATTTATGCTCTAAGATACTATCTTCTATATCTGACAGAAAAAGTTGCACCCATAGAATCTAAAAATTTCAGTCACTTAAACATATTTGTTGGCATACCAATATGGATAAGGATACTGATAAAAGCCATAAACCTAAATCTCTGTTCACTGCTGAGAGAAAACTTTGCATTGCCTCAGACTTTAATAGTGTGTGTGTGTGTGTGTGTGTGTGTGTGTGTGTGTGTGTGCATGTGTGTGTCCTACTCAATCAAATTTAATAAAGTTCTGAGCTCATTTTCATAAAAACAGGCAGTTAATGAATGCATGCAGACACAAACACACACATACACAGGGAGACAGAGACAGAGAGATAGATAGAGAGGGAGGGAAAGAAGGAGAGAGAGAGAGAGAGAGAGAGAGAGAGAGAGAGAGAGAGAGAGAGAGAGAGAACATTCTTCCCTAGGAGTAAGAGGAGTAAGGCCCTGTTGGTTATTTAATCCCCCAAGTGGTCATCCCTAAACTCATATATCACATAGGAGCAACACTAAATGGATTGAGCAGGAGACACACACATACAAATAACAATAATTTTAAAAGAGATGATAATTGATAAGGAGTGAGTGGGACATAGAAAGAACTATAGGGAAAAAATGGTTGAGAATAGTGAAAACACTCTACTCATGCCTGAAAGCCTAAAACGAATTGAATTTAAAAGGGCATATTGTGATTAAAAACAACAACAACAAAGGCTACAGTTACATTGAGTTCATGTCACTAACTTCCTTAAACTTGGAAATGTTTTCCTTAGTAATCTACTGTGTTTCTTACCCTGTCTAATATGTAGGCATTTGTCAAAATCTCTGGTTTTGCTGAAAACTTTGTATGCAGACCCTGTAATGGTCTTAGCCTATAATTCAAATATGAACCAATTCCTACATTTATAACAAAAAGTGGCTCCTTTTTCTAGCAGTCCTTATTGCAGGATTTCATACATATTTCTTCATTTGCCCCCCTTCCAACTTTGCTGTCAACACAGCTTTGTGCTCGAATAATTCTGCCTTTAGGTATGTTTTCTCCCGTGCTGTCACCATGTTATTTCACAATGCCATTGCTTATTCACTGACTTAATTTATCTTTGGATTTCTCTCAATCTATTTCTCAAATTTGAGCTAAATTGTGTTGTGGAGACGACATTTTGATCATGTTTCTCTTACCCTGATCAGAAACTCTCCTTTTTCACAGACCAGGGAAACTGACAAAAATCACACAATTCAAGAATGTTAGCCCCGTTTACCCTCACAAACAATGTTGGCTGAGTTGTTATGGGTGCTCCGGGTACTAATCAAACTTGACTCACAATTTGACTATAATATCTTACTCAGGACTATATGACCTCAAGGAATGGAAACCAACTCAAGCTTGTTCAAATGCAGGGGTTTTATTGAAAGGGCAGAGAATGTGGGACCAAAACACAGTTACATTCCATTTAATCTGGAAATGAGACTAGGGTGCTATCAAAATCTAAATTGAAAATCCCTCTTTGCTTCTTAGCAGTGAACATATTAAATGTAATTTTCTCTGTCCTGATTCTATGGGATATATTTGTGAAAGGCTCTCTAACATTTGACAGTGTTTTAGCTTCTCAGTTTAGATGTTTTTATGTATGCATGGATGGATGGATGGATACATGCATGCATGAATGTATGTATGCATCCTTTATCTCTGTGATTTGTAACATAGACTCTGATTTGGCAGTTGGACAACCAATGGGATGATTCCATGTAGGACCCAAGTCTAAAAGAGTGAGAGAGCAAAATGTGTCATGTTGAAGGCCTTCAGAGCCATTGTTTATTTTGTACTGTATATATGTTCTCCTCCTTACCCATCTTTCCAAATACCTCAGGATTAACCACTACACTTGACTCTTCACCTGTAAGCAATTCCTACTTTCCTACTTTCTCTCTCTCTCTCTCCCTCTCTCTCTCTCTCTCTCTCTCTCTCTCTCTCTCTCTCTCTCTCTCTCTCTCTCTCTCTCTCTCTCTCTCTCTCTTTCCTTTCTACATGCCTGTGTGTACATGTTTACCTTTACCCAGTAGCATATGAAACAACACATTTTATCTGAGTTTATATATCTGTTTGAGCACCAACCATTTTCAATCACACTGGACAAATTTTTTAAACTGTATGTTGAGCAAAACGAGTATGGGAGATTTTTACATTTCAGTCAAAATATCTCTTGTGTTGTGTATGTTATTTATTAACCCTCAGATCAAATGTGGTAAGCTTAAATTTATTCCTTTTTTAATGCAATGGTATGAGTTTATTTTTTACAATTATCCATTTTTGATTTATAATATAATTACATAATTTTCTCATTCATCATCCTCCCTCCAAACCCTCCTATATACTCTTATGTCTCCTTAAAATTCATGTCTTCTTTTCTTGTTAATCATTGTTACATGCATATATGTATATATTTATACATATTTACTCCTAAACACAGTGTTTTTGGTCTGTGTAATGATATTTGCTTATATTCGCAAGGATGGTCTTTTGATACCAGGTATCAGTTTGTATGTTTTCCCCTATGGAATACTATTTATCCCACTCTCAGTTGCCTTTTGTTCTTTGTATAGAGGTGAACTTTCCTGTGATTTCTTTTCCTTTCCCACTTTAGCATGTCTATTGTTGTGGTCCTTATGATTTTGTTAAACTTAGTGTGCATGGATCTTGTTTAAATGAAATTGTGTTTATGCTAATGGTTCAGAAGGGTGCCAGTAACTTTTAAAGAGATAGGGAAGTATTCCTTGATTCGGGGTTAAAGTCTGTTGCTACTAATGATATTGTATCCTTAGCTTTCTAGTTCAGTTATGACATAAAACTAAATGCATGCATTTAGAATACAACAAACACCTTGAAAATCCATCCCAAGAAATCGGTTTCTGTTTAGTCAACTCACTTATATCTTTTCTATAAATCCAGAAGATTGGTGTATGTGTGTGTGTGTGTGGGGGGGGTATTTAGTCTTACTTTTGTGGTCCTGAAGCCTCCAATTAATAACTAGTCTATTAAATTGGTCAATCCATATATAATTAGCATGTAATTTGATTTAAGCATGAACATATTAAAAGTTTTAGTTTATAAAATAAACTATCAAGAGAAAGTTTATTTTAAGCAACAAACTAATATTACTAGAATGTAAAAGTTTTCAAGTTTTTAAATTCAATTATCTCTACTTTAATGTCAATTACTAATGAACATACAAGCCATCTCACACATGAGATGTTTTAGCCGTAGGGTTAATTTTTCCAAAATAAGTTGGGTCAAGTTTACTGCAGCTTACTCTTCTAGTATGTGCATATACAATACGTGGAATTATTTTAAATGTCACTTTAGAAGTACAGTTAGTCTTGATGGTAGATTACTAGTTCAGGAATGATTTCTGATTTAAAATAAGACCATTAATCCTTGTCATTGCAAGGTAATTAATGTAAATTTCATTTGCATATTCTTGGCTCCCCTTTTTTATGCTTTAATCTTGTAATCACTCCTAGTAATATTGGAAAAGGTGACCTTAGGAAGCAATTAGCATATTTGTTTAGAATAATGGAATAATTGCTTGTTTATTAGTACTGTGTTTGAACAACTAAATAGATTAACATAGAAGGCTTGTCTTTCAGCCTTGAAAAATAGTAGATAATGCTAATGCATGACATATTTTCAAAGAACAAGAAAAAATTACTAAAATATTAATAGACTCTAAACTTCAGGTTGAAGTAGAAAAATATCTAGCAGATGCTTCCAAGAAAGCACTCTGGATTTTTAGTTCATAATAAAAATATTTTATTGGATATTTTCTTTATTTACATTTCAAATGTTTTCCCCTTTCCAGGTCTCCCTTTCAGAAACCGCATATCACATCACCCTCCCCCTGACTCTAGGAAATTGCTCCTCCACCCATCAACCCACTCCCATCTCCCTGCCCTGGCATTCCCCTACATTTGGGCAAGGAACACCCTGAGGCCCAAGAGCGACTCCTCCCACTGATGTCCAGCAAGTCCACATATGCAGTCTGAACCATGGGTCCCTCCCTGTGTATTCTTTGATTGGTGGTTCAGTCCCTGACAGCTCCAGATGGAGCTGGGCTGTTTGACACTGTTGCTATTCCTATGGGGCTGCAAACCCTCTCAACTCCTTCAGTCACCTCTCCAACTCTTGAATCTGGGACTGCAAGCTCCATCCAATGGTTGGCTGTGAGCATCCACCTCTGTATTTGTCAGACTCTGGCAGAGCCTCTCAGGAGACAGCCATATCAGGCTCCCATCAGCAAATACTTTCCTGCATCCACAATAGCATCTGGGTGTAAGGACTGTATGTGGGATGGATCTCCAGGTGGGGCAGGCTCTGGATTGCCTTTCCTTCAGCTCTTCTCCACACTTTGTCTCCATATTTCTTCCTGTAAGTATTTTTCTTCCCCTTATAAGAAGGACTGAAGAATCCAAACTTTGGACTTCCCTCTTCTTGGGCTTTTATGGTCTGTGAATCATATTTTAACTATTCTGAGCTTTCTAGCTAATATCCACTTGTCAGTGAGTACATAGCATGTTTGTTCTTTTGTGACTGAGTTACCTCACTTATGATACTTTCAAGTTCCATTCATTTGCCTAAGAATTTCATGAAGTCATTGTTTTTAATAGATGAGTAGTACTCCATTGTGTAAATGTATCACATTTTCTGTATCCATTCCTCTGTTGAGGGACATTTGGGTTCTTTCCAGCTTCTGGCTATTATAAATAAGGCTGCTATGAACATAGTGGAACATGTGTCTTTATTACATGTTGGAGCATCTTCTGGGTATATGCCCAGGAGCAGTATAGCTGTGTCCTCAGGTAGTACTATGTCCAATTTTCTGAGGAAATGACAGACTGATTTCCAGAGTGGTTGTACCAGCTTGCAAAGCCACCAGTAACGGAGGAGTATTCCTCTTTCTCCACATCCACACCAGCATCTGCTATCTCCTGCGTTTTTTATCTAAGCCATTCTGACTAGTGTGAGATGGAATCTCAGGGTTGTTTTGATTTGCATTTCCTTGTTGACTAAGTATGTTGAACATTCTTTAGGTGCTTCTCAGCTACTCCAGTTTGGTCAGTTAAGAACTCTGTTTAGCCTTGAATCTCATTTTTTTAAATAAGGTTATTTGGTTCTTTGGAGGCTAACTTCTTGAGTTCTTTGTATATATTGGATATTAGCTTCTGGGAACAGCATATGACAAGGACTGGCCATTTTAGTCCATAGTGATCTGATAGGATGCATGGGAATATTCCAATATTCTTATATCTGCTGAGGCCTTTTATGTGACTGATTATATGGTAAGTTTTGGAGAAGGTACCATAAGGTTCTGAAAAGAAGGTATATGCTTTTGTTTTAGGATGAAATGTTCTGTAGATTAGTTTCCCTGTGTCTCTGTTTAGTTTCTGTTTCAAATCTGTCCATTGATGAGAGTGAGGGGTTGAAGTCTCCCACAATTATTGTGTGAGGTTCAATGTTTGCTTTGAGCTTTAGTAAAGTTTCTTTTATGAATGTGGTTGCCCTTGGATTTGGAGCATAGATATTCAGAATTGAGAGTTCTTCTTGGTAGATTTTTTTCTTTGAGAAGTATGAAGTGACCTTCCTTATCCTTTTCAATAACTTTTCCCTGAAAGTTGGTTTTATTCAATATTTGAATATTTCCAGCTTATGTTTTGGAATCATTTGCTTGGAAACTTCTTTTCCAGTCCTTTACTCTGAGGTATTATCTGTCTTTGACACTGAGGTGTGTTTCCTGTATACAGTAAAATGCTCAGCCCTATTTACATATCCAGTCTGTTAGTCTATGTTTTTTATTGGAGAATTGAGTCCATTGATGTTAAGAGATATAAGTTAATAGTTATTGTTGCTTCCTATTATTTTTATGTTAATTTTTGACCGGATTTTCCCTGTCTACTCACTTTAAAATAGTAATGTAGTAGGAGGCCCATGATTGGACGGGGGAAAAGGAGGGTGGAGCTAAGAGTTGCAGAGACAGAAAGTCTCAGGAGAGAAAAAAACAACAACAAAAACAAAACAAAACAAAAAAATAAGCAAGGTTTAGGCAGACAGACAGGAAGAAGAACCTGAACCAGCATGGCTTTAAATAGCCACAGGTAGTTATGACATCATGAAGATTAGAATAATTGGGATAATTTGTCTAATCTAGGTGGGCAGCATTTATCATTATTAATTGGTTCTGAAAGTATTGTATTGGCATATTGTGAAGTGAAAAGTTATTGATACATAAATCTGTTTGGTTAATTACAAGCTTCTACAGTTGTTTTTACTATCAGGTTGCTGAGTATTGTGGCAGCTCACTTTGGGGTGGAAGGTCTTTGCATGAGGCTTTTGTGGTAGCCTAAGGGAACTCAGGAACTCCAGACCCACTGGAGAGTTAGCAGGCAGAGAGTAGCCTGGTAGGACTGCGCTAGGACAGAAAGTGGCCAGCAGTAGCACAGAAAGGTAGTTTTTAATATTTCTGACAAATAATGTTTGTGTTTGTGTGGCTATTTTCTTTTGGTTTGTTGAAAGATTACTTTCTTGCTGTTTCTAGGGTATAGTTTCCCACCTTGAGTTGGCATTTTCCATCTATTATCCTTTGTAGGGCTGGATTTGTGGAAAGATATTATGTAAACTTGTTTTTTTTTTCATGGAATATCTTGGTTTCTCCATCTATGGTAATTGAGAGTTTGTTGGGTATGATAGCCTGGGCTGGCACTTGTGTTCTCTTAGTGTCTGTATGACATCTGCCCAGGATCTTCTAGTTTTCATAGTCTCTAGTGAGAAGTCTGGTGTAATTTTGATAGGTCTGCCTTTATATGTTACTTGACATTTTTCCCTCACTGCTTTTAATATGCTTTGTCTTATGCATTTGGTGTTTTGACAATTATGTGACAGGAGGAATTTCTTTTTTCACCCAATATATTTGGAGTCTCTAAGCTTCTTGTGTGTTAATGGGCATCTATTTAGGTTAGGGAATTTTTCTTCTATAATTTGATTGAAGATATTTACTGGCCATTTAGGTTGGGAATCTTCACTCTCTTCTAAACCTATTATCCTTAGGTTTAGTCTTTTCATTGTGTCCTGTATTTCCTGCATATTTTGGGTTAGAAGCTTTTCGAGTTTTGCATTTATCTTTGACTGCTGTGCCAATATTTTCTATGATATCTTCTGCACCTGAGAGTCTCTCTTTTATCTCTTATATTCTGTTGGTGATGCTTGCATTTATGACTCTTGATCTCTTTCCTAGGTTTTCTATCTCCAGGATTGTCTCCCTTTGTGATTTCTTTATTGTTTGTATTTCCATTTTTAGATCCTGGATGGTTTTGTTCAATTCCTTCACCTGTTTGGTTGTTTTCCTGCATTTTTAAAAGGGATTTTTGTGTTTCCTCTTTAAGGGCTTCTACCTGTTTACCTGTGTTCTCCTGTATCTCCAAGTAGCCTTGGTTTCTGTTGCTTATGTACTTGCCCTTACCTCTCAATATCTGCTAATCTCTGGTGTTAGCTGGTCTTGCTGTTTCTGACTGTGGTTTGTCCCTCCTGCAAGCTTGCTTATTAGTATTCCTGGGAGACCAGTTCTCTCCTGGAGGAATTTGAGTAAAGGAAACTGTAGCACAGGGTCAGATTTAGGGTGCAGATGGAAACCGGAAGGATCTTGTCCTTGGCTGTTCATTGGTTCCTGTGCCCTGATTGCTCTGGGCAGGTCCCTCTTGATCCAGGAATTTGAGCAGAAGTGATGATCTTATCTATGCTCACAGATGTGTCAGCACTTCTGGGAGACCATCTCTCTCCTGGCCTTATTTGGGGAGCTGTGGCACGGGGTCAGTTCCAGGACCAGACAGAAACTGGAAAGATCCTGTCCCGGGCTGCTCCTCTGTTCCTATGTCCTGAGGGTTCCAGGTGCGTCCCCCTGAGCAGAGGTAGTGGTCCTTCCTGTGTTCACAGGCATGTGTGTTCTCCTGGGAGACCAGCTCTTTCCCAGTGGTTTTTGGGTATGGAGTACTGTGGCACAGGCTCAATTCCAGAAACCAGAAGGATCCTGCCCCATGCTGCTCCTCAATTCCTGTGTCCTGAGGGCTCTGAGATATTTTTAATTTCTTTAAAATATTTTATTAATTCTTTAAAATTTTCATAAAGAAAATGCATTTTGAAAATATTCAACTTCTCTTCTAACCCTTTCTCATAACTACCTTTTCCACCTTTCCATCCCTTCAAACCATCTTAAAGATTTCTCTCTTCTTTTGTTCTGCTTGTGGTTGACCTGCCAGACTTAAAGACCAGAGGCCATTCAGATTATTTATTTCTGAAACTTTGTATGTACTCATGACTGTTGCTGTAATTCTTTCTGTTTCTTTTAGGCTCTGTTGTGCTCTTCTACCCTTCCTTCTTTTCTTTCTTCTTTTCTTCCTTCCTTCCCTCGTTCTTTCCTTCCTTTCTTATTTCATTTTTATTGATGTTATTCTATGTCTTTCTAGCTTTCTGATATCAGGTCATATGTTATTTTTATTGTTTCTATCTCCCTCCATACCAACTGTCACATCTTTTTTTTTTTTTTTTCTGCAGTTGCAAGTTCACAACTATTTCTTGGCCTCTTGGGGTATTCTTACCCAACCCTATGATTCCTCATGACCCACAGTCATGCCTTTTTATAAGGAAAACTCCCTGTTCACATTTCTTCTTTAATTCAGATCCCTGAGTCTTTTGAAACCAGGTGCAATGGTGCTCATGAATATCAAATGTAGCAACTTTGCAAATAGTTTTTGGGTATTTCATAGACCACAAAATTGTCTTTATTTATAGTAGACACTGGGCATGCTATTTATAAATATGAATATGGAAGTGATGGTATACAGTATATATTCAAAAATCCTGCACACTGCTCTAATCTCATTTGAATTTCATAGTACAATTAACATGTCAAGTTATATGATTGTTTTATTTCCAATTCAGGAACAAAAATTTCATATGCAACATGAAATGATTTATATATGAAAAGTCTTCATATTCCTGGTATATTCATCTTACCTGCTTTTGGGGTCCCTTTCCTCCTACTGAGTTGCCTCATCCAGCATTAATATGAGGGAGATGATCAGTTTTATTGTAACTTAGTATGTCATGTTTGGTTGATATTCTTGAAAGGTCTGTCCCTTTCTGAAGAGAAACAGAGCAGAGAATCTGAGGAAGAGGAGACAGAGAGGGAAAGGTAGTAGGATGAGTGCAGGGGAGGGAAACTTGCAGTCAAAATTCAATCTAAGAGAGAACACAATTGTTAGTATATATTTTCTTTATTTACATTTCAAATGTTATCCCCCTTCCCAGTTTCCCCTCTGAAACCCCCCCATCCCCTCCTCTATCACCCTGCTCAGCAACCTACCCACTCCTGCTTCCTGAACCCAGCATTCCCTGTACTAGAGTATAGAACTCTCATAAGAACAAGGGTCTCTCCTCCCATTGATGACCAACTAGGCATATGCAGCTAGAGACCAAGTCCCACCATGTGTTTTCTTTGATTGGTATTTTAGTCTCAGGTAACTCTGGAGGTATAGGTTAGTTCGTGTTGTTGTTCCTCCTATAGGGTGACAAACCCCTTCAGCTCCTTGGGTACTTAAAATTAAAAACCAAAATTTTTAGCAGCCTGTTTTCCCTGGGTTACCTATGTTCTCCTACTACCTCTTAGCCTACCTTCATAAGACCTGTGGATCCTGAATCATAAATATTAGCTTCCATTCTTCCAATGATCTTCTCTGCAGGCTGGGTTCTCTGGGCCAAGCCAAGCTGCCCTGAACAGCCTACTAACCCACTTGGACCTCTATTCTCCTGCCACCTCTCCCTCCACTCACGTTCTCCAGACCTGTTAATCCTAAACCATTCAGGTTAATTTATCTTTCTTCACCAATATTTTCTGCTCACTGGATCCTCTGTTCCAATACAAGCTGTTCTAAGTATCCTGCTATCCCCTCTGAACCTCCATTCTTACCCCATCTTTCCACCTACCTTCATAAGCTCTGAGACTCCTTAACCATAAAAGTTTCTTTCCCTTCCCCTACATATCAAACACAACTGAAACACAAGAAAATGATTAAAGATTAAATACAATCTCATAAAGAAGATAGAGGCTGTCTTAGTCAGGGTTTCTACTCCTGCACAAACATCATGACCAAGAAGCAAGTTGGGGAGGAAAGGGTTTATTTAGCTTACAATTCCATACTGCTGTTTATCACAGCAGGAAGTCAGGAAGGAAGTCAGGACTGGAACTCAAACAGGTCAGGAAGCAGGAGCTGATGCAGAGGCCATGGAGGGATGTTCTTTACTGGCTTGCTTCCACTGGCTTGTTCAGCCTGCTCTCTTATAGAACGAAGACTACCAGTCCAGAGATGGTCCGACCCACAAGGGACCATTCCCCCTTGATCTCTAATTGAGAAAATGCCTTACAGTTGTATCTCATGGAGGTATTTCCTCAACTGAAGTTGCTTTCTCTGTGATAACTCCAGCTGTGTCAAGTTGACACAAAAACAAGCCAGTACAATTGACCCCTTGTAAACTTGACACACAAACACATCACTAGTAAGCCTCAACCCTTATATTCTTATTCATCCTCAAGGTCTAAATAACTTTAAAAGTCCCACAGTCTTTATATATTCTTAAATTTTCAAACTCTTTAAAATATCCATCTCGCCAATCCATGAGCATGGGAGATCTTTCCATCATCTGAGATCTTCTAAAATTTCTTTCTTCAGAGACTTGAAGATTTTATTATACAGATCTTTCACTTCCTTAGTTAGAGTCATGCCAAGATATTTTATATTATTTGTGACTATTGAGAAGGGTGTTGTTTCCCTAATTTCTTTCTCAGCCTGTTTATTATTTGGGTAGAGAAAGGCCATTGATTTGTTTGAGTTAATTTTATATCCAGCTACTTCACCGAAGCTGTTTATCAGGTTTAGGAGTTCTCTGGTGGAATTTTTAGGGTCACTTATATATACTATCATATCATCTGCAAAAAGTGATATTTTGACTTCATCTTTTCCAATTTGTATCCCTTTGATCTCCTTTTGTTGTCGAATTGCTCTGGCTAGGACTTCAAGTACAATGTTGAATAGGTATGGAGAGAGTGGACAGGGAGCTAAAACCATCCAGTGGAAGAAAGACAGCATTTTCAACAAATGGTGCTGGCACAACTGGTTGTTATCATGTAGAAAAATGCGAATTGATTCATTCCTATCTCTTTGTACTAAGGTCAAATCTAAGTGGATCAAGGAACTTCACATAAAACCAGAGACACTGAAACTTATGGAGGAAAAAGTGGGGAAAAGCCTTGAAGATATGGGCACAGGGGAAAAATTCTTGAATAGAACAGCAATGGCTTGTGCTGTAAGATCGAGAATTGACAAGTGGGACCTCATGAAACTTCAAAGCTTCTACAAGGCAAAAGACACCATCAAAAAGACAAAAAGACCACCCACAGATTGGGAAAGGATCTTTACTCATCCTAAATCAGATAAGGGACTAATATCCAGTATATATAAAGAACTCAAGAAGATGGACTCCAGAAAATCAAATAACCCCATTAAAAAATGGGGCTCAGAACTGAACAAAGAATTCTCACCTGAGGAATACCGAATGGCAGAGAAGCACCTGAAAAAATGTTCAACATCCTTAATCATCAGGGAAATGTATCCTGAGCTTTTGTCCCCACTGGCAAGAACACACTCAGGACAACCGGAATCTTCTGTGGCAAAGCTTTATTGCTTACTTCTCAGGAAGATCCCGACCCCAGAAAATGGAGTCCCTTATATAGTGCTCAGCCATGACGTTTCAGCACCTGATGTGGCGTGACAGCTCTTGATTCCTTGCTCGCCCATCACACCACTATTACACCCCGAGAATGGGCAGTGACTACGAGTGAGTTCACTCTCCCACTTGCGCACAAGGCTTGTTTACTAGTTAGTCACAGCGGAGGCCAGTGCCATCTTATAATGGTGATTGCTCGTGGCACGCACATGGCTCTCCACAGTGATTGCTAGCTGCATGGCTTTCCACAGAAATGCAAATCAAAACAACCCTGAGATTCCACCTCACACCAGTCAGAATGGCTAAGATCAAAAATTCAGGTGACAGCAGATGCTGGAGAGGATGTGGAGAAAGAGGAACACTCCTCCATTGTTGGTGGGATTGCAAGCTTGTACAACCACTCTGGAAATCAGTCTGGCGGTTCCTCAGAAAATTGGACATAGTACTACCGGAAGATCCAGCAATACCTCTCCTGGGCATATATCCAGAAGATGTCCCAACCGGTAAGAAGGACACATGCTCCACTATGTTCATAGCAGCCTTATTTATAATAGCCAGAACCTGGAAAGAACCCAGATGCCCTTCAACAGAGGAATGGATACAGAAAATATGGTACATTTACACAATGGAGTACCTCTCAGCTATTAAAAAGAATGAATTTATGAAATTCCTAGCCAAATGGATGGACCTGGAGGGCATCATCTTGAGTGAGGTAACACAATCACAAAGGAACTCACACAATATGTATTCACTGATAAGTGGATATTAGCCCAAAACTTAGGATACCCAAGATATAAGATACAATTTGCTAAACGCATGAAACTCAAGAAGAATGAAGACCAAAGTGTGGACACTGTGCCCCTTCTTACAAGTGGGAACAAAACACCCAGGGAAGGAGTTACAAAGACAAAGTTTGGAGCTGTGATGAAAGGATGGACCATCTAGAGACTGCCATATCCAGGGATCCATCCCATAATCAGCTTCCAAACACTGACATTTGTATACACTAGCAAGATTTTGCTGAAAGGACCCAGATATAGCAGCTCTCTCTTGTGAAACTATGCCGGGGCCAAACAAACAGAGAAGTAGATGCTCACTGTCAGCTTTTGGATGGATCACAGGGCTCCCAATGGAGAAGCTAGAGAAAGTACCCAAGGAGCTAAAGGGATCTGCAACCCTATAGTTGGAACAACATGATGAACTAACCAGTACCCCGGAGCTCATGTCTCTAGCTGCATATGTATCAAAAGATGGCCTAGTCAGCCATCACTGGAAAGAGAGGCCCATTGGACTTGCAAACTTTATATGCCCCAATACAGGGGAATGCCAGGGCCAAAAGAATGGGAATGGGTGGGTAGGGAAGTGGGGAGGGGGTATGGGGGACTTTTGGGACAGCATTGGAAATGTAATTGAGGAAAATACGTAATAAAAAAAATAAAATATCCATCTCTTTTAAAATCCAAAGTCTGTTTTTACAATAAAAAGTCTCTTAACTGTGGGCTCCACTAAGTTATTTTCTTCCTTCAAGAGGGAAATTATCAGGGCACAGTCACAATCAAAAGCAAAAATCAATCTCCAACCATCCAAAGTCTGGGATCCAACTCACAATCTGGGCTCCTCCAAGGGCCTGGATCACTTGTCTAGCCATGCCCTTTGTAGCACATGCATCATCCTCTAGGCTCTAGATGCCTGTACTCCACTGCTGCTGCTGCTCTTGCTGGTCATCTCATGGTACAGGCATCTCCAAAACACTGCATAATCCCTTCAGTCCTGGGCTGTCAATTGCAACTGAGGCTGCATCTTCACCAATGGCCTTCCATGGCCTCTCACAGTGCCGAGCCTCAGCTGGTCTGTGTGACCCTTTCATGCCTTCAAAACCAGTACCAGTTGGGTGACCCTTACACATTACCAAGTCCTGCTGCAGCAGGAGTACAACCTTGGCTATCTCTGGAACACAGCCTCTTTGTGTTTTCATAAAATACTTCCCAGAAGATGTCACCTCAATGATGCTGGTCTCTTCTTTTTTTTTTTTTATAAATTTATTTATTTATTATATGTAAGTACACTGTAGCTGTCTTCAGACACACCAGAAGAGGGAGTCAGATCTCGTTACAGATGGTTGTGAGCCACCATGTGGTTGCTGGGATTTGAACTCTGGACCTTCAGAAGAGCAGTCGGGTGCTCTTACCCACTGAGCCATCTCACCAGCCCGCTGGTCTCTTCTTAATCACCTCTAATTTCTTAGCTCCAGCTAACCAGCATTGATAGTCCCAGTGATGCAAAGTTTTTGCTTTAGTAGCTCTGGTATCTTGTTAATCACAGCAGATTCTTCAGCCCCAGCTAACAAAAACTACAGAATCTTCACAATCAAAACAGCAATGGCCCTGAAAAAGAGTCTTTAATTTTCCCTCTGAAATTTCACAAACCAGACCTCCATCTTCTGCACTGTTCTCAACATTATCTTCTAAGCTCCTACACAACATCTGACAGAGCTCTGAACAATGAATGGATCTTGAAGCCCAAAGTTCCAAAATCCTTCCACAGTCCTCTCCAAAACATGGTCAGGTTGTCACAGGTATACCCCACTATGCTGGTCTTATTCAGGGTTTCTATTCCTGCACAAACATCATGACCAAGAAGCAAGTTGGGGAGGAAAGGGTTTATTCAGCTTATAATTCCATATTGCTGTTTATCACCATGAAAGTCAGGATGGGAACTCAAACAGGTCAGGAAGCAGGAGCTGATGCAGAGGCCATGGAGGGATGTTCTCTACTGGCTTGCTCAGTCTGCTTTCTTATATAACCAAGACTACCAGCCCAGAGATGGTCCCACCCACAAGGGACATTTCCCCCTTGATCTCTAATTGAGAAAATGCCTTACAGTTGAATCTCATGGAGGTATTTCCTCAACTGAAGCTCCTTTCTCTATGATAAGTCCAGATGTGTCAAGTTGACACAAAACTAGCCAGTACAGAGGCCTTTAAATAGGAAATGAGTAAGTTCCTTAAAGAAATAGAGGAAAATATAATTAAAGGGATGAAGGAAATAAATAAAACTGTGTAAGACCTGAAAGTGGCAATAAAAGCAACTAAAAAAAAGAAGAAAGAAAGAAACTGAAGGAATCCTGTGAATGGAAAACCTAGGAAGAGAACAGGAAAACAGATATACAAACATCACCAATAGAATACAGCAGATATAAGAGTGAATCTCAGGCATAAAAAGACTTTAATACATTAGCAAAGAAAGTGTTAACTCTAAAAAATTCCTGACACAAAACATCCAGAAAATTTCTGATACCATGAAAAGACCTAACCTAAGCACACAAATAATAGGAATAGAAGAAGGTCAAAAGTCCCAGTTCCAAGGCCCCCCCAAAATTCTCAACAATATCTTAGAATAAAATTTTCCCAACTCTAAGGAAAGAGATGCCTTGATCCTGTGCCACAGTATCTGGAGATGATCCTGTACCATAGTGCTCTATATCCCAATATCACCAGGAGAGACCTGGTCTCCCAGGTGTGCTGACAAGCCTGTACCTGTTTCTGTTCAACCACTGCTTCTGTTCCAATGAACCCACCAAGAGACCTCAGGACACAGAAACCAAAGAGCAGCTTGGAACAGAATTCTTCCCATTTCCTTCTGCACCCGGAGTTGATCCTGTATAACAGCACCATAAGTTGATCCTGTGTCATAGCTCTCCACACCCAAATACCACCAGAAAAGAGCTGGTGACATACCTGTGAGCACAGGTCAACCAGTACTTCTGCTCAAATTCCTGGCACAAGAGGGACCTGCCCAGAGCAATCAGGACACAGTAGTCAAGGAACAGTGAGAAACAGGATCTGTCCAGGTTCTGTTTGCAACTCAGAGTTGACCCTGTGCCACACCTCTCCATACCCAAATTCCTCCCAGAGAGAACTGGTCTACCAGGAGTAGTGACACAAACACTTGCAGAAGGGACAAACCACAGTCGGAGACAGCAAGACCAGCTAACAACAGAGATAACCAGATGGCAAGAGTCAAGGGCAAGAACATAAGCAATAGAAACCAAGTCTACTTGGTATAATCATAAACCAATTCTCCCACCACAGTGAGACATGGGTACTCCAACACACCAGAAAAATCAAGACTGTGACTTAAAATCACATCTCATGATGATGATATGGAATTTAAGAACTTTAAAGAAACTGGAGAGAGCATATACTAACTTAACAGCACACCTGGAAGCTCTAGAACAAAAGAAGAAAATACACTCAAGATGAGTAGACAGCAGGAAATAATCAAACTTGGGGTTGAAATCAACCAAGTAGAAATAAAGAGAACTATACAAAGAATCAATAAAAGCAGGAGCTGGTTCTTTGAGAAAATCAATAAGATAGATAAACCCTTAACCAGACTAACCAGAGGGCACTGAGACAGTATCCAAATTAACAAACTCAGAAATAAAAAGGAGCTATCACAACAGATACTGAGAAAATTCAGAAAAACAAAACAAAACAAAAAATCAGATTCTATTACAAAATTCTGTGTTCAACAAAATTGGAAAATCTGGATGAAATGGACAATTTTTTAGACAGATACCAGATACCAAAGTTAAATCAGGATTAGATAAACGATCTAAACATTCCCATAAGCCCTAAAGAAATAGAAACAGTCATTAAAAGACTCCCAACCAAAAGAAGTCCAGGACCATATGGTTTTAGTGCAGTATTCTATCAGAACTTCAAAGAAGAACTAATGCCAATACTCTTCAAACTATTCCACAAAATAGAAACAGAAGGGACACTACCCAATATGTTCGATGAAGCTACAGTTACACTGCATAGTCTCCCTTGGAGATAGGACGGTTTTCTTGGAGATGGTTGCAATTTCCTTTCATAGAGGACTTCGTAAGAGATTTTTTTCCTACTTCTATCATGTTTAATGTTCCAAATAGATTTGAAAAACTGGTTGAGTGCATATTACTTTTAGCTTCTGAAGATATTATGTATATTTAAGAGGCATTTACCTATTATAAATTATTTTGATGACTTTAAAATATAAATACTGTGTTGTACAATAAATTTTATTAGTTTAATAAAACAAAAAAATGATGCCTATAAATGTGCAAGAAGGTTATAGAATCCTAATTAGACTGTACCAGAAAAGAAAATCCTCCTGGAACATAATAATCAAAACACAAAGTCTACATAATAAAGAAAAAAATATTAAAAGTAGCAAGGGGAATAGGCCAGGTAACATACAAAGGCAGACCTATCAGAATTACATTGGACTTCTCAACAAAGACTCAGAAACCTAGAAGAGCCAGGACAGACATTCTGCAACCTCTCAAAATCCACAAATGACAACCTAGACTACTATACACAGTTATACTCTCATTCACAATAGACAGAGAAAACAAGTTATTTCAAGACAAATCCACATTCAAACAATATCTATCCACAAATCCAAAGAGGATAACTACCACCTTGAACACAGTGGAAATAAGTAATTACATACCAACAAAAACAAGGGATTCATACACAGACAAACACTCACATACACACCACCACCACTACTACCACCACCACCATGATCAGCAGCAGCACCACCACTACCAACAACACCACCAAATAACAGAAAATAACAATCACTGGTCACTAATATTTCTCAACATCAGTAGACTCAATTCCCCATTATAAAGACAGAGGCTAACAAAATAGATGTGAAAAGAGGATCCATCATTCTGGTACATACAAGAAATACACCTCAGGCATAAAGATAGACATAACCTCAGAGTAAAGGGTTGGGAAAAAAAATTACCAAGTAAATGTACCCAAGAAGCAATCTGGAGTTCTAACATTCAATACAATAGATAAAAATAAATCAAAAAAGACAGGCAAAGACACTTCATACTCATCTAAGAAAAAAAAATCTATCAAGATTCTATTTCAATTCTTAACATCTGTACCCCAACACAAGGGTAACCAAATTTGTAAAAGAAACATTGATAAAGCTTAAATTCTACATCGAACCTAACATATTAATAGTGGGGGACTCAACATTCCATTCTCACCAATTGACAGGTCATTCAGACAAAACCTCAGCTAAAGGCACCCACATTTGTAAAAGAAACATTGTTAAAGCTTAACTCACAGGTCAAATCCCACACAGTTATAGTAGAAGACTACTACACCCCACTCTCATCAATTGAAAGGTCATCCAGTCAAAAGCTGAAAGGAGAAATAATGAAACTAAAAGGCATTATGAATAAAATGGACCTACCAGAATATTTCACCCAAACGAAAAGAAATATACTTTCTTCTTAGCACCTCCTCGATCCTTCTCCAAAATTGACCTCAATAGATAAAAGAAAATTGAAATAATACTTTGTTTCTCATCAGAATGCTATGGACTAAAGTTGGACTTCAACAATAGAAATACCAGAAACCCTACACAGTCATGGAAAATGAACAACTGTCTATTCAGTGATTTCTGGGTCAGGGAAATAAAGAAAGAAATTAAAGACTTTCTAGAATTCAAATGAAATTAATCCACAGCGTACCCAAATCTATTGGACACAATGTAAACAGTATTAATAGTAAACTTCTTAAGACTAAGTGCCTCCATTAAAAATAAATAGTAAGTTTTCAAACCATCAACTTAAAAGAACACCTAAAAGCTCTGGCATAAATATTCAAGTACACCAAATACGAGTAGAAAGTAGGAAAAATCAAAATCAGGGCTGAAATCAACCAGTTAGAAACACAGTAAACAATATATATATATATATACTTAACAAAACGAACAGTTGCTTCTTTGAGAAAATCAATAAGATTGACAAACACTTAGGAAAACTAACCAAAAGACAGAGAGACAGTATCTAAATAAACAAAATCAGAAATGAAAAGGGAGATATGACAACAGACACTGAGGAAATTCAAAGAAATATTAGTCTACTCCATACATGTACTCCACTAAATTGGAAAATCTTAATGAAATGGGTGATTTTCTAGACAGATACCTCTTACCAATATGAAATCAAGATTAGGTAAACTATTTAAACAGCCCTATAATCTATCAAGAAATAAAAAATAGTCATAAATCATTTAAAGTCTCGCAACCATTAGAAACCCAGGGACAAATAGCTTTAGTACAAAATTCTACGAGAGCTAATACCAATACCAATACTCCTCAAACTATTCCACAAAATAGAAACCAAAGAAATTCTGCCAAACTCAGTCTATAAAGCCATAGTCATTCTGGTACAGAAACCTTACAAAAACACAAAAATGAAAGAGAACCTCACACCAATTTTTCTTGTGAACACTGATACAAAATTACTCAATAAAATACTTGCAAGCGAATCTAGGAACACACCAAAAATATCACCCATCATGATCAAGTTGGCTTCAACCCAGGTATGCAGGCATAGTACAATATGAAAATCCATCAACATAATCTACCATATAAACAAACTGAAAGAAAAATGCAAAATCATTTCATTAGATGCTGGAAAAGCCTTAGACAGCATTCAACACCCCTTCATGCTAAAAGTGTTGGATAGATCAAAAACAAATACAAGGCACATTCCTAAATATACACCAAGCCAGTAACCAACATCGATCTAAATGGAATGAAGTTTAAAACAATTCTACTAAAATCATGACAAGACAAGGCTGCCCACTCTCTCCCTATCTAGTCAATATAGTACTTGAAGTTCTAGTCAGAGGAATAAAACAACTAAACAGCATCAAGGAAATACGAATTAGAAAGGAAGAAGTCAAAGTATAACTATTTGCAGATGAAGTAATAGTATTCATAAGTAACCTAAAAAATTCTACCAAAAAGCTCCTAGAGCTGATAAAAACCTTCAGCAAAGTGGCTGGATACAAAATTAACTCAAATAAATCAGTGGGTATCCCTTTTACAAATGATAAAGGGTATTGTAAACAACACTCTTACAATAGCCATAAATAAAAACAAAGATATAATGAATTTTGCAGGCAAATGCATTGAACCTGAGAATATCATCCTGAGTGAGGTAACCTAATCCCAAAAGGACATTTATGGTATATTATAAGTGGATGTTAGCCATAAAATAGAGAATACTCATGCTACACTCCACATACTCAAAGAAGCTAAACAAGAAGGAAGGCAAAAACAAGGATGCTTGAATCTCACTTAGAAGGTGGAATAAAATAGTTATAAAAGACATATAGAGGGAAAGAACTGGGTGGGAGGGAGGATAGGTAGGTGGATAAAGAGATTTAGGATCAGGTATAGGGAGGGACAAGAAAGATGGTTATGAAATTGAATGGAAATCTGTAACTGACACGTGTAGGAAGCTTGAAGGCACCTCTAGGATATGACAGAAACCTAGGATAGGGAGGTACCCAAGAATCAGTGGAGGTAAACTTAGCTGGGACTCACAGTGTTGGGAATATGGAGCCTGAGTAGGCCACCTCCTGTAGCCAGATAGGAACCCCAGTAGAGAGGTAGGGACAACAACGCTATTACTCCATACCACAAAACTTTCTCCCTAACATGTATCCTGGCTACAATAAATGCAGAAGCATGGGGTGGAGCAGAAACAGAAATAATGGCCAACCAATAACCAGCCCAACTTGAGACCCATCCCATGGATAAGCAACAATGCCTGACACTATAAATGACACTTTGTTAGGCTTGCAGACAGGAGTCTAAGATGGCTGTCCTCTGAGAGGCTCCACCCAGCAGCTGACTCAGACAGAAACCACAGCCAATCATTGGATGGAGCTTAGGGACTCTTATGGAAGAATGGGTAATGATTGAGGCCCTGAAGAGGACACAAACTCCACAGGAAGACTCAAACCTTCTGGACCCTTGTGTCTCTCAGAGACTGAACCACCAAACAAACAGCATATACAGCCTGGACCTGGGCCTTGGTATTCATGTGAATCACAAACAACTAGAGCAGGTGCTATCCCAAAAGCTGTTGGGATATGTGAATCTAGCTGGGATTTCTTGTCTGGCCTCAGTGGGAGAGGATGTGCCTAGCCCCACAAAGACTTGATGTGCCAGGATGTGTAGATATCCACCATCCAATCAGGTAAGAAGAAGAGAGGCTTGGGGGGAGAAGGATTGTGAAAGGGAACAACCAGAAGCAAGTGGGGCAGTGAGTGGGATATAAAGTGTATAAGTAAAATAGATAGATAGATGATAGATAGATAGATAGATAGATAGATAGATAGATAGATAGATAGATGATAGATAGATAGATAGATAGATAGATAGATAGATAGATAGATAGATAGATAGACTTAACATACTGAGATTGAAAACTCAGATAGATAAGTTCTTCAATATCCAAACTAATGCCACATAATTTTCCCAAAGGGATATAAGTGGTAATCATACTAATGCCTTATTGTATTTTGTGTATGGTATAGTTAGCACCTGTAATCCAAGCATTTTGGAGGTAAAAGTAGTAAAATGGAGGAGCTAGAGAAAGTGCCCAAGGAGCTAAAGGGTCTGCAACCCTATAGGTGGAACAACATTATGATCTAACCAGTACCCCCGGAGCTCATGTCTCTAGCTGCATATGTAGCAGAAGATGGCCTAGTTGGCCATCATTGGGAAGAGAGGCCCTTTGGTCTTGCAAACTTTATATGACCCAGTACAGGGGAACATCAGGACCAAGAAGTGGGAGTGGGTGGGTAGGGGAGTGGGGGGGTATGGGGGGCTTTTGGGATAACATTTGAAATGTAAATGAAGATTGAAATGTAAATGTAAAATACCTAATTTAAAAAAAAAGGAAAGAAAAGAAAAAACAAGTAGTAAAATGAAGAGGTTTAGGTTACCGTCACCTATATCACAAATTCAAGGCTAGTCGGTGCTACAGAAGTCTTATCTCAAAACCTCAAAATAAATAAGTAAATGAAAAAATAATAAATAAATAATGAAGTTTTAATCGAGCTTCACTTTGCCAAATCATATTCTATATACCATAGGTATGATAACTGAGTAGTTTACAAAATGCAAAGTTGAAATATAAGCAATCCAAATTAGTTTTTCATAATCACATTTCTCAAGCAATTGACTCAAGTTCACTCTGCAATACCAACAATGAAATCAAGATTACCTAACCTAGCAACCAAACCAGGGTAACTAAAAATCAAGTGGACTTCATTTGAGGCTGTGTATCTGAGATCCCAGCAATGTTCTTCACTAATGAAACTGAATTGACGATGATCAAATACAGAAACCCATGTTTACCACATTCTAGTTTTAATTTTTTTTAAATATTTATTTAACAAATACAGAGATGGTTAATTTCTCACATATTGAAATGTAATGAATTAACTCAGATGCTATTTCTAGAATATTACTATGAACTGTGGTAGAGTTTGGTGTGAGTTTTACAGTTTCATCCATAAAACAACCATTTAGGATAAGTCATGTTGTGATTGGCACTAGGAGAAAGATTTATGACATCAAATAAGATGCAAAGGATGATCATGGGCCATTTAGAAGCTGACTGAAATAGTGTAATGAAGGCTACCTAATAAACAAGTCTGTCCTCTCTCAGTGCTAGCTTGGGGAACCTATGGGCAGGGCATTCTGGAGGAACATGGTGGTGTTCAGGGTAATAGAGGTTATTTACAGATTTGTAGAGGAACATTTGTACTCCCATTTGGGTTTATTTGAATGTGTTCATGGAATTAGTTGCCTTTTGATGCACAGATATTAGTTTTAATAGAAAAATCAAAATACTTCTAATTTACCAAAAAAAAACCCCTCTAAAATTATAAAAGCTAATTGTCAGGATGATACAGAATGGAAATAGAAATGAAAGAAGTTACTAAAGAAAGGTGCAAATGAATCAGAATAATGAAGAAAATAAAGACATTAAAAGCTAGGTTGTCATATGTTAGATAATTAAACCATTTTGCAGATATATGGTTATTATACATTCATTCCAAATGCATATGAAAAAGCTACACTATAGGAGAACACATTCATAACACAAAGCAAATAAGAAAGCCCTCACCTCAAGCCCTTAAAAATATGTGAACACAGCATGTGCCCAAGTCACATTGGCATGTGATAGAAGCAGCTACCTCAGTTTAACTCTCACATTTCTGAAAGATCCTAGAAAAAAACAGGCTACCGGAGTATGTAACTGGACATTGTTGAGTATGATATTCTATAGACAAACCTGATATTTTCAATGGATGCATGTGTTTGTGTGTGAATGTATATGTTGCATATACAGAGTCTTTATTTAGTAAACATCAGAATGTATAAAATGTGCACTGGCCAGGCATAGTGATGCACACATTTAATCCCAGCACTTGGGAGGCAGAGGCAGGCAGATTTCTGAGTTCAAGGTCAGCCTGGTCTACAAAGTGAGCTCCAGTACAGCCAGGGCTACACAGAAACCCCTGTCTCGAAAAACAAAACAAAACAAAACAAAAAAAAAACAAACAAAAAAACAAAAGAAAAAGAAAAGAAAATGTGCACTGGTATAAATCTGAAGACTGGGGCAGATTGTTGAAACCTGACATGGCTCTTAAATGTTGACTATTTAGCAACCAACAGAGTCTTATGGGACACACTGTTAGGTGATACAACTAAGTGTTCAGATTTTATATTGAAACAAATGATGCAGTGAGGCATCAGTTAACCAACTCTCGCTGACAAAACAAATAAGATACATTCACAAATTCCACTTAAGTTTTGCTTGTTTCCAAACCCACACATTACAAGGGAAGGACTGATATGTGTATGTTGACTACAGCATTTTAATGACAAAAGTTACATCTTTTATGAAAACCATGTGGGATAATTCTGTGAACATGCAACTGAATGAATAAAAATATATGTATATTTTGATTAATGTTATTTTATTTATGTGCATGTAGGGTCTGTGCAAGTTTGTGTGGGTGTTCCAAGGAGGCCAGAAGAAAATGTCAAATCCCCTGGAATTGAGTTAAGTATATAAGCTGGGAAAGAAACTCAAGTCTTACAGAAACAAACACAAGCTTTTAAGAATTGGCCCATCTCTACTCCAACTGAATGAATTCTTCAAGCTAGTTTTCATGCCAACATCTTAACTCTTAATTTTTTTTTTTATAAGAAGGGAATCAATGTTTATTCTAAAGAGTAAACTGTATTCAAAACATTTGAAATGTGGGCAAGCATGAAGAGGCCTTAAATATTTAGTGCTTGAGTTGAAATCCGAGACATTTTGAAAGAACTATATAAAGCAAACAAAAGAGCAGACCTCAACTACTTTACAAATTTGTTTAATAAATGGCTGAGATTCAATTTTAAAGAAAATAGCATTTCTTTATGTGAAAAATAAAGTGCAGTTTCTTAATGTGTTGTCTACAGGTTATGTGCTTCTTCGGCTTTAAAACTGTGGTTGCTTTACATTTAAAACATTTTTGGCATACTGTTTACAACAATAAATCAATTATACAATAAAGACTAAACTGCTGAATTGAAGCGGAAGGAAGGAGAGGAAAAGGAAGTGGGAGTTAAATGAATGGTAAGGAAGGAACAGAATGGAGAGAAAGAGAAAACAGTAAAAGAAACGAAACAATTGAATAGGAATTAGATACACACTTTTGTGTTTCTTCACATTTTTAAAAAAACTATTATTATTATTTACAGCCTTGTCATTATCCCCCTCCCAATGCCCTCCCACTGTTCCTCATCCCATTCCTGCTCCCTTACTCTGAGAGCATTGGAGTCTCCCCCCACCTACCCTACCCCCCCGCCCCCCCACACACACAACCAAACCTCCCTATTCCCCAGGGCCTCAAGTCTCTTGAGGGTTAGGTGCACTTTCTCTCATGGACTTTGGTTTTAAACTTCCACTGTCACATTATTCTATTTCTGCTTTAGAATTTTACTTACCAGTCCAGACCTTGAATGCCAACCCATGGTGACATTATCCATTCATAGCTGGAAAAGCAAGTAAGGTTAGAGTGCTTCAGACTACAGATGAATTATGACTATTACTTCCTTCTCTAAGTCAGCACCATGGAAGTGCTGAGTGAATTTAAATTATTCTCTGTAGGTTTTAACTCACACAGGACATGGACCCTAGGGTTGGCTTCACAAAGAGTCACTGCAGGAAAATAATTTTGTTCCATTAATAAAAATAGCTTGAGCAATATCTAACCATTACATTATGTGTTCTTAAGGATATGCCAAACACAAACAACAGAACAATGGAAGCATTTCTCTGTACTTCTGTAGCAATAGATAACTACACTACATGCTGATTTTCAGGGGACTCTTCTGTTTACTGACATCGTTGTCTTGCTAGAATTGGTATTTTAACATCCTCTTTTATTGTATTTTCTGAACTTTAAAAATAGTGACAATATTTCTAAAGATTGACAAATCTTAAAAATCCTATTTGAAGTTTCATAATTCTAAAATGTATGTAAGAATACTTATTTACCTTAGTATTTCTCATCTGACTACTATATAATGGGATAACTTGTGGAATAACCATATTTATAAATGCTTCTAAGGATGTTATCTGTTAACTCTGCCACTTATATTTTTGTGTCTAATTCCAATGATAAAAGCTTACCGATAAAAATGAAAAATAAAAATTTTCTCTTTAAACAAGATTGGCTGCAAGAACTATACTCACAGGGAAAAAGAGAAAAATTGAAAAAAGAAATCTAAGAACATTCATTATAGTGAGGAAAAAAAAAAGATACCAATCAGGGTTTAGGTGTATGAATAATATATTGTCAAATTACATTTTATACTTTAAATGTTCACATTTATATCTTTGAGGTTCACATTACAGTAAAAATGGGTAAAATAAAAACCTATCTGTAGAAGTTTTTTTTTTTTAAGGGATCAAAAGTGAGCTAATGCTCTAAGCAGTTTTTCCTCACTTAGAAACAAGTAAGTATAAAAGGAGGAAAAAGTATTTTCTTATTGTCTCAAATACCAGGAAAATGTATATTAGTGATTAATACATGTCCCAAAAGTTCATTAAAATGGCAAATCAGGGCCATAGAAAAGACTCTACAAGTTTAAGTGTGATCCTCGGTACCCACATGGTAGGAAAACATACCAACTCTCTCAGGTCATTCTCTGCCCTTTACACATGTGCCCACATACACCCTTATATCAGCCCCACCTCAAAAGCAAAATACATAAATATAAGTGAAAAATATTCAAACTATTGCCAAAGTGCTTTTTCTAAGAAGTGTCTTCATATACTCCCCAAAGCATAAGAATGCTGTAAAATCATAGATTTTAAGATGTCTTACTTTACTAAGATTAGATTAGAGAGATCTATCTCTCCTTAGCCAATAGCTCTATCAAAGTGAGTGTTAATCATACATATAAAATGTTTTATTAGTATCTACATTTTGTTTATGAATTTAATCAGTTTCTTTCTAAAACAGTGAAAAAAAATCTCCAATACAGTGATAAATCAGAAACTCTCTCGAAATATCTGTGAAGATTTTTACTTATCAAACAAGAAATTTTTCTGTTACATAAAACATTTTTAAAATTCTTGACCTACAATGATAAACACAGTTATATTTGTTTTTTAATCATATGTGTGTACATAATGTCAATGTGATACCTAAGCAAATAGATATATGAGTGATATTAAGTAATGTGGCTTATTGTTTTGATTGTATGGATTTTCTTTTCCAGTCTGACAATCAATTCAAATTATTTATTACATAACATGTACAAATATTATGTTTACGACAAAGTGTAGTTGATGTTATTTAAAATTTCTCCAAAATAGGGAGGAAACACGGCCCAGCGCTTGGTGCTCTTTTAGCGGATCTGAATTTGGTTGCCAGAACAATATCATATTACAAGAGTCTATCATTTCAAATTTAAAGAATATGACAACCACTCTTTACTTTCCTTAAACCCACAATAGATAGCATAGATGCACACACACACACACACACACATACACACACACACACACACACCTAAATAAATTAAAAATAAAATTCTCCTAAACAAATTTAAAAGTATAAAAAATATCAAATATAAAAATATGTCCTTGGGTCCCAATCTTATTTAGTGAGCTTTTTATGTGATAAAATTTGAGTACTGCAAGTATTATCATTTTCAATACAAAACATCCAAAATTTATTCAGAGTTATGCAAATTTCTGAATTAAACTGGTACCTCATTTTTCAGACAGTACCATGCTTTCACCAGATAACAAGTATACATACATTATTGGTAACACAGATAAAGCAAACTGTCAAGCACAGAAAAGTCAACTCTGGCTTAGCATCCACTAGAGAAATATTGCTAACAATATTATAAGGGTCTTGGGCTATTTACTTGAATATTTAAACATATCCAAGTGATAACTTCCTATTCTTTCTCCCTGGAAGGTCCTAAGATACTCTGAATATACCCATCAAAATCATCTTTAAATATTATAATGAAGTGTTTTCAGCTGTGAATATTTAATTGCAAGAAATTATTAACAGAATAGCATCAATATCTGTTATTGTGATCCATAACACAAGTTATTTTTCAGGTGTTTGAAAGAATAGATTTAAATGGAGAATAAGCCATTATTTAAATTCTAGTATAACTTAAGTGCCTAGCCAAGTTAAAAAAAAAAAAAAAATCAAAGCCCTGCTTCCACCATAGAATGTCATAAGAAAATCCAGAAACTCTAACCAGAGGACTTTGTTCTCCAGACTTAGATCATGATTCCAGCTAGGGCTCATACAGACCCTTACAGGATGAATAAGAATAGTGCCTTTGTCAAATGGACAAGGGGAGCTTTCGGAAGGAATAAAAGACAGACATTGTGTGTTTGAACTGAAGGCTGTAAGGTCAAGATAACATCCAGGTTGACTAGGTTGTAAAGTATCTGAAGGTGCCAAGGTTCAGTTCTATAGGTAAGATAAACACAGGATTAGACAGCCAAAAGAGTCGTGGGATGTAGGTACTGAGACAGACATTTCACAAATGAAAATTTTATCTACATGTCAATCAAAGGTTTAGTAAAAACCTTAATAGCAGGAAGTGTGCATTGGAAAGGGTTATTATATTTTAGATGTCTTTGTTACAAAAGCATTACTTTATTATCTGTGAAGTCACTTTATTCTAGTATGACTGACTCTTCCTTCACAAAATTCTACATACAAAAAAAGGATTATTATTTGGTAAGTATAAACATATTTGTACATAGTGAAAATAATGTATATATGTGATATATATGTTACATATATATGTATGCATTATGTATGTATATTATCAAGAGATCCCTTTCCAAATCACCCTAACCACCATTACTAATATCTCCAATTATGGGGATATATCCATATAGAAAGCAGAAATGTCTTATATGTCACATTAAATTTTTTAAGTAAATGAAATCATACAATAGTTTTGCCTACTTGCTTTCCTTCATTACTGTATCATTTGATTCATATGGCTGAATATGTTAACTGTTATTTCTATTATGGAATGTTTCTTTATTGCCTGGATTGAGTGTTTAATCACTAACCTATAGATACTACAACAGCAGCACTCTTCTGGAAGTATGCATACAGTTTTGTACACAGGTATATAATTTCAAGTGTCATTAAACTTGTAATTCATACATAATAAATTGTTTAATATTAGGATTTTAAACACTTAGAAATATGAGAACAGACTAAAAGTTAATGAGATGAGTAAAATATGATTACATATCTTGTAGCCTGATTACAAAACTCGGCTCCAAGAACCTCAAGTAAAGACCTTTACTCTGAATTTGATAGAAGAGACAGTAGGGAATAGTCTTGAAACTCACTGTAACAGTAAAGAACTTTTCTGAACAAAATACCAAAAGCAAAGGCATTAAGATCAACAATTAGTAAATAGGACCTCAGGAAGCTAAAAGGCTTCTGTAGAGCAAAAAACACTATCATTTGAAGGAAAGTCAACCTACTAAATCAGACAATATTCACCAATTATACATATGTAAACGGTTAGTATCTAAAACACATAAGTAGATTTTTTTAAAACCCTAAATATCAAAAAAACCAAGTAACCCTATATTTCAAATGAGGTAACACAACTGTCTAGTCAGGGTTTCTATTTCTGCACAAACATCATGACCAAGAAACAAGTTAGGGAGGAAAGGGTTTATTCGGCTTACACATCCATACAGTTGTTCATCACCAAAGGAAGTTAGGACTGGAACTCAAACAGGTCAGAAAGCAGGAGCTGATGCAGAGGCCATAGAGGGATGTTCTTTACTGGCTTACTCCCCCTGTGTACTGGCTAGTTTTGTGTCAACTTGACACAGGTGGAGTTATCACAGAGAAAGGAGCTTCAGTTGAGGAAATGCCTCCATGAGATACAACTGTAAGGCATTTTCTCAATTAGTGACCAAGGGGAAAAGACCCCTTGTGGGTGGGACCATCTCTGGGCTGGTAATCTTGGGTTCTATAAGAGAGCAGGCTGAGCAAGCCAGGGGAAGCAAACCAGTAAAGAACATCCCTCCATGGATCAGCATCACTCAACCATAGCTGAAACTTATTCTGCCAGTAGATGGTAATTAAGGGGATCCACAAGTGCAATGAACAAAGAATGGGAGACTTTGAGTCACTCAGCCTTAACAGAAATGTATTTGTCAAACTTCTGCCCTTAGAGCTCAAAGATCTACATGGAAGAGAAGGCAGAAGATTGGTAAGTGTCAGAGGGGGTGAATGAATCCAAAGAAACAGTATCTTAAAGACACAACAGAGCTGCTGCATGTATGAACTTAAAGAGACTGTGACAGGACAGAGAAGACCAGCCCGGGTTCAAAACAGAAAATTACAACATTAAAAAAAGGAGTTTATATAAAGCCCCACCTCTAACTGAGAAGCTGCAATCGATACCTGTGAATATCTGATATGGCTGAAGGAACATCACTGAATATGTCAATCATCCTCCAGTACAGTCCCCAAGTTTAGTTACAACACAACACCCAATGTGGACTCTATGTTGTGTGTATGTGTGTTTCTTTTTGTCTGGTTTGTTTTCTTTCTTTTTACTTTTATTTAGTTTAATTTAGTCTAATTTAATTTTTGTTTGTTTCTTGAAAGAGGGAGAACATAAAATTGGGTAAGTCAGGAGTAAAGAAAGATCTGGGAGGAGTTAAGGAGGAGAAAGAATATAAATAAACCACATTAAATGAAAAAAAATTAAAGTCCTTTCACAGTATCAGCACAAACCGACTGGAAAGAATGCAGAGGAGACTCAAGTTATCCTAGTCTTAGACAAGGCAACACTGCAAACTGTTGTTCCTTAGGGGAAAAGAAGTCAGCTCTTTTAAGAGCATGGCCCTTAACAGGTTAACTTTGCTCAAATAGATGGCTTTATATGCATGTTCCTATTAGCAGCACAAGTTTTACTCAGTATGTTATTTATAAATAAATAAATAAATAAATAAATAAATAAATAAATAAATAAATAAATGAAACATTAAGTGGCAAAGTGTTGGGAACTGTATGCCAGAGAGTTAAAGGAGTGGGTAGAGAGGTGAATATGATCAAAATATAGCATATATACATGTGATATTCTCCCCAAAATAACACTTACATTTTTAACAGTGACAAGCATGGCATGACAGCCATAAGGATGCAGTGGTAGCATGAATATTATGGCCCTACCAATAGCTACTCAAAAGGGAAACCATGCCTGGTACTAGAAACTTAACTAACTACCCAGGGCAAATTAACTCATGCATCTTGGAAAAGAGCCAACAATCATCACTTTATTAAAACACCCTGAACCCTAATCACATTTTAAGTATTTGGCTTTATACCCACAAATAAGTATAGTCCTCAAGGAAAGTTCTCTTTTAAACAAATAAGGACCATTATTGAAAATGTCAACTAATCAAAATCTAGAGTCCCAGTGAACCTATAAAATAACTGCCACTCCCTAGGCTTAGGGAGCTTTGTGGAGGAACTTGATGGAAAGACTGAAAGAGCCACAGAATCAGAGAGTTTTCTATGAAACTATGTCTCCTAGTAATGTCAAAAACTACACTTATGAAGTCTTACTAGAATGACTGTGGACACATGAGCTAAACAAGGACAAGAGATATGTCAAAGTGGACAAAAGAAAGATCTTGAATAGTTGACCTGGAATCTTTCTCTCTTTGGAGAGGCTAGTGGTCCTGAATTGTGTAAGAAAACAAACTGTGAAAACCTTGTAGAGAAAGCATGTATGCAGCACTCATCCATGACCTCTACTTTTTTAAAAAATATTTTTATTAGGTATTTTCCTCATTCACTTTTCCAATGCTATCCCAAAAGTCCCCATACCCTCCCCCCCCACTCCCCTACCCACCCACTACCACTTTTTGGCCCTGGCATTCCCCTGTACTGGGACATATTAAAGTTTGCAAGTTCAATGGGCCTCTCTTTCCAGTGATGGCCGACTAGGCCATATTTTGATACATATGCAGCTAGAGTCAAGAGCTCCGGGGTACTGGTTATTTCATAATGTTGTTCCACCTATAGGGTTGCAGATCCCTTTAGCTCCTTGGGTACTTTCTCTAGCTCCTCCATTGGGGGCCCTGTGATCCATCCAATAGCTGACTGTGAGCATCCACTTCTGTGTTTGCTACGACCCGGCATAGTCTCACAAGAGACAGCTATATCTGGGTCCTTTACTTTAATTCCTCCTGGTTCGTGCTATGATCCCTTCTCTGGCTTCCCTCAGTAATGGAATGTGGTAAGGCCATATAAACCAAATAAACCTTTCTAGCAGGGCTTCACCATTGTTCCTGATGTTTATTGCATCTACAAGATGCAAAGTAGGACATCCCTAAACCATAAAAAGAACATCAGGTAAGTTTAAACAAGGAAGTGTGCAAGACCTCAATAGTGGTAATTAACTCAGCAAAATTACACATTTAATATATTTGATTTTTAGATGTTGACTACCTCAGTAAAGCTTATAAGTAAAAAAATGCCTAAAATGAATAGATAGATAAATAGAGAAATAAATAAATAGAATCATAATTATATGTCTGAAAACATCTTTTTGAACAGTTAAATTAAATAGCCTTAATATATGCCGTGCTGGCAACCTCAGAGGAAGTCAAAATCGCCATTTGTGCTTGTGTAATACAAATCAACATCTCTAATTTGAAAAGAAGTTTGACACTTTGTTAAGTAGTTAAAAAAAATACTTATTTTGTCATTTTGTTAGGTATGACTTCCACTAGTTTAATTTTTTAAAAAAATATAAACTCTTTGTAATTTGGTTCTTCTATAAGAAATTAAAAGAAAGTTAATTTCTGAGATGAGCATTCACATTGTATACATTGTCCCTGTGTAAACATAATAAATGCAAGAGCCTTTTCTACAATATCACAAGTAAAGAAGAGTCAATAAAAGAGAGCAATAATTGGCACAATTATAATATTGTTTAGGCTGTCTTGTTCTGTTATTACTTTATTATCTTTGGGGAGATAAGCATCAGTGTATAGGAAGGAACAATCAATCCTTGCATTTTGAAATATAGGAGACATCTACAAGGAGATTTCTCCCTTATGTTTAGAGGACCTCTAAAAATTATTTGAATTGATATGGCTGTAAAATACTTCCCTTTTCCTTGCAATAAGCCTCAATGCCAGCCAAGCAATGTCAAAGTGAGCTCTAAAAGCACTTCAAAACTGCAATTTGAACAGAATGTCTTGAGAACTTTTAAGGAGGTCAGCAAAATCTAAGGGTACCTGAGGACATGTTTGTCAAAATACCTTTGTGATTCCTAATAGACCAATGTAGAATATTCTTACAGAAGATTCCCGATTAGGGTCAGATATTTGGCTCTGCATAAAACATGATCTCCTGCCCTCACCATCCACATAAACATTACATCATGAAGTATTCAGTTAGTACTCAAAGATTTCCCTAAGATTAAAACAGTAAGTTTGAAAACAAAGAAAATTATTTAATCACAGAAACATTAAGTCGTTCCTTGTTGGTTTTTTTCAAATTCTGCTTATTGTTGTACATGCATACTGTGTGTATGTGTGTGTGTGATATCATGCATGAAAGAGAACAATATTTGGAGTTGGTTCTCTGTTGGTTGTGAATATTGCTCTTGAGTGGCAAATACTTTACATAGTACTGCACATGACCAACCGATTTCTTGTCATTTCTAATAATTAAGACTATTATTTTAATTCAGATGACCAGAGGTAAATATTTATGTTTCAATTAGCATACATACTGTTCAGAAATAAGGTATGTTAAAGTCAAATACACTTCTGCCACTGTGGACCAAGGAAGTCATGGAATTTGAGAAAAAGATACCTATATAATCCAATAAATGCATAATCACTAATTAGTTCATATAGTAGACAATATCCACCTATATATTTACCAGGTTAAAGTTCTATGTACTAAGAATATTTCTCCAGTTTTTATATGAATTTTGCTGACCAAGCCAGCTCAGTAAGTCAGCAGGTTCTCCAGGGCAGGAGTGAGGAAAGAAAAGGGGAAGGGGAAGGGGAAGGGGAAGGGGAAGGGGAAGGGGAAGGGGAAGGGGAAGGGGAAGGGGAAGGGGAGGGGGAGGGGGAGGGGGAGGGGGAGGGGGAGGGGGAGGGGGAGGGGGAGGGGGAGGGGGAGGGGGAGGGGGAGGGGGAGGGGGAGGGGGGAGGGGAGGGAGGGGGGAGGGGAGGGGGAAGGAAGGGAAGGGAAGGGAAGGGAAGGGAAGGGAAGGGAAGGGAAGGGAAGGGAAGGGAAGGGAAGGGAAGGGGGAAGGGAAGAGAAGGGGGAAGGGAAGGGAAGGGAAGGGAAGGGGGAAGGGAAGAGAAGGGGGAAGGGAAGAGAAGGGGGAAGGGAAGAGAAGGGGGAAGGGGGAAGGGGAAGGGAAGGGGAGGGAAGGGAGAAGGGAAGGGAAGGGAGAAGGGAAGGGAAGGGAGAAGGGAAGGGAAGGGAGAAGGGAAGGGAAGGGAGAAGGGAAGGGAAGGGAGAAGGGAAGAGAAGGGAAAAGGGACGGGAAGGGGGAAAAGGGAAGGGAGGGGAAAAAAGGGAAGGGAGGGGATAAAAGGCAAAGGAAGGGAAAAAAGGGGAAGGGAAGGGAAAAGGTTAGGGAAGGGATGGGAAGCAAAGGGAATGGAAAAGAAATGAGGAAAGGAAAGGAAAGGAAAGGAAAGGAAAGGAAAGGAAAGGAAAGGAAAGGAAAGAAAAGAAAAGAAAAGAAAAGAAAAGAAAAGAAAAGAAAAGAAAAGAAACGAAAAGAGAAAAAAGAAAAAAGAAAAAAGAAAAAAGAAAAGAAAGTAATTAGGCAATTCTGTAGCATGACCTGAGCCAGTTTTGAGGCTGTGGTGGGTTTATTTTTCCTAATCTGCTTTTATATCATCTTAATTACATGCAAGTAATAAGGTCAGTTCTAGGTTAAGGAACAAGAAAGACAATAAACACAAATAGTCAAGGTATACACAAGGCAATAAACAAAGTGATCACTCTTTTAAGGGCTTATCAAGATGACCAAGATATCCAATCCTACTTCCCTGTCCTAGCCCAAAGTCATATTCTTGCCTAAAGTCTACTTTCTTGTTGTACCCCAAAATCAGATGTCTGCCAGAGCTTACTTCCCTGCCCTGGCCCATTATCAGACTCCTGCCTGAAGCCTACTTCCTTATCCTTGCCCAATGTCAAATTCCTGCCAAGCTGTCCCAAAAGGTCTCCATATTTTGCCATCTAGCTCAAATACTTTATTAACATTGTACAGAATTTGTTTCTTACTATTTGACATAAAATATACTTAACAAAATTATGTGAAAAAGTATATTGAATGCAGAAGTAAATAGAATAGTACATATGAAAGACAATTAAAAAAAAAACTATGTAAAACCCAAAGGTTTTTTTTTTCCCACAGTTTCTGTCTTTGTAAGATGATGTTAGTGAAGAGATGGTGATGTTAAACAATTTTAACAAACTGGAGAGATTGGAGTTGGAGTCTGCTGCTCAAAGAGATAGCAGCATACTAAAGTTTGCTTTGTATTATGTTTTTATTGAGTTTTATGAATATTTATGATGTTTGTAGCATATTTAATGGTTAAGTTGACCTAGATTTTTGTCATAAATCCTGAACCACAAATCTCTTTAGGGGTTACTTCTCCATTTGATCCTCTAGAGCTGTGATTCTTAATCCTCCGAAAGCTGTGACACTTTCAGACAGTTCCTCAACAGGTGTAGTGATTTCAACTATAAAATTATTTTCGTTGCTACTTCATTACTGTAATTTTGCTACTGTTATGAATCACTGTGTAAATATCTGTGTTTTCTGTTCATCTTACGAGAGCCCTGTGAAAAAGTCATTCATGCTCAAAGGGACAGTGTGACCCACAGCTTAAGAAACAAGGCTCTGGAAGATCCTGTAAAAGGTGACATAAACCCTGTTATAAATGAAATCATAAGGTTGCCAGTTTTTTTGAACAGAGGATTTTCTAGTGTTCACTTATAGCAATTTGGAAAGTTCTTGGTGGCCGAGTTTCTGATATACTGCAAAGAAATTCAGTTTCAAGGCTGTACAATCATAGAGAGGCCTTCTGACTATTAGGAAAGTAAGCTTCTGATATCCAGCAGCAGGCTTCCTCAGTTACCTCCTCTCTGTCTCCCTTCATAGACAATAACAAGATGACACTTGAAAACCTGGTATTCTCTCTTGTGAAGCACGGGGCTGGCTGCTTGCAGGATGAGGGATATGATAAGATACAGAGATAAAATATGGTTTATAACATAAGAATTTTGAATGTTTGGATCACAGATGGAAAAGGGGGAAAATATAATTCGAAGTAGAGATTTGAGGAAGAAGACGTATGTAGGACTTTGTAAGTCATGTGGTTATGAGATATTCTGAGGACAATGAAATACTTCAGAAAAGCTTTTATAAGGAGAGTAATATAATCAAATATATATTTTAAGGTATCCAGAAATGGTGGTGTATTCCCTTAATCCCAGGACTCAGGGGAGAGAAGCAGGCACATATCTATGAGGCTGAGGTCAACCTAGCCTACACAGGAAGTTCCTGGCTGGACAAGGCTACAGAGAACAAGTTTAAAAAAAAAAAAAAACTAAATAAATAAAACTATATGTCTTATAAGTTTTACCCAATCAAAAAATAAAATGTCTCTCTCCAAGAGAAAAAGATCGTAACAGAAAACCAAACACACACACGCACACACACACACAGACACAGAGAGAGAGAGAGAGAGAGAGAGAGAGAGAGAGAGAGAGAGAGAGAGAGAGAGAGAAAGAGAATATATATATATGTATATATATATATATATATTCTTTTAACAAATTAAAAGTTAAAAACCCATCAATGAATTTTGTGTTCCTCATTGGGTTTTTTCTAAGATAACTTACTGATTATATGCAAACAGTCCAAATTTCTGAAAACACCTCATCCACACATTTTATGTAAGAGATGCTCAATGTGAATAAGCATATCTGTGGTCTGTGGCATTCTTACACCCTGTGGTTCATGCTTTACAAGAGCTCATCTCATCTATGGAATGACCACTAAACATAATAGGGTGCTCCTAGCTTCACTTTTTAACTGAAGCAACTGAAATCACAATAGGAAATATTTAACATTAACAACTTTATGTAAATAAATTGAGCTCATATAGATTGTCTTCAAATGCTCACTACACACACAAACACACACACACACTCAGAGTGAGGGATGGGGGATATATCTAAATTTACTGGTTCTTTTATTGGTAAGTCAGAGATACTTGAAAAGCAAAAATGATGCTGCAATGTTTAATCACATAATGTATTTAATAGTTCTTTTAGGGGATTAAAATTACTTTGCTTATGTTACTGCCTTCATATCTTTTTCATATGTTGCACATGTTCAGAATTAATTTGATCTTTACCAGTTATTAAATCTATTTGCATATAATACATATTAATAATTCTCTAATAAAGATAAATACTTCAGCCCTTCCTGCCCTGTCATTTCTGCTGGGGCAGATGCTAGCAGGTCTGCTTCCCTGAAGACACCATATCCTGAGCCATCCTAGAGGATCAGTTGCACTCCGAGCAGTTGGTAAGAACCACCCTCCCCCCATACCCCTGAAGTTCCAGAGCTGCTCCTGGGAGCCCTGTGGGCTCAGGACCCATCATCCACCACCCCTACTGAATACCACTCCCCTCTGACAGTTTCTTTCTGCTGGGGTAAACTGCTAGCCAGTCTGCTCACCTGAGGACACCATATCCTGAGCCATCCCAGAAGATTCACTGCACTCAGAGCTGTTAGGCAACTGACACCACAGCCTGAGGCATCCCAGGAGATCTGCTGCACACTGAGCAACTGAGCAACTGATCACCAGCTTGTCTATTCCCCTGAAGATACCACAGCTTGAAGGCATCCTAGGAGCTCCTCCTACACAGGACAACAGACAAATTGATCAATGGAATAGTGAAGACCCAGAAATAAAACCACACATTTGCATATACTTGATCTTTGATAAAGGAGTCAAAAATGTATAATGGAAAAAGAAAGCATCTTCAATAAATAGTGCTGGTCTAACTGGCTGTCTGCATGTAGAAGAATGAAAGTGAACCCATATATGTCACCTTGCACAAAGCTCAAGTCCAAGTGGACAAGGACCTCAATGTAAAACCTGGTACACTGAATCTAGGAAAAGAGAAAGCAGGAAAGAGCCTTGAACTCACTGGCACAGAGGGAAATTTCCTAAACAGAACTCCAGTGGCTCATGCTTTCAGATAAAGAATTGATAAATGGGACCTCATGAAACTAAAATGTTTCTGTTAGGCAAAGGACACAGTCAATAAGATAAATTGGCAACTTACAGATTGGTAAAATAATAATAATTATTATTATTATTTAATATAATATAATAATAATCTTCACTAACCCCAGATCTGATAGATGGCTAATATCCAAAATATATAAAGAACTCAAGAAGCTAACCACCAAAAAACCAAACAACCCAATCAAAAAATGGGGTATAGAACTAAACCAAGAATTCACAACAGGAATCTCAAATGGCTGAGAAGCACCTAAAGAAATGTTCGAAGTTCTTAGTGATCAGAGAAATGCAAATCAAAACGACCCTGAGATTCTACCTTACACCAATCAGAATGGCTAAGATCAAAACCTCAGGTGACAGCACATGTTGGTGAGGATCTGGAGAAAGAGGAACACTCTTCCATTGCTGGTCGGATTGTAAAACTGGTACAACCACTCTAGAAATCAATCTGGAGGATCCTCAGAAAATAGAATAGATCTACCTGACAACCCCACAATACCAATTCTTAGGAATATACACAAAAGATGCCCCACCATGCCACAGGGGCATGTTCATAGTGATGTTGTTTGTGATAGCCAGAAGCTGGAAACAACCCAGATATTCCAGTACAGAAGAATGGATACAGAAAATGTGGTTCATTTACAAAATGGAATACTACTCAGCTGTTAAGAACAAGGACATACTGAGTTTTGCAGGCAAATAGAAAATATCATCCTGAGTGAAGTAACTCAGACATGAAATGATATGCGTGGTATGTACTCACTAATAAGTGGATAGTAGCCCCCCCCCCAAAAAAAAGGACACAGAATACCCAAGATATAGTCGACAGAATTCAAAAAGGTCAATAAGCTGAAAGGCCTAAGTGAGGACACCTCAGTCCCATTTGGAAGTGAGAAGAAAGCAATCACAAGTGTAGGAGACGGAGTGGCCTGGGAGTGGAAGCGGACAGGGTGGAGGGAAGAGGGGAAACTGACCTGGTATTAGGTGAGGGAAAAAGACTGAAGCTCTGAGAGCCAGCAGAAAGAATGGAAACACGCAATCTCAGGAGGTAGGAGGTTGAGAGAACCCTCCAGAATGCACCAGAGACCTTGGAGGTGAGATAGTCTCAAGACCCAAAGGGAGAGACCTTAGATGAAATGCCGGACAGTAAAGAGAAAGAACTTATAGAGTCCACTTCCAGCAGGAAGACAGGCCATCAAGTGAGGGACGGTGTTGCCATCTCACAGTCAAAATTCTGACCCATAATTGTTCCTGTCTGAAAGAACTGCAGGGATGGAAATGAAGAGAAGCCTGAGGAAAAGAAGGTCAAGTGACAAGCCCAAAGTAAGATTCAGCTCAAGAGGAGGTCCCAAGGCCTGACACTATTACTGAGGCTAGAAGGACTCACAAAAATGGACCTATCATGACTGCCCTCTGAAAAACCCAATAAGCAGCTGAAAGAGTCAGATGCAGATATTTGTACCCAGCCAATGGACAGAAGCTGCTGACCCCTGTGGTTGAAATTAGGGAAAAGCTGAAAGAAGCTGAGAAGGAGGGCGACCCTGTAGGAGCACAAGCAGTCTCAATTAGCCTTTACTCCCCTCCTCCAGATCTCTCAAACACTGTACCACCAACCAGGCAGCATCCATCAGCTGATATGATGCCCCCAACACATACACAGCAGAGGACTGCCCAGTCTGGGTTCAGTCATAGAATATCCACCAAATGTTCAAGAGACTAGAGGCTCCAGGAAGTTTAGAGATCTGGTAGGGTGGGGGGTGGGGACATACTCGTGGAGACAGAGGGTTCAGAGGAGGTATGGGATGTGGAGCAGTCAGCTGGTTGACAGGGGTAGGGTGGGAATAAAATCTGTAATGTAAATAAATAAATAAAAGATTAAGTAAAATAGATAAATACTTCAAAAATCTACAGATATCTGACACTGATCCAACTAAGAATTATTTTTGCTGCTTTGTTGCAATATATCTTATCTTCCTTTGTTGTACAACAGTTTTACTTTTAGGGACATTCTGTAGAGACAATTGCATATTCATGTATTTATATATTTTTCTAGTGGAAAGGGTCGACATTTTGAAAGTATTCATGCTTTATTCCTTATCAATTTTTATTAAAATCAAAGAACTCTTTCCATAACTGTAAGTTACACATTTTTTTTCATGATTTTAGTTGGCCTTAAAAGCCTTTTGAAGTAGCAAAGCCAGATACTTTGTGTCATCTCTTCCTTCAATCTTCCATTTCAGCTGAGTCTTCCTCTAGACACCCAAGCTTCTGTTGCTCTCACTACTGGCTCAGAGTGACAGGTAGCAAGCACATGAGAAATCTTTGCTTTATTTTCATCCTTTAAATCACCTGCATAGCATGGATGCCATAAAGAGTAAATAAATTATCTCAATATTAAAGTAGTGGCAAACACACAGTAGTCACTCAGTAAAAGGTGCTTTTTCTTTGAGGCTGCTGCTTTCCTTACAAATATGTCACAATAATTCAGAAGTAGCACTTTATCATTTGTGAGGGGAAGGTGTGTTTTATATTTTTCTAAGTAGTGATTTTTCTGCCTTCCCATATGTTTCAGTCCATAGGGATTAACTACCCTCATAATGTCCTTTTTATGCTTTGGCTTTTTGCTTGAAAATATGTTCCATTTGGCAGAGTCCTTATTGTATTTCAGTACCAGCAGGTACAATGGAAACTTAAGAAGTCAGCATGTTTTATTTCCCACTTTACTTATGAAAAGTGAACCATCACACCGTTTAAATAAAAAAGTCTGCATCAATTAAGTAATGCTTTCTTCCTGTAAGGTGTGTTATTTTTAACAGGTTATTATATAGTATGTACAGGATACCAAGAATATGAGCACTGAATCAAGTAAAAATGAGAATTCTTATGATAATGCCTGGAAGAAATAACTACTCACTAAAGATAGTACCCTCTGGCACTGGTGCAATCCACTAGTCCTCTGAGCCTGTCTTAGTGCCCATAATCACTCAACACTAGCGAGGGATACTACAACAGATTGCTCTTTAAGTTTCAACAAGAAACACAATATTTCCAAATGAAGTGTGAGCAAATGAAAGAAAATGACCAGAGAGAAAGAAAGGAGAAGTAGCTATAGACCTCCATTGCAACCTGAGTGGGGACCAATTTGGTCATTTTGGCACCCAAATGCCAAAAGGGCCACTGGTGCTGATAAAACAAAGAAAGAATGTTGAATTTTTCTAGTCCAAAATGATTCTAATGAGGAGCATTTTAGAATTCAGACTATATGATTTTGAAAGTTTTTCCATATATATATATATATATATATATATATATATATATATATATATATATATATAGAGAGAGAGAGAGAGAGAGAGAGAGAGAGAGAGATAATGGGATATCATGTGAAGTTTAGTCTAGTGAGGTTTTATTAAGTTTAATTTTATTATGTATGTGTGTGAATTTTTCTAAGTTTCTATGCACCACAGGCACCTAGGAGACTAGAAGAAAGCATGAGGAATTGGAATTTGAGAATGTTGAGAGAGGTGTCATTTGGATGCAGAGAATACCCTGTTTCTATAGAAGAGCAAAAAGCACTATTAACATCTTGCGCACATTTATAGCCCTTTGTATAACAGTTTAAGTAACTGGATGCGCCAAAGTTCCATGGTATAGATGTTTCTACATGGAGCATCAGGAAATTTTTGAATAGTTTGAGATGGTAGAGAATTTTAGATCTCAGACTCACACAATACAGAACTATGCAGTTTCTAAGGGGTACCTTTTCCTAGTGTCAGGACTGATCTTTCCAGCTGTCACATAGTAAACATCTGCCTATCTCTCCTTCTGCATGATGTTAAATTCCTCTTAAATTCCTAAGCATATTCCTCTTTTATGTAATTCACCATCTTTTCTACAGCAAGACAATTTAGAACAAATCCTGGCTCATTACTCTTAGATGCCAGTGGCCATCTGTTTCAGGTATATTTTACCTGACCATTATTGAATTTCTGCAGCATGTTTTATTTAACAGGCTTGGCAAGATTCGTGGAGGCTTTATTTTCTACTGGTATGATGATGAAGAAGAGACTCAAATATTAGTTCCCTTGAAACTCAATTTTTGGAAGGACATTGAAGGGAGACAAGAAGCCCACCATACCAGTCTGGATCCCATCTCCACAGGGCATTCCATGTTCAATGCCTATGTGGGATTTGTTAAATCATCCCTTTACCCTGGGATACATAACCAATTTATATTAGTTACTTTTCTATTGGTGTGATAAAGCATAAAGACCAAAGGAAGCTACAGAAGAGTTTATTGGAGCTTAAAGTTCTACAGAGATAAGAGCTCAAGTGGAGAGAATTGTGGTAGCAGGTGGCAGTCATGGCTATAGGAATATCTGAGAGATAACGTTCCTAGCTGCATACAGGAAGCAGAGATAGCTTTTAAGACTCAAAGCTAACACCACTAGTGACATTCTTTCTACAGAAGGTCTATGCATCTGAAATCTACCAAAACTAGTAATAGAAATGGACAAACAGGAGTTCATATAATAAAGAATATGGAGGATATTTTCATTCAAGTGAATAGTTTCTTCACTAAATCATATCCCCTGCCTGAGAAAAATAAGTATGAAATACTTTGAAGAGGAACTAAATTTTTCAAACTTCCATTTGAACTGACATTCCTAGTTTTTTGATTCAACTTTCCTACCATCCTAATTAGTCAAATTGAGATATAAGTACTTCACATTTATTCATTTACTCTGATCTCTAAGACATCTGTAATTCACTTGTCCTATTTCTAAACAAATATATCATTTAGGTACCATGTACTAGTTGAAACACAGGACAATTAAAGCAACATTTAACAGTAAAATAACTGATAGAGGTATGACCTTTCCTGATTACAAGTTATACTATAAAGTTATAGTTGCAGAAAAAAACATGGTACTGGCATAGAAACAGACATGATGATCAGTGGAATAGTTGAAGATCAAGACATTAATCCATGCAGCTAGGAATATCTGATTTTTAATTTAAAAACAAAGCTGGAAATACATACTGTAAAAAGTACAACATCTTTAAAATATGGGTCTGGTCAAACTAAATGTCTACAGGTAGAATAATGAAAAAACAAAACAATACTGAAGACCAAATGGATTAAAGACCTCAACATAAAACCAGACATGTTGAACCTGATAGAGGAGAAAGTGAGAATATCTTTGAAGGCACTGGCTCTAGAGAAGAATTCCTCAAGAGAACACAATTATGACACTAAGATTGACAATATATAGGATTTAATGAAATGAAAAACTAATGTAAGACAAAGGATACTGTGATTAGCACAGAGTAGCCTACAGAGTTGAAAAGAAGTTACCAAATTGACAATAGATAAAAGACTAATATCCAAAATATATAAAGAGTTTGAGCCAGAGATCAAAACAATCAATAATCCAATAAAATAAAGAATTGATTATTGTGATATCATGAAATTGAAAAGCTTCGGTAAAGCAAAGGACATAATCAAAAAGACAAACTGACAACCTATATATTGGGAAAAAAAAATCTTCACTAACCCCAGATCATATAGAGGGCTAATATAAAGAACTCAAGAAGCTAACTTCCAAAAAATCCAAACAATCCAATTTAAAAAATCAGGTACAGAAAATTCATATCAGTGAGATCTTGAATGGCCAAGAAACACTTTTAAAAATGTTCAAAGTATCATGGAAAAGCAAATCAAAATTATTCTGAGATTCCAGCTTACACCAATCAGAACAGCTGTGATCAAAAAACTCAGGTGACAGCACATGTTGGTGAATATGTCAAGAAAAAGAAACACTCCTCTATTTCTGGAGGGATTGAAAATTGGTACAACTAGTCTGAAAAATCAATCTGGAGGTCCCTCAGAAAATTGGAAATAGATCTACCTGAAGATGCAGCTATACCACTCTTGGGCATATATCCAAAAGATTCCCCACCATACACAGGGGCTCATGTTCCACTATGTTCAAAGAAGCTTTATCTGTGATAGCCAGAAGCTGGAAACAACTCAGATGTCCCATAACAGAAGAATGGATACAAAAAATGTGGTTCATTTACACATGGAATACTATTCAGTTATTAGTAATGAGGATACCCTGAGTTTTGCAAGCAAATGGACAAACTAGATAATATCATCCACAGGGAGGCAACTCAGACCTATGCATGGTAAAGGACATGCCTAGTAAATGGATATTAGCCAAAAAAAAATGTACAAAATACCTAGGATACAATCCATAGAACTCAAGAAGGTTAACAAGCAGAAGGGCTCAACTGAAGATGCTTCAATCTCACTTGGGAGAGAGAAGTAAGTTATCACTGGAGGCTGGCTAAAGGAATCTCATGAAAATCCTCTTCCCCAAGCCTCAGGATGTTGGTTGCCAAGACAATAGATTACTCTCTAGATACTTACAGTAAGGCCCCATTGCTGAAAACAATACCCACACAACTCAGTGTGCACGGAGAGGTTGAGCTGGTGCTCACATTAAACCTAAACTCTACATTTTCGTATCTTTGATGTTGAAAAGTTCTCCATGGGCTACAGAAAGAAAAACTTAAACATCAATTCAGCCACAAGATGTTTTTTCACAATTCTGTCATGCTTAAAATTTTTTCTAGGGCAACGGTGGCACAAAACGTGTGGTAGTAACCAACCAATGTCAGATTTGATTTAAGCCATACTACATGAGAGGGAACCTATAAGAGATATGGCTGGGTGATCAAGAGCCTAGAGACATAGGAAGAAAATACTTCTTGTCTTTTAAAAAGTAATAATATTGTGCTATACTCACATCAGTCCCTTATTCAGTCAGTTTTAGAGAAGCTTCCTTCTGTACCAGATGGGAAAAAAAAATACAGAAACCTACCACCAGTCATCACAGAAACATCTAGAGGCTTTGGAACACACAGCTCTAAATGGATGTTTGCCCAAATCTCCTCCTTACCTATCACCACAGAGTTCAGGGAACCCTCTTGAAAAGGAGATAAAAAAGCAGAATTTAAGAGCCATAGAGGATGGAAGACAGAGGGAAAACAAGGCCCTTTTGGTCAACTGAGCAAAGCTCATATGAGTTCGCTGATCATTAGGAGTGGGACTTTAAAGTGTTGGTTTATATCAGGTAACCACCTGATATAACTACCAAATTGGTTTAGTCACAAAATCATATTTCTAACAAAAGTGGTTTCATGTACTTCTCTTCATTCACATCACCATCAACATTTAGTGAAAACATTATCAGTATGTGTCAGGAAGTCAGGTAAGAAACTCAACCAGGGCCAGAACCTGAAAGCAGGAGCTGATGTAAAGGCCATGGAAGAGTACTTACTGCTTATTGAATTTATCTTTATAGCTTTTGAAGCCCGCTTTCTTATAGAATCCAAGACAACCAGCCCAGAGATGGTACTATCCACAATGGGCCAGGCCATCTTCCATCAGTCACTAACTATAGAAATGGAAGTTACAGATATATTTTCTCAATTGGTGCCCTCTCCATTCATATAACTTTAGCTTGTCTCAATTTGACTGAAAAAAAAAGGAAAGAAAAGAAAAGGAAAAGAAAAAGAAAAAGAAAAAGAAAAAGAAAAAGAAAAAGAAAAAGAAAAAGAAAAAGAAAAAGAAAAAGAAAAGAAGACTAGCCAAAAAAGTCACTGTTCTATCGCTGTGAAGAAACATCATGATCAAGGCAATTCTGATAAAAGAAAGCATTTAATAAGGTTTGCTTACTGTATCAGGAGTTTTGTCCATTTTTACCATTGGTGGGATTATGGCTATACACAAGTAACTGAGGGCTACATCCTGAGTCACAGGCTGAGAGAGAGAAAAAAAGTGAAAACCTGTGCCTGGATTGGGCATTTGAATCCTCAAAGCTCATCCCCAATGACACACTTCCTCCAAAAAGACTACACATACTCCAACAAGGCCAGACCTCTTAATCCTTCTAGTACTTCTCAAATAATGCCATCCCTTATGACTGAGTATTCAAATATATGAGCAAATACTTGAGTCCATGGGTACCATTATTATTCAAACCACTGTCGGTAACATAGTAAGGATTCTTTTAACACCTGTAACCTATGATTTTACATTAGTCAGCTTGAAATCTTGCTCAGTAAATATTCCTATCTCTTTATATAAAAGAAAAAAGAAGCAAAAACTGCACTTAAAAATCCATTAAATAATGTTAGTTCAGAACTCACCAAAATTGTATATGACTACTGTTGCTAAGACACTTAGGCACTTAAGAGCAATTATCTTGATAATTCCTGCAAATGGGTATGTTACCATTTTTCTAAGCACCAAGCTCACTAGCCATCTACTGTAATACCTGTGCCTAAACCTATGTTAAATTCTTTCTATAATAGATAAAATCACCTCAGCTTTAGAAACAATATTATTTTTATCAGTTCTCCCATTTTTATTTGACAGTGTAAGTTTACATTGACTATTTCTATAGTTAAAAATATTTTGTTGCCTGTGATTTTGTTAAGGTTTTGATTTATCCTACTAGCTTGAGTTCTTTAGAGGCAAGTCAAGATAAATACAAATGTGAAATTCTTTTGTTGCACAAGAAATTTGATGCATTATATATCTGACACACAGTATATACACTTTTGAGTATATTGTTATTGTTCTTATGTGTCCATGTCCCTAATTGGGAACCATTTATGACAGCACACATTCATCATCATTTTTCTTTCCTTTTGTTCATTGCCTCACCACTTCTGTTTCTAGAAGACTGTGAGCTGACAGCTAGTAAATGATGATTTTCCTGTAGTAAAACTGGGAAGAGACATCATGCCTTGTCTCTCCTGAGCTGAAATCAGTAATCTGCAAGCCTTAGGGTTAAAGCTATCAGTGTTTCTATTCTGTAAACCCTTAAAGCCCAAAAAGACTAGCAAGTTCTCCTCTCATGACTACTTGTGCAATTCAGAATTGACCTCCCTCTGAGGGTAAGAGGATTTATACAAGACAGCAAAATTTCCCCAAGCTCCAGAGACTTCTTACCCTTCCTTAGAATCCTCATTTGCTATTACCTAGTTTCAAGAGAAAAGTGAGTTTTAATTCCCAGTTCCATCCTTAGGATATAACAAAAAGGCTACTGCTTCCATTCAGAGCCCACCTGTGTGATGTTCTTGAAAGCTATGCTTGTGGCTGGATTACAGTTCAGTCTATTGGTATGTACATTTACATAGGTAGGTCACCATATATTCAGAACCTTTATTTTTGCCCCTTAATCCATCATACTTTTTACCCCAAAGCCATATAATCCCTAATGAGTTTAAAATAAGTCAAAATGACTAGAGTTTATGAGTCTTAATTAAGAAATATTATTTCTTTTTCTCACTTCTTGTCTTAATTATCAATTATCATTCTGTTCATCTTAAACTTAGGTATTTTTTAAAATATTGAAAAATATATTCTTCTCTTATATGATATATCCCGATACAGCTTACTCCCATCCACTACTTTCTGCCCTCCCTTCACCATTCCTCTGTCCTGGATCCATTCCCTATCCATCCCTTCAAAACAGATCAGGCCACCAAGAGACAACTAGAAAATACTACAAAACAAAATACAATAAGCCAAGGTAAAAAGGACTTTACAATAAAGCTGGGCAAAGTAACCCAATAGGAGGAAAGGAGTCCCAAGAGAGGGAAAAAGAGTTAGACATGCATCTACTACCACTGTCAGGAGTCCCACAAAAAGAAAACAAGCTAAAAACCAAAGGACCTAGTGCAGAACCATGAAGGCTCTGTGCTTGCTTCTTCAGTCTTTGTGAGCCCATATGCTCCCTGCTTAGCTGGTTCAGTGGTCTGTGTTGCTTTGATGTCCTCCAACTCCTCTGACTCCTAAACCTTTCTACCTCACCTTCCCTGGGGTTTCTTGAGCTCTGAGAGGAGGGACCAGATGCAGACTGCCAATTAAGACTTTCTCTTGATGGCCTAGTAGGCCATCAATGGGAGGAGAGGCCCTTGGTCTTGCGAAGATCATATGCCCCAATACAAGGGAATGACAGGGCCAGGAAGCAGGTGTGGGTGGGTTGGGGAGTAGGGTGTGGGGAGGATATAGGGGACTTTGGGGATAACATTTGAAATGTAAATGAAGAAAATATCTAATAAAATGTATTTTTAAAGTCTCTCTCTATCCCTCCCTCTCTCCCTCTCTCTCCCTCTCTCCCTCCCTCCCTCTCTCCCTCTCTCTCTCCCTCCCTCTCCCCACTTTCTCTCACATATCTGACTACTAGTCTCTGCATCAGGTCCTGTGTGCCACAGAAGAAAGACTCACTGATAACTGGACAAGACACTGATCTATAAGTATATCAGAATGTCATTAGAAATGATTTCACTGATATCACCCCTCCCCTCCTTTTTTAAAGACCAAACATTTTTGGGTCTACCCTAGGTATCTAAATTCTGGCCTATCCAGTTTTCAGTTCCTGGAATTCCAAGCAATATCAGGCATAGACTGCCTCTCATAGTGAAGCACTCAAGTTAAATCAGATATTGGTTGGTCACAAGTTCTACACCAATGTCAGGACAACACATTTTGCAGGTGGGATAAAATATAGGTGGAGAGTTGGTGACTAGATTGGAGTCCATGTTTTACTTTCAGTATCCTGAAGGGTATCTTCTAGCACAAAAAAAGGGTAAGAATGTAGAAATAAAGACTCCAACCTTATAGCAGATTAACCTCTCCATGTTCAATGAACTGAGTGGATGTCGGCCTTAGTACTAGGGTCCTGCTGTCATATTGTAGAGAGCAATCCCTTGCCTTAGCATCAACCTATATTTTTAAGAATCTCCACGAGACACGCTTGGCCAACAGATTAACCAAATGCTACCCAATTCCACTACTGGAAACTTTGCCTGTCTACAAGAGATAGACAGTTAAGACTGTATCCACTTTTACTAGGTATCATTACTAGAATCACCCTCACAAATTCCAGAAAGTTTACACTGCTCAGAATTATCTCACCAACCTCTAAATGCCCCCTAATTCCAGCTGCCTGTCCCTGCACTCTCCCTCTCTGGGCATCCCACTTTTCCCCACCTGATTCCTCCAGCTCCATTCTGCATCTGCCACTAATTCTACTCACAAAATCTATTCTACTTTCCCTTCCCAAGGAGAGCCACAGAGCCACCCTCTTTTAACTAATCTCTCTGGGTCTATTGATTGTATTGTCCTAATCAATTACTTAACAGCTAATGTCCACTTATAAGTAAGTACATATCATATTTGTCTTTATATGTTTGGGTTATATCACTCAGGATGATTTTTTTTCTAGTTCCATCCATTTGCCTGAAAATTTCATGATGTCATTGTTTTTAACAGCTGAGTAATATTACATATTATTGTAAATATACCTCATTTTCTTTACCCATTTTATGGTCAAGGGACATCTAACTTATTTCCAGTTTCTGGCTTCTATAAATAAAGCTACAATGAACATAGTTGAACAAATGTTCTTGTGTTAGGATGAAGTATCCTTTGTATATATGCCAAAGAGTGGTATAGCTGGATCTTGGATTAATCAATTCCCAATTTTCTGAAGCACCACCATATTCATTTCTATGGTGACTAAACCCATTTGCACTATCACTGGTAATGGAGAACTGTTTCACTTGTTCCACATCCTTGTCAACATGAGCTGTGATTTGTGTTATTGATTTTAGCGATTCCAACAGGTAAAAGATGGAATCCCTAAAAAAGTTTTTCTGGATGGCTAAGGATTTTTCTGTTTCTATCTCTACAAAAATTTTTCCTTTGATTGTTTGGTTTTTGATATCTTGTTTGTTGAGCTCTTTAGATATTTTGGAAATCAGTTTTCTTTTGGATATGGAGTTGGTAGAAATAATTTCTCATTTTATCAGAAGCTCATTTGTCCAATTGATAGTGTGTTTAATACAGAAGTTTTTAGGTTTCTTGAGGTCCTATTTATTTTTTTTAAATTTTTAATATTTTTTATTACATATTTTCCTCAATTACATTTCCAATGCTATCCCAAAAGTCCCCCATAGCGCCCCCCACTTCCCTACCCACCCATTCCCATTCTTTTGGCCCTGGCATTCCCCTATATTGGGGCATATAAAGTTTGCAAGTCCAATGGGCCTCTCTTTCCATTGATGGCCGACTAGGCCATCTTTCGATACACATGCAGCTAGAGACAAGAGCTCTGGGGTTCTGGTTAGTACATCATGTTGTTCCAACAATAGGGTTGCAGATCCCTTTAGCTCCTTGGGTACTTTCTCTAGCTTCTCCATTGGGAGCCCTGTGATACATCCAATAGCTGACTGTGAACATCCACTCCTGTGTTTGCTAGGCCCCGGCATCGTCTCACAAGAGACAGCTATATTTGGGTCCTTTCAGCAAAATCTTGCTAGTGTATGCAATGGTGTCAGCGTTTAGAAGCTGCTTATGGGATGGATGCCTGGATACGGCAGTCTCTAAATGGTCCATCCTTTCATCACAGCTCCAAACTTTGTCTCTGTAACTCCTTCCCTGGGTGTTTTGTTCCCAGTTCTAAGAAGGGGCATATTGTCCACATTTTGGTCTTCATTCTTCTTGAGTTTCATGCGTTTAGCAAATTGTATCTTATATCTTGGGTATCCTAAGTTTTGGGCTAATATCCAATTATCAGTGAATACATATTGTGTGAGTTCCTTTGTGATTGTGTTACCTCACTCAAGATGATGCCCTCCAGGTCCATCCATTTGGCTAGGAATTTCATCAATTCATTCTTTTTAATAGCTGAGTAGTACTCCATTGTGTAAATGTACCATAATTTCTGTATCCATTCCTCTGTTGAGGGACATCTGGGTTCTTTCCAGCTTCTGGCTATTATAAATAGGTCTGCCATGAACATAGTGGAGCATGTGTCCTTCTTACCGGTTGGGACATCTTGTGGATATATGCCCAGGAGAGGTATTGCTGGATCCTCCGGTAGTACTGTGTCCAATTTTCTGAGGAACCGCCAGACTGATTTCCAGAGTGGTTGTACAAGCTTGCAATCCCACCAACAATGGAGGAGTGTTCCTCTTTCTCCACATCCTCGCCAGCATCTGCTGTCACCTGAATTTTTGATCTTAGCCATTCTGACTGGTGTGAGGTGGAATCTCAGGGTTGTTTTGATTTGCATTTCCCTGATGATTAAGGATGTTGAACATTTTTTCAGGTGCTTCTCTGCCATTCGGTATTCCTCAGGTGAGAATTCTTTGTTCAGTTCTGAGCCCCATTTTTAATGGGGTTTTTTGACTTTCTGGAGTCCACCTTCTTGAGTTCTTTATATATATTGGATATTAGTCCCTTATCTGATTTAGGATAGGTAAAGATCCTTTCCCAATCTATTGGTGGTTTTTTTGTCTTATTGATGGTGTCTTTTGCCTTGCAGAAGCTTTGCAGTTTCATGAGGTCCCACTTGTCAATTCTCGATCTTACAACACAAGCCATTGCTGTTCTATTCAAGAATTTTTCCCCTGTGCCCATATCTTCAAGGCTTTTCCCCACTTTCTCCTCTATAAGTTTCAGTGTCTCTGGTTTTATGTGAAGTTCCTTGATCCACTTAGACTTGACCTTAGTACAAGGAGATAGGAATGGATCGATTCGCATTCCTCTACATGTTAACAACCAGTTGTGCCAGCACCATTTGTTGAAAATGCTGTCTTTCTTCCACTGGATGGTTTTAGCTCCCTTGTCGAAGATCAAGTGACCATAGGTGTGTGGGTTCATTTCTGGGTCTTCAATTCTATTCCATTGGTCTATTTGTATGTCACTATACCAGTACCACACAGTTTTTATCACAATTGCTCTGTAGTAAAGCTTTAGGTCAGGCACAGTGATTCCACCAGAGGTTCTTTTATCCTTGAGAAGAGTTTTTGCTATCCTAGGTTTTTTGTTATTCCAGATGAATTTGCAGATTGCACTTTCTAATTAGTTGAAGAACTGAGTTGGAATTTTGATGGGGATTGCACTGAATCTGTAGATTGCTTTTGTCAAGATAGCCATTTTTACAATATTGATCCTGCCAATCCATGAGCATGGGAGATCTTTCCATCAGAAGACTGAGATCTTCTTTAATTTCTTTCTTCAGAGACTTGAAGTTTTTATTATACAGATCTTTCACTTCGTTAGTTAGAGTCACGCCAAGATATTTTATATTATTTGTGACTATTGAGAAGGGTGTTGTTTCCCTAATTTCTTTCTCAGCCTGTTTATTCTTTGTGTAGAGAAAGGCCGTTGATTTGTTTGAGTTAATTTTATATCCAGCTACTTCACTGAAGCTGTTTATCAGGTGTAGGAGTTCTCTGTTGGAATTTTTAGGGTCACTTATATATACTATCATATCATCTGCAAAAAGTGATATTTTGACTTCATCTTTTCCAATTTGTATCCCTTTGATCTCCTTTTGTTGTCGAATTGCTCTGGCTAGAACTTCAAGTACAATATTGAATAGGTATGGAGAAAGTGGACAGCCTTGTCTGGTCCCTGATTTTAGAGGGATTGCTTCAAGCTTCTCACAATTTACTTTGATGTTGGCTACTGGTTTGCTGTAGATTGCTTTTATCATGTTTAGGTATGGGCCTTGAATTCCTGATCTTTCCAAGACTTTTATCATGAATGGGTGTTGGATCTTGTCAAATGCTTTTTCCGCATCTAACGAGATGACCATGTGGTTTTTGTCTTTGAGTTTGTTTATATACTGGATTACGTTGATGGATTTCCGTATATTGAACCATCCCTGCATCCCTGGGATGAAACCTACTTGGTCAGGATGGATTTTTAATCTTAGTGCCTGTTCTGTTCACAAAATCAACTCTAATATCAATGTATCCAACATTACTCTCCAGTTTCTCTTCTATCAGATTCAAAGTTCTGGTTTCATGGTAAGGTCTTTGATCCATTTAAACTTCAATTTCTTGAAGGATGATAAACATGGATCTATTTGCATTATTCTACTTACAGACTTATTATTTGATTAGAACCATTTGTTGAATATGTTATTTTATCCAGTGTGTATTTCTGGCTTCTTTATCAAATATCATGTCTATATATAGATATATGGATTTGAGTCTGGTTTGATTGAACATATTTGCTTTTATGATAATATCACATGGATTTTATTCCTAGAGCTCTGAGGTAAAACTTGAAGTCAGAGATGATGATACCTCCAGCAGTTTGTTTTTTTTTTTAATTGTTCAGGATTGTTCTAGTAACCCTAAGTTTTCTGTTTTTCCACGTGATGTTGAGAATTTCACTTTCAAGATTGGTGTTGCATTGGTATTTTGATGGGAATTGCACTGAAACTGTAGATTGCTTTTTGTAAAATGGCCATTTTTACTAGTTTAATTCTACCAATCCATGAGTATGGGAGTTCCATCTTTTCATACTTCTTCCAATTTCTTTCTTCAAAAACTTGAACTTTTTTCATACAAGTCTTTTAGTTGTCTGATTAGATTTATCCACAAGATAAATTTTGAAAAGTGTTACCCTGATTTCTTTCTCAGTCTGTCATTTGTATATAGGAGGGCTACTGATATGCTTTTAGTTAATCTTGTATCCAGCTGTTTTGCAGCATGTTTATCAACTGTAGTAGTTCCCTGGTAGAATTTTTTGGGTCATTTATGTATACTAGCACATTATCTGCAAGTTATGTTATGTTTCTTTGACTTCGGCCTTCCCAATTTTTATTGCTTTGATTTCTTTGCTTCTGTTAATGCTATAGCTAAAACTTCAAGTGTTATACTGAATAGCTATGGAGAGAGTGAGCAAGTATGTCTTGTTCCGGATTTTAATCTAATTACTTTATATTTCTCTCCATTTAATTTGATGTTGGTCTCAAGCTTCCTGTTAAACAATTTTATTATATTTAGATATATTTGTAGTCCCACTTTTTCTATATTTTTATCACAAAATGGTATTTTAAATGTATATCTTTAGACTCCATTCTATATATCTTAGATAAGAAAATATCACCTCTCAGAATGTAAAAGCATATCTGGTAAAGGTGCCATGGTCTCTGAGCCTACAAAATGTCATGAAATATAAAAGGATGAACTTCCATGATGATCACATACATATTGTCTCATATGAAGATGAAATAAGTCAACATTAAGAAAAACAAAATTTCTGAAAACAATTTTATTAGAATGCCAATGGCTGAAAGTATCTTAAAGTCCATATAAACAAAAAACCTTACATCCCACAGGAAGCATATAGTATTTCTGAAAGTGACTTATTCAAAGTTTCTTATCAATATATTTTTATAATATATTAAATAAAAAAGTTATTTTTCCCCAAAATTGAGCTAATTCATTTAGCATATGTTATACAACATTTAAAATATATGGAAAATAGCAGTAAGGGGTTCTTACATATACAAAAAAAAATAAAAAATAAAAAACTATAACAATTTGGCCTGGTAAATAAAACAATCACAATACATAAGGAAAACAAATCAATGTTATAAATTTTGAATAGTTATCATAGCTAGTTTTTTTTTTCTATGAAAAAAAGTAGATCATGCTATCTACAAACTAATATTTGGAATTGAGGCTCCTATATGAATCACAGAGTATCTCTCTAGTTGAATTGTAAAAAGGCTGTATGTCACTGATTATTTATTTCAGAGATTATTTACCATTATACTAATCATAATAAAATTCGAATAGCAAGGTAATACAAAACTCTACATTGTTCCTATGGTATTGTTAAAACAATTGTCTATATTGTTAAGTAATAGCAATAAGCATAGTTAAGCTTATATAGCCGGTTATGTTTCCATTATTAGGCATGCTCTAATTGAGCAGTCCTTGAGTCCAAGTGATATTGGTTACCACCCAGGAATGAATGTCTGTCACTATTGTACATTTAGGAATATTATTCCATGTTTCACGGTGGCTGTTTAACTTCATAGGCATTTTATTTGCATGATTGTATGGGTTATTTTCTTCCTTTGGACACTAGTATGGCATTTTCTGGTACCACAAAAGCTAGATCTCAGGGAGGAAACTTTCAGGTCAGAACCAGATTGGCTTCTCCCTGAACTTTATCCAACATATATGACTTTTGGATAAGTTTATCCAGAAACATTTTGAAAATATTCTTATACGCAGGTAGTTTGAGCAGATGGGGAAATATTTGTTTGTGTCACTATTTTAATCTGGCTATGGAATGCTTTCAATTATGAATTTATTACAATAAAATGACTTTTAAAAATATTCTGACATATGATATGTTTATTATTTTTTAAGGTTCTTATTGTATTTTATTGGAGCTCTGATAACTAGAATTTCTCACTTATTTTTCACTTTTAATAAGTAAAAGTGAATTTTGATACTATTTAGCTGAAATAATAAACTACTAAAAGCTTTTGTGGTAAATATATTTGAAATATTTAAAAACTTTTAGTATGAATGAAATATTATTATCAAAAACATATCAGGGGCTGACATAATTTGATATGTTCTGATATTTAGAATTTAGCTAAAAAACTAACAGCAAATTAACAAAAACTTACATGACCTCTCTACATATTATATAGATTAAAGAAATAATTCTTCTCATAAGTCAAAACTGAACTAGATTTTATGGCTGAGGGAAACCTGTGAGATAGTTAATTTTTTTTTATTTCCCCAAAGAAGAAACTGAGACTAAAGATAGAATCTGAGACAGAATGAAAAATATCAATTTTAAAACCAAAGTATCTAACCTCCTATAATGGAGGGGCAAAAAGAACAGAATAGGATGGCCAAGAAACAAGACTCTTCCTTATTGAATCTTGACCTTGTGGAAGGAGATAAGTTCTCACTAGAAAGCAACAACTTGAGTAAAGACCATGAATAGAAATTTAACAATAAAGGAACAGCTCCATCGTTTCACAAGGACATTTGCTCAACTATGTTCATAGCAGCTTTATTCATATAGCCTGACACTGGAAACAACCCTGATGTCCCTCAACCAAAATGGATAAATAAAATGTGATACATTTATACAATGGAATATTTCTCAGCTGTTAAAAACAATGACTTCATGGAATTTGCATGCAAATAGATGGGACTGAGTGAGTTACAAAAAGATTACCATGATATCTATTTACTTATAAGTGGATATTAGCCTTAAAGGACAGGATAATCATGCTACAATCAACAGACCCAAAGAAGCTAAGTAACAAGAAGAGACCAAGGGAATGTTCAAATATCACTGAGAAGGTAAAATAGAATAGACATCAGGGGTGGATGGATTGAGGGAACTGGGGAGGGGAGGGGTTAGAGAAATGTGCTGAATGAATCAAGTGGAGGAAGAACAGGGGGAGAGAAAACTGGGATGGGGGCATCTCTGGGACAATCTAGAAACCTAGAACAATGGAAACTCCCAGGAATCCATGAGGGGGTAAGACTAAGCTAAGACTCCTGACAATGGGGAATATCAAACCAGAATCTCCTATAAGTCCAGAAAGGACTTAAAATTGAGGGACCAGGACACCAACACAGCCACAACACCTTAGACTTACAATTTGTCCTACCTATAAGATGTTCAGAGTAAAAATGGAGCAGAAATTAAGGAATGACCAAACAATGATCCATGCCTAACTTGAGATCTATGCTATGGGAGATAGCTAACACCTGACATTATTAACGGGATTCTGCTATACTTGCAGACAGGAGCCTAGCATGACTGTCATTTGAAAGGTTTCACTCACCAGTTGATAGAAACAGATGCAGAGACCCATAGCCAAACATTAAGAGTAGCTTGGGGAACCCTATGAAAGCAGGAGGGAGGTGGAGCAATTAAATGAGCAAGAGGAGGCCAAGGATACCACAAAAAAATCTACAGAGTTAACTAAACATTGGCCCATACGGGGTTCACCCAGAGACTGAACAACCAAATATAGTATATGCATGGAAGGGACCTCTGTCCTTGTTACATGTAACAGTTTTGTGTCTAGTTCTTCCTGTGGCACTCCTAACAACAGGAACAGGGGCTGCATCTGACTTTGTTGCCCACCTTTGGATCTATTTTCCTTAACCTGGCTGCCTGATCTAGCCACAGTAGGAGAAGATGGCTATAGTCCAGTTGTAACTTGATATGTCAAGACAGGTTGATATCCATGGTGGAGCCTCCCCTTTTTTAATTAGATATTTACATTTATATTTCAAATGTTGGCCCCTTTACTTCTTTCCCCTCTGAAAACCCTCTATCCCTTCCCCCTCCTCCTGCTCATCAACCTGCCCCCACCTGCTTTCTGATCCTGGCATTTCCTTACACTGGGATATAGAGCCTTCACAGGACCAAGGGCCTCTCTTCCCATTGATGACTAACTAGGCCATCCTCTGTTACATATGCAGCTAGAGCCATGAGTCCCACCATGTGTACTCTTTGGTCGGTGATTTAGTCCCTGGGAGCACTGGGAGCACTGGTTAGTTCATATTGTTGTTCCTCCTATGGGGCTGCAAGCTCCTTCAGCTCCTTCAATCCTTCTCTAGCCCCTTCATTGGGGACCCTGTGCTCAGTCTAATAGTAGGCTGTGAGGATCCTCCACTGTGTTCATTGCAGCCTTAATTTATAATAGTATTTATAATAGCCAGGGGCTGGAAAGAACCCAGATGTCCCTCAACAGAGGAATGAATACAGAAAATGTGGTACATTTACACAGTGGAGTACTACACAGCTATTAAAAGCAATGAATTTATGAAATTCTTAGGCAAATGGATGAAACTAGAAAATATCATCCTGAGTGAGGTAACCCAATCACAAAATGGTATGTACTCACTGATAAGTGGCTATTAGCTCAGAAGCTCGGAATACCCAAAGTAAAATTCACAAATCACATGAAACTCAAGAAGAAGGAAGGTCAAAGTGTGGATTCTTCGATCTTTCTTAGAAGGGGAACAAAATACCCATAGAAGGAGTTACAGAGACAAAATGTGGACCAGAGACTGAAGGAATGACCATCCAGGGACTGCCCCACATGGGGATCCATCCCATGTACAATCACCAAACCCAGACACTTTTGTAGATGCCAACAAGTGCTTACTGATAGGGTCCTCCCCTTCTTAAGGATAAAAAGAGGACAAGGAGGATGGGGGGAGGTGAAGTGAGAGGGCAAAGTGGAAGGAGAGGAAGATTTAATTGGGATGTACAATATATTTTTATAAATTATTTGTAAAATGGTGATGAAGACACCAAGTTTGCAAAGTGAAACACAGAGATTTATCCTGGTATAAAGCTCTCTTTTAAAATAGACTCTAGATAAAGCCTATACTAAGTTTAAAAATGTAATTTAAAATCGTTTTTTTTTTCTTGGAATTGGGAATACAGGTTCTTCCTTTATTAATTTTTATTAGATATTTTCTTCATTTACATACCAAATGCTATCCCAAAAGTCCCCTATATCCTCCCCTTGCCCTGCTCCCCAACCCACCCACTACAGATTCCTGGCCCTGGTATTCCCTTGTACTGGGGCATATAATCTTCACAAAGAAAGCCTTTCAAAACAACCAATGTTATGCTGAGGTTAATTTATCTAGGAAATCAATAATTTATTCACAATGTGAAAAATATCCATATTGGACCAAACACCTACAAATCAACTAAAAATGGATATTCTGGTTTGGCAACTCAGCCCAGTCTTCATCTTCTCTGCCATCTTTTATTATTTGAAGCTAGGTCTTTGGAACTTTCATTTCTAGCTGGAATTTATTTGTCAGCTTGCTGCTGTGTATGCTGATCAACACAGCATTCAGACAGGTCTGGAGAAAAGGTACATCTCTGTCTCTGTCCTTATCACCCACATAACCTCTCAGCAGTATTTCCTCCATCAGTAACTGGTGACCATCTGCAGGTTTCTTCAGCTCTTTCAGAAAAAGCTTCATTACACCCTTGCAGGAATTGCCAACAGATTCTCAGGCAGTGCCTGTTCTATGTGGCTGAACAACATGAATTATCCCCAAATCATAAAATGTCTGTACCTTCTGTTGATGTTCAGTGGATCAACCTCGTTAGACCACTTTATGAAGCCCCTCACTTCACCAATCTGTGGGTACTGTGTGGCTGTGTGTCTGTCTCACTGCTGAGGTGCCAGAGTATTGCGGGCAAGTTGTTCTTTAGGTCAAAGTGAGCCTTAATGAAAGAGATGATCCTTGCTTGTCCAAACAGTTTTATTTGATAGTGAATGTAAATTCATATACCCTACTCAGTGGGAACAAAGTATTAAATACCTTTTGTGGGAAGGAATGCCCAGGAAGGGAAGCACAGTGGCTGAACACTAGGGGGTCTATCTATCTAGATTACCCATGTGGAGAATTGCAGGTTTTTATGCTAAGTGACTGATTGTTTTGGTCCTCTCAGTGAGGTGTCATGGTTATGTGTTCCAGATCAGGTAGCTTGGTAGGGAGATAGCTCCATTACTGCCATTCTCAAGTCTAAGATTCCCTGTCAACCTTACTAGTTCTTCTGGCTGGAGACATAGTCCACTTGCCACACAGGCTACACATTTTTTAAAAACATGTACAGAAAATGTGACAGAAATAGTGGGGAGCTGTGGGGAACTCGACAAATACACTATATGTAAAAAATCTGCAAGGGGTTAATCACAACATTCATTACAAATAGTCAGGTAAGTTATGTAAATGGAACAATTTTGAGTATGAAACTCTGCATGAGACAGCATATATGACAGTTGATAAAAGCAGTAGAAATGGAAATTCCTGTCTAAAAAATTTATACCATTCTTTATCTAGCACTTCATTTCTATAACAACTTTAGGTGCCTAATCTTATAGTCTTATTTGAAGGGCCACTTGGATCTCCATGTAAGAATCTCAATCTCTAGAACCGAAATAAGGATCCAACCAAAACCTGGAGCATCTCTATCCAAGCATGTTCCACATATCCACATTTCATAATTTTCTCTCACTTATCTAAGACCATCACTGGAGTCTGGTTGAGCACGGTCTTTATCCTGTAGAAATCAGAAAGCATGAAACACATTATACAGCATTAATTCAATATGTTAGACAAGAGTGGAGGTAAAAAACTTGATGACACTCAAAAACATGCAACATGATCATTTAAGATAGGTGAATCTTAAATATCACGGTGATTTTGATGTGAGCACAACGCTGGCCATGGAGATTCTGTCATATTCGAGATAAAACCTATGAATGTATAAATCAAGTGATAGCTTTTATGATCAAAAGACAAAGTAGGCCATCGTGGATATCAGACAGTACGATGTGCTCAATAACTGATTATTCAAAGCATGCATCAAAATTTTGTTTGATAAATCTAATCAAACATGGTGTTATATAAAAACATTGATTTACTCCTAAATAAAGTTTTAAGTTGCTTGGTTCTGGGACTCCACCGAAAACCTACGAATAATAGAAGTGGATGAGAATGAAGATTTTCACCTCAAAGGACCAGCAAATATCTTCAACAAAATTATAGAAGAAAACTTCCCAAACCTAAAGAAAGACATGCCCATGAACATACAAGAAGCCTACAGAACTCCAAATAGACTGGACCAGAAAAGAAATTCCTCCCGACACATAAAAATCAGAACAACAAATGCACTAAATAAAGATAGAATACTAAAAGCAGTAAGGAAAAAAGGTCACATAACATATAAAGGCAAGCCTATTAGAATTACACCAGATTTTTCACCAGAGACTATGAAAGCCAGAAGAGCCTGGACAGATGTTATACAGACGCTAAGAGAACACAAATTCCAGCCCAGGCTACTATACCCAGCCAAACTCTCAATTACCATAGATGGAGAAACCAAAGTATTCCATGACAAAACCAAATTCACACATTATCTTTCCACAAATCCAGCCCTTTAAAGGATAATAACAGAAAAAATCCAATACAAGAACAGAAACCACATCCTACAAAAAGCAAGAAGGTAATCCCTCAACAAACTTAAAAGAAGACAGCCACAAGAGCAAAACGCCAACTTTAACAACAAAATGTCAGGAAGCAACAATTACCTTTACTTAATATCTCTAAATATCAATGGGCTCAACTCCCCAATAAAAAGACACAGACTAACAGACTGGCTACACAAACAGGAACCAACATTTTGCTGCTTACAGGCAACTCAACTCAGAGAAAAAGATAGATATTACCTCAGAATGAAAGTCTGGAAAACAATTTTCCAAGCAAATGGTATGAAGAAACAAGCTGGAGTATCCATTCTAATATCTAATAAAATTGACTTCCAAACCAAAGTCATCAAAAAAAGACAAGGAGGGGCACTTCATACACAACAAAGGTAAAATCCTCCAAGATGAACTATCAATTATGAATATCTATGCTCCAAATACAAGGGCAGCCACATTCATTAAAGATACTTTAGTAAAGCTCAAAGCACACATTGCACCTCACACAATAATAGTGGAAGACTTCAACACACCACATTCTCCAATGGACAGATCATGGAAACAGAACGTAAATAGGGACACAGTGAAACTAACAGAAATTATGAAACAGATGGGTTTAACAGATATCTACAGAACATTTTATCCTAAAACAAAAGGATATACCTTCTTCTCAGCACCTCATGGTACCTTCTCCAAAATTGACCACATAATTGGTCAAAAAACAAGCCTTAACAGATACAAAAATGTTGAAATTGTCCCATGCAATCTATCAGATCACCATGGACTAAGGATGATTTTCAATAACAAAATAAATAATAGAAAGCCAACATTCACATGGAAACTGAACAACACTCTTCTCAATGATACCTTGGTCAAAGAAGGAATACAGAAAGAAATTGAGGACTTTTTGGAGTTTAATGAAAATGAAGTCACAACATACCCAAACTTATGGGACAAAATGAAAGCATTTCTAAGAGGGAAACACATAGCTCTGAGTGCCTTCAAAAAGAACCTAGAGAAAACACATATTAGCAGCTTGACAACACACCTAAAAGCTCTAGAACAAAATGAAGGAAATCACCCAAGAGGAGTAGATGGCAGGAAATAATCAAACTCAGGGGCGAAATCAACCAAGTAGAAACAAGACGAACTATTCAAAGAATCAACCAATCGAGGATCTGGTTCTTTGAGAAAATCAACAAGATAGATAAAACCTTAGCCAGACTCACTAAAGGACACAGGGAAAGCATTCTAATTAACAAAATCAGAAATGAAAAGAGAGATATAACGACAGATCCTGAAGAAATCCAAAACACCATCAGATCCTTCTGCAAAAGGCTATACTCAACAAAACTGGAGAACTTGGAGGGAATGGACAAGTTTCTAGACAGATAAGAGGTACCAAAGTTAAATCAAGATCAGGTTAATGATCTAAACAGTCCTATATCCCCTAAAGATATAGAAGCAGTCATTAATAGTCTCCCAACCATAAAAAGCCCAGGACCAGATGGGTTCAGTGCAGAGTTCTATCAGACCTTCAAAGAAGATCTAATCCCAGTTCTTCACAAACTATTCCACAAAATAGAAACCGAAGGTTCCCTACCCAACTCATTCTATGAAGCCACAATTACACTGATACCTAAACCACAAAAACACCCAACAAAGATAGAGAACTTCAGACCAATTTCCCTTATCAATATCGATGCAAAAATCCTCAATAAAGTTCTTGCTAACCGAATCCAAGAACACATCAAAACAATCATCCAACCTGACCAAGTAGGTTTCATCCCAGGGATGCAGGGATGGTTCAATGTACAGATATTTATCAATGTAATCCAGTACATAAACAAACTCAAAGACAAAAACCACATGAAAATCTCGTTAGAAGTGGAGAAAGCATTTGACAAAATCTAACACCCATTCATGATAAAAGTCTTGGAAAGATCAGGAATTCAAGGCCCATACCTAAACATGATAAAAACAATCTACAGCAAACCAATAGCCAACATCAAAGTAAATGGTGAGAAGCTTGAAGCAATCCCACTAAAATCAGGGACTAGACAAGGCTGTCCACTCTCTTTTCTTTTTTTTTTTTTTAAGACACTCCAGAAGAGGGCGCCAGATCTTGTTACGGATGGTTGTGAGCCACCATGTGGTTGCTGGGATTTGAACTCTGGACCTTTGGAAGAGCAATCGGGTGCTCTTACCCGCTGAGCCATCTCACCAGCCCCATCCACTCTCTTCCTACCTATTCAACATTGCACTTGAAGTCCTAGCTAGAGCAATTAGACAACAATAGGAGATCAAGGGGATACAAATTGGAAAAGAAGAAGTCAAAATATCACTTTTTGCAGACGATATGATAGTATACATAAGTGACCCTAAAAAGTCCACCAGAGAACTACTAAACCTGATAAAAAGCTTTGGTGAAGTCGCTGGATATAAAATTAACTCAAACAAGTCAATGGCCTTTCTCTACACAAAGAATATACAGAGAGAGAAATTAGGGAAACAACACCCTTCTCAATAATCACAAATAATATAAAATATCTTGGCGTGACTCTAACTAAGGAAGTGAAAGATCTGTATGATAATAACTTCAAGTCTCTGAAGAAAGAAATTAAAGAAGATCTCAGAAGATGGAAAGATCTCCGATGCTCATGGATTGGCAGGATCAACATTGTAAAAATGGCTATCTTGCCAAAAGCAATCTACAGATTCAATGCAATCCCCATCAAAATTCCAACTCAGTTCTTCAACGAATTAGAAAGTGCAATCTCCAAATTCATCTGGAATAACAAAAAACCTAGGATAGCAAAAACTCTTCTCATGGATAAAAGTACCTCTGGTGGAATCACCATGCCTGACCTAAAGCTCTACTACAGAGCAATTGTGATAAAAACTGCATGGTACTGGTATAGTGACAGACAAGTAGACCAATGGAATAGAGTTGAAGACCCAGAAATGAACCCAGACACCTACGGTCACTTGATCATCAACAAGGGAGCTAAAACCATCCAGTGGAAAAAAGACAGCATTTTCAACAAATGGTGCTGGCACAACTGGTTGTTATCATGTAGAAGAATGCGAATTGATCCATTCCTATCTCCTTGTACTAAGGTCAAATCTAAGTGGATCAAGGAACTTCACATAAAGCCAGAGACACTGAAACTAATAGAAGAGAAAGTAGGGAAAAGCCTTGAAGATCTGGGTACAGGGGAAAATTTCCTGAATAGAACAGCAATGGCTTGTGTAGTAAGATCAAGAATCAATAAACGGGACCTCATAAAGTTGCAAAGCTTCTGCAAGGCAAAAGACACCCTCAACAAGACAAAAAGCCCACCAACAGATTGGGAAAGGATCTTTACCTATCCTAAATCAGATAGGGGACTATTATCCAATATATATAAAGAACTCAAGAAGGTGGAAACCAGAAAATCAAATAACCCCATTAAAAATGGGGCTCAGAGCTGAACAAAGAATTCTCACCTGAGGAATACCGAATGGCAGAGAAGCACCTGAAAAAATGTTCAACATCCTTAATCATCAGGGAAATGCAAATCAAAACAACCCTGAGATTCCACCTCACACCAGTCAGAATGGCTAAGATCAAAAATTCAGGTGACAGCAGATGCTGGAAAGGATGTGGAGAAAGAGGAACACTCCTCCATTGTTGGTGGGATTGCAAGCTTTTACAACCACTCTGGAAATCAGTCTGGCAGTTCCTCAGAATATTGGACATAGTAATACCAGAGGATCCTGCAATACCTCTCCTGGGTATATATCCAGAAGATGTACCAACCGGTAAGAAGGACACATGCTCCACTATGTTCATAGCAGCCTTATTTATAATAGCCAGAAGCTGGAAAGAGCCCAGATGCCCCTCAACAGAGGAATGGATACAGAAAATGTGGTACATCTACACAACGGAGTACTACTCAGCTATTAAAAAGAATGAATTTATGAAATTTTTAGGCAAATGGATGGACCTGGAGGGCATCATCCTGAGTGAGGTAACCCAATCACAAAGGAACTTATGCAATATGTACTCACTGATAAGTGGATATTAGCCTAGAAATTTAGGATACCCAAGATATAAGATACAAGTTACTAAACGCATGAATCTCAAGAAGAAGGAAGCCCAAAGTGTGGACACTTTGCCCCTTCTTAGAATTGGGAACAAAACACACATAGAAGGAGTTACAGAGACAATGTTTGGAGCTGTGATGAAAGGATGGACCATCTAGAGACTGCCATATCTGGGGATCCATCCCATAATCAGCTTCCAAATGCTGACACCATTGCACACACTAGCAAGATTTTGCTGAAAGGACCCAGATATAGCTTTCTCTCGTGAGACTATGCCGGGGTCTAACAAACACAGAAGTGTATACTCACAGTCAGCTATTGAATGGATCACAGGGCCCCCAATGGAGGAGCTAGAGAAAGTTCCCTAGGAGCTAAAGGGATCTTCAACCCTATAGGTGGAACAACATTATGAACTAATTAGTACCCCTGAGCTCTTGACTCTAGCTGCATATGTATCAAAAGATGGCATAGTTGGCCATCACTGGAAAGAAAGGCCAATTGGACGTGCAAACTTTATATGCCCCAGTACAGGGGAATGCCAGGGCCAAAAAGTGGGAGCGGATGGGTAGGGGAGTGGGCAGGAAGGTATGGGGGACTTTTGGGATAGCATTGGAAATGTAAATGAGGAAAATACCTAATAACAATATAGAAAAAATTTTTATGTTATAAATCACTTTTAAGATGGATGTGGAACTTTGGAACAAATATATAATGAACTATTTTTAATAAAAGGCATTTTCACTATGCAATATGTCATCTAAAACACTGAAAGATTTAAAGATACTGTAGTATAAAATAATTATGCACAACTATTTCTTGTATGTGTGCATATGTGGCATATTCACGTGTACACTGGGGGAACATGCATGGATGATAGGAAGGTTTTCCCTCCAACTTGCTCTTTGAACACAGGTTCTCTCACTCAACTCGGGGCTAGGCTGCCTATCCAGCAAGCTCCAAAGATTCACCTGTATCTCGCTTACCTTCACAAAACTTGGTTTACAAATGTCTACATGATTATGCCTGGCATTTTGTGTGTGTGTGTGTGTGTTTATGTGTATATAGCTCCATAGGTTTGTGCAATAAATGCTTTAACCCACTAAACCAGTACTCAATCCCTACATATTTTTTAAAAATAATTTACAAAACTGAAAATATAGAGAATTATTTGTTTGTTATCTCAACTATGAAATTAATACAAGTGTTGAACTATAATATACTTATTAAGATTGTCTATCCTAACACCAGTAGTATGATATAATATGTGATGGAAGTTAGAGAACATTGTAGAAATTTAAACTGTAGTTCTAGAACCCTTTTCTACTCTTATTTCTTGGAAAATATTAATAGTTCTAACATTTGTAAGTGAATTGACCCTTCAATTAAAAAAATGTTCTTATTATCTAAGTTTTCTAAAGTAAGTTGAGTTCAAAATAGTCAGTGAAACATCAAAGACTGAAAAGTTTAGGACTAAACTTAGATCAGGGGTAACTCAGCAAATGGATTTTGAAACACATGTTACTGAAACCTGGGCGGAGGACAAGAGTTGCAAGTTAAAAATAACAGAAAATATAAAGCATCTCAAACAGTACCAATGATTTTCCTCCTCAGAGCTTTTAATTGTCATCCTTTAGGGATAATGAGACCAGGAAACATGAATGTATTCCAGGAGAGGTCTGCCATATTCTAATTCAATCAACACTTCTGTTTATATTCTACACAGTAAAAATAAAGATAATAACCATCTCTTTCCAAGTACGGTTTGGTAGCATGATTGTGCATAGTTTCTGCTTTCTTGGGAGGAGAAGCAAAACAGTTATCCTTCATTGTGAAATTTAGGGTTTCATAATGGCATAAAAATGAGGGTCCATGTACAGTGACACTTATCTGACCTTCATCTTTTCACTCACAGGTAGAATGAGTCAATACAGCTATTTCTTTTTTTTTTCCCTTACTTTTTAAAAAATTAGGTATTTTCTTCATTTACATTTCCAATGCTATCCAAAATGTCCCCCATGCCCTCCCCCTCCCACTCCCCTAGCCACCCACTCCCACTTCTTGACCCTAGCGTTCTCCTGTACTGAGGCATATAAAATTTGCATGACCAATGGGCCTCTCTTCCCAATGATGGCCGACTAGGCCATCTTCTGATACATATGCAGCTAGAGACACAAGCTTTGGGGAACAACAATATGAATACAGCTATTTCAATGGATAGCAATATGTTCAATCTTAAGAAATCTTGTGCCTGTTTTAAGAATGATGTAGAAAATTGGAAATATTAAACAACTAAGTATGGATGTCTCAAATTTGCTAAGAGTACATTTAAAGAAGACCTTTGAATGCAAGAAGGAATGAAATAAAACAGTGACAAGTGTAGGGGCAGTTTTGATGCTAAGGTCTTGTCCCCCAATTAGTTTTTTTATCTGTCAGTAAAGAAAGCCATGGGCTAATTGTTGGGTGGAAGGAATTCTGGGTTCCTGGAGGAAGAAGAGACAGATGCAAAGGAGGGAGAGTTCTCCATGCTTTGGAGAGAGAAGAACCAAGGAGTGGGGACTGTGTCCACTCCTACAAGCAGGTGGTCAAGGATGTCTAGCAGGGACTAGGTATATCTTAGCAACTAGAGTTATCTTTTCCAGGTGGGAGAAGGCAAGTTGCAAATGAAAATCTGTGTGTGTCTCTTTTATCTCTGTATTCAAGGAAAGCAGGGTACAAGGTGATAGCATGGCCCATTCCCAGAGCTTAGACAAGGTAGTAAATACCTATACACAACAGACAATGGCTACACTTAGAATGCAAAAGTGATGGGTAAACAGTCAGGCACAAATAAATAATCTGAAAAAAGAGAAGCCTTTTTAGACAACAAAACCAAAAGTGTTCAAGTGATTAAAGCTTCAAATGACCTTCCACAAGCCATGAGTACATCAAAGAGGATGAAGTTATAAGCCAATTGTTATTGTTGTTTTTTTTAATGAAAAATGTAGCATTTTATTTGTTATTGAAAATTATGACTCTATTCATCCTATATATTTAGATCACAATCCTGTCATCTTATTACTTCCTATATTCTACCCACCTCCTGATGCATGGAACTCCATGCCTTCATTCTCTTTATTTATAAAACAAATAGACAAATTAAAAACAAACAAACAAAAACAGAATTAGAATAACAAAAAATTACAAAGAAAATTTCTAAGAACATATATACACATAAAATTCATAAAAACAAAATAAAAAACTAATATAAATACCACAAAATTTTAAAAAATGTTCAAAGAAAGGGAAATGAGAGCAGAATAATGACAAAAATGCCACTGAGTTTGTTTTGTGTTGCCCAGCTATTGCCAGACATGTGCCTACCTTTACATATGGTTATATACACAAGAAAGTCCATGGGGGATTTATTACATTTCCTTTTCCATTTCCTTCTTGCTCTTAAAAACGTTTTGATTCTCTTCTGAATTGTTCCCTGAACCTTGAAGGTGGGGATTAGATAAAAACTTCCAATTTAGGATGGAGTGTTCCAAGGTCTCTCAGTCTCTATACATTGTCTAGTTGTAGGTCTTTATTTGTTGCCATCTACTACAAAAGGTATCTTCTCTGATGATGGCTAAGCAAGACACTAGTCTATGTGTATTATATTGTATATATAACACAATGTTGCTAGGCATCATCTTATTGCTATATTCCCTTAGCAGAATAATAAATAACAGGTTTTCCCCAGGCCTGTCTCTGGAGGAATACAGTCTCTGGTACACAGCAATCCAAATAGTTCAGGTATGAATTGAACCTCACAGAGTGGGCCTTAAATCTAATCACAATTTTTGTGCTACTATTAGACCAGCATATTATGCAGGCAGGTTGCCACTGTAGATCGAGGGTTTTGTAGCAGGTTTGATATTTACCTCTGGTAGTATGCAGAGTACTTTCCAGTACAGTGAACACTGCTCAGTATGGGTGAGGGCTCTCATTATGCACCAGCTCACCTTTTCCACATTGAATGGGATATGCTAACATACTCTTCAACAGTAGGACCTTACCATCAGTTTGTGGAGAAGAATCAATACTCTTCACAAATGTCTGAGATGTTTGGAAGTTCTTTTGGCCAACAATTCATTTAGATATAACCTATTCTGAGCAGTGGAACCTTCACAGACTATTTTAAAACATCAAAGAACCAGCCCCAGAAGTACAGGCACACATGGAAAGACGCACCAAAAAACAAAACCCATAAAAACACAGCATCAACTTACTGAGAAATAAATCCATGTTGAATGAATGAAATGTGAGGTCTATGTGACACTTGTGCTTTTTATTAATTTATTTATTAATCAGCCCCCTTCTCCATCCAGGGCCACCTCTCCTTCTGCTCTGAGAAGGGGGAGGCCCCACTGAGTACCAATCCTTGACACTTTCAATGTATAGAAGAAAGACAGAAAGGAAAGAGAGAATATGTGTGTGTGTGAGAGGAAGGGAAAGAGGGAGGGAGGGAGGGAGGGAGGGAGGGAGGGAGAGAGGGAGGGAGGGAGGGAGGGAGGGAGGGAGGGAGGGAGGGAGGGAGGGAGGGAGGGAGAGGGGAGAAGAAAGAGAGAGGGGGTTCTCAATGATTAGATGATTACTATGTGAGAGCTGGGAGTATCAGACAGAAGAAAACCAAGGTATTGTGCCATTTTGGGTATGCATTACAGGATGCCTCCTAGGGATGAGATTTCTTTTCTTTTCTTTTGTGTGTTTGTTTGGTTGGTTTTTGTTGTTGTTGTTTTTCTATTTGGTTGGCTGGTTGGTTGGTTGGTTGTTTTAAAGTTACATCTTTTTTCTCTTGAGCTCATAGCAGAATCGCATCATTTATCCCCTCTAATTCCTTCCATACACTCTTCCTTGTGCTCTTTCAAATTTATGGCCCCACTTCCTTTCATTAAATACTACCTAATTAATTTATATAATGTTTCTTGTATGTATGTTTTGAGGGTAGACCATTTGATATTAGATAACTAAGGTCAGGTGTTCTAACAGCAGCTACCAAGCAGAATTTCAAAATTGTTTTAAGCCTACAATATATCATGCTGCAAGAGAAGCACAAACACTGATGGTCACAGTACACATGTGATTCCCCACTTTCTCAGCCTCTTCACATTTAATAGTTTAGAGTTCTACCTAACCATGAACAACACTGCCAAGAGTCTCTCAAAACAAATGCATTAAAAAACTGGTGTTTATTTACCAGCTAACTTCATCTGAATGTCAGATGACCTTCCTACAGAACACAACTTGGACCTCACAGCTAAGAGCCTATGGATTTATACATGGAATAAGAAATAAATACATGTTAAATCCATGAAACTTAATGGCTGTGTGACCACAACCTTACTTAACACAATAGAACCTTGTCAATGATAATTTTGCCTCCTTGGAGGCAAGTGGCCAATCAGAAATGCAAAGAAATACCCCTGGTATCTGATATGAATAGAGGGTAGTAATTCACAGAAGAAAAAACAAACCCTCAATATACTTAATAGCTTCCACAGCAAAGAGCTGACTAGGCTCTATTGATGATACCTCTGGAGGTCTGCTGAAAAGACATGAGAAAGTCTAACCTGATTTGACATTTAAATGTAATATACTAAGCATCTCTACACATCATCTTGAGCATTTGTAAATGTCTTAAGTTCTATTCAGACCTGTGGTTTACATCCCAATCACCAAAGCAGTGTTTGATTATGTTTTTACTTTTTACGTCTTCAGAGTAAACCATGACATACCAATTTACTCTTCAAAACCATCAACAGCTTTACTCACTTTTGTAACATAAGGCCTATTTTGTAGCAGGGATCTACTTTCCCACCTAATCATAGTAGATAATCCCTATGAATTTACTCATGGGCTGTTACTCTGTCCGATCTTATATCATATGTAGAGAATTTTGACTGCCTTTCCAGTCCATTCTTCTTTTAGACAAGGAATAAGGCCTTCTCTAGAATCTATTCCCTTGGAGTGACCCATTAGAGTGCCTTCTTGAAATAGACCCCAGGAAAGTCAAATTTTAAATGTCTTAATTAATTAATTAATAATTATTTTAAATTTTAATACATTTTGAACATTTCAATTTTTCTCATACCCCTTCCCAAATCCTATACCATCTTATACACACCTAACTTTTCTTATTTTTAAACTCTATTTATTCCCATAATGCTGCCTATTAGGTGTGTAGACACTCACTAAAATATATTAGATACACCAGGAGCCACATCATTAATGAAAATTAATACTACTGTTCCTGGTAGCTACCAATGACAATAATGCCTCTAAGTGGACTACATCACAAACAACTAAGCCCTCAGCACTGGGATTTTTCTGTCTTAAGATTTCACAGATCTTATACCTACTGCTGTAAGATACTGTGAGCAAAGATATTGTATTGGGAAACACTATTTCATTGTAGCCACCCACAACCTTTGGCTCTTAGTCTTGCCATCATTTCTTCCACATGATTACTGAACATTTAGAAAAAGAAGGTGTGATATGGATGTATCCATAAGTGCTAAGCACTCTTAAGTCACTTATTCTCTATACCTTGGCCAGTTGTGAATTATTGTGGTAATTTTTATCCACCACAGAAAGAAGCCTTTCACATGATAATCTCATTAGCTCCAAAAAACATTTTTGACAACATCTAACATCCTTTCAGGATAAGTGCCCTGAATATAGAGGACATATCTCAACATAATAAAGGCAATATGCAGGAAGCCACAGCCAGTATCTTGCTAAAACTCAAAATATTTCCCTGAAACTCAGAAACAAGACAAGGATGTGCACTTTCCTCCTGTTCAGCAGAGTGCTTGTAGTCTTGGCTAGAGCACGAAGACAAGGGAACCATATAAAGGGGATTAAAAATAGCAAAGGAAGAAGTCAAAGTATTCTTCATTGCAGATGGTATGATTTTATTGTAAATGTAAATGTCACTTTTATTTCCCCTGATTATAGAATGAGATGAGAGCGATTCCCAAGCTGTGTGAATATGCAGCTTGGGCTGATCCCCAGACTGTTTCTATCTTTATCTATCTATCTATCTATCTATCTATCTATCTATCTATCTATCTATCTATCTATCTATCCATCCATCCTTAGGCATAGGCCCAAAATTTCTAGTCTCCATTCAATCTAATCTTCTGGAAATCTTGACCTGGGAGGCTTTAGCTTCCAGCCTTTGTTTACTAACTTAGGCCTAGAAAGTTTAATCCTCCCATACTTACAGCTAGATAAACTCACCCTTTCTAGCTCTTTCTGAAGTCTGGCTGGCTGGTTTAACTCTGCTATTCTAGCTCAAGTTCCTCTCTAAGCTGACAAATTCAATTGACTTCTCTTGGCTTTAGACTGAATTGTTCTGCTTGGAAAGACTGCCTCTGAACTCTACAAATTGAACTGCTCCAAACTGAACTGCTCAGCTCTGTACTGAACTGAGCACAACTGCACCAAACTCAAGTGCTCCAAACTGAACTGTACTGAACTGAACTGAACTGAGTTGAACTAAACTGAATTGAATTGAACTGAATTTCATTGAACTCTCTCTCCCTCATGCTCTTTAAGTATCTTTTTTTCCTCTCTGTTCTCTTGAGAGTTGGGAGTATTCAACCTCTAACTCATTCTGTCAAATCATTCTTATTTGTCACTTATTTGTCTGTTGCTCAATTAGATGTTATTGTTTGGGACTAAAGATGTGTACTAAAGGTGTATGTGTATTCCAGATAGAAGGATTAAAGGTTTCTGGTGTGTCTGCATTCCAACCAAATCATATCTTGGATGTGATCACTAGCCAGAGCCACATTGCTGGATTAAAATTCCTCCACATTTTATACAAAAAAGACCCTAAAGACTCTACCAGAAAACTCCTAAAGCTGATAAATGCATTCACTAAACTAGCAGTGTAGAAAATTAATGCACAAAACAATCAATAGCTTTAATATGCACAAATGATAAACATATTGAGAAAGAAACCAGGAAAGCAGTGCCATTCACAATAACTTCAACAAAATTAAAGCATCTAGGAATTAACCTAACATTGTTGGTCCCTTTTAATTATTTCTCTACTTCCTTGTCTTTAATACACTTCCTATACCTGGAACATTTGCTGTGGGTTTATTTGTTTAGTAGTCCATCAGAAACAACTCTGCAATTCCATCAATAGTTGACATCCCACTGTACACATGAGAAATCTCATAAGGCCCCACTGTTTGTTTGTTTGTTTGTTTGTTTGTTTGTTTGTTTTTCAAGACAGGGTTTTTCTGTATAGCCCTGGATGTCCTGGAACTCACTTTGTAGACCAGACTGGCCTCGAACTCAGAAATCTGCCTGTCTCTGCCTCCCTAGTGCTGGGATTAAAGGTATGCGCCACCACGCCTGGCTAAGGCCCCACTCTTAACTGAAGAGCTACATGCAATTAACAACTGCTGAATGAAGGGGGAATCTGTCCTCCCAATGTGTAAGCTCTCTGATTGGTGTCCATGCTAATATGGTGTACCCACAGTCAACACTGAATGGTCTCACCAGGTTGTATTTATCTGTTGATTTTTAAGACCTCTTATTGATTCTTTGTGAATTTCACTTCATGTACCCTAATCCTACTCATCTCCCTCTCCCTTTCTACTAAGAGTAGAGGTACTCTTGCAACCACCTGCAGATCAGAAGGAGAAAATCTCATCATGGAAGCTGTAATATGTCAGTGTACCAGAGTGTGTCCCATAGTATATACCCTTTTGTCCTTCATACTTCTTTATTTCTTTACTTTCAAATGTTCATTACAATGACTTGTTTGTCTCTTACCAGGCCTCTGGCTTCTGCTACTTTATCAATATTGTAATGTTACTGGACCTCCTCTCGGATATCCTGTTGTTGCCCTATGTCATGAAGAGCCTATGGTTTGTGGTCAGTAGGTCCAGCCCTTAAATGGACTCCAGCAGTGGCAGAGCCATGTCTCATGGAAACCATTAAAGTCATAAAGCAAGCTGAGCTGTTTGACAAAGATCCAGTAAAGCTGAGAGCTGAGCCAAGTGATACAATCACTTAAGGTCTTATGCTTTCAGTCTTGATCTCCATTATTACATGGTTGGGGGGAGCTTTTAATATTTGTAAAGTTTAGAATATTGTATTGATGTAAAATTTCCTTTGAATTATTTATCCTGTTTGCCAAGAATACTTCTTCTAAGCTTTCCTTTAAAAGTTCTGAGAATATTTTCCCTTCCATTTTTAGGGAGATATCTTTATCTGGACTACTTAAAGGTCTTCCTTATCACTGAAGGTTGTGACTCAAAATAAAGATGCCAGAGGTCTCCTTACCAGGCTCTGACTCCATTAGAATATCTGACCCTGTACTTACTCAGAAACAAGTTAATCAGAACAAAGTAAAATTGAAACAGTAAACATGATTTGGTATGCTATAGAAGTTGGTGGAAGATCAGATTACAAACTTTTTCTTAGTATACACTCAGACAACAACTATGTGGTGTATAAGACTGGGGGCTGCATGTGGTATGTCCTTCTAGGAAAAGATACAGCAATGAATTTAGATTGCCTGGACTTATCTCTACCTAACATGGGGTATATTTATGGACAAAAATAAATGTGGATGAATGATAAAAAGATGAAGTAATTAGACTCCCTTCTTAGACAAGTTAGTATGTGCAGGGCCATTGTGGTATCATATTCAAAAGAATACTAAGATTAGACATATAAATAAATTCTACAAAAAATATAAATATAAGCTTTGTATTATGGCAGAAAGTGATTAATAACTGCAGCAGCTTTGTCCTGAAGATATTTCTTGGGCCTAATGATAATTGGTGCTCTAGCCATTAAGAGTTAATAATATACTGCTCACGACATGACTGTCTATCCAAGATTGCTTGGAGATTTTCTTTGTGTCTAATGCTTTTGAACCATAAGATTCTTAAATATTGAGTTGTGGGATTAATGAGGGAAACTGATTGTAAAAAATAACTCTGTTCTGCCACTGTTTATCAATGATGACTAAACTTAGAACCTAGAAGTTAAAATATAGGTCCAGGGTCAGAAAATTGTATGATCTATGTTTTAGAACAATGTTTATCTATCACTGCCTACTGAGTTCTGTTTAAAAAAAGAAGCACTCTGACTATCAGTCAGGTTGCAAGATTTCCCACAGACCACTGTGCCTGAATCAATCCTCCTTCTCTGATTCCTTATCTCCTCTACTATGAGACCTGACCATCTCTGGGGCTGCCTCCTGACACAGCAGTTCATTGATAGGCAGATGTTGGGTTGGACCAATTCAAAGCCCTGGAACTGGGTGTAAGAAGTATCTGAGCTGGTCAGCCTTCTGGCTCTCCCACTCTCAAGTCTCCATGGAAGGCTCAGCAGCAACCCCTGCAACCAGGCTCAGCTCTGTCCTGCTCCCAGGTGAGGTACAGGGCCTGCTCTCCTGAGTGTTGCATCTGGTGAGAGACATGGCCAGTTCTCCCACTCTCATGACCCTGGGAGCAGCCAAGGAATGAGGACATCTCTTCCTCATCCTTGCCCCAACCCAGCAGACTAGAGGCAGGACCATCTCACCAGCAACTCACACATCCAGAGCCAGCTGTACTGTGGTGCCCAAGCTAGGTCTAGGGCCCACTCTCCCACGTGCTGCAGGGGTGAAAGGCAGGACAAGCTCTCCTGTTTTCATGATCTCAGGGCCATCACGCCTACCTATTGTAGGTAGCAAGGGGTAAGGGTGCAAGAGAGAACATTTCTCCCTTGCCCATGCCAGCACAGTTCCAACAACTAGTCAGGCTAGCTCTCCTATACTTGCACCCTCAGGGCCAGCTCACCCGTGCCTCCACCATCAGGGTCAGTTATAATATGCTGCCCAGATGAGGACCAGGGCTTGCTTTCTCAAGCACTGCAGCTAGTGAGAGGCAGAGACCCAATTCTCCTGCTCTCATGACCACAGGACCAAGTCTCCTACCTACCTCAAGTGGTGAGGAACGAGGGGAGAGGAGTGTATTTCTCCCTTATCCATGCCGGGGCATGGGAGACAAGTGATAATGTCAGTAATCCCATGTTTCTCTCCTCAAGGATGGCTCACACTCAATTTATTTATTAGATATTTACTTTATTTACATTTCAAATGTTGGCCCCTTTCCTGGTTTCCCCTCTGAAAATCTCCTCCCCCCTCCCCATGCTCACCAAACTATCCCCATCTGCTTCCTGGCCCTGCCCTTCTCCTACACTGAGGCATAGAGCCTTCATAGGACCAAGGCCCTCTCCTCCCATTGATGACCGACTAGTCCTTCCTCTGCTACATATATATGCAGCTGGGGCCATGAGTCCCACTATGTGTACTCTTTGATTAGTGATTTAGTCCCTGGGAGCTCTAGGGGTAGTGGTTAGTTCATATTGCTTTCCCTCCAATGGGGCTGTTAACTCTTTGCTAACTCTTTGTTAACTAATTCTCTAGTATTCCAGTCAGCTCTTTTGCTGTCATGTCCCCAGGGCCAGCTCTCCAATGATGCCCAGGTGAGGGTGAGACCAGTTCTGTACAGTCCTCAGATATCAACATATTTTCAGGCAGCAGAAGAGAACAGAGATGTCCACCTGGCCTTTGGTGGTAACAGACCCCTGCTACTAAAGGGCTATGTACCCAGACATACCCCACCTTGAAGTGACAGCACAGTATAGGGCCTCACTATGGTCCAAGGTAGTATCAGCAGTTACTCAAGTCAGGCTGTTCCTAGCTACCTGCAAGTTTCCAGTTCTGCCCCTCTTGATTGTACCACATCCTTCCTTTTCTTTCTCTTCCATTTCTTCACCACTTTCTTGTTCTGGGCTCATCTCAGGACTGGTCTCAGGACTGCTATGCTACACTAATGTATCATAGCACCAGGCAGGGGTGATCTTGGGCATGGTCTTCCCTCCCAAGGCCTATATATAACCACAGGACTGGTGGTTATATCAGTCTAGCTCCCTGTTCTGGCCCCATGGTGCCTGTCTGGTTGTGGTCCTGTCTGGTCCGCCCCAGTGGTTCTTTTCAAGAGTCATCTGTCTGAGGCTCAGTCACATGGTCCTGGCCTGTGGTTTGGTGGATTTCTTCTTGTCTTCTAATCTTGGCAGCTCATCTGGGCCATCCTGGCGCTGAACTAGAGGTCCATTTTAGTTTGCTTTGTTCAGAAAGTAAGTCCACATTTTGTTTAGAAATTATAATTTAAACATACCATCCCTTTATCATCATTTTAGTATCTTCTTTTAGCATCTCCACACTTGGACCACATCTAGGCCACACACATTTGAAGAAAAATGATTAAACTAATAAAGGTAAACACATAAAATAAAATTTTAACTTTGTTAAAATATTAGTGTGAATCTTCCTTGGATTCATACTTCCAAGGCATTTTTCACTTAAAATTTGCTCCACGGTTTTGTTTTGTTTTTTCCTAAAAACTTGTTGTGAATCCTGTCCAAATTTGAATTGTATACATAGTTTTTTTGTTGTAGAGAGAAAACAATAGAGAAGTTATTAATGGCCCACATTTCAGCCTATTCCATAGTCTCAGAATTATATGTAGCAGCCAAGATGGCACACTTTCTATTTTCATAAGTATTGCAGAGAGACAATTAATCTCAGCTAAAAAAACTGAGTGTGGATGGAATATGTTTTAATATTTGAAATGGTTTCCACTTCCCCTACCAGAATGAAGCTAAAAAAATGTTTAAAATAAAGGTCAGTGAACTAATGGTTATCAAATAATAAACTGTATACCCAATTACAACTTTTAAGCACTGTTTAGAATGAAAAAGTAGAATCATTAGTAATGAAATATGAATATACTAAAAGACACAGATAAGAGAAATACAAGTTTCCAATAGTTTAAAACAAACGAACAAAGAAAAAAATCACCTCAGGGTACAAGACACATTTGAAATAGCCAAGCTGGTGTGGGGAGACTTGAGCATTCAAAAAGGATGTCAACCCTAACTGGGGCTGTATGATGACTGTAAGTAAAATATCACAACTTTCCTTGTACAGTGACAAGCATACACAAAAAGATCAATGACAACAAAATCAGAAAAAAAATTCCTTAGTGGGTTTATACTTTCATTATAAAATGCCAGAATGAGAAATATTTAGGCGGTAAAAATCAACATTAGAACTAAAGTAGCAAAACCAGGCATATAATGTTTTAAGTAAATATGAAGGCAAAAACTTCTTAAACCTCATTCTTCAAATATCTCAGGGCACTCAGTTTCTAAACTGTGTAAAGCAGGAGAAATAAATACAAATAGATTACAGAAAAATACTTCAAATTTTAAACCATAAATGCCATTTGCCAAATTGATATGGAGTACTTGAATAATAACTACATCAACATACCTATTTTAGTTGTATTTTAAAGAATTTGCCTACAAATTTCTGTGTCATTGACAAAACAACTACAGTTTCTGTCAAGAGGTAAGATACCTATTTTTATAAATGGTTATTCAACCAAGTAGAACAAATAATTCTGAAGTGATAGATGTGAGATTCTGAAGAGTGGATAATGAAATCAAAAGCAATAAGCCAGTAATATGACACAGCCACACTTAATAGATTCCTTTTTATTAATAGCATTATCTCATTGAAAGAAGTGAGTATGAATAGAATTTAATAGATGTTTTCTATGAAGGTTTCAGTAATGGTTTTGACATAATGTCCCCTGATAGCTGACTTCCAAAATTAATACAAATTGGTTTGGATATGAACACAATCCTGTAGATAGCAGACTGATTTTTGATTAAACCAAAGTTAACTGCAAATTAATATTAATATAGCTCATTGGACAAGGCTCCAATCAGCTCACATAGCTGTGAATTTCTGCATTGGAAGATGGTGAGTTAAATGGTAAACATAGCATTTAGTTGAGTACTTACTGTAAAAAATGAGTTTTAATTATATGTTCTAATTATATTAAAATGACAGAGTGGGGAAAAATGACAGAGACACTCTTCTGAGCTTTATGCAAAGCAATATTCTACATGTTTGTTTATGACAGGGGAGTAGGAGAGTTGGGGCACAGAGGGAGGGTATCTTGAGAAACACTGCTGAGTTATAGTCTCAGTAGTTGACTATTAAGGGTTTAATGTATGTGTTTTGACCTAAAGCAATCATTTTTCTTGTCTGAGTAAAGAAACTATAAAAGATTAGGTGCCTCTGAAGCGTTTTGGCTGATTTTAATATATTTTCTCATTATATATTGTATGAAATCAAATAAAAATTTCTTTGTCATGCACTGGAAATATCAAAAGAGAATATGAAAATATAGTTTGATCAACTTTTCTTATGCTTTGAATTTGTGTATAGTTCTATTCTAAGCACCTTGAATAGTGGTTAATAAAACAGACTAAACTCTCCCTGAAGAAACTGGTCTTCCAGCAAATTGACTACTTCTCTTCCTTTTTTCATGATGCTATTGTGATTGAAAGTAGTGTTTGCATAGTACCTACCCATGCCTATGTTTTAGGTTTTCTGGAATGCAAATATCAAAATAACCTACAGCACCTGAGGAAAAATTATTCAAATTAGTTAGCTGAGGACTAAAAAGAGGAAGTGCAAAAAACGAATACAGAGGACTAAGAGAATACGACATATTGTAAGCGAAGAACAAGGTCTTGTTTGTAATGAAAGTCAGATATGATACAGTGAATCAGTAAATCATGGGGAAAGGAAAGACATAGTAAGTTGTACAGGAGAGAAATGTTAGTACTTGTACTAAGATCAGATTAATAAAGAGTAAAATAATTTCAGGCACAGGGACATACTAAAATGCACAGCAAATGTCCACTCAAAAGGTGAAAAGCCTGTAGTGTCCATGATGGGAATTAGTAGTCAGATGCACTGTAGCAACTGAAGTGAACTGAAATCTGCAACTCCGTGTTCTTGACAATATTACCTAAGTGTATTTCAAATATTATTGAGTTAGAGATGTAGAAGAGCTCTGTCAGCCCATGCAATCTCTAGAAGCACGGACTCTTAGATTTGGTCAAGTCTGCTCCCCTCAGGATATTCAAGTTTATATGTCAGCAAGACATTTCTCAAGCAAACTTTATAGTATCAATAAGAACAACAAAATCAAACAAAGCAAAACAAAAATATCACATTAAACTTAGCAGTTATCATGGGTATAATAATTAAAGAATGAGCAGTGAGACAAATCAAACATTTTTTCCATGTTGTATTGACCACTTTGAATATTCCCTATTAGGCACTGGCTACCGTATCCAGAATTTAAGGTATAGATCCTGAAATTTCCAAATACTTGAATATCATTTGACAAAGTAAAATGTTAATAAGAATATTACTTAATGTTACATGAAACAAGTTGTTTTCATTTTTATTACTTACTAGGGCAGACATGAATGATGTATGAATAAATGAATGGCATTGACTATGAAATGTGCATGAAGATTTGGACAGGAAGGCAAACAGAAGTGTCTACATTTTCTCTATAGGAGGAGTAAAGAGACAGGCACACATGGGCGTGGTCTGTCCCTCTTTTGCTGTCAGAGACATTGCAGAACAGTTGATTGTTCCTAGGGCCATCTTCCCAGGGCTCTGTGATACTCCCACAGTGAATTTCATGGTTTGCTCAGAATATTTAGTCAGAGATGGCAACAGGGAACTTTCTCTCTCTCTGGCTCTTAGACTTTCAGGCTGACAGTACAAAACTGCTATAAGTCTGTTGCCGGGGAAGTTTAAGTTTGACTCTTGTCTAACTTTCCTGGTGTGGTGAATAAGACTTGGGCCAAAATAATGCAACACAAAGCTAAGGATGAAAATAAAATAAATACATGCATTGAGAAAATCGACAGTTCTTGAAGCTAAAGTAGAAGATGGTGTGAAATGGTTGTCAATCCACAATACTTTCACATAAAAAATGGAATTTATTTTTTGAGAGAGATTATTTTTTAAATCACTGAAGAGTCTCTCCATGTAGAAGCAAATATGAAATTTCATTTTACTCATAATACATGAAATACTTATCAATAACTTATGCCAGCTCTAGACTCTGTGGTATGTGCTGCTTCATCAGGGACAGTTTTAATTTTATTTTTGTGGCAAAACCAAGATGGGTTGGGAATGCAATACAAAGAATATACTATGGCATGATGATAACTAAATGTACTGCTGAATGATTTTTGGTAATATTTTTAGAAGTTCTGAAACTTATTTACAAACATAACATACCTATTGATGCCTAACTGAAAGAAAGAAATAAAAGAAGGAAAGGAAGGAGGGAGAGAGGCAGGCAGGGAGGGAGGGAGGGAGGGAGGGAGGGAGGGAGGGAGGGAGGGAGGAAGAAGGAAGAAAATGTAAAAAGAAAACCAAAACTAGAGGGAGTTCCAAGTATAACTATAATTTTTACCACCCTGATGCATCATAGTCTATATTTTCTAGTTAGTAATTATTTGAAAGCACAGTAAACAGTATTACTACAAAATGATATTTTTAATTATACAAAAGAAAACAGAAAATGAATAAAAATAAGGGAATGCTTTTCTGTGAGATGAGAAGCAAAATCCATGTCAGATTTCGCATTTGGATGCAAATAGGAATAACCAATAAAGATAGCTATTCAAAAGTAAAGTTAAAAGTTGATAATATTCCTTTAATTCTCAGAGTTACAGTTAGCAGGTAACTGTCTCCAGCTGCCTCTCACTGCACTCTCCACAGGCTTTGCTAACCTCTGTCAGCCCATCTGAGTTCCTCAAGGTCAAGTAGTACTTCTGCATTTCCATATCTATCTTTCAAACCCAGAGCCTGCTGCCATCAAAGACATGCACTCCAGGCCCAGCTGCATAACAGTGGTTCCCAGCAGGGACAGTGGGCATTTTGGCTGGCTTTATCCAGACAGCTGCATGGTGGCTTGCATTTCCCTGGTAGACCAGGTTTGTCACACAGACTCAGTATCTGAGGACTTCTGGAATCCAATGTCACAGTATGATTATGATTTGCCATGATTCCAAAGAAGTTTCACACAAAGTCAAAACATTAATTTTATATTAACAAAAATAGTCATGTAAGGATATGTACATAAGTATATGTGTACACACACATAATGTATATGTATAATGTGCGTGTGTCTCAATTGAATGAATATTTATTTGAATTTTTTGCATGCTAAGGTTAATATTATAAGTATAAGTCACGATCTATTATTTTTAGAGTATTCCAGTCAAACCGAGAATGTCAGGCATCTTCCTTAGCTTAGGAAATTGTTCAACATCATTTTATCTCGTTTCTAATTGAGAGTATAAATTAATTATAACTGAAAAACATCATGATACAACTAGCAAAATAGTGGGTCCATTTTCTTCAAGGAATTTTGTCATTTCTATAAACATCTAAATGATTAAAATCTTGATTTTTTTCCTATATTCACTCACAAGCATGAGTAGTTGTTTATGTATAAATCACATATCTGAAGTGTGTTTCTTATTTCATGAGAAATCTGTCAGAGAAGTAACACAAAACTCTACAAACCCCTTCATTAGTTACTCTTAGTTCAAAGAAGCCCAAATTAGCATCTTAACAGAAGAGACTCTTTTTATGGTGTGAAATTTCTAAATTATTTATGAAGACACACAGGCACACTAACACAGAGAAATTAAGTTAAAAAAATCATAAATGAGATAGGGCCAAACATGGTGCTGGCTGGTCTTGCCCCACTGCTCCTTCTTTAATCTAAGAGACTCCATTATTTGGCCAATTCCTCATTCCTGAGACAAACTGTAAAAGTCAGCTATCAAAATGTCTTATTTGGCCATACTGACCAACACTGCAATCAGGACCAAACAACTCGTTCTAGCATGGGCTTTCCTATTTTTCCTGAATAAAAACACTCCTGCAGAGTCACTACCTGCTACTTCTGCCCATTCATATTCAACCACCCACTCTATCTTGCTTAATAAAGGAACTCTTTATGATGGAAATTGGTTGTGGTCCAAAGGGAATATCACACCAATGTACACAGGTCTCTTCACAAGTAGTTCAGTTTTACTGATAATCCTGTAAATACAATGAGGTTAAACTTAGGTTCTATAAATGCCTCCTCCCTGAGGACTGACTAGCTTTTGTGGTTTCTGGTGGCATGAACATTTCCAAGGAAGAGAAGTAGTCAATAATAGCACTACCCAGCCTGTATGCCTGTGCACCACAATAATGACTAGCATGGCATGGTAACCCTCAGTGTAGAAACACATAGTTCTCTAGTTGGAATTGAGGCTTGCCCAACCAGAGTAAAATCATATCCAGTGATGGAAACATCCCCAGTAATCTGGGGCCAGTGAAGTCATGGACGCTGCCACTTTATTAAGCCAATATAATCCCTGACTGTATTCTAAATATTTATCTTTATGCCACTAAATAAGTGTAGTTCTCACCCCTCAAACAAACAAAAGGACAAACTTTTCTTTGAAATAGATGGATATTATCATAGAAAACCATACCTGGTCAAAATGCAGAGGACAAGAATTAGAGTAGTCTCAAGAATTGTGTCAGTCTCAACTGACAGACTAACATACCATGTTTGTTCCTAAAACTCAAGGATTTTTAGGGAAGAAGAAATGGGAGATCATTAAGATACAGAGGAACAGGAACTTTGCTGTGAGATTTTGTGCTCTAGAAAAGTCAAAGACGCCATACCCACGATATCTCACCAGTTTGGATGCCTAAGCAAGACCTGAACAATATCTACATCAATAGACGTGCTAACATGAAAGAGAAAAAGCTCAAGAGACCTCAACCCTAGACAAAGAACTACAAGCAACAAAAGAATGCTGACACCAATAAAAATAGACTTCTCCAGGGAAGAGCTTCTTGATTAGTTATCCAATAGCAAATGGTCATTCCTAAAATCATATGCTTAATCATGAAGCCAGATAACACTGGAGCAAAACTTTCCAATCGGTCAGCCCAGTGGTTTCGTTATTCCTCATCTGTAACTGATTTTACATTCTTCCTTCACAAATAAGTACCAAGAAAACTGATTGCTGGGCTCAGCTCCCCTTGTTATGCTGTATGCTATGCTCAGCTTTTTTTTTCTCCCGATGATATCATCTTCCTGTCCTTCCTTACTCTCTGTGATTTTGCTCCTATTATCATTCCCAATTGGGTCCTTTATTAACTATTTCAAATAGGGGTCACTCAGTTCTTGGGGTTATATACTTCGTTTATTAATATTTCTACTGAATTTACCATAATCTATCATACATGATAGTTACTTATATTTGCCTTGTATCTTTTTTTTGAAAAAAAAAAAAAAAAGCAAGTTACTTGGGAAAAGATTTGCAGTTCCTCATGAGTATTTGCAACCTTTTGCTTCACTAAGACACCAATGTTCAACTCTATATAGTGCCATCCAAGTTGTAGCTGGTTGAATAAAATATTGATTACTACTCATTGTTTAATCTGTTTGATTTGCTATGGATTATGAGAAGTTTATTCTTGCATCTTGTGTTTCTTATTTATTTTTCATTTGTAGCATTGCAGTGATGAATTATAATTAAAAGAACTAGAATATTTTAATAATATTCTACTGAACTACAGTGTAGATCATATACTCACAGAATCAAACAATTCCTATTTCTTCTTCCAATATTACCCCCCACAGAGTTGCATTCAGAAAATAGTATGTTTGTGTATATTTATGTAAATGTCAATGCTAACATTCTAAAGAAAATAGCTAAGAAATGATTTGCTTTCAAAAATACAACAATTATAGTGTCAGCATTCCATAATTCTGAACTTTCAAATGGAATTTTTATTTTCTACTTCTCTTTAATGGCAGTAAAACGTATAAGTGAACACTGCCTTTGTAATTTTTGTTTTTGTTTTTGTTTTTGTTTTTGTTTTTGTTTTTGTTTTGTTTTGTTTTGTTTTTCGAGACAGTGTTTCTCTATATAGCCCTGGCCGTCCTGGAACTCACTTTGTAGACCAGGCTGGCCTTGAACTCAGAAATCTGCCTGCACTGCCTCCCGAGGGCTGGGATTAAAGGCGTGCACCACCACACCCAGCATCTTTGTGACTTTATATTATCGTTTAATATCAGATAGGAAAGCAAGATGCAGCAAGAGTAAATACCGTTCTCAAATACACATTGCAGAGTTTAGTAAATTTCTATCAAAAGCAGTATAAATAAATCATTAGTTAATTCACACTAGTCTTTCCCAGAATCAATTCCTTTAGAATCATATTCAATACCAACTTTACGTAAGGTGAGGGGAAAACAGAAATTCACACTCCACTTATTTTGTATTAAGAAATATAATGCATGTAATCTTCCTTAAACACAGTCACTTTTAGAACATTGTTACTCTGAAAAGCTTTTTATCTTTCTTAGCAACATTGTGAGACCATATGTCTCCACAAACATGGTATTCATTGGTACACAAACACTGCAGCTGCTTCAGACACATTGCTTCTACACCCTTATTCATGTATCTCAAATCTGTGCCATAATTGGGGTCCCTGGTTAAAAGAACACTGGCCAACATTACTCACAAATATACTCATTACTTAAATTATAGTCAAAGTCTCAAGCAAATTACCTTGGACATACTTTGCTGTGAATAATTCATACATCTCATATAAGGAGGACAGGTAGAAAATGCATTCAAACTGCCCTGTGATGCCCAGACCTGTGTGCCAAGTTTGTTAGTAAAAGCACATGTATTTCATCAGTCAACACCAGCCTCGTCCTCCTCTCAGCCTGGTTTGTCTATCCATTTGTGCAGTTTTGTTTTGATTTTACAGCATTCCTTGCCCTTGGTACATACCATTCCTCACTTGTGTGAAGTCAAATTAAGGGAGGCTTACTGAGAATGAGAAACCCAATATCCACTCATTAACAAAGCACAAACCTAAGTCCATCTTGTAAAGACATGGTGACATTATATATTTTTCTCACCCACTAAAGCAAAGCCCTTCTTTAAGATAAGCTCCTTTCTAACAAAAATCCATTCACATGTTATTAAGGTGAAGTTACTGAAGCAGGAGATCTAGACATTTACCCTCATGAGTCTCATATGAGTAGACAGAGTTACAAACAAAAGAGCCTTTCATAGCAAATAAGGCATCAAAAATATTTATTTGTCTTCAGATGTTACAATGGCTTTGTCTGAAAGTCATTTACACCACTCCAACAAACCTTCATCCACAGGATTACAGGACTTACAAGTTATTCTACTCAGCAAAACACAATGTGTGACCGCCTGAGACCACACAAAGCCAGTTTAGAAAAAGTCTCATTATAAATCATGCTACTGTTGGGTACTGGTTAGTTCATACTGTTGATCCTCCTATAGGGTTGTCAACCCCTTTAGTTCCTTGGTTACTTTCTCTAGCTCCTATTTTAGGGACCCTGTGTTCTATCTAATAGATGACTGTGAGCATCCACTTCTGTATTTGCTAGGCACTGGCATAGCCTCACAAACAGCTATATCAGGGTCCTGTCAGCAAAATCTTGTGCCTCTAGTTGCATATGTAGCAAAGGATGGCCTAGTTGGCCATCAATGGTAGGAAAGGCCTTTGGTCTTGCGAAGATCATATGCCCCAATACAGGGGAATGCCAGGGCCAGGAAGTAGGAGTGGATGGATTGGGGAGCAGGGAGAAGGAAGGGTATAGAGGACTTTGGGGATAACATTTGAAATGTAAATGAAGGAAATATCTAATAAAAGTGAAGAGAAAAAAAGTAATTCATGCTACTGTGTTCTATAGGCTTTAATTAAGGGATTATAGTAGCCATTTACTCAGAGAAGATACAAAAGCAGGGATGGGCTTGATAGTGTCTAGAATAAACGCTGAATGACTTAGTGAATAAGGCTATAGAAATTTTCAGAAATATTTTTATTATTTGTTGCCAGGAGATCATTAACTTGTGCTTATACTATGTCTTTCATAGACTATTTTGAGATGTTTCACCTGAAGCCAAACAGTTTCTTGAAAATGCTGTTAAAATACTGTATTCATTAGAAGTAAATCAAAGCCAGTTAATTGACCTGTGGAAAAAATTCAGTGCTTTGGCAAGCTTCTGCTACACTTATCATTGCTCCCAGCCTCAACATACATGTTTGTTTGTTTTTTTTTTTTCGGGCTTTTAAATTTAAGCCATGCTATATAATATATTCTATATTAGATAATAATCAGCAGAAATGAAGAGGTTCTAAATAATGTATGGGATTGTTATGACTGAAATAGGGGGTCAGCTCCATTCTTTGTTTAGTGTTCTTCCCTGGTGCCCATAAAACCAAACTATTAGAAATTGAATTTTAAAAAGAATAAACACTTGTATTCTAATTGTATATTTTATGGTGCTTAGTGACTACCAAACAATTTGAGTTATTATCAAAGCCAACTATGAACCCTCATGATAAATAGCACTAGGGAGCCTCAACTGACTATATGAGTTCAAAATGGCACAGTTCAAGAATGTTACCAGCTCAGAGTGATCCATGGGGTTACTGGAAGCCTCTATTATGATTATGTAGAAGTGTTTCTTCTCCTTCATATCTCACTTCTTTGAAGATTGGTCTCAACAATATCTCCTCTTCTCAATAATTATCCTAGATCACAGTGTTTGTTCATTGTTTAGTCTGGCCGAAGTCATAGACCTGACAGTGGCTTAATGTCTGTAACCTTTGAATGTTCTATCCCAATGTCAGCAGTGCAAAGAGATATTTCCTTTCCTGGGAAATTGAACTTATCTAGTGGATAAGTTCAATATCTTCCAAAGCTATGAAGTAATATAGCTAGGTACTATTCTCCCTCTATCCATTCTACCTGTGAGGACACAGACCGGGAGATGGGTATCATCATAAAAACACAACAGCCTTCACTATGCATGGAATTCCTGCTCTTGAAATTCCCCCATACCAGAAATGTGAAAAAAATACATTTTTTGTCATAAATCAGCTATAAGTATTTTGTTTTAGCTAAGGGAACAACTTAAAATAAAGTTTACTGTTATGAGGAAATATAGGACCAGTATAAGCCTAAATAAATCAACTTCAAAGCAGCTTGCACAACTAGTGCAACGTGGCTATAAAGAGGGAGATACAGAGCTATACCAGGCCCTCCTCCCACGTGTGAAAAAGTGCTAAACCTGGCCTAACTGGAAAAGGCTTTTAGTGAATCAAGAGCAGAGTTATCTGCCTCAGCTTTTGAAACTGTCAATCAAGTCTATTGTCTGTTTACAAGATAGAAAATTACAATTCATTCATGTACCTTCTTATTAATTTTAATTGAATTACTATAACCCAATGTAGAAACTAAGCAAATGATTTTCTATTATTATTTGTGAACAGAGGAAAATGCAAACTTATGAGTAACAAGGTTGTTTCTGAAAGGTCAAAGTCTATTAGTTAACCAAAATGTGTTTCATGATGTAAACTACAAATGTCAGAGAATTTGGGATATAATACTGTCAGTTTGTTTTTGTCTTGTGTTATATGTGCCTGTGATAGTACTCACTAATTTTGCTTTTGATAAAACTATAAATATATTAAAATGAACTGTAAAAGTACAAATATCCTTTTTTCTAAAAGCCTTTATACTCAGGAGGCAAGGCAATGAAAAATATTCAGCCCCTTGTTGTGCATTAAAGGCATGGACTCCTGCAAAATCATTCTCAGTTCCACATAGCAACAGTGCTAATAAATGTCTTTTCTTCCTCCCTTCCTCCCTTCCTCCCTTCCTCCCTTCCTCCCTTCCTCCCTTCCTCCATTCCTCCCTCCCTTCCTCCCTCCCTTCCTCCCTTTCTCCCTCCTCCCTTCCTCCCTTTCTCCCTCTCTCTCTCTCTCTTTCTCTCTCTTTTTCTTTCTTTCTGAATGCTGTATGTGTTTAATATGATTGTGCAATACATATAGGTATCAAAATAAGATGTTGATGTGTACAAAGCTTGTGGGTTTATGTAGTTTTAAAATAAATTTAATTTTCAAAGTGTACTATCTCTGCGTAGCAAACAAAACTCTAAAATCTAAGATCAGTAAAGGCTTTCTATTCAACAGCACTATGAATTATTTGCATAGTAAACCTGGAAGTTAATACTGCGTCTCCTAATCTTCAAGAAAAGATAATTGACTTAGTTTTTTTTCCATTGCTCTAGGAAAATTCCTGAAATTGAATGGTTTATAAAGAAGATTACTCAGCTAATAGTTCTCAAAACCTGACAACACAGGTGGCATCAGAGGAACACCCGTTGAGGGGCTGTTCACACCATCAGACATGATGGACATCATTTGGGAACATCATTAGTCAATGAGAAGCTTGCTTTACTTATAAACTCACAGATGTCATCTGCACAAGTGTTAACTTCTAACTCTGCAATTACCTCTGTATCCCCCTTCACTAAGAACTATCAACCTAGGAGGATAGGATTGAAATATCTAATTCAGGGTTCCATCAATGTATGCCAAAAATTATTTCCCAGTATTTCTAAAGCAGCCAAGTACTGTTGTACAACAATTCCCATGCTTACCATTTGTATTCGACCCCTAGGAAATTAAAGCCTTCCTGTATGAATCATATTAAGATATTACTTCTTCTTATAGTGCCTTCAAAGTTATATTCAGCCCAAATATAAGAAAAGAATTGCAACACCAATTAAATTTGATAATTTACCAGAAAACTATTTGATATGCTGCCTGTGTTTTCCAGTATAACATTTTATAAATTATTGCATGTTTTGGGGCATTCTATCATATACTTTTAATTCCAGTACTCTTGAAGAAGCTGCCAATCTCAATGAGTTAGAGACCAGCCAGGTAACATAGAGAATTCTATTTTCTAGTTATAACTACACAATGACATCTTGTCTCAAAAGCCAAAGATAGGACATTTAAAACATAAATTCTAAGAGAAAAGCACCAAAGAGTTGAAGTTATATTTTGCCAAACTACCTAATTCTCATAACTCACATATGGCAAAAGTAAAAATTCAGGCCACTAAATATCCATGGAGCCTGTCACATAGATAGAATGGTAAGCTGCCTTTGGCAAGAGCCTCTAGACATGAATTTGTACTTCAAAATTCATGTGAAAAAAAGCTGGGTGTATGTCTTAGTTAGGGTTTTACTGCTGTGAACAGACACCATAACCAAGGCAATTCTTATAAATACAACATTTAATTGGGGCTAGCTTACAGGTTCAGAGGTTCAGTCCATTATCAAGGTGGGAGCATGGCAGCATCCAGGCAGGCATGGTGCAGGCAGAGCTGAGAGTTCTACATCTTCATCCAAAAGCTGCAGGTGGATATTGACTTCCAGGCAACTAGGGTGAGGATCTGATGTACACACCCACAGTGACACACTTACTCCAGCCAGGTCACAGCTATTCCAACAAGGCCACACCTCCAAATGGTGCCACTCCCTGGTCCAAGAATATACAAACCATCACAGTGTAGTGATAAAGTAATAAAATTTCAGCACTGAGGAGGCAGATCTCTGGAGATTATAGGCCAGCCAGCCTTGCCTAATCTGTAAATTGCAGGCCTAGTGAGAGACTTAGATTCAAATAAGCAAGGTAGATGTCATTAAAACACTGGAATCTATACAAAGCATTGCATACATACAAACCCATATAAATAAGTGCTTCTCTCTCTCTCTCTCTCTCTCTCTTCTCAGTACTGAATTTTATCCTAATTCCTATCCCCACCAATTATTGTTATCTAAATCATTAAAATTCATTATGAAAGCATAGAAGATGCATGCTTGTGGTTTATAGTTCAAATGTTTCAAATAGAATTAAATTCAGTTAAAAATATTTTTCTAGCTAATAAATTCTGGTTCTAAGAAGTTGTCTTTATAATTTGATAGTCTTTTTGTAGATGGAGTCAGAGTATTTCATTCAATAACTTCAGCAAGTAATTGTGCTGAGGCACAAGGGCTCTAAGAGGATTGTTCATTTCTGGTGGATGGAAGAACACATGCTCATGATAGAACTAGAGGTAGTTGTCATGTGACCACAATGCTGCATTTGGCATTTTTGTAAAAATAAGTAAAGCTTTATAATAACAAAGAGTTATGCAGTACGATTAGCCAGATCCAAAAATCTATATATCTTGACAAACTTCTATACAATGTATAGCTTCTATATAGCTTTTCTAAAGCTGTGGAGCTTCAAATTAGATTTTACATATTCATTGTGAATTATATTGTACTCATTTATGTACCTCAAAAATAACTTAAAAGTCAATAAGAGTAAAAACTGGAAAAACAATTATCGTTACACCCTTGGTATTATCTTCCATGGTTGATGCATCCATTACCTGTTTTTTATTCCTCCTTGTCACCATCTGCATTTAACCTGTGCCCACATGTCCATTTCCTTATACACATACATATATGTAAACATATATCATAGGCTAGGATCTGTTTATGAGGAAAAACATTCTGTTCCTTTCTGAGATTGTGCGTACTCACTTAAAGTTATGTGTTCTAAGACCATCCGTTTTCTGGCAAATTTTGTTATTCCATTTTTATTTAGAGCCAAATAGTATTACATTTTATATGTATGCCAGGCTTTTTATTGCATTATTCATCTGTTAATGCAAACTAGGTTGATTCCAACTGCTTGTAATAGATTATAAAGATTACTCTTATCTAGAGTTATTATTACTACCATTTTAGTAACCACAAATGTGCCTCTTTGCATTTCAGCCTTTCTAATATGCCCAAAGTATATGTTGTTTACAATACCCATAAGGCAATGTCTGCTTATATGAAAATAATGACCATAATCTCATAAAGAAGAAAAGAGGGTTTTTTTTTTGTTTTTTTGTTTCTACATATTAAAACTTCCCATTAGCACGACCAGACCAACAAGACAAATTTTTTAATAAGAGACTGGGTTATGTTCCTGGTAGGAGGTTAGCTTAAAGATTACCCAAATGGAATGCAAATCAAAATAGCCTCCGAATTATAGTAGGCAAGGCTAACAAAATGTTAGCAGCAAAAAGGAAAAATACTGAAATCTTTTTTAGATCCAGGTACTTAAGCCTTGTACATGAAAGAACACACACAATGTAGTTTTCACAATAGTTGCAGTAGAAGAAGATGCTTCACATCTATTTATTTTATGACATTAAGTAAGGTTTTTATGTATCCATGCAAATTACATAGAGATGAACAGAGTTCTCTCTGTCCCAGCCCTCGTTTTCCAACCAACACCTAAACATGATGCAGATTTTATGGTGTCACACAGGTGCAAGAGAATAAAGGCAGAGGGAACACTGGCCTGTGCTTGGTTGTATCAGGCTACTTAAAAGTATATTCTTCCCAGTAGGCACATTTTCTGGATGAAAAAATTACCTACATTCATTTCAAAGACAAGAGAGATAGAAATAAAATTATCTAGCCAGGTAACCACGGTCCTGGGGGAACTGTTCATGTTTGTCAACCTCTCAGTTATTCATCCACAGAGACAAATCTGAGAGGCCTGTACTACTGTCAGCTGTAGGGAAAGCATCTCTTTGGCAGCTTTTAAATTATCGATGCTTCATACATAGCTGGATACAATATTTTTACTTCCTCTTCAAAAATCTATCAGTCTGTCATGCTTGATGGCACAAATTTAAGAGGACAATAAGAAGGAAAAGAAATACAGGGAAAAATAGACCAGATTCCAACTTTGTAATAGATTATATTCTTCCATTCTCTTTTTGCCAGTTTTGTGGATCTGTATGCTATTTCTACATAAGCTAGTCAGAACTAGAAATAAGACAAAAGCATGTAAACAGGGATGAAAAAAACCTAAATATGACATTAAAATATTTTTAAAATAACAGAACTATTATATTATCCACGATCAAATATTCAGAAAAGATAGGAATTATAAAGCATAAAGAAAAATATTTTCTATTATCACCACCAACCCACATACATACATACAAAAGAATCAATTTTAGCAATTATATACACATAATAGCTTTGCAGAAGTCTAAGGTTTGAACAAAGAAATCCCACAGTCCCTGTAGTAAATTTCATAGAAAATGCACATTCAAAAGAGAAAAACAGAGTTTCATGCTCTCCCTATCACCATTGTCACAAGACAGTACAATTTAGTGCCATATCTATTTAGTCTGCAATTTCTTTCAAAGCGTAGTGAGTGAGCACCTGAATATTAAAGGCAAGTATGTCCTTATGGTGGTTTCAATGAGAATGCCCCATTAGGTCGTAGATTTCAATGCTTGACCACCAGAAGTGGCATTATTTGAAAGAGTTATTAGGTGTGACCTTGTTGGAGGAAGTGTGTCACTGGGGATTGGCTTTAGGGTTTTAAAAGCCGGAGCTAGCACCCAGTGTCTTTCTCTCCCTGCTGCCTGCAGATCTAGGTGTAGAACTCAGCTGCATTTCCAGCATCATGTCGGCCTTCCTGTATTCATGTTTCTGACATGATGATCATGGACAAAATCTCTGAAACTGTAAGCAAGCCCCAATTAAATGCTTTCTTTTGTGAGACTTAACTTGATCACAATGTCTCTTCACACCAATAGAACACTGACTGAGAGAGTCTTTAAACTCACAAACATGTGAAGTGCTACCTACGACATCCATTTAATTCTTTCCTTATCTAGATTATAGAGATGATCAGCAAAAGAAACTGAGAGCAAAAAGGAAATTAAAAAAAAAAATAAGAACACTAGAAACACTTCAAGAGAGTCAGTAAGTTTGTTCTCAAGATTGGACACTAGTCTCAAAGATTCTTCACTGACCCATAGCATTGGAATTATTATGCATAGCTCACTGTACCCTCTTCCATGTCAGTTCTTCAGGCAGATGTCATTAAAGATTTACAGAAGAATCTCATGCAGAAAGCCAACAAGATTTTGTAAAATTAGGTCAATACACAGAAACTGAGTATCTCAAGAGACATTTTTAGAGAAAATGAGTGGGAGACTCTTAACACCCATAGTGTTTTGTGGCATTCAAACAGGATTCACAACCATAGGAAATAACTACTAATAAAATAGATAGTGTGGAGATAGTAATAACAGAAAGTGTGAGGAGAGCTCAGCCTCACCAGCAGGGCTACCTGTGGAATACACTTCTCTCATAAATGCAGTCAATAAAAACTTGCTTTTCATACAGCGAAGACAAGAAAGTAAACAATCACATTGCACCACAAAACAAAATAAAATAGAACACCAAAAAATCCTATGAATAATAATCAATGAATAATATAATTTTATAGATCCCGACCCCAACATAACAAAAACCTACACATTTTTCCATCAAAGATTTCAAAGCCATTATTGTTAAAAACTTTAAAAATATGAGAAGACAAACATAGAAATTATATAAAATTATAAATGAACAAAGGAAAATATTTAATAAGAAAACAGAAATATGGTACCAAAGACAACAGTAGCAGTATAGAACATTTCATCAGACTTGATCATGCAGAAAATTCAGAAGCTACTCATTTGAAATAAAACCAATTCAAAGAGCAAATATGACACAAGAATACAAAAATGAGAAAGTATCCAAATATGTGATTCTGGACATCTCAGAATTTGTGTGTGGGCATGAGATGAGAGAGAGAGAGAGAGAGAGAGAGAGAGAGAGAGAGAGAGAGAGAGAGAGAGAGAGAGAAAGATGCATTTATACAGAAATACTATTGAAAACTTCCCCAAAATTTGCAAGAAATAAGAAAACCTAGATTCATGATGTCATAGTTCTAAAATCATGAGCAAATCAAATGTTAATTTAAAGACAAACACAGCATACTAGCATAAAAATTTCAAAACTTAAGACAAAGAACGTCCTGAACATAGCAAAAGAAAAGGTGAAAATCACCTTCGAATAAGACCATTAGATTTAGTAATTCTGTATTTAAAATATTTTTTTACCCATGAACAATACACAGCAGTGCAGCCACTGAACAACCAAGGAAAAACATATCTCAAAAAAATCATCAAAGCTGAGGGACCTGCATTATAAGAAATACTAAAGGAAAATATTGAATTGTTTGATAATTATGGTAATTAACATGAAAATTTGCTCAAAATTCCTATTGTACATAAAAAGTAATATAGAATTCAAAATATTTCAATTCCATTGTACATTCTTTTATCTGTAGCATAAAAGTTAAAAGAGAATTAAAATAATTTAGAACACAATTTAATTTACTAGAGATAAATAACTAAAGGAAAGTATTTCATCATAAAAGAATAGAAACAGGATAAGAGAAAACTCCAGAATGTTGTCAAAAAACAATGTAAAGTGTTGTCATATTAAAATAAACTTTTATAGGTGATATATGTAAGGTAATTTATGGTAACCAAAAAGAAACAATCTACAATAATGTTAAAATGTTAGAGAAAGAAATTAAGGTGGCATATACAGCCCTGTCTATCATGTATAAATTGTTCAATATCTACCATTGGAAAAACATAGATCATTACAGAAAATATACATCTATAACAAAAAAGATATTAATAAAGAAGATAATATCTACAAAAAATCACAAGAAAAAATGGAGTTAGTAGAAATTAACCTGAATATCAGTCACCTTGTATTAAATTTTATGATACGCAACAATCAAGCAGTTGAAAAACAAAGAGGCTCAATTAAATACTGAACACAAGGAACTCACTTTACCATTACAACAAAAATAAATTCGGAAAAAATAGAAGGGAGAATATTCCCTGTTGTACAAACCAAAAGATAGCAGGACAGTTATACTTGATAAGAAGAATTTCTTTTAATGTAAAAATTATAAAAGACAAAGACTATCACTGCACAATGGCAAAAGTATCTAATTACCAACACAATATAATACTACTGATATATTCAATTACCGATATCCAAACCATAAATACATAAACAAATGTCAAAAATGTGAAACAAGAGATACCATAAGTGGCTGAAATGCTACACTCAGCAATGAATAGGGCACCTAGACACACAAGGAATTATTAAGAAATATTGGGCTTGACATGTGCTTTAGACTAAATGAACATAACAGATGTGTTCAAAACGTTCTATGAAGCCTCTATAATATTCATATTTTTTCAAGCACACAAGGAGCATCCTCCAGGATTGATCATTTGTGCCAAGAAAAAAGTATTTAAAAGTTTATGAGAAAAATATCGGGTAAAATGACAATCATGTTGAAGTTAAACATCATATTTCATATAATTGTACCAAAGGAGCTCTGTAATTCCAAAATCCAAACATTGAGTACTTTGAGGTGAATGACTAGGAAAAAAAAAAAACACTAGAAACTGTTTGATAAAGCAAAATGATGCCAAGAAGAAATAGCCAAGAAGAAAATTAATTAAAAGAACAAGAATTATTTTACACAAATGAAAGAAATATAGAAAAAGGATAAACTAAGCTAAGCTCAAAATTAGTATAAACGAGTAACAAGGAAAGAAAAACAAATAACAGAAATAAATATACATGAAACGTAGGGCTTTTTATATGAACATAATGATATTTACTTGCCTCTTTCAGTGTTAATAAAAAGGAAGACTCAAAATAAAAAATGAAATGAAAATGGACACATATTAGATACCACAGAAATAAAAAGGTCCATAAGAAACTTCATATGTATACATACACACACACACACACACACATATATATATATATATATATATATATATATATATATATATATATATATATACCAATAAACTTCAAATATATAATATACCGAAATGTACATATATCTCAAAATTTCAAATCTTGGAAACAAACTAATATGAGATAGTTAAACATTTTGTCCTGTTTAAGTCATATGAAATATTTCTTCTTACACTGCATCCTTTCCTTCCAGTGAACACACTTCAAATCCTTTTCTACTCTTTGAAAATCCACAGTTATCATTATCCATAATCACCACACTAGCCACATCATCCCAGAACATTTTGTTTCTCTAACTGAAGCTTAGAATCCACTGATGAACTTTACCCAATCCCCTCATATCTGACAACATCTGCCAGACTCATATCAACATTATACTCTCAGATTTCAAAGACACACACTTTCTTAGATCCCTCATGAGTGGGGTCATGCAATACATTTGTTTCTCTTCCTACCTTAGTTGATACAACTCAATAAACTCTGTTCTGACAATGTTACTAAACTTGTTCTATAGTACTTTGTTTCTTGTAAGAACAGGATGAGCTGTCAACAAGATGTGAGATGAAGAAACTAAAAATTATCATTCATATTTCTTTAGCATCTAATTGTATCATTCAGGAAACTAGGTAAGTTGAACTATTTAAAAATTTGTATAGGATTATTTACAAGATATTGTCTGTATAATGATATCAGGTAATCTAAGTTATAAGCAAATGCAAACAGAAATGTCCTTATTTAGTTTAAATTACAAAACACAAGCATATCATCTGCATCAAGGAATTAGTATCAACCAAAACAGGATGGGAAAACCTAAAAATTTATTGAAATATTATTAAGGTTACTTTAAAGGTGGGACAAACAGGACAAGAGTCACTGGAGAAAAATGTAGGAAAGGTAAAAAATCTGAAGGTATTAATGAAGATCTTAAGCCATAAGCAAGCTGTGGCATTTTCAGCCTAAATTAACAGCAGTAAGCTTTGTCGTCATGCTCAACTGGAAGACAAGGCTGTTGGCCAGCTGGAGGTAGACAGGCTAGTCCCATCTCTGTAACCCAACTCTTGCCATGCTCTTTGCCTTTTTATGCTGAGTCTGGAAATCTGTAGTTGCTTGTCCCAAGCTCACTGGATATGTCTATGGTTCTACTAAACAGAAATACTTGGAGAAATTGAAAAGTATAAAGATTCTGAAATGAGCTCATTTCTGTGAGATTGTTTGTGGTCCAGGAAATTTAACCCTATAAAAAAATTGTTTTTGGAGAGTCATCTGTATATAGCAATGATATGGCTATTTTTTTCTAGCAGTTCCAGAACAGTGCCACTGCACAATTCAGAGGCTCCAGTGCTTTCCAAGCAGCAGTAATATGAAGGCAAGTAAATAATATGAAGAAAGCTGAGTTCCAACATAATCTTAGAAGTCTGCATCCAATGTTTGTCTTCTTGTCAACAGAAGTAGGGCTTTCACATCAGTTCTAGTGGGAAATGATTGACAGTGTCCATAACTTGTAGTGTTTTAAGGGCTTCTGGAGTTTCCTGTCCAATAACATCTAGAGAAGATGTCCCATATCTGTTATCAAAGTTCTCATTTAATGGCTTCTGGGATTAGTGCTATCTACCTCTGTTTAGTATTTGTAAGTGTCTTTTAAATTTATGTTTTCTAATTAGCTTATGAATTAGTATGTTTCCATGTGACTTCTTCATACATCTTTAGTTTTTGGTTCACACCAACCTCCTTTTCTTCATTCCTCTTCCTCACCCCAGTATAAACCTTGTCTCTGTACATATTCTTTTTACATTGGCATCATAAGTACTCTACAATCACCCCAAATTCTCACCTTGTAAGGAGGACAGTACAGAACACAACTAGATACCAAGTTCTCAGTACAAAGATTTATTACTCATGAGGAGCAAGCTGGAGGAAGAGGCTGCCTCTGATTCCAAAAAAGACAGGCAGCATTTGTTTTGCAAAAGTGGATTTTTAAAGGAGTAAAAGAGGAAAGTTTGCTTCTGGGTGAATTGATAAGTCCTTATTGGACAGATGTGGCCAGTGTAGCTAAATAATGAATTTTGATTGTTGGAATTTAGTGTTCAGTCAGGAATGAATCACTGACCAAATAAGAAATATACCTGGGAGGCTAGCTTAAAGAATGTAATCTAACAGTTTACAAGGGAGACGGAAGGGAAGGGGGCAAAACCTGGCACCATGTTTACAATGTTTGGTCGTGATAGAGAGCTCTTTACATTTTGGTATGATCCATTTGTCCCTTCTGGGTCTTTGCAGACATTTCAAGTTAAACAAATCTCAAAGTATAAATCGAGGACCCACACATAAGATTAAAAATGCAGTATCTGAATTTATGAGACTGATTTAGTTCTCAGGATAATAATGTTTTATTCCATCCATAATTTCAAAATTTTATAATTTTCTTTTTTGCATCTCTAAATAAAATTTCATTACATGCATGTATTAGGCAACCCAGTAGGGGAAAATGATCCCAAAAGCAGGCAAAAGAGTCAGAAACCACCCTACCCCCACTGTCAGGAATCCCACAAAGTAGAATAAGTAACACAACTATAATAGATATAGAGAGGACGTAACTAAGACAGACGCAGGCTCCCTGATTGTTGGATCAGTCTCTGTGAGCCCAGGTTAGTTGATTCTGTGGTTTATTTTTTATTAGATATTTTCTTTATTTACATTTCCAACTTTAATCCCCTTTCCTCATTTCCCCTCTGAAAACTCCCCTATGACATCCCCTGCTCACTTACCCACCCACTCCTACTTCCCTGTCCTGGCATTCCCCTACACTGGGCATAGAGCCTTCACAAGAACAAAGGCTTCTTCTCTCATTGATGTCCCACAAAGGTTTTCTTTTTTTTTTTTTTTTTTTTGAATGTATATACTCTTTTATTCTTCTAAACTATATTTTTCTAGCAAAAAAAGAAATTATTTTCTAATTTTTTTCAGTTATCAATACATATAGAGCCACTTTCCATACCAATAAATGTCCACATAAACACTGACAGGTCTCATTTTTAATAATGTGTACCATAATTAAATAGTACAATTAGAAGCTACTCTCATGGACTCTACCATACTTATTCTTTTTTTTTATTACATATTTTCCTCAATTACATTTCCAATGCTATCCCAAAAGTCCCCCATACCGCCCCCCACTTCCCTACCCTCCCATTCCCATTCTTTTGGCCCTGGCATTCCCCTATATTGGGGCATATAAAGTTTGCAAGTCCAATGGGCCTCTCTTTCCAGTGATGGCCGACTAGGCCATCTTTCGATACATATGCAGCTAGAGACAAGAGCTCCAGGGTACTGGTTAGTTCATCATGTTGTTCCAACTATAGGGTTGCAGATCCCTTTAGCTCCTTGGGTACTTTCTCTAGCTTCTCCATTGGGAGCCCTGTGATATATCCAATAGCTGACTGTGAGCATCCACTCCTGTGTTTGCTAGGCCCCTGCATAGTCTCACAAGAGACAGCTATATCTGGGTCCTTTCAGCAAAATCTTGCTAGTGTATGCAATGGTGTCAGCGTTTAGAAGCTGATTATGGGATGGATCCCTGGATACTGCAGTCTCTAGATGGTCCATCCTTTCATCACAGCTCCAAACTTTGTCTCTGTAACTCCTTCCATGGGTGTTTTGTTCCCAATTCTAAGAAGGGGCATAGTGTCCACATTTTGGTCTTCATTCTTCTTGAGTTTCATGCGTTTAGCAAATTGTATCTTATATCTTGGGTATCCTAAGTTTTGGGCTAATATCCACTTATCAGTGAATACATATTGTGTGAGTTCCTTTGTGATTGTGTTACCTCACTCAAGATGATGCCCTCCAGGTCCATCCATTTGGCTAGGAATTTCATAAATTCATTCTTTTTAATAGCTGAGTAGTACTCCATTGTGTAAATGTACCATAATTTCTGTATACATTCCTCTGTTGAGGGACATCTGGGTTCTTTCCAGCTTCTGGCTATTATAAATAGGGCTGCTATGAACATAGTGGAGCATGTGTCCTTTTTACCGGTTGGGACATCTTCTGGATATATGCCCAGGAGAGATATTGCTGGATCCTCCGGTAGTACTATGTCCAATTTTCTGAGGAACCGCCAGACTGATTTCCAGAGTGGTTGTACAAGCTTGCAATCCCACCAACAATGGAGGAGTGTTCCTCTTTCTCCACATCCCCGCCAGCATCTGCTGTCACCTGAATTTTTGATCTTAGCCATTCTGACTGGTGTGAGGTGACAAAAACCACATGGTCATCTCGTTGGATGCAGAAAAAGCATTTGACAAAATCCAACACCCATTCATGATAAAAGTCTTGGAAAGATCAGGAATTCAAGGCCCATACCTAAACATGATAAAAGCAATCTACAGCAAACCAACATCAAAGTAAATGGTGAGAAGCTTGAAGCAATTCCTCTAAAATCAGGGACTAGACAAGGCTGTCCACTTTCTCCATACCTATTCAACATAGTACTTGAAGTCCTAGCCAGAGCAATTCGACAACAAAAGGAGATCAAAGGGATACAAATTGGAAAATATGAAGTCAAAATATCACTTTTTGCAGATGATATGATAGTATATATAAGTGACCCTAAAAATTCCACCAGAGAACTCCTAAACCTGATAAACAGCTTCGGTGAAGTAGCTGGATATAAAATTAACTCAAACAAATGAATGGCCTTTCTCTACACAAAGAATAAACAGGCTGAGAAAGAAATTAGGGAAACAACACCCTTCTCAATAGTCACAAATAATATAAAATATCTTGGTGTGACTCTAACTAAGGAAGTGAAAGATCTGTATAATAAGAACTTCAAGTCTCTGAAGAAAGAAACTCTAGAAGATCTCAGAAGATGGAAAGATCTTCCATGCTCATGGATTGGCAGGATTAACATTGTAAAAATGGCTATCTTGCCAAAAGCAATCTACAGATTCAATGCAATCCCCATCAAAATTCCAACTCAATTCTTCAACGAATTAGAAAGTGCAATCTGCAAATTCATCTGGAATAACAAAAAACCTAGGATAGCAAAAACTCTTCTCAAGGATAAAAGAACCTCTGGTGGAATCACCATGCCAGACCTAAAGCTTTACTACAGAGCAATTGTGATAAAAACCTGCATGGTACTGGTATAGTGACAGACAAATAGACCAATGGAATAGAATTGAAGACCCAGAAATGAACCCACACACCTATGGTCACTTGATCTTCGACAAGGGAGCTAAAACCATCCAGTGGAAGAAAGACAGCATTTTCAACAAATGGTGCTGGCACAACTGGTTGTTATCATGTAGAAGAATGCGAATAGATCCATTCCTATCTCCTTGTACTAAGGTCAAGTCTAAGTGGATCAAGGAACTTCACATAAAACCAGAGACACTGAAACTTATAGAGGATAAAGTGGGGAAAATCCTTGAAGATATGGGCACAGGGGAAAAATTCTTGAATAGAACAGCAATGGCTTGTGCTGTAAGATCGAGAATTGAAAAGTGGGACCTCATGAAACTGCAAAGCTTCTGCAAGGCGAAAGACACCATCAATAAGACAAAAAAACCACCAACAGATTGGGAAAGGATCTTTACCTATCCTAAATCAGATAAGGGTCTAATATCCAATATATATAAGGAACTCAAGAAGGTGGACTCCAGAAAGTCAAATAACCCCATTAAAAAATGGGGCTCAGAATTGAACAAAGAATTCTCACCCGAAGAATACCAAATGGCAGAGAAGCACCTGAAAAAATGTTCAACATTCTTAATCATCAGGGAAATGCAAATCAACACAAAGTTTTTCTTACTGTGTCCTTAAACTAATCTATGATCCTTTCTCTCCTCTTCTGCAGGATTCCTGAAGCTCTGTCTCATGTTTGGCTCTGGGTCTCTGCATCTGTTTCCATCAGTTGCTGGGCAAAGCCTCTCTGATGGCAATTAAATTAAGTACCAACCTATTAGTATAGCAGAATATCATTAGGAATCATTTTCTATCCTAGATCTCTGGGCTATCCAGAAGTGTGAGGGATATGATCCCTCTCATGCAATGGGTCACAAGCAGGGCCAGTCATTGGTTGGCCACTCCCACAAATTCTGCACAACTTTTATCCCAGCAAAACTCATAGGCAGGACAAATTGTAGATAAAAGATTTTGTAGCTGGGTTGGTGCCCCAGTCCCTCCACTGGAAGTCTTGCTTAGTTACAGGAGATAGCCAGTTCAGGCTCTGTAACCCCCGTTACTAGAAGTCTTAGCTTGGGTCACCCTCATAAATTGCTGGGAGTTTGCATTGCATTAGGTTTTTAGTTCATCCTACAAATGTGCTTCCAGATTTCAGTTGTCTCTCCAAGTACTCTCTTGCTCCATTCTAACTCCAACCTTATTCCATACCCAGCCTCCTATCCATAACCTTCCTAAACACATGGCCCACCTACCCATGGTATGTATTCTATTTCAGCTTCCCAGGGAGATTAATGCATTCCCCCCTTGAGCCCTCCTTGTTACTTAGCTTAGGAAAGTCCTTATTAATGTCTGTATTTTGAAAGGCAGTCCTTTGTTTTTTTCTTCTAGAATTACAGAGTTTACGGTTATATACTGGGATACTTATTCCAGCTGGAGTTGAGTTTCATGCAAGGTGATAAATAAGAATGTAGCTTCATTTTTCATGTTAATTCTATTCTCCTAGTATCATTTATTACAGATGTTTTCTTTTCTCTGATGTATTTTTTTTGGCAATGTTTTCAAACATCAGGTAGCTATAATTATATGTGTTTATCTTCTTTTCTACTCATTGGTAAACATATCTGTTTTCTGTGCCAAGACCATGCTGTTTTATTATTATAATTCCACTTGAAGCCAGGTACAGTGATACCTCCTACACTTGATTTGTGTTCAGGATTATTTTGGATCTTCTTGATCTTTTGTACTTCCTTATATATTTAATTTTATTCTCTCTCTCTCTCTCTCTCTCTCTCTCTCTCTCTCTCTCTCTCTCTCTCTCTGTCTCTCTCTCTGAATAGTGGTCATGGAGATTTCATTAGGATTGTAGTGAAGTTTTAGATTGTTTTTGGTATAATGGAGACTTTCACAGTGCTCAGTCCATAAACATGGGATGTAAATGCTATAGTGATGAGACTGATTTTCACATTTCAGTTTTGTCTCTTCTAACTTTTTGAAAATGTTTATCATCTCTGAGAATTCTTGAGGAATTCTTTATTGTTTCTTCTGAATAGAGTCATTCATCTGAAAGAAGGGTACCATGATGTCTTTCCCCATTTGTGAGAATAGCACTGATAGACTTATATAGTTTGAATACCTGATCCACCATTGGTGAAAGTATTCTAGAAATAATAGGAATAATGCCCTTGTCGCAGGAGGTGTGTCACAAAGCAGGTATCAAAAGCTTAACCAAAATCATGGTCTCAATGTGCTCTCTCAACCACCTGATTTCATGTCAAGATGTGGTCTCATGTGCTCTTGCTACCATGCCTTTATTCCAACATTGTAGACTCTAGTCTTCTGAATCCATGAACCCAAATCAAGACTTTCTATCTATCCAACGATCCAAGGCCTCCATATAGAGCCCTGACTGCCCTGAACTCTTTGTGTAGACCAGACTGTCCTCAAACTCAACATTATCAGTCTGCCTACTATTTATTCTTTTGTCTGGATGAATCATCTACTGTGAAGCTATCATACACATCCACTATGACTGTGATAGGGGCAATCTGTGGCATTATCAAGTAGCATTTGCTTTATAAAATTTTTGTACCTGTGTTAGGTGTATATATGTCTAACATTATAATATTCTCTTGATATACTCTCTGAATAGTTTAAAGTGATTCTAGCTCTTAATTTAGTTTTGGTTTGTAGTTTATTAGACATTAGAAACCTACAAGTACCTGTTTCCTAACCCTATCAGCAAGACATGACTTTTTCCATAAGGTAATCCCTATCTTTGAGGGTGATATGTGGAAACAGCAAAACCCTTTTTTCTAATCTAGTCTACTATTTTGCATCATTTTATTTTGCAGTTAAGATCATTGATATTCAGTGTTATTTTGAAATATGTTCAATAGTCCCATCATTGTGCTGCTTCCTTTTCTTTAGACTTGGTACATTTAACATCTCTAGTGCTGTTTGGTTTTTCCTGTGTGACATCCTGCGTGTGTTGATTCAACTCTTCAGCCTTAGATCTCTTCAGGAATCCTTAGTGAATATGACTTAGTGATAAAAAATTCAGACAATCTGACAATTTTTCTCCTTCAATTATAATAGTTTTCTGGCTACAATAGTATGGGTTGTAGTCTTTCAAAATTTGTAGTCCTTTAAAAATTGAATAATACATTTCAAGCTCCTCTGATTTAATAGTTTACATTGAATAAATCATTCCACTGTAATTCTGATTAGCGTAATTTGAAATGTGATTTGGCTCTCTCTTTTGCATTTTTGAATACCCATTTTAAAATTATTTGTTTTTAATGTTATTATTATAATACAGTGGGGAACTATTCCTTTTTATCTGATATTTGCTGTTCTGTATGTCTGTTGATTTTTTTTTAACTTAAAAAGGATGTTTCTATGTGTTCTATTTACATACTCTTCATGTTCTCTTTTCTCAACCTATGTTCCCCTTTCTCTAAATCATGACCATATTGTGTTTAACTATTAATATTACATATGTATGTATATAAAATATAAACAAATGGTATAGAAATACAAACACTGAGCCAATTAAATGTAGCTCATAGGATAGATTATAAATACAACCACTTAGTAGTGGATAACTAATTAAGAATTCTTCCCTGGGAGACAGATTATCACTTTCTTAACAGTCACTGGGTGTCTATAGATTTTCATCTAGTGATTATGTCCTATAAGATTTCCCCCATCCACATTGGGAGGTCAACTGATGGTGTCATTGTTCAGGCAGCCATATTGTTGAGGTTTCATAGGCACATCTCTCCAAACATATATAGAGAAACAACCTGGTAACAGAAGTATTGATATTCTAGCTTACAACTCTCTGATACTCCCTGGGTCTTCAGTGTATATAGGAGTGTAAATAGGAGTTCTAGACATAGCATAGAAGACTATATCCCCCAGAGTCATCGTGGTCTTCCTTTTGACCTGTTTCAGCTTTCTTGAAAGATCTGTCTCTGAGAGCTATGCTTATACGTGGGTACAAGAGCTATAGTAGATTATCCTTTAAAGTTTTGATTTTCTTATGACTTTATTGAAAATATTTAATGTCTTTAGCATGGAATCCATCTTCTTTCTTATGGTCATGGTGCCCAAAAGCTTTTTCATGTACTATTCATATATATTTAATTTAATCTATCAATTTGACTAACTGATCAATTCTTGTACCATTTACTCAATCCCTGCTATTCTGATTGCTACATGAGGCATTCTATTAGTGAAATATTTCACTGAGCATCTTATTTTCTTAATATTTTCATTCTCAACATCATTTCAGTTTGAGTTTTCTTCAGCATTTGCGTATTTTATTTAAGTTTTCTTTTAATATCCTGAATTGACTTATTTCATTTAGTTGTTCATGATTTCTTGGAATATAGTCCTGTTCTTTGGAGTTCTAGAAATATATTTTTATTTAAGACATAAAATATGTTACAATTATGTAACTATAATATTTGAATTATTTGTTTCAAATTTCAGTTATGAAAATTTCATTACGGAACATCACTATGACACAGACAGTCGTTGGATGAGTCACACTGTTTTGTTTTTTCATGTTGTTTTTGTTTCTTCAGTGAGTCTTGTACACATGGAGTTAGTTTATTTGTTGAGTTTTATGTTTTTTACTTTCTCTTTCTTTTAAAAATCTTGCATAGACTGAGCATGTTATATTTAGGGATATATGTATATACATACATGCATGTAATAACAAGGAAAGTAGGTTATAAATTTTAAAGAAAACAAGAATGTCTATTTGGGGGAGGGAGGAAAGAGAAAGAGGAAATAATGTGATTATATAATTACCACAAAATAAAAGGAATAATAAATCATTTCAAACATTTTAAAAAGGGAAGTATCTTCTGAGCATAGCAAGGTAGCTGCACATATGAATCAAACTGGTTTTGATTGCATGCACAATACCTGTGAAAACCCAATGCAGGAACAAGCTTTCTCTATAGGATAGTCCTACCATCCTAGCATTCAAATAGTGCTAGCAGCCATTTAAATACGTTTCTCAAGATGTATTAATAAGGATTATGAGGGATATAAAAATACATGCCACAAAGATTAAGAACCAAAAGAAATGACAAAAGAAAGAACTTTTGTACTTGAAATTAATATTAGAATAATTATAATGATTTTACTAAAACATAAGACTCATTTTTCAAGGAAATGATACAGAAATATTTGGAAAAGATAAATAGAAACCCTGAAAATATAAAATATAATTGACACATTTGAGAATTTAAACAGCAAAATGAACAAAAAGTTAATGAACTGAAAATATAGCTGTGAGTGTCTACATCTGTCTCAGTCAGCTGCTGGTAGAACCTCTCAGAGGACAGCAATGCTAGGCTCCTGTCCACAAGCACAACATGGCTTCAGCATTAGTGCCAGGGTTTGGTTCCTGTCCAGGAGATAGATTCCAAGATGGGTTGGTCGCTGGACACTAGTTCACTCAGTCTCTGCTCTACTTTTGTCACTGCATTTCTTTTAGACAAAAACAATTTGAAGTCTGTTGGTGTCACCATCCCTCCACTGGGGGGCGGGTCCTATCTAACTACTGGAGGTAGTCTCTTTAAGTTCCATCTCCCCACCTTTGGGCATTTTAGCTAAGGTCACCCACATCAAGTACCAAGAGCCTCCCTCATCCCAGGTCTTTGGGACTTTCCAGAGGTTACCCCCAACCCCACCCCAGGCAGCTGCATATTTTCATTCATTCTCTTGGCTCTGGGCCTCCCCTCCCAAACCTAATTCTGTGCCCCCCTCTTCCCTCTTCCTCCCTCTCTCTCTCAAGTCCTTCCCTCCCTCTGCCTCACAGGATTATTTTGTTCTTCCTTCTAAGTGGGATTGAAGCATTCACATTTGGGCCTTCCTTCTTGTTTAACTTCTAAGGTTCTGTAGGGTATATCATGGCTATTCTGTACTTTTTGGCTAATATTCACTTATCAGTGACTATATATCCTGCATGTCTTTTTGGGTCTGAGTTACCTCACTCAGGATGATATTTTCTAGTTCCATTCATTTGCCTACAAAATTTATGATGTTTTTGTTTCTAGTAGCTGAATAGTATTCCATTTTGCAAACGAACCACATTTTCTGTATCTATTCTTCTGTTGAGGGATATCTGGGTTGCTTCTAGTTTCTGGCTGATACTAATAAGGCTCATATGAACATAGTGGAGCAAATGTCCTTGTGGTATGGTGGAGAATCTTTTGAGTATATAACTACAAGTGGTATAGCTGGATCTTCAGGAAGAACTTTTCTGAGGAACCACCAGATTGATTTTAATGTGATCTACATTTAGACTTGTAATTTGTTCTATAATAAAAACATTTTATAAATTACCAAATTTAGACAGTATGTCATGTAACATGCAACTCTTTAATATCTGAAAAAGCACACACCAACCAGTCCTCCACTTCTGTCTCTTCAATCTGTTTCTCTATTAACCAAATTCCATCCAATCATCTCTTATCATCCACATCGAAATTTGTAATTCCGCATACAGCTTTATGTAGTGAGAACTCTGGAATTTTGGTTTCTTTAAAGAACACAGAAATAAGAATGTTTTCATTGTAATACCAGTGGCTGGTTCAGCATAATGATTTGCCTCATGCACCTGCAGAGGCATGCTTTTGCTAGCTGCAGATAGTTTTTATAATTGTGTGATACTTGGAATTCTTGGAATTTTTCAGAGGGTATATAAATGCTAGAGCTCTGATAGGTGCTGTGTGTGGTTGTTAATCCAATGGAGTTGGTTGCAATTTATTAGTTGTGCTCAAGGTAGAAGCAAAAAGGAAAACAATTAGATTCAGAAGCAATCGTTGCCTCTCTCTCCCTTTCTATCATTTCTCTCCTATCTAGTGATATAGGAAGAAACCACTGGGAGAGGGGTTGATAAAAGGGTGGGAAAAGAAGATCCCACAAAGTAGCAAATTGTAACTACAGGTTTATAGATTAATGCTATAGATGGGAAATCATTTAGCACATATGGCATGCAATGGGTGGCTTATACAATTCAATTTTCTTATATTTGTTGGTTTGTTCTTCTCTAAATTTATTTTTCTATATTTAAGAGGATTTTAAATCCATTCCACAGACAATATTGTTCTGAAACTCTTTTCTACCTAATAAAAGTTGGGATCAAATCCTAATGAAAATGCCAGCTTGGACTTACAAGTGCACTAAAAATCTATGCTCAATTCAAATATCTCTTTAGAATTTTCAAAAGTTTCAAGACATTGATTTCATTTGGTAAAGACACATTTCCAGTGTATTTCAGCTAATTGTTGAAGAGTATTCTGAATATAGATCACAGAACTGAAAGTCTAAACTCGCCTACTGACATCACAATTTCGAGTACCCACATAGTCTGTTAGAAACAAAATACTTTAATGAGAAAATGGAGTGCTCAAGTAATCAATATAAAACTCACTTTAAAAAAAAAAGATAAAATCTGAAGCTAAACTGAGTTGTATAACATGGTTGCTGCTCAAGCACTTTTTATTTGAATATGAATTGAAAGAAAAATATGGTTCCTTGATCTAACAGGCCCTACTTCAATTGCGCAGTGACCAAGTGTGGCTGAAATGCATGTTGTTTACTGATATATAGCATTCTATTGACTAGCACATGTTAGGTGATCCAGAGGACTTGTGTGTGTGAAATAGCATATTATCATTTAATGAGGCAATCAACTGTGACAAAAACCTGGTTTAGGGGTTTGATGCTGAAGAGACTCTAGATTAGTTGATACTGTACAGGTGTGTTACTAAAGAGACAGGAAAGCATGGGCAACTTTCATAATGAAATCACTTCTCACTGCTGGTAATAAATAAATCACTCCCTGGAATGAGAGTTACTAATACTCATGGTTCTCTTTTAATACTGTTTAATTCTCATTAATCAGCATGATAAGGTACATGGCCACTGCTGTAACTGCACAGAGACCTACCTGCACCACAAGGATGGCTGATGACCATCAGATATGTGCTTAAAACCTGAAAAAAGGACTACATTATCTTTAAAGCAACATTCAGCACCAGACATTGTGACTCACACCTACAATCCTAGCCCTGGGAAAATGAGGCAGCTGACAGCTAAGAATTTGAGGCCAGTCTAGTCTATATAACATATCAATTTCTGATTGAGCATTGGCTTCACAGTGAGACCATGGCTCACAAAAAGAGAAAGAAGAGTGGGGAGACAGTTCAGTGAGTAAAAATGCTTGCCAATCAAGAATGAAGTTTCAAGTTCAAATCCATAGAATGCACAAAAATCTGACTATAGTAGACTACATCTGCAATCTCTTGCTATTATGGTAAGAATTCTGAAAGAGGGAGAGACAAACACAGAGAGAGAGAGAGACAGAGAGACAGAGAGAGAGAGAGAGAGAGAGAGAGAGAGAGAGAGAGAGAGAGAGAGAGAGAGAGAGAGCATAAATTCAGACCCATACAATGGTGGTGGACACAGGGAGAGCAAAATAGAGAAATGAAATCTGGGCACCTTCTTGGTCAAATGACATCAAGGGGATATGCTTTAATTCTTTTTCTTAATATGACATTGATACATTATTGGTGACTCTGAGGTTATTATTCCTATATTCGGCTCAATGCAGTACTTAAACACTCTTATAATAAGAAATCATTTATCTGCATCAAACTGCTACCAGAAAAAAAAGGAATCCAAAGAAGAAGTTGTATCTCTAGCCTGTGATGTCTTCACAATACTCCTTGGTTCTTAGAGACTCAGAGCTCCATGTATATCGTCACAATGCTCCCAAGATCTTAAGATTCAGAATTTAGTAGTTTTTCTGCTCCTGCAAAAATCAGGTAAAAGTAAAATCTTTATTTAATTTCTGTATTACTAAAGTAGAGAAAAAATAAGGAACTTACACCAAAGATAGGCAAAAATTATGATTGCCACAAAATCAATTATCAAATAAAATAGAATTATTTATGAATGTATGTTGATTATATAATGAGCTGAATAAACCAATAATTTGGATAATCAGAATAATCCCTTTGACTTATAAAAGTAAAAGAATGATGTAGTCTAAAAACACAGCTATAAATGCTAATTTTATCTTCTGCTATACTTGAATTCTACCAATTCTGAAACACTAAGCTATAGCTCAGACTTAAGTTATTCTCATTAATGGGATCTTGGAAGGCTGCCTTCATGAGTTGACTTTCTTGGACAAACATTGCTCTTATCTAATCATTAGGAGTCTTACTCATCAACATCAGTTAATTTGACAGACATTCATCTGTTAGCTGTAACTGTACTGCTCACAGTGAGTATAAAGTATATTTGACCAGAATTCATTTATTGCTTACAGGAAAAATCATCATATGACTGCATAACATCATCTACATACCTCATGAGCTTAATGAGGCCTTACTTGTGCTAACTTTAGCCATCTAACTAAGAACTTTACAGATGAACAATAAGCAATGGTTCATAACATAAAATGCTTTAGTCAACTCCTAATGGTCATTTTGGGGAAGTAAACAAAATGCCCCTCATGAAGCTTCCTTGCCTTCTCAGATAGAATGAAGAACAGCAAGCCTCAAAGCATCCTCCAGACCTTCAGCACCAGAGTGGAACCGCTGGAGCATGCACGGTCAAACACTGAGTAGCTACCATGTTCCTGACTCCTTCATCATGTAAATACATAGCCCTATCACAAAAGTTAATATAGTCTATCACACACACACACACACACACACACACACACACACACACACACATACACACACACACACACACACACACACACCATAAACTAGTGGTTCTATTCTTGAGAACCCTGGCTACTGTATTATTTGGGGGAAATAAACACATATTAACTAGGATGAGTATAATATATTCCTTCATAATGTTTTCCCAATGTGTTTGTGTATCAGTCTTGATACTCACTGTATTCACAAATTTACCCCCCAAAAAAATCTTTTATAAAGGGCTACAGACATTATTATGATCTAGATAGTTTAATGAAGCTTGCTTTTACAAACTGATTCACTAACAAACCAGGTGAAGGATTTGAAGGACCGAAAAATCCTGTCCAGTTGTGCTAGTGAGGCATATAAAAATCTAGAAAAATATTCACATTAGAGCAGGTTGGAGAGCTAAAATAAGCTGGAAAAGAGCTAAAATGCCCCACAAGAAAAAGAAGCAAAGCAAGATCATTGCTTACCTAGAACAACTGACACACCTTACCTTCATTATTACATATAATCATCTAGTCCTACACAATGAATTGTCAACTTAATTAAGGAATAAGTTTTTATGATTCTCCCATCTATACTTATACCATCTGTGGTGGTTGTTACTTTGTAGCCTAAGTATCATAAAACCCCATTCCTTAATTAATGATCAAAATTTGCTTGAGTGTCTATAGATTCCAGAGTTCTTGATGCCTTAGAGGCAAAGCTTAAATCTAGTACAATAACAATGAACTTCTGTTTTCTAGAATCTTCATTTATTGCTATTTACTATACAACCCAAATCATTTCATGGAATATCAAGTGTCTTAATTATAGCCATATCCTCCCAGAGAGTATTGTATCTGCCTGTTTTCTGTAATATCTTCACACATTCATTTTACTGATAAGAATTTATAAATAAGATGTTTTTATAACAGGTATGCTTTATTCACAATTGCTTTTGGTAACTCTATATAGAGTGGGGCATTAGTCCTTCCACATCAGACATTAAGATTCAATTTCTATGTATATATTCTTAAATAGCAAGAGAATGCAGTGGGGTTCTTCTGACCAAAGTTATTCTCTGGTGAACCACCATTAATATCTATAACTTTAGATGCTCTAATAAAGACAAACAATGCAGAATCTCAAGGCAAATGCATCCCACCCAAAACTAACCCAGCAATAATTACATCATCTTGATATAGAATATAGGCATTCCTGGATAAGCAGATAGAGTGAGATGCCCACTAAATAAAAAAAGCAATTTAGACTTAGTACATACCACTTTACTGCTTTTTCTGTATGTAGTTTTCTCCTTATTGCTTTTGGTACTGATAAACTCACATTCTCCACTTTAATCAGAATTAGAATTGAGATTTTTACCTGTTTAGGTCTTCATTTTTTTATTAGATATTTTCTTTATTTACATTTCAAATATTATCCCCTTTCCTAGTTTCCCCTCTGAAAATCCCCTATCCCATTCCTCCTCCCCCTGCTACCCTTGTTACATAGACCTCTGACTACTCATATTATTCATATGACTGCTAGATATCCTATTTCCTTAAAAGCTGGGGACCAGAGGCTGCAGACATGCCTCAGAGGTTAAGCACACTGGCTGTATTTCCAAAGGTCCTGAGTTCAATTCCCAGCAACCACATGGTGATTCAGAACCATCTATAGTGAGATCTGGTGCCCTCTTCTGGCCTGCAGACAAACATATAGGGCAGAATACTATATACTTAATAAAAAAACCATCACCACTACCACCACCAACATCAACAACAAAACCTGAGAATTGAACATGATGATTTGCCAAAGTTCGATCTAGGAAAGCATGGCTGCCTTATGTTTCAGTTTGAAACAAGGGAAGAAATGGGTTTATTGATGGCAAGCATTTTGCAAGACCATATTGTTATGCTAATTTGAATTAAATTGATTTTAAAATAGTTGGCGATTATCATACAGGCAGAAAAAATACAGGAAAATATTTTTAATTATTTTTAAATATTTTTTTTTAAAAATTTAGTTTGAAATACACAAATATCTGAATAGACTGAGGTTTAGTCAAAAAACCAACACCAATATTAAAGCTAGCCTGAAAGCCATGATTGTTATCTGTAATTCATAGCAGCAAAGTCAGCTTTATTTTTAAGAAATATTTATTTAGATCCACAAAGTGAGAAAATATTTTAACTATTTGAGCAGCCACAGAACATTTAAGCATATAACTGGCTCAGTGTGACTAAAGAATTTCTCAAGATTATCAAGCATAGTTTATATGCTAAGGATTTAAATAATTGTTTTGCTAATAAGAGTCATTCCCCCAAGCTAAGCAGAGAGTCTAGATAATGTGCTATGGTCTTTGTGAGCAATAAACTAGTTCTTCCCGAGCCACTACTACTCTTACTAGTCACATTGATTGAAGGACCAATGAAAATGTTTCACATCTCTGAGGCACTAGCCAGACACTTAGAACTACAAACATATAGCAATGTATATGAATGTAGACAAGTGTGTGTGCTATCAGTTTGGAGCCTAAAAATATAAAATAATATAGGATCTTTTACTGGTTGCTATTTTTTGATACATTAATTGACACCTCACTCAAAATTTAAATTCAAAGAAAAAACTAGGGAAGATTTAATATGTACCTTGATTTAAAGAGTCAGTTTTAGGTACCTGTCTCTAAATCTCTCATCTTTCAGTCTGTTTCTCTCACTCGCTGCATCCCTGGGTCTCTGCTCCGTGTGTGTGTGTGTGTGTGTGTGTGTGTGTGTGTGTGTGTGTGTGCGTGAGCGCGCACATTTGTGCCTATGTTTCACTGCCGTTTTCCTCTAAGTGGAACAAACGCTTTAACATGGAAATCAGAAGCACAAACAAATAATTGATCAAAGAATTGTAGAATAATTGAAAACATTAGTGAAGAATCAGGACAAATGAGTGATACTAAATTGATCTCCCATTTGTAACTGTGTACCAATGTACAACAGGTATGAAAGGAATTAGAAATATTATCCTTACAACAAATTCTTGAATATAAGAGTATATTTCTAAATAAAACTATTAGTATATTTTGTAGGCTTTCTGTTGTTGAAATTCAGCTTTAATGTGTAGTGTTCCGGTAAGAGTAGAGGGGGGAGGTATTTTAATTTTCCTTTATCTATTCAGTCTTGTTTTGTGACCCAGTATGTGGTCAACTTTGGAGATTGTTCTGTGAGGTGCTAAGAAATTATTTACTTTTATGTCTGTGTGAAATGTTCTGAAGATATTTGTTAAGTACATTTATTTCACAATATCCATTACCCCCATTATTTCCGTTTCCTTTTTGTCTGAATAACCTGTCCATTGGTGAGAGTGGGGTATTGAAATCTTCCCATGTGTGAGGTTCACTATGTGATTTAAGCTTTAATAATGTTCCTTTAACAAAAGTGTGCACCCTTGTGTTTGGGGCATGTTACTTGGCCTTTTTCCTTTGCAGCTTTTGATATGCTTTTCTTTGTTCTGTATGTTCAGTGTTTTGATTATTATAAGGAGTGGGACTTTTCTTTTCTGGTCTTATCTATTTGTTCTTTTGTAAGCATCTTTTACCTTTATAGTCTTCATTGGGTTAGGAAAATTTTCTTCTATGATTTTGTTAAATATATTTTCTGTGTTTTTGAGCTCATATACTTCTTCCTTAATTCTTATTATTCTTAGGTTTGGTCTTTTCATAGTGTCCCTGATTTCTTGTATGTGTTATTTTAGGAATTTTTTAGATTTAACATTTTCTTTGTCAAATTAATGTATTTCTTGTATCCTATCCTCTATGTCTAAGATTCTCTCTTCCATATCTTGTATTCTGTTGGTGATTCTTATGTATATAGTTCCTGTCCACTTAGATTTCTATGTCCAGAATTCCCTCAGTTTTATATTTTGTTTATTGCCTCTACTTCCTTTTTCAGGTCTTGAACAGTTTTTTTCACTTGTTTGTCTGGTGTTTTTCTTGTCTTTCTTCACATTCTTTAAAGGGTTTATTGATTTCGTCCATTTTGTTTGTCTTTTTCTTTTATTTCTTCTTTAAGGACCTTTATCATCTTCATAAACTCTGATTTAATTTTGTTTTCTTGTGCATCAGCTTCATTGAAATATCCAGGACAAATGGACTCTGGTGGTACCATATTACATTGGCTGTTGTTGATTTTGTTCTTACACTGGCATTTAGGCCATTTATCTGGGTTTTGGATAATTATAGATCTAGGTGCTGATTTCTGTGTTTGTATTTGTAGGGTGAGTGTTTTTTATTCCTTGGTTTTTGTTTCCTTTTTTGTACTCTGGTCTTTGTGATCTGGATTCATAGTGTTCTGCATGACCTCTGACCCAGTAGGTGGCTAGTTTGGCCTTTGGTATAGCATGGGGTCTCTGGGGTAGAATAAGATGATGAAGGGTAGAGTGGGAATTTGGAGCTGGCACTGAGTGAGCAGGTGAGGTCCATTGGTGGCAGCTAATCTATTGTTCTGGCAGTTGGCCTAGTGCATTGTCTAGCAGAGTGTTTGCTTGAGTTTCCCAACCTATATTTTAAGCTTTCTTGGCCTAGATATGTTCTTCAATCTAGAAACTTGCTTGCACCAGTTCTTCTGGCTGGTGTGGCCTCCTCCTGACCAGCAGAAGTCGGCCTGAGTTAGGGCCTGGGGTGCAGCAGCAGGAGGGACAGTGATAGGGTGAGACAGTAACAGGCAATGGAATATGTATTTGGGAACTAAATCTAGGGAGTGGGGCAGTTCAGCTGGCAGGATGATCAGTGGTGAGTGAACGTCTTTTAAATGAGGTGGTCTGCATCTGAGGAGTGGAAGTCTGCCCAAGCTGGGACCAGGGTCCTTGCAGCAGAGTCTTATGTAATAATAATAATAATATACACACATTGTGTGTGTGTGTGTGTGTGTGTGTCTATGTATGCACACATAATTTCAAACCTACTGGTGCTAGCTACTGGTCCTAGCTATTTCAGATTCCTCAACAGGGCAACCAATGTTGAAGACCTTTCTCAGCTTCAGATGTTTTAAAAGTAAAAATGAGTTATTTAGAATGTTTCCTAGAAAATAAAAATAAGTTTGGAGATGTAGCTCAGTGATAAAGTTCTTAAATGCTCTAGATCCAATCTCCAGTACCATCAAAAATAAAATGAGAAAGACAAAACCTAAATTCTAAAGCAAAAGCTGAACAATGACTATGGCTATATAGGAAAATTAAATGAAGCCTGAGGCCTCCCTAAGGTTTGTGACTGCCTAAGCTCTCACAACTTCAAAGCTATTAAATCCAGGAAGTAAAGTCTATAGAAAGCTCACAACATTAGCAGGAATGAGGGTTTGAAGGATACTCAAGTACATACCTTGAATCTTTATCACATGTATATGTAACCAGTGAAGAGCTTCCTCTCCCTTCATACTTCTCACTGTTATTCATGCTGCCTGTCTTGTTCTGAGTTCCTCAAAACCAGAAAACGATAAACTGAATTTAAAGGAAGAGATGTGCATCTGCTCACATTGCTTCAATGTGCTTGTTGAGTGACCTCCTACAACTGAGGACCATTATTGTAAACTCACGCTGTCCACTCACACAAAGTTTCTGGATGCCTGTAGTGCTTCAATAAGAATCACACATTACACAAAAAGCTGCAAATAGCATCATGAGCAGCAGAGAGTCCATAAACACAAAGCAGGGAGAACTGAAGAAGAGGGTGCAATATACAAAGCCAAACACATCACAAAGTGGAAGCATTCACATTAAATAACTGCAATGGTGGCAGCTCTTATCTCTTCATGCTTTCTCTTTCATGAAAGGAAGCAGGAGCCTCTGCACCTCATTTCCTAGAAACTGTGTCAGTTTCTACACCAGTATGAGGTACTTTTATGGTAACTGAAGTTTTGATGGTCCCTTATACTCTAGAAAACAAATGTGTGATCACAATAAACTACTGATGGGCAGCTGTGGATAGTGTCCTGGAAGTCTGTTTTGGTATAGCAAATGCTAGTATTTTCTGAGATTGCTTCATTTTTTTAGTTACCTGCAAAGTTGTGATAGGTGAAGCCAGTCTGCCACAGCCTTTCTAGGATTTCAACAACCTGTTTCTTTGGTGTTCCTTAAATTTTATGTTTTTCTGCTGACTCAGAGTGGTAACTGATATTGCTCTGTACTTTTAATGTTTCAAGTTTCATACCTTTGGTTAAGCCTTGCTTTGTCATTCTACAGTTTTCATAATCAGATGTGGAAGATACATTTGCAACACAAAGACACGTGTCCTCCCATTCTCTCTTCCCATTAGCACCCCAATTTTAAGTGTAAATATTTGTAAAGGTTGTAAACTTAAGAACTTAGAACACCTATATAATACATAAAATTATATATATTCATATTCCTCAACATGTCCTCTCTCAACTTCACACCCTCTTCTTTTAAAAATTTTCTTTCCTACAAAAAATAATATATAAAAAATGTAATATGATACATTTTATATATAAAAACTACCAAAGGTCATATCCCCAAAGAAAAATAATTATTTTTCTTTCAGTGACCATGAACATCCAACATCTTCATAGCAAGGGTCTGGGCCTCATGACTCCCCAAACCAACCACCATTCACTCTGTAATTTTGACTGGCTTGCTCTTGAAGAGGTTTTATGCAGGTAACCAAAAATATCCATGCCAAGTATTGAAAACAACATCTCACACTTCTCTCTGTCTCCTAGCTATTAATTATTTATTTTCACTTCTTCAATATTACCCTAGTCTTGTGAGTAGAAAATGGATGCATTGAAATACATGTCTTATTTAGAGATGAGCATTCAGAATCAGGTATTCTTGCCACGTTGAGTAGTTATGAGTCTCTTCATGGTACCCATTTCCCATTACATAAAGAAGTTTCTCTGATGAAGGCTAAGAATTGTGCAGATCAATAGGTATAAGTGTGAGATGTAAAACCATGTCAAAAGATTTGGTAAGGGATAGTAGGCCTAGACTCTGAGACTCGGTGGGCACACACTTGAGGCTTAGCTGACTCTCAGCTCCCTGCTATACTTGACTCAGAACACTTGCCTTGCTTCTCACATAAAAGAGATGTGACCTGTGGTCACATAGGCTCAAGACAGAGTTCTCCATGCTAATGTGGTACCAGAGGCCCAGAGGGCTTAGCCAATAAGCTTCCCTTCCCAGACATTCCTTCCTGTAAAAGATATTTAATCTCAGGCCCACTATGAGAAGTCGGGTATGATTTTATGCATCTACTTTCGCCATGACAATAAACTGTTTAGCACCAGAGACGGTCTCTTTTCATCGAAATCCAGTGTGCAGAGTCATGAAGAATGCCTTTGCCTACAGAGCTGCAGCCTAATCTCTGCACCCCCAGCCACAACCACAAATGCCACCAAGCCTGCCTCTGCCATCAAGCCAAGGACATTCTACCTCTGAAGCAACCATGCTCTTTGGTGGAGCAGACACAGGCCAACAACCCAACATATAAACATTAATATTTAGAAAGTATTTGACAAAATGACAATTTAGCAAAAATACCAGGACAATATTCCATCCTAGACCCTATGGGCGTTTGATTAGACATAGAGTAACAAGAATGAACTCCTTCATGTGGGTCAGGACACACTACAAAACAGGCAGTACTTGGTTACTTCAAAACTGTCAAGCCACTATAATACCAGTGGCCTCTATGGTCCTGGAATGTCATAACTGTATTATACAAGGTCTAGTGCTAAGAATATTGATGGCTTTTATTCCTCATCAGCCTATGTAGAACCTCAGGCATTGTGAAACTTTGCCTACGGGTAGGAGGTTCTCTAATCAGTTCAAGATTGACTTTTCTAAGAATTACAACTACGTTGTTTGGTGTTATAAACAATAGAATCTTGCCATCTAAATATGGTTGGTAACTGTGTGTAATAGTGATGGTCTATGTTAATTCATAGACATTTACAGCCTTCCTATTAATAACTTATAAGCAGGCAACCCATACATGGCAAGATGATTTTAATTTAGTAATCCAGAACTTCTGGATGGAACATTTTCTGCCTAATCAAGCAACCTCTGTTCAACCCCCTTTTCAAATATATTTATTTTGTAATCCTTTTATATGTAGTTGGTTTCAATTCTTCTATACAGGCTTAGAAACTATTCTATACTCTTCTTTCCACAATATCCCTTGTGCTTATACATGCTTAGTGAATTATTTTTTTACAGATTTTTTGATAGCAAATACAACAGAGAATATCCAAATTAGCAAAATTGGAAATGAAAAGATGAGCATAATAATAAACATTGAGGAAATCTAGCAAATCATAAGGATAATACTTTAAAAACATATACTCAAACAATTGGAAAATCTGAAAGAAATGGATAACTTTCTTGATATATCCTGCTGACCAAAGTTAAACCAAGGATCAGGTAAGCAATTTACAAAGACCTATAAGAATTAGTCTACTAGAAGCAGACATTAAATATCTCCTACCACCACCACCAACAAAAAACCCTCAGGGCAATAGCTCAAATAATTCTAGAAAATAGAAACAGATGGGATTTTGGACAATTTGTTTTGCCTTCATATCCATAGTTACCCTCATACACAGACCACATAAAGATTCAAAAAAGAAAGCTTATTGAAAATTCTCCCTTATGAACATAGAAACAAAAATACTGAAAGAAGCCAGGTGTGGTGGCACACCGCCTTTAATCCTAGCACTTGGGAGGCAGAGGCAGGCAGATTTGAGTTCGAGGCCAGCCTGGTCTACAGAATGAGTTCCAGGACAGCCAGGGCTACACAAAGAAACCCTGTCTCGAAAAACCAAAAAATAAAATAAAATAAAATAAAATAAAATAAAATAAAATAAAATAAAATACTTGCAAACCTAGTTCATAAATACGTCAAAAGGGTCATCAACCATGATCATATAAGCTTCATTCCAGAGAATCAGGAATGGCTCAACATACATAAATCAATAAATGTATTTTATCATATCAATAAACACACAGACAAAGAATACATTACCATCTTACTAGATGCAGAAAAGGTCATTGAAACCATCCAACACCGCATCCTGATAAATTCCTAGAGATGCTAAGTATGGAAGAGACAAATCTCAGTATAATAAAGGAAGTTTATAGCAAGCGTATAGCCAACATCAATTTAAGTGGGGATAAAATATTCAATTAAAATCAAGAACAAGACAAGGTTTTCCACTCTTTATTTTCTTTAATTTTTTTTAATTAGATATTTTCTTCACTTATATTTCAAATGCTATCCCAAAAGTCCCCTATACCTTCCACCCACCTTGCTCCCCTCCCCACTCACTCCCACTTCTTAACCCTGGCGTTCCCCTGTACTGGGGCATATAAAGTTTGCACGACCAATGGGCCTCTCTTTCCACTGATGGCTGACTAGGCCATCTTCTGTGGCATATGCAGCTAGAGACACGGTTGTTCCACCTATAGGATTGCAGACCCCTTCTGCTCCTTGGGTACTTTCTCTAGATCCTTCGTTGGAGGCCCTGTGTTCCATCCTATAGATGACCATGAGCATCCACTTCTGTATTTGTCAGGCACTGGCAAAGCCTCACAGGAGACAGCTATATCAGGTTTCTTTCAGCAAAATCTTGCTGGCATATGCAATAGTATATGGGTTTGGTGGCTCGCTATGGGATGGACACTCAGGTAGGGCAGTCTCTGGTTGGTCCATCCTTTCATCTTAGCTCCAAACTTTGTCTCTGCAACTCCTTCCATGGGTATTTTATTCCCTATCCTAGGGAGGAATGAAGTATCCACACATTGGTCTTCCTTCTTCTTGATTTTCTTGTGTTTTGCAAATTGTATCTTTGGTATTCTAGGTTAGGGGGCTAATATCCACTTATCAGTGAGTGTATGTCAAGTGACTTCTTTTGTGATTTGGTTACCTCACCAAGGATGATATCCCCCAGATACATCCATTTACCTAAGAATTTCATAAATTCATTGTTTTTAATAGCTGAATAGTACTTCATTGTGTAAATGTACCACATTTTCTACATCCATTCCTCTGTTGAGGGGCATCTGTGTTCTTTCCAGCTTCTGGCTATTATAAATAAGGCTGCTATTAACATAGTGGAGTATGTGTCCTTATTACCAGGTGGAACATCTTCCGGGCATATGTCCAGTTTTCTGAGGAACCACCAGACTGATTTCCAGAGTGGTTGTGCAAGCTTGCAATCACACCAACAATGGAGGAGTGTTCCTCTTTCTCTACATCCACACCAGCATCTGCTATCACCTGAATTTTTGATCTTAGACATTCTAACTAGTGTGAGGTACAATCTCAGGGTTGCTTTGTTTTGCATTTTCCTGATAATTAAGGATTTTGGACATTTTTTCAAGTGCTTCTCAGCCCTTCAGTATTCCTCAATTGAGAATTCTTTCTTTAGGTCTGTACCCCATTTTTTAATGGGGTTATTTGTATTTCTTGAGTTCAGTTTCTTGAACTCTTTGTATATATTGGATATTAGTTCCCTATCAGATTTAGGATTGGTAAAAATTCTTTCCCAATCTGTTGGTGGCATTTTTGTCTTATTGACAGTATCTTTTGCCCCACAGAAACTTTGCAATTTCATGAGGTGCTATTTGTCAGTTCTTGAATTACAGCACAGGCCATTGCTGTTCTATTCAGGAATCATTCCCCTGTGCCCATATATTCGAGGCTTTTTCCCATTTTCTCCTCTATAAATTTCAGTGTCACTGGTTTTATGTGGAGTTCTTAGATCCACTTAGACTTGATCTTTGTACAAGGAGATAAGAATGGATCAGTTCATAGCCTGACTTGGTAGCTCATGCCTTTACTCCCAGCACTCAGGAGGCAGGGGCAGGCAGATTTCTGAGTTCGAGGCCAGCCTGGTCTACAAAGTGAGTTTCAGGACAGCCAGGGCGATACAGAGAAACACTGTCTCGAAAAAAAACAAAAAAAAAACCAAAAAAAACCAACCAAACAAACAAAACAACAACAACAAAAAAATAATGGATCAACTCACATTCTTCTACCAGATAACTGCCAGTTGTGCTAGCAACATTCGTTGAAAATGCTGTCTTTTTTCCACTGGATGGTTTAGCTCCCTTGTCAAAAATCAAGTAACCATAGGTGTGTGAGTTCATTTCTGGGTCTTCAATTCTATTCCATTGGTCTACCTGTCTGTCGCTGTACCAGTACCATGCAGTTTTTATCACAATTGCTCTGTAGTACAGCTTAATGTCAGGCATGGTGATTCCACCTGAGGTTCTTTTATTGTTGAGAATAGTTTTCACTATCCTAGGATTTTTGTTATTCCAGATGAATTTGCAAATTGCCTTTCTAAATCAGTGAAGAATTGAGTTGGAATTTTGATGGGGATTGCATTGAATCTGTAGATTGCTTTCGGGTAGGATAGCCATTTTTCTTATATTAATACTGCCAATCCATGAGCATGGGAGATCTTTCCATATTCTGAGATCTTCTTAAATTTCTTTCTTCAGAGACTTGAAGTTCATATCATACAGATCTTTCACTTCCTTAGTTAGAGTCACGCCAAGGTATTTTATATTTTTTGTGACTATTGTGAAGGGTGTTATTTCCCTAATTTCTTTCTCATCCTGTTTATCCTTTGTGTAGAGAAAGGCTACTGATTTATTTGAATTAATTTTATATCCAGCTACTGCACTGAAGCTGTTTATCAGGTTTAAGAGTTCTCTGGTGGAATTTTTAGGGTCACTTATATATACTATTGTATCATCTGCAAATAGTGATATTTTGATTTCTTCCTTTCCAATTTGTATCTCCTTGATCTCCTTTTATTGTTGAATTGCTCTGGCTAGGACTTCAAGTACTGTATTGAATAGGTATGGAGAAAGTGGACAGTCTTGTCTATTCCCTGATTTTAGTGGGATTGCTTTGAGTTTCTCTCCATTTAGTTTGATGTTGGCTACTGGATTGCTGTATATTGCTTTTATTATGTTTATGTATGGACCTTGAATTCCTGATCTTTCCATGACTTTTATCATGAATGGATGTTGGATTTTGTCAAATGTTTTCTCAGCATCTAATGAGATAATCATGTGATTTTTGCCTTTGAGTTTGTTTATATAGTGGATCATCTTGATTTATTTTCATATATTAAACCATCCCTGCATCCCTCTTTCTATGCCCGTTGAAGTACTTGAAGTCTTAGCTAGAGAATAAGACAACTGAATCATATCAAGGGGGTGCAAATTGGAAAGAGAGAAGTCAAAGCATCAATATTTGCAGATAATATGATAGTATATATAAGCTATCCCAACAATTCTAGCAGGGACTTCCTTCCACTGATAAACACCTTCATAAAGTGACTGGATATAAGATTGAGTAAAAAAAAATTAGCCCTCTGTATACAAATAGGAAATGGACTGAGAAAGAATTTAGGAAAAGAACCCCTGATTTCAAGCTGTATTACAGAGCTATTGTAGTTTAAAAAATAAAATAAAAATAAACCATATGGTATTGGCATAAAAACAAACAAGTTGATCAGATTCACTATGTAGCTGTGTAGCTGTCCTTTGCTCTACATACTTTCTAGAGAACCTGACTTCAGATCTCTATAGGAAGGGAAAGAAATGGCAATTGTCCTGCCGCAGAGACTATACATCAGAAAGCATAATGTCAATATGGATTAACTGTTAACAGAAGACATCCAAAAAGCAAACAAATATGACCACTGTCTCCACCCCGAGCAATTTATGCTTCTGGTTATACTTTCTGAGAGATGTAGAGTGGCCTCTTTTCAAATCCAAGCCTGTCTTGTTTCATAAATCATGAACTACCTGGGCTCACAGAGTATGTAGTTACTCTCAGAAAAAGGGAACACACAAACACACACACGCACGCACACACACACACACACACACAAATAAATAAATAAATAAATAAATAAATAAATAAATAAATAAATAAGAACTGAGTTTTGTTTTGTCTTTTCCTTTTCCATCATCATAGGGGTGTTATTTGTTAACAAAGCAGAGTAGAAAATTACTTCTCCATCCAAATTGAAACTATAGACCCAGGTTTATATTTATAAACACAAATTGAAGTTTTTGCCCCAAGCTGATCCCCTCAAAATGAAACATATGGTTTGGAAATACAGAGCCAAAAGGTGATGTCAGTATAGTTTTCTAAATATTTTAATTAAATATGTTACTTGCTCAGTGTGTTGTCACTATTACTTTCCAGAAATCCTTATGTATTGATGTGAAGCATTTTTGTGGAAAATTCCTTCTGATAATATACATTTCTTATTATTTCCCTATTTCAAATCAATGGATACAGCCATTAATGATATTCCTTGCTCTATTAAAATATCCAACTTCATTAAAATAATTTAAATTAATTATGCCAAACAAACTCACCAAATAATTTAGTAAAATAAAAATCGAAAATTATACCATGGGACTATGATGTAGAAGACCTAGTAATTATGAAAATTTCTAGTTTTGTTCAGATTTTGCAGGAAGAGTTATCCTTCCTGAGAATCATTGTCTGCACAAGCATTGGAGCCAGAAGATGGATTGTTCCTTACTTAACATATAAGTCTAAGATTTTTATACCACACAGGCCCCACATGCAAAGAAGTACATTGGCTCACAGAAGGTCATAGCTCTGGTACTATTCTAAACACTCCCAGGTGAACAAACATCATGAGGTAGGAAGATATTCAGTAGGAGTTATTCTAAAATGTAGTTTCTTTAATTTTATCTCACTCTGCATGTATGCATGTATGTATGAGTATATGAAAGAGTATTTATTAGTAGTACATACATTTTCACAAATTTAGTTATTTTACTAGTTACCTATAACACTATAATTAGTGTTCTTGGAGCATTATAAAAATGGTGATAACCCAAACAATAATTCTTATCTTCCAATGAAGTCTTAAGGGAATTATTCTGATTACACTCTTACCTTAATTTGTACCTAAAGCCTGTTATTCATAACAACCTTTGTTTTATTTTATTAAAGATATTGAAATATTTCTCCTTAATATTATATTGGGAACTTTAATTCATAGTTTTGTATTTGATCATCATATATTTATCCAATATACAAATAATCCTCTCTTTGATTCAGCCAATCAATGGTAAGTATGCATATCTACTTATTCCAAAATCAATGGCAAAAAAATGCTTCTTTAACCTTTTTTAAAAAAATTTATTGGAAATTTTCTTTATTTACATTTCAAATGATATCCCCTTTCTTCTTTTCCCCTCTGAAAATACGTATACCACCATCCCTCCCCCTGTTTACCACCTACCCATTCCCACTTCCCTGTCCTGGCATTCCCCTACACTGGAGCATCTAGCCTTCACCTGACCAGGAGCCTCTCCTCCCACTGATGACCAACATATGCGGCTGGAGCCACAGGTCCCTCCATGTATACCCTTTATTGGTGTTTTAGTCCCTGGGAGCTCTGAGGGTACTGGTTGGTTCATATTGTTGTTCCTCCTATGGGGCTGCAAATCTCTTCAGCTCCTTGGGTCCTTTGTCTAGCTCCTCCATTGGGGACCTTGTGCTCAGTCCAATGGTTGGCTGAGAGCATCCATTTCTGTATTTGTCAGGCACTGGCAGAGCCTCACAGGAGACACCTATATTAGAGTCCTTTCAGCAAGCACTTGTTGGCATTCACAATAGTGTCTGGGCTTGGTAACTGTATATGGGATGGATCCCCAGGTAGGGCAGTCTCTGAATCACCTTTCCTTTGGTCTCTACATCACAATTTTTCTCTGTATCTCCTCCCATGGGTATTTTGTTCCCCCTTATAAGAAAGACCAAAGTGTCCACACTTTGGTCTTCCTTCTTCTTGAGCTTCATAAGGTCTGTGAATTGTATCTTGGGTATTCTGAGCTTCTGGTCTAATATCCACTTATCAGTGAGTGCATAGCATGTGTGTTCATTTGTTGTTGGGTTACCTCACTCAGGTTAATGAAAATAACTAATACAGAAAATTTCCCCACCAGATGAATGGTTTAACTAATTGCGCTCTTTGCTTACTGAAGAAGGCTACTTAGTAATAAACTGTTGCTATGAACAACTTGCATGAATTGCAGATTAAAAAGGTTCAAAGGAAGCCAGTTTTGAAAGGTCACATATTACATAATGCCACTTGTGGGAATTCTTAAAGTGATATTTTCTTCAGCCTTTTAAATCTCAGTTATTTCAAAATGCTCTCATGATTCTTTTCACTTATATTGAAATAAAACTGTCTACTGTTCATTGAACCATTAGCATGTTCAAGTTCACTGGTGAGATCCACTAAATCTTCAAGATCAAACATTTTATTCTTAGAACAAGGATGAAGGAAGTATGTGTGCTAGCTAATTGTAGTTGTCAACTTGATACAACCCAGAATCGGCTGAGAAGAAAGTATCAGTTGAAGAATTATATAGATCAGGTTGGCCTGTGGGACTATTGGTGAGGGACAGACATGATTGCCTTAGCTGACACAAGGAAACTCAAACTACTGCTATGAACATTCCCTAGCCAGTTTCTCTACTATGTAAGAAAGAAGAAAGCCTGCTAAGCAGGAAGCAAGCAGACAGTAATAGTGTTTTCATTTCTAGCTGCTTTTGACTGTGGCTGTGGTGTGACCAGCTGCTTCGGTGACATCCCTACAATGTCAAACTATAACCTGGAACTGTGAACTGAACTAAAGGCTTCTTCCTCTGGGCTGCTTTTTTTGTTTGTTTTTAGATGTTTCTTTACAGCAACAGAAATAAAAGCAAAGCAGCATTGAAAGCAGAAGCTGTGTTTCCCCAGGCCTTAATGTCTTGTTTCTTATCTGACCATCTATACCAAGGGCTTTCTTTATTTCATGGTCCTATCGAGAACAACACCTTTACAGTTATAAATAAACACATAACTATAGATAACCTGTGACTGTACACATGAGATGCTGTAAATAACTGAAACTCAGAGTCAATCCTCAAATTGGGCAACACTGTTTGAATGCATCATTCTAGTTATCAGCATTCTTCATGATGGGTCACACTTCAGAATTCACATGGAGTCAGAAATAAGAAAAATAGCATATTCTCTTGGCCTAAATATGTCTGATTTCCACAAGGATTGAGATTGGCCTTCTTTGAACTGATAGAATTGTTATTTCCCTATAATCTGACTTTTGACTATTTTACCAAACTGTCTCCAATTCTCTCTCCATCACTAAATTTGCCTTTAATTGTATTTTTTGACTTTGCCTTTCATAGCTCTATTTTCAGTAATTCTCTGGTTCTCTTACAGAAGTTCTCTCCCAGTTTCTTCTCTCTTTCCTGCCTGCACACAGCAGTGTCTGATGTACTCTGTAGTGTTCACAGCTATCCTTTTGCCCTGCCTTCATCATTCCAGATGGCATTGGATGTCAAAAACCTATCCAAAGGAGAGACTGATGATTGCCAGTGTCACAATGATGTCAGCCAAACCACACCACACATTTTCTGTCTCATACACCACTATCACTGTAGTTTCTTTTCTTTGCTGTCATTCCTTGTCTGACACTTGCTAAGTCTGAATTGATGTCTTCTACACTTTCTCCATCTTCCCACTTTTATGTTCAGTTATCCTCATTTTTTCTCTTTATAGAGAATAGGCTGCTTCCAGCTGTTTTCTTTATCCAGCCTCTATGATTTCCCATTTACATAATATTTATATATGAATACATTATTGTTTAGCAAAATGCAAAAATACAGTAAATATATTCTTTTAAAAACAAAATCAACATAATTTCTTTTAAAAAATCAATAAAACACCTAAGAACTCTCTCATATAATATGTCTTTTTGAGCGAGCTTTTGGGCATTTCACTCACAAGGAGGGGGTGATATTAGCTAATGAGAAAATAAATGAAAATCAAATGTTTATCACTAAGTGTTTCAGGAATAGTGATTATGTTATATACACAATGAAGGTGTGCAACTATTTTAATATAACAACTTACATATACTAACAGAAATTGATTTTAAAATACATCTCCAATCCATGTAACTGTTAACCAAAAGAGGCCTTTTTTTAACAAGATAAGGTGTCTTTAGGGTGTGGCAGCATTAGATCAGATTCTGTAGCAGCTTTATTTTTTTTTATGTTTTTTTATTACACCTTTTCCTCAATTACATTTCCAATGCTATCCCAAAAGTCCCCCATACCCTCCCCCCCACTTCCCTACCCACCCATTCCCATTTTTTGGCCCTGGCATTCCCCTGTACTGGGGCATATAAAGTTTGCATGTTCAATGGACCTCTCTTTCCAGTGATGACCAACTAGGCCATCTTTTGATACATATACAGCTAGAGTCAAGAGCCCCAGGGTACTGGTTAGTTCATATTGTTGTTCCACCCATAGGGTTGCGGATCCCTTCAGCTCCTTGGGTACTTTCTCCAGTTCCTCCATTGGGGGCCCTGTGATCCATTCACTAGCTGACTGTGAACATCCACTTCTGTGTTTGCCAGGCCTCAGCATAGTCTCACAAGAGACAGCTATATCTGGGTCCTTTCAGCAAAATCTTGCTAGTGAATGCAATGGTGTCAGGGCTTGGATCCTGATCATGGGATGGATCTCTGGATATGGCAGTCTCTAGATGGTCCATCCTTTTGTCACAACTCCAAACTTTGTCTCTGTAACTCCTTCCATGGGTGTTCTGTTCCCAATTCTAAGGAGGGACATAGTGTCCACACATAGTGGAGCATGTGTCCTTCTTACCAGTTGGGACATCTTCTGGACACATACCCAGGAGAGGATATGATACATGATAACAACTAGTTGTGCCAGCTGGATCCTCCGGTAGTACTATGTCCAATTTTCTGAGGAACCGCCAGACTGATTTCCAGAGTGGTTGTACAAGCTTGCAATCCCACCAACAATGGAGGAGTGTTCCTCTTTCTCCACATCCTCGCCAGCATCTGCTGTCACCTGAATTTTTTAACTTAGCCATTCTGACTGGTGTGAGGTAGAATCTCAGGGTTGTTTTGATTTGCCTTTCCCTGATGATTAAGGATGTTGAACATTTTTTCAGGTGCTTCTCAGCCATTGGGTATTCCTCAGGTGAGAATTCTTTATTTAGCTCTGAGCACCATTTTTAATGGGGTTATTTGATTTTCTGGAGTCCACCTTCTTGAGTTCTTTATATATATTGGATATTAGTCCCTTATCTGATTGTTGGTGGTCTTTTTGTCTTATTGACGGTGTCTTTTGCCTTGCAGAAGCTTTGCAGTTTCATGAGATCCCATTTGTCAATTCTCGGTCTTACAGCACAAGCCATTGCTGTTCTATTCAGGAATCTTTCCCCTGTGCCCATATCTTCAAGGCTTTTCCCCACTTTCTCCTCTATAAGTTTCAGTGTCTCTGGTTTTATGTGAAGTTCCTTGATCCACTTAGATTTGACCTTAGTACAAGGAGATAGGAATGGATTGATTCGCCTTCTTCTACATGATAACAACTAGTTGTGCCAGCACCATTTGTTGAAGATGCTGTCTTTCTTCCACTGGATGGTTTTAGCTCCCTTGTCGAAGATCAAGTGACCATAGGTGTGTGGGTACATTTCTGGGTCTTCAATTCTATTCCATTGGTCTACTTGTCTGTCACTATACCAGTACCATGCATTTTTTTTTTTTAGCTTTCTTCTTTTTTTTTTTAATATTTTTATTACATATTTTCCTCAATTACATTTCCAATACTATCCCAAAACTCCCCCATAGCGCCCCCCACTTCCCTACCCACCCATTCCCATTCTTTTGGCCCTGGCATTCCCCTATATTGGGGCATATAAAGTTTGCAAGTCCAATGGGCCTCTCTTTCCATTGATGGCCGACTAGGCCATCTTTCGATACATATGCAGCTAGAGACAAGAGCTCCAGGGTTCTGGTTAGTACATCATGTTGTTCCAACAATAGGGTTGCAGATCCCTTTAGCTCCTTGGGTACTTTCTCTAGCTTCTCCATTGGGAGCCCTGTGATACATCCAATAGCTGACTGTGAACATCCACTCCTGTGTTTGCTAGGCCCCGGCATCGTCTCACAAGAGACAGCTATATTTGGGTCCTTTCAGCAAGATCTTACTAGTGTATGCAATGGTGTCAGCGTTTAGAAGCTGATTATGGGACGGATCCCTGGATACAGCAGTCTCTAAATGGTCCATCCTTTCATCACAGGTACGAACTTTGTCTCTGTAACTCCTTCCCTGGGTGTTTTGTTCCCAATTCTAAGAAGGTGCACAGTGTCCACACTTTGGTCTTCATTCTTCTTGAGTTTCATGCGTTTATCAAATTGTATCTTATATCTTGGGTATCCTAAGTTTTGGGCTAATATCCACTTATCAATAAATACATATTGTGTGAGTTTTTTTGTGATTGTGTTACTTCACTCAAGATGATGCCCTCCAGGTCCATCCATTTGGCTAGGAATTTCATAAATTCATTCTTTTTAATAGCTGAGTAGTACTCCATTGTGTAAATGTACCATAATTTCTGTATCCATTCCTCTGTTGAGGGACATCTGGGTTCTTTCCAGCTTCTGGCTATTATAAATAGGGCTGCTATGAACATAGTGGAGCATGTGTCCTTTTTACCGGTTGGGACATCTTCTGGATATATGCCCAGGAGAGGTATTGCTGGATCCTCCGGTAGTACTATGTCCAATTTTCTGAGGAACCGCCAGACTGATTTCCAGAGTGGTTGTACAAGCTTGCAATTCCACCAACAATGGAGGAGTGTTCCACTTTCTCCACATCCTCGCCAGCATCTGCTGTCACCTGAATTTTTGATCTTAGCCATTCTGACTGGTGTGAGGTGGAATCTCAGGGTTGTTTTGATTTGCATTTCCCTGATGATTAAGGATGTTGAACATTTTTTCAGGTGCTTCTCTGCCATTCGGTATTCCTCAGGTGAGAATTCTTTGTTCAGTTCTGAGCCCCATTTTTTAATGGGGTTATTTGACTTTCTGGAGTCCACCTTCTTGAGTTCTTTATATATATTGGATATTAGTCCCTTGTCTGATTTAGGATAGGTGAAGATCCTTTCCCAATCTGTTGGTGGTTTTTTTGTCTTATTGATGGTGTCTTTAGCCTTGCAGAAGCTTTGTAGTTTCATGAGGTCCCACTTGTCAATTCTCGATCTTACAGCACAAGCCATTACTGTTCTATTCAGGAATTTTTCCTCTGTGCCCATATCTTCAAGGCTTTTCCCCACTTTCTCCTCTATAAGTTTCAGTGTCTCTGGTTTTATGTGAAGTTCCTTGATCCACTTAGACTTGACCTTAGTACAAGGAGATAGGAATGGATCGATTCGCATTCTTCTACATGTTAACAACCAGTTGTGCCAGCACCATTTGTTGAAAATGCTGTCTTTCTTCCACTGGATGTTTTTAGCTCCCTTGTCGAAGATCAAGTGACCATAGGTGTGTGGGTTCATTTCTGGGTCTTCAATTCTATTCCATTAGTCTATTTGTCTGTCACTATACCAGTACCATGCAGTTTTTATCACAATTGCTCTGTAGTAGAGCTTTAGGTCCGGCATGGTGATTCCACCAGAGGTTCTTTTATCCTTGAGGAGAGTTTTTGCTATCCTAGGTTTTTTGTTATTCCAGATGAATTTGCAGATTGCACTTTCTAATTCGTTGAAGAATTGATTTGGAATTTTGATGGGGATTGCATTGAATCTGTAGATTGCTTTTGGCAAGATAGCCATTTTTACAATGTTGATCCTGCCAATCCATGAGCATGGGAGATCTTTCCATCTTCTGAGATCTTCTATAATTTCTTTCTTCAGAGACTTGAAGTTTTTATTATACAGATCTTTCACTTCCTTAGTTAGAGTCACGCCAAGATATTTTATACTATTTGTGAATATTGAGAAGGGTGTTGTTTCCCTAATTTCTTTCTCAGCCTGTTTATTCTTTGTGTAGAGAAAGGCCATTGATTTGTTTGAGTTAATTTTATATCCAGCTACTTCACCGAAGCTGTTTATCAGGCTTAGGAGTTCTCTGGTGGAATTTTTAGGGTCACTTATATATACTATCATATCATCTGCAAAAAGTGATATTTTGACTTCATCTTTTCCAATTTGTATCCCTTTGATCTCCTTTTGTTGTCGAATTGCTCTGGCTAGGACTTCAAGTACAATGTTGAATAGGTATGGAGAAAGTGGACAGCCTTGTCTAGTCCCTGATTTTAGAGGGATTGCTTCAAGCTTCTGACCATTTACTTTGATGTTGGCTACTGGTTTGCTGTAGATTGCTTTTATCATGTTTAGGTATGGGCCTTGAATTCCTGATCTTTCCAAGACTTTTATCATGAATGGGTGTTGGATCTTGTCAAATGCTTTTTCCGCATCTAACGAGATGACCATGTGGTTTTTGTCTTTGAGTTTGTTTATATACTGGATTACGTTGATGGATTTCCATATATTGAACCATCCCTGCATCCCTGGGATGAAACCTACTTGGTCAGGATGGATGATTGTTTTGATGTGTTCTTGGATTCGGTTAGCAAGAACTTTATTGAGGATTTTTGCATCAATATTCATAAGGGATATTGGTCTGAAGTTTTCTATCTTTGTTGGGTCTTTTTGTGGTTTAGGTATCAGAGTAATTGTGGCTTCATAGAATGAGTTGGGTAGATTACCTTCTGTTTCTATTTTGTGGAATAGTTTGTGAAGAACTGGGATTAGATCTTCTTTGAAGGTCTGATAGAACTCTGCACTAAACCCATCTGGTCCTGGGCTTTTTTTAGTTGGGAGACTATTAATGACTGCTTCTATTTCTTTGGGGGATATAGGGCTGTTTAGATCATTAACCTGATCTTGGTTCAACTTTGGTACCTGGTATCTGTCTAGGAACTTCTCCATTTCATCCAGGTTCTCCAGTTTTGTTGAGTATAGGCTTTGGTAGAAGGATCTGATGGTGTTTTGGATGTCTTCAGGATCTGTTGTTATGTCTCCTTTTTCATTTCTGATTTTGTTAATTAGGATGCTTTCCCTGTGCCCTCTAGTGAGTCTGGCTAAGGGTTTATCTATCTTGTTGATTTTCTCAAAGAACCAGCTCCTTGATTGGTTGATTCTTTGAATAGTTTTTCTTATTTCCACTTGGTTGATTTCACCCCTGATTTTGATTATTTCCTGCCGTCTAGTCCTCTTGGGTGAATTTGCTTCCTTTTGTTCTAGTGCTTTTAGGTGTGTTGTCAAGCTGCTAATGTGTGCTCTCTCTAGTTTCCTTTTGGAGGCACTCAGAGCTATGAGTTTTCCTCTTAGAAATGCTTTCATTGCGTCCCATAAGTTTGGGTATGTTGTGGCTTCATTTTCATTGAACTCTAAAAAGTCCTTAATTTCTTTCTTTATTCCTTCCTTGACCAAGGTATCATTGAGAAGAGTGTTGTTCAGTTTCCACGTGAAGGTTGGCTTTCTATTATTTATTTTGTTATTGAAGATCAGCCTTAGTCCATGGTGATCTGATAGGATGCATGGGACAATTTCAATATTTTTATATCTGTTGAGGCCTGTTTTGTGACCAATTATGTGGTCAATTTTGGAGAAGGTACCATGAGGTGCTGAGAAGAAGGTATATCCTTTTGTTTTAGGATAGAATGTTCTGTAGATATCTGCCAGATCCATTTGATTCATAATTTCTGTTAGTTTCACTGTGTCCCTGTTTAGTTTCTGTTTCCATGATCTGTCCATTGGTGAAAGTGGTGTGTTGAAGTCTCCCACTATTATTGTATGAGGTGCAATGTGTGCTTTGAGATTTACTAAAGTTTCTTTAATGAATGTGGCTGCCTTTGTATTTGGAGCATAGATATTCAGGATTGATAGTTCCTCTTGGAGGATTTTACCTTTGATGAGTATGAAGTGTCCCTCCCTGTCTTTTTTAATGACTTTGGGTTGGAAGTCAATCTTATCAGATATTAGAATGGCTACTCCATCGTTTTTCTTCATGCCATTTGCTTGGAAAATTGTTTTCCAGCCTTTCATTCTGAGGTAGTGTCTATCCTTTTCTCTGAGATGAGTTTCCTGTAAGCAGCAAAATGTTGGGTCTTGTTTGTGTAGCCAGTTTGTTAGTCTATGTCTTTTTATCGGGGAGTTGAGTCCATTGATATTAAGAGATATTAAGGAAAAGTAATTGTTGTTTCCTGTTATTTTTGATGTTAAAGTTGGCATTTTGTTCTTGTGGCTGTCTTCTTTTAGGTTTGTTGAGGGATTACCTTCTTGTTGTTTCTAGGGCGTGGTTCCTGTCCTTGTATTGGTTTTTTTCTGTTATTATCCTTTGAAGGGCTGGATTCGTGGAGAGATAATGTGTGAATTTGGTTTTGTGGTGGAATACTTTGGTTTCTCCATCTATGTTAATTGAGAGTTTGGCTGGGTATAGTAGCCTGGGCTGGAATTTGTGTTCTTTTAGTGTCTGTATAACATCCGTCCAGGATCTTCTGGCTTTCATAGTCTCTGGTGAAAAGTCTGGTGTAATTCTGATAGGCTTGCCTTTATATGTTACTTGGCCTTTTTCTCTTACTGCTTTTAGTATTCTATCTTTATTTAGAGCATTTGTTGCTCTGATTATTATGTGTCGGGAGGTATTTCTTTTCTGGTCCAGTCTATTTGGAGTTCTGTAGGCTTCTTGTATGTTCATGGGCATCTCTTTCTTTAGATTTGGGAAGTTTTCTTCTATAATTTTGTTGAAGATGTTTGCTGGTCCTTTGAGTTGAAAATCTTCATTCTCATCCACTCCTATTATCCGTAGGTTTGGTCTTCTCATTATGTCCTGTATTTCTTGGATGTTTTGAGTTAGGATCTTTTTGCATTTTACATTTTCCTTGATTGTTGTGCTGATGTTCTCTATGGAATCTTCTGCACCTGAGATTCTCTCTTCCATCTCTTGTATTCTGTTGCTGATGCTCGTATCTATGGTTCCAGATTTCTTTCCTAGGGTTTCTATCTCCAGTGTTGCCTCATTTTGGGTTTTCTTTATTGTGTCTACTTCCCTTTTTAGGTCTAGTATGGTTTTGTTCATTTCCATCATCTGTTTGGATGTGTTTTCCTGTTTTTCTGTAAGGACTTCTACCTGTTTGATTATGTTATCATGTTTTTCTTTAAGGATTTGTAACTCTTTAGCAGTGTTCTCCTGCAATTCTTTAAGGGATTTTTGTGCTTCCTCTTTATTGTCTTCTGCCTTTTTAGCAGTGTTCTCCTGCATTTCTTTAAGTGTGTTATTAAAGTCCTTCTTGAAGTCCTCTATCATCATCAGGAGATATGCTTTTAAATCCGTGTCTAGCTTTTCCGGTGTGTTGGGGTGCCCTGGACTGGGCGAAGTGGGGGTGCTGGGTTCTGATGATGGTGAGTGGTCTTGGTTCCTGTTAGTAAGATTATTACGTTTACCTTTCGCCATCTGGTAATCTCTGAGGTTAGTTGTTATCATTGTCAATATTTAAAGATTGGAGCAGAAGCTGTGTTCCACTCACCAGCAGTCTCTAAATCCTGCGGCGGGGGTCGTGGGTAGCTGAAGGTACCCTGGTGCTGGTCCAGCCGGAAGAGGCCTGTGGTCCTACTCAGGCCGTTTTTTCTGCTTCCCTAACTAATGCAGTCTCTGGTCCCGCGTGCAATTGGATTGGAGCAGAAGCTGTGTTCCACTCTCCAAAAGTCTTAAGATCCTGTGGTGGGTGTTGTGGGTAGCTGGTGAGTGTCAGCCAACCCTGCGCCCCAGCTGCCCCGGTGCTTTTCTGACCGGAAGAGGGTTGTGGCCCTATGTAGGCCGGATTTCTCTCTCCCCAACCAGAGCAGTCTCAGGTCCCGCGTGATTGGACTGGAGCAGAAGCTGTGTTCCACTCACCAGCAGTCCCAAAATCCTGCGGCGGGGGTCGTGGGTAGCTGGCGGGTGTCAGGCAACCCTGCGCTCCCGCTACCCCGGCGCTGATCCAGCCGGATGAGGCCTGTGGTCCTACTCAGGCCGGTTTCTGCTTCCCTAACTAATGCAGTCTCAGGTCCCGCGCAATTGGATTGGAGCAGAAGCTGTGCTCCACTCACCAGAAGTCTTAAGATCCTGTGGCGGGTGTTGTGGGTAGCTGGCGAGTGTCAGCAGACCCTGCGACCCAGCTGCCCGGGTGCTTTTCTGACCGGAAGAGGGTTGTGGCCCTATGTAGGCCGGATTTCTCTCTCCCCAACCAGAGCAGTCTCAGGTCCCGCGTGATTGGACTGGAGCAGAAGCTGTGTTCCACTCACCAGCAGTCCCAAAATCCTGCGGCGGGGGTCATGGGTAGCTGGCGGGTGTCAGGCAACCCTGCGCTCCCGCTACCCCGGTGCTGATCCGGCCGGATGAGGCCTGTGGCCCTACTCAGGCCGGTTTCTGCTTCCCTAACTAATGCAGTCTCAGGTCCCGCGCAATTGGATTGGAGCAGAAGCTGTGTTCCACTCACCAGCAGTCCCAAAATCCTGCGGCGGGGGTCGTGGGTAGCTGGCGGGTGTCAGGCAACCCTGCGCTCCTGCTACCCAGGCGCTGATCCAGCCGGATGAGGCCTGTGGTCCTACTCAGGCCGGTTTCTGCTTCCCTAACTAATGCAGTCTCAGGTCCCGGGCAATTGGATTGGAGCAGAAGCTGTGCTCCACTCACCAGAAGTCTTAAGATCCTGTGGCGGGTGTTGTGGGTAGCTGGCGAGTGTCAGCAGACCCTGCGCCCCAGCTGCCCCGGTGCTTTTCTGACCGGAAGAGCACCATGCATTTTTTATCACAATTGCTCTGTAGTACAGCTTTAGGTCAGGCATGGTGATTCCACCAGAGGTTCTTTTATTCTTGAGAAGAGTTTTTGCTATCCTAGGTTTTTTATTATTCCAGATGAAGTTGCAGATTGCTCTTTCTGATTCGTTGAAGAATTGAGTGGGAATTTTGATGGGGTTGCACTGAATCTGTAGATTGCTTTTGGCAAGATAGCCATTTTTACAATGTTGATCCTGCCAATCCATGAGCATGGGAGATCTTTCCATCTTCTGAGATCTTCTTTAATTTCTTTCTTCAGAGACTTGAAGTACTTAACATAGAGATCTTTCACTTCCTTAGTTAGAGTCACACCAAGATTTTTTATATTATTTGTGACTATTGAGAAGGGTGTTGTTTCCCTAATTTCTTTCACAGCCTGTTTATTCTTTGTGTAGAGAAAGGCCATTGATTTGTTTGAGTTAATTTTATATCCAGCTACTTCACTGAAGCTGTTTATCAGGGTTAGGAGTTCTCTGGTGGAATTTTTAGGGTCACTTATATATACTATCATATCAACTGCAAAAAGTGATATTTTGACTTCATCTTTTCCAATTTGTATCCCCTTGATCTCCTTTTGTTGTCGAATTGCTCTGGCTAGGACTTCAAGTACAATGTTGAATAGGTATGGGGAGAGTGGACAACCTTGTCTAGTTAGTGGGATTGCTTCAAGCTTCTCACCATTTATTTTGATGTTGGCTACTGGTTTGCTGTAGATTGCTTTTATCATGTTTAGGTATGGGCCTTGAATTCCTGACCTTTCCAAGACCTTTATTATGAATGGGTGTTGGATCTTGTCGAATGCTTTTTCTGCAGCTAACGAGATGATCATGTGGTTTTTGTCTTTGAGTTTGTTTATATAACAGATTACATTGTAGGATTTCCATATATTAAACCATCCCTGCATCCCTGGAATAAAACCTACTTGGTCAGGATGGATGATTGCTTTAATGTGTTCCTGGATTCGGTTAGTGAGAATTTTATTGAGTATTTTTGCATCAATATTCATAAGGGAATTTGGTCTGAAGTTCTCTATCTTTGTTGGATCTTTCTGTGGTTTAGGTATCAGAGTAATTGTGGCTTCATAGAATGAGTTGGGTAGAGTTCCTTCAACTTCTATTTTGTGGAATAGTTTGTGCAGAACTGGAATTATATCTTTTTGAAGGTCTGCACGATACCCATCTGGTCCTGGGCTTTTTTAGGCTGGGAGACTATTAATGACTGCTTCTATTTCTTTAGGGGATATGGGACTGTTTAGCTCGTTAACTTGATCCTGATTTAATTTTGGTACCGGGTATCTGTCCAGAAATTTGTTCATTTCATCCAGGTTTTCAAGTTTTGTTGAGTATAGCCTTTTGTAGAAGGATCTGATGGTGTTTTAGATTTCTTCAGGATCTGTTGTTATGTCTCCCTTTTCATTTCTGATTTGGTTAATTAGGATGTTGTCCCTGTGCCCTCTAGTGAGTCTAGCTAAGGGTTTATCTATCTTGTTGATTTTCTCAAAGAACCAACTCCGCGTTTGGTTAATTCTTTGAATAGTTCTTCTTGTTTCCACTTGGTTGATTTCACCCCTGAGTTTGGTTATTTCCTGCCATCTACTCCTCTTGGGTGAATTTTCTTCCTTTTTTTCTAGAGCTTTTAGATGTGTTGTCAAGCTGCTAATGTGTGCTCTCTCTAGTTTCTTTTTGGAGGCACTCAGAGCTATGAGTTTCCCTCTTAGAAATGCTTTCATTGTGTCCCATATGTTCAGGTAAGTTGTGGCTTCATTTTCATTAAACTGTAAAAAGTCTTTTATTTCTTTCTTTATTCCATCCTTGACCATGGTATCACTGAGAATAGTGTTATTCATTTTCCACGTGAATGTTGGCTTTCCATTATTTATGTTGTTATTGAAGAACAGCCTTAGTCCATGGTGGTCTGATAGGATGCATGGGACAATTTCAATATTTTAGTATCTGTTTTGTGACCAATTATATGGTCAATTTTGGACAAGGTCCCATGAGGTGCTGAGAAGAAGGTATATCCTTTTGTTTTAGGATAAAATGTTCTGTAGATATCTGTTAAGTCCATTTGTTTCATAACTTCTGTTAGTTTCACTGTGTCCCTGTTTAGTTTCTGTTTCCAGGATCTGTCCATTAATGAAAGTGTTGTATTGAAGTCTCCCACTATTATTGTGTGAGGTGCAATGTGTGCTTTGAGCTTTACTAACATGTCTTTAATGAATGTGGCTGTCCTTGCATTTGGGGCATATATATTCACAATTGAGAGTTCCTCTTGGAGGATTTTACCTTTGATGAGTATGAAGTGTCCCTCATTGTCTTTTTTGATAACTTTGGGTTGGAAGTCAATTTTTTTCGATATCAGAATGGCTACTCCAACTTGTTTCTTCAGACCATTTGCTTGGAAAATTGTTTTCCAGACTTTCACTCTGAGGTAGTGTCTGTCTTTTTCCCTGAGATGGGTTTCCTGTAAGCAGCAGAATGTTGCGTCCTGTTTGTGTAGCCCGTCTGTTAGTCTATGTCTCTTTATTGGGGAATTGAGTCCATTGATATTAAGTAAAAGTAATGGTTGCTTCCTTTTATTTTTGTTGTTAGATTTGGCATTCTGTTCTTGTGGCAGTCTTCTTTTAGGTTCGTTGAGGGATTACGTTCTTGCTTTTTCTAGGGCGTGATTTCCGTCCTTATATTGTTTTTTTTTTTTTCTGTTATTATCCGTTGAAGGGCTGGATTTGTGGAAAGATAATGTGTGAATTTGGTTTTGTCGTGGAATACTTTGGTTTCTCCATCTATGGTAATTGAGAGTTTGGCCGGGTATAGTAACCTGGGCTGGCATTTGTGTTCTCTTAGTGTCTGTATAACATCTATCCAGGCTCTTCTGGCTTTCATAATCTCTTGTGAAAAATCTGGTGTAATTCTGATAGGCCTGCCTTTATATGTTACTTGACCTTTCTCCCTTTCTGCTTTTAATATTTTATGTTTATTTAGTGCATTTATTGTTCTGATTATTATGTGTCGGGAGGAATTTCTTTTCTGGTCAGTCTATTTGGAGTTCTGTAGGCTTCTTGTATGATCATGGGCATCTCTTTCTTTAGGATTGGGAAGTTTTCCTCTATTATTTTGTTGAAGATATTTGCTGGCCCTTTAATTTGAAAATCTTCATTCTCATCAACTCCTATTATCTGTAGGCTTGGTCTTCTCATTGTGTCCTGTATTTCCTGGATGTTTTGAGTTAGGATCCTTTTGCATTTTGTATTTTCTTTGATTGTTGTGCCAATGTTCTCTATGGAATCTTCTGCACCTGAGATTCTCTCTTCCATCTCTTGTATTCTGTTGCTGATGCTTGCATCTATGGTTCCAGATTTTTTTTTCCTAGGGTTTCTATCTCCAGCATTGCCTCACTTTGGGTTTTCTTTTTGTGTCTACTTCCCTTTTTAGGTCTAGTATGGTTTTGTTCATTTCCATCACCTGTTTGGATGTGTTTTCCTGTTTTTCTTTAAGGACTTCTACCAGTTTGGTTGTGTTTTCCTGTTTTTCTTTAAGGACCTGTAACTCTTTAGCAGTGCTCTCCTGTATTTCCTTAAGTGAGTTATGAAAGTCCTTCTTGATGTCCTCTACCATCATCATGAGATATGCTTTTAAATCTGGGTCTAGATTTTCTGTTGTGTTGGGGTGCCCAGGACTAGGTGGGGTGGGAGTGCTGCATTCTGATGATGGTGAGTGGTCTTGATTTCTGTTAGTAAGATTCTTACATTTGCCTTTTGCCATCTGGTAATCTCTGAAGCTAGCTGTTGTAGTTGTCTCTGGTTAGAGCTTGTTCCTCAGGTGACTCTGTTAGCCTCTATCAGCAGACCTGGGAGGCTGGCTCTCTCCTTAGTTTCAGTGTTCAGAGTATTCTCTGCAGGCAAGCTCTATTCTTGCAGGGAAGGTGCCCAGATATCTGGTGTTCGAACCTGCCTCCTGGCAGAAGTTGTGTTCCACTCACCAGAAGCCTTAGGATCCCATGGGGAATCTTGTGTGGGTCCTTGCATGTGTCTGCAGACTCCACTGGCAAGGCACCCCGGTGCTCGAGTGGACCAGAAGGGACTTGTGCCCCAACAGAGCCCGGGTTGCCTGCTTCTCTAGTTAATGCAGTCTCAGGTCCCGCTCAATTGGATTGGAGCAGAAGCTGTGTTCCACTCACCAAAGGTCTTAGGATCCTGTGGGGAATCCTGTGTGGGTCCTTTCGGGTGTCTGGAGACTCCTCTGGCAAGGCACCCCGGTGCTCAAGTGGACCAGAAGGGACTTTTGCCCCACCTCAGGCCGGGTTGCCTGCTTCCCTAGTTAATGCAGTCTCAGGTTCTGCGCGATTGGATTGGAGCAGACACTGTGTTCCACTCACCAGAGGTCTTAGGATCCTGTGGGGAGTCCAATGCGGGTCCTCGAGGGTGTCTGGAGACTCCACTGGCAAGGCACCCGAGTGCTCGAGTGGACTGGAAGGGACTTGTGCCCCAGCAGAGGCTGGGTTGCCTGCTTCCCTAGTTAATGCAGTCTCAGGTCCCGCTCAATTGGATTGGAGCAGAAGATGTGTTCTACTCACCAGAGGTCTTAGGGTCCTGTGGGGAATCCTGTGCGGGTCCTTGCGGGTGTCCGAAGACTCCTCTGGCAAGGCACCCCGATACTCAAAGCAGCTTTATTTATACTAGCAAAATGTAGAATGAAATCCTTGCCCCCACCTCCCACACAAACCCAGGAATTATGAGCTGGCAGCTTGATCCCTACTTTGTGTTGTTGTTGTTGTTGGATAGCATCTAAGTAGAAGTAACAGATTAGTGGAGCAGAGATGTAGGGTATCTTTCTCTGCTCCCCTTGTCCCAATCTCTGCTTTCTGGCCTCTGTGGTGTGAGCTGTTTTGCTCTGCCACACCCACCATGATAGACTGACAGCCCTGAAACTAGGAACCAAATAAGTTCTCTTTACTTTGTGTTACATTAGACATTCTGTTGCAACAAGAATGAAAATTATACAGAAAATTTCCCCACCAGATGAATGGTTTAACTAATTTGCTGAAGAAGGCTACTTAGTAATAAACTGTTGCTATGAACAACTTGCATGAATTGCAGATTCCAAAGTTTCAAAAGAAGCCAGTTTTGAAAGGTCATTTATTACATAATGCCACTTGTGGGAATTCTTAAAGTGATGAAATTATAGAGATAGATTAATAACATTGATCATTGCCAGGAGTTAGGAGACAGACAGGTAGAGTGTAGAACTAAAAGAATGTAACACAGATTTTTTTGGTGGAATTGTTTTATCTTGGTTTATTTATACACTGCTATACAAGTAACAAAATGGAATATATACAATACCCACTCAAATTAGCACATAAAACGTCTTGCAAAATATAAGTACATTGTTTCAATATTAAATTCCTGGATGCAATGCTGTGCTGTTGATGGGGAAGGTGATTCCATGTGATAGAGTTAATAAAGGCAGGAGAGTTCCTTGGATGTTCTATGTTATTGCTGCGTGTTATAAGCTCTGATGACTTCCAAATCAAGCTGAAAAGCAATAGTACTAGAGAAAGATGGAAACAAAGATTTATGTTTTTAATACATCTGAATTTATTTCGTGTTATAAATATCAATAACTGCATTTACCTCACTTCAAGCTCCACTCACATGAAAAACTGTAAGGAAAAAAGGAACAGAGGAAGTTTCTTATATTTCAAAGATTTGTTTATGTGTCTTATATAAGGATGTCTTACATGTGTGCATGCCTGTCAACCAGGTAGGTGCAGTGGCTACAGAATCCAAATTAGGACATCAGATCCCCTGGGACTGAAATTACAGACAATTGTGAGTCATGATGTGGGTGCTGAGAAATTAATCCTTGTATTCTTGAAGAGAAGCCAATGCTCTTAACTGATGAACTATCTTTCTAGACCCAGGAGGAGGTTCTTAATATAAAATGTGTTTTGTAGAAAAAATATATGACTCCTTTAATATTGAACCGTTCCATTCTGTTTAAAAATTGGAACAAGGTAGTAAAGTCAGCTGTTTAATTTCTTCTTAAATAATAACTTTTAAAATAGTGTTTTCCCCTTATTCCTGGATGATAAAGTTGAAATATAATTCATAGAGAACATATGCAACATTTGATTTTAAGCTTTATACAAAATATTTATAAGTCTCAATATAAACTAATGAATCCTGAATCCAAGTACTTGTTGTTTCATGTGAACATTATAAATACTTTATAAAGACAGGAGAGAAATGGTGAAACACTGGAAAAATGAAAAGTGTAAATAGTATTTCCAGAATTTAATGTGTTAGTATAGATGTCAGATAGTCATAGGTTAGTACTATTTTCAACAGTTACCATTTATAAGTGAATCCTTAAATTAATATAGGGGTGAGAGGGGTGTGTGAGAGAGAGAGAGGAGGGGAGGGGAGGGAGAAGGAGGGGAGGGGAGGGAGAAGGAGGGAGAGAGAGAGAGAGAGAGAGAGAGAGAGAGAGAGAGAGAGAGAGACAGAGAGAGAGAGAGAGAGAGAGAGAGAGAGAGAGAGAGAGAGAGAGAGACAGAGAGAGAGAGAGAGAGAGAGAGAGAGAAGTTAATACATGCCTGAAGCTGAGGGATAGCACAGTGGCTGTGGCTACCTGATACCAAGGCTTGGAGTTCATATAAGATGTTCCTTCTGGACCCTCAGTACTGCTGATAGTAGGAAGAAACATTGTGGAACACATCAGGGAACCCAGAAACAGGGTTGTGCTATGAATGACGAGGTGGAACAGGATACTGTATGGTAGACATAAGTCATAGCTGAAAAGGGCTGATTTCAAAATATGGTGATGGTAGCTGCTTATTAGCTATAATAACAAAAAGGATTTCAGAGTTCAATATTACACTATTAGCAAAAGGTAAATTTCAGTGAATTAAATCAAATGTGGAAAACCAACATCATAACTATGGAAGGTAATGTAAGAGTATATTTTATGGGCTTTGAGTAGAAAACTTCCTGAACTAAACTACAGAGATTAAACATTCTACTAGGAGATGATGAATAATTTATAAGACAAACCTTAATTCTAGAACACCTATCACAAAAAAAAAAATGAGTTAAAGCCTTGGTCTGGGAGAACATATTTATCATCACATGACTATCAAAGTCAAAACTTGTGACTCCTGAAATCAATGACAGGCCCAGGGAAAACAACGTATTAGTAAATCTAGAAATATGCAACCAAACTATTCCAGTTCCATAAGCAAACTCAGAATGATCCATGAAGAACCAGAGCCATAAAGCACATCCACACACACACCAATAGTTTAGTGCACAACTTCTTTAAAACCTTATATTCTAAAAAAATGTTCCAGATGAGTTTTGGAATTTAAGTTCTTATCTACAACTTAGGATGACCATAGACCATAGAGACAGAAATGTATTCAGTAAATGTTAATAAATTAGTGCATCCTTAGACAATGCAATTCTATTTCTGAGTGGAGAATATAGATCATTCTACCATACATATTAAAAGAAATCTAAAATAAAATAAACCTACTTTAAGACTTCCATCACCTCACTGCATCATGCAGACTGTTTTCAGCTATGCATGAGCAGAAGAATGGACAAGAAGACAGTGCCCCAGCCATACTGATTACAGAAATTTAAGTGAAACTATGTGTCAATATATGTAAACCTCTAAAACACAATTCTGAAATGTAAGGGCAAATTACCTTATACTCAGTAAATATGACCACACATTCTATTTTAATTTATTCACACACTCAAAAGAAATCCTAAACAATCTCCCACAAAGATACATGAAATCCAATAGGCCTGATACCTTTCTTAGAATCTCTCATGAGAATTTAAACTGAGTATGTATTTTGTAGAATAACTTGTGTACAGGATATTTGACATCCAATGCAGCAGTAGCTTATTCTGACTATACAGAATGGCTTGTTCCTGGCTGCGCTTATGCACACAGGCTGAAAACTCAGCAACATGACCTGTGTTCTCATAGTGCTTCCATGTCTACATTTGATACCCACAATGCTGTCTCAGTGGGTATAAGCTGATTTGTTTTTTTCTTCTAAACATATTTTAGGAACACTTAGGAAAATGTTTTAGAACTTTTATATCCTCAGTTTGTTTTATAGTTTACAAAGTAGAACATTGTAAACATGTATTCAATCATGAAGTGTTATTGTTACAAAAGTTAAATATTCCTGAACATCTACTATCCCTGTATGTTGTATCCCAAAACTTCTATTTGTTTTTCCACATGTATCCTCTGTCTCACTATCATGCTATGAATCTCTAACTTCATTAAATAAAAGCTTAACCTGTTCTTTAAAATATACTTTTCTTATAGAAGGCTCTTAAATATCCATGAGTGCTCAATTTGTAATTATTTTATCCTACAGTTGAGTAGCAATGGGAAAGTATTTAAATATTTGTCCATTTTTCTTATATGAGAAAACCTTCATGTTTAAAGTGAGAAAAATATCGAATCAATCTCATAAATATGAACTACCACTATGAGCACATCATATTCCCATTCATTGTTAAAAGGGGAACATTACCTGAAATATAATACCTTTCTGGAAACTTTTACCTTTTCCAGTAAATAAAAAAATCTGTAGAGTTCTTTGAAACTAGTAAAACTGTGACTGTGTCTAGACTATGCTATTGAAGTTTATTATTCCTTTATACTCAGCTATAACAGATGCCAAGCTTAACCTGGAGTAGCATCAAAGCAAAAATCTAGTGTAGATTTAATTATATAATATAAACATGCAAATTCTTAAATGTGCTATTTTCTATTCTCTGTCTAAACCATAGAATCACAAACATACTTTCCTCCCCTTCAATCTACAATACCCACAAGCAGAGAAAAAAAGCTTATTGCTGGAGAAAATCAGTATCCATCTGTGGCAGGATTTAGTACCGAGGTCTTTATGCATAGTTACCATAGAGGATATGAGGAATAAACTGTTGGCACCAGGGTTCTTTAGTCAGAAATTATAATCATTATGATAACTAGGAAAAGCTTAGCATACAGCTCTCTGAATAACAAACCTTTAAATGGTCACATTTTATTAATTTACTTTGTATTTCTAAAGTGTATTTTAGAGTATATTGATTGTTTGATCTTGGTATGAATTTATGTCTGAGCTGAAAAATATAATACACTTTTATATAAAGCCCCGAAAGCTAAAGAGGAGCCACATCTTTGCCTGAGGAGAAATTCCATGAAATATTACAAGGGTAAAGGCATGGCAGTAGTCATATGTCTAATTGGAGGGAAATGGAATTATTTTTATTTCCAGCAAGTGAATAATTATGTTGGTACTATGAAAACATTAATTGTATTTTAAAATTTTAGTTCTTAAAAACTTTAATGTAGCATTTGTCCTAGAATACATACTATAATACCATTTTGTGTTTAACATTTTCTGAGTATGCTAAGCGTATGCACACTGTATACACATACACACCAAGTACTCACACTCACAGTATACACATGCCTACATAGTTGCTCACATAATATACACATACATAGTCATTCACACTCATAATATATACACACGTACCTCGTCACTCACACTCACAATATACAAATGTACACATAGTCACTCCCACTTACAATGTACACATATACACATAGGCACTCACAATATGCAGACAAACCATGCCCAAAGAGAATTCAGAATGTAGAATGTCAACATATTCACCACTTTGATGGATAATTTTCAATCTGAACCTGGATAGATTTAGAATCATCTAGATTATAGACAGCTGTGCATGTTTGTAATGGTGTTTCCAAAAGCATTAACTGAGAAAGGTGACCCACCCTGAATATGGCCTGCACCATTTCATAGACTGGATTCTCCACTGTTACAGTTGGGAAAGCACACTAAGGATAAAACCTGCACCAATCAACCTGCACCAATCAAAGACTTCAGATTATGAAGATGCAGTTGAATTGAGAGAAGAGAGACCAAACGGGAATGCCAGTGGAGGAGTGTCCCTGTTCTGAAACATCTATCTAGATAATTATCATTCCAGGTACACCCAGAAGTAGACAAAATCCATCTAGGCAAAGGAAGGAAGGTGCCAAAGTACTACCCAAACTCACAGGAGACACTGGCAGGATTGTTCACATGATGCGAGTTTTGTAAGCTTGAAAATAAAAGAGCTGCAGGCTTGAAGGGCCTTGAACCAAAGTTCTAGAAAGCCTCTGAGATCCAGAAGGATTGGGCAGGGTAAAGCTTCCTGCAAGGAGGCCCTGGTAAGTATAATGCATGCAACTCTTTTTTTTTTTTTTTTTTTTTTTGACTGAAAAGGATTTTAATATTTTCAACTCAGATTACTAGGAATGTGCTGACAGAACATAAATGAAGTGTTATTTTTTTTTATTTTTAATATTTTTATTACATATTTTCCTCAATTACATTTCCAATGCTATCCCAAAAGTCCCCCATAGCGCCCCCCACTTCCCTACCCACCCATTCCCATTCTTTTGGCCCTGGCATTCCCCTATATTGGGGCATATAAAGTTTGCAAGTCCAATGGGCCTCTCTTTCCATTGATGGCCGACTAGGCCATCTTTCAATACATATGCAGCTAGAGACAAGAGCTCCGGGGTTCTGGTTAGTACATCATGTTGTTCCAACAATAGGGTTGCAGATCCCTTTAGCTCCTTGGGTACTTTCTCTAGCTTCTCCATTGGGAGCCCTGTGATACATCCAATAGCTGACTGTGAACATCCACTCCTGTGTTTGCTAGGCCCCGGCATCGTCTCACAAGAGACAGCTATATTTGGGTCCTTTCAGCAAAATCTTGCTAGTGTATGCAATGGTGTCAGCGTTTAGAAGCTGATTATGGGATGGATCCCTGGATAAGGCAGTCTCTAAATGGTCCATCCTTTCATCACAGCTACGAACTTTGTCTCTGTAACTCCTTCCCTGGGTGTTTTGTTCCCAATTCTAAGAAGGTGCACAGTGTCCACACTTTGGTCTTCATTCTTCTTGAGTTTCATGCGTTCATTGATAAGTGGATATTAGCCCAAAACTTAGGATACCCAAGATAATGCATGCAACTCTTAAGGTGAGAGTTACTTTGCAAGCCAGACCCATGGATTACTCACCAATGAAGGCTCTAGCCACCAAACAGAGGTAGCCCAGGAGAAATTGTTCACATGTTACAGGTAGCAGAGCTGGAAGGGCAAGACTAAGTAATACCATCAGAGCACAGATGCTCCATTTCAGGACAGATGCTTGAGACAGAGTTTTAAGATTCGAGTTTCCCCACTGGATTTCGGTGAAGAATGAAAGAGAAGGACAAAACAAGACAGGAAAACAAAACAAGTAACAAACTCCCGGTACGCAATGTCACCGAACAAACACCGTTCCATTTTTGGAATGGCAAACTACTCTGTGGTATTTTATGTTGGAAGTTTGCAACTTATTTCTGTTTATCTGGTTGTTGTTTTGAATTGGAGTTACAAATACTGCTGGGTATGTTTATAAACCTCATTCCAAGATGAATGAACTGAGGTATGTCAACCCACCCTGAGTGTTAGCAGTACCATCCATGGTGTGGGATCACAAACTAAATAAAAAGTAAATGAGAAAGCATGGAGAGCATGGGCATTCATCTCTCTCTGTCTCTGCATTCTTACTACAAGTGCTATGTGAAAATTCACTTCGTGTCGACACTGCCATGTTTTCATTGCTGTGTTTCTCTTTGTATCTCTTCCAACCATGAACACAAATAAATTCTCATTTAGGTTGCTTTTCCAGGTGGTGTGTCAGTATGACCAAAAATGCAACTAACAGGAGTTCTATATAGCATTTAATCACTTGATACCCCATAAGTCCTTTCCTACTCTGCAAAATTTGAATATAAGTGAATCAGCAACAAATTTCTCCCTTACACAGATCCACTTCCATTACAAATCTTCTAAAAGTCATAGGAGCAAGGTTCTACTGCTTAAACATTTACAGTTTTAATAGCCAGAAGTCACTAGAACTTCTCTTGTGCCTCTTATGCTTCCTATAAGCAAAATTCTACCAATACCCATGCTTTCCATAGTTAGGATCTCCTTTGTTTGTCTAAAAGACTGAAGGCAGCTCACAGACAGTATGCTGTTGCTGTTCACTCTTGGAAAAAGTGCTGAGTTGTCTTCCTTGTATTCTCCACTTGTGTGACTGAGTCATTGCCAGAACAGGTCATGATTAGTTGTAACTTATATTCCTGGAATGTAAAATCTTTCATGGGCTCCTCTTTTTCCCCTCCGTGCTTTCCACTTGGATGTCGATGATAAAGTATAAAGGATAGATAACATATGGCATGGGTCTGACGCTATAAAGACCAGGCTACCCAACACTCATACTCATAAGTAAAAATCAATAATAATTTGGATTCTGGTGATATATTGCCTACTCCAATTAATGTGACAGCACTTTCTGTAGAGAATTCTATGGACCACTTGGAAGACCATCATTTAGTTAGTTCTTTGGTTAAACTTGTTTGTTTGTTTATTTATTTATTTATTTACTGTACATCCAATAACAGCTGCCCTCTCCTTCCCTCCTCCTCTCTCACAAGTTCTCCCCCTACTTACAGAGTAGACTCCCCCTTGCACACACACACACACACACACACACACACACACATGCACTTGCACACTAACATCTCACTCACTGCAGGACTATGCTCTTCTCTCACTGAGGCCAGACAAGGCAGCCCAGTTAGGGGAACTAGATCTACAGCAGGCAACAAATTCAAGGACATCCCTGCTCCTGTTGTTCAGTGACACTCATGAAGATCACCTTCCTGAATACCAATGCCTCAGCCACTAAATGACAATTAGTAAATGGGACCTCTTGAAACTGAAAAGCTTCTTAAATAAAAGCACATGACTGTCCATAGTCTTCTCCAACCTTACATCTGAAAGAATACTAATATCCAAAATACATAAATAACTAAAAATGTTAGACACCAACAACCCAAATAACTCAATTTAAAAATGTGGTACAGAGCTAAAGAGAATTTTCAACTGAGGAACCCCTAATGGCCAAGAAACACTTAAAGAAATTGTCAGCATCCTTAGTTATCAGAAAATGCAAATCAAAAGAACTCTGAGATTCCACCTAAGACTTATCAGAGTGAATAAAGTCCAAAACTCAAAGAACAACACTTGCTTGCTGGCAAGGTTGTGGAGCTTGTGGGATTGCAAATTTACACAACCACTCTGTAAATCAAATTGGTAGTTTCTCAGAAAATTGGGAATAGTTCTAACTCAAGACCCAGCTATACTACTCCTGGGCATATATCCAAAAGATGCTCCACCATCCCACAAGGACACTTGCTCAACTATGTGTATAGCAGTTTTATTTGTAATAGCCAGGAACTAGAAATAACCCTAGATTTTCCTCAACTGAAGACTGAATAAAGACATTATGGTTCATTTACAAAATGGACTACTACTCAGCTATTAAAAACAAGGACACCACTAATTTTGCAGGTAAATGGATGAACTAGAACTCACTCATCCTGAGTGACATAATTCACACAAAAGTGTACATGAATGGCATATACTCACTTATAAGTGGATATTAAAGATAAAGTACAGGATAACCATGCTACAACCCATAGATCTAAAAAACCCACATAACAATGAGGGAACAAGGGAAGATGGTTGAATCTCTCAGAAGGTAAGATAAAAATATATCATAGGTAGATAAAGAGTTGGAAGGTGGTGGGAAAGTGCATAGTTAAGGGAGAGAGGCAGGGAGGGGGGAATCAGAATCAGGTATAGGGAGAAAGAATGGAAATCAGTGGTGGACATGCAGGAGGGAATCTCTAAGAAATGCAAGAGAAGTGGGACTGGGTGTAGGAGTAAGCACCAGGGTGTCTATTGGAGTGACACTTGCTGAAACTCCTAGCAGTGGGGGATATGTATCTGGAGGTGGCCACTTCCTGGGGCCATCCAGGATCACTACTAGAGGGATAAGGACAACAACCACCCCACGCCCCAAAACCTTCAACTTAATATGTGTATCTGGAGGATATCATCCTGAGTGAGGTAACCCAATCACAAAAGAAGTCACTTGATATGCACTCACTGATAAGTGTATATTAGCCCGGAAACTTAGAATGCCCAAGATACAATTTGCAAAACACAAGGAAATCAAGAAGAAGGAAGACCAATGTGTGAATACTTCATTTTTCCTTAGAACAAAATACCCATGGAAAGAGTTGCAGAGACAAAGTTTGGAGCTAAGATGAAAGGATGGACCATCCAGAGACTGCCCCACCCAAGGATCCATCCCATAATCACCCACCAAACCCATACACTATTGCATATGCCAGCAAGATTTTGCTGAAAGAACCCTGATATAGCTATCTCCTGTGAGGCTATGCCAGTGCATGGCAAATACAGAAGTGGATGCTCATAGTCATCTATTTGATGGAACACAGGGCCCCCAATGGAGGATCTAGAGAAAGTACCCAAGAAGCTGAAGGGGTCTGTAGCCCTATAGGTGGAACAACAATATGAACTAACCAGTACCCCCAGAGCTCCTGTCTCTAGCAGCATGTGTCGCAGAAGATGGCTTAGTCAGCCATCACTGGGAAGAGAGGCCCCTTGGTCTTGCAAACTTTATATGCTTCAGTACAGGGGAATGCCAGGGCCAAGAAGTGGGAGTGGGTGGGTAGGGGAGCAGGGCAGAGGGAGGTATAGGGGACTTTCGGGATAGCATTTGAAATGTAAATGAAGCAAATATCTAATAAAAAATGAAAATAAAAATATGTTCTAGCTAGAAGATGGTTAAGGATAAAGATAGAGCAGAGATTGAATCAATAACAGGCCCAAATTGAGACCCATCCCATGGGCAAGAACCAATCTCTGACACTATCAATAATACTCTGTTGTGCTTGTAGACAGAATCTTAGCATAACTGACTTCTCTGGGCTCTACCCAACAGATGACTGAAACAGATAGAGACCCACAGCCTACCTAACATTAGATGAAGCTTGGAGAGTCTTGTGGAAGAGTCAGCTCTACTTTTTATGGCAACATCCATGTCTATGTTTAAGGATGTTTATGCTAGTCAAATTCAAATTTAAAAGATTATTTGTGTTTCAATGTGAAAATTAACTGAAAAGTCATTTCATATCTTCAGATATCAAAGACACTGAACCATTTAGAGTTATATAAAATGGGAAAGACCATACATTAGAAACTGTTACTTGGGACTATCCACCAAATTTAATAGGAACTACACTAGATTATATTAAAAAGAACTTCAATTTTGTTTTATAAATTTATTCATCAAATATCTTTATTGTCACTAAAGGAACTTTATCTCAGTTTATATGTCTTATTCACAAAATTAGCAAATATCTGCTCACAACTATCATTGTATGAAGAAAGAATACTATCTAATATCAAGCTGCAAAAAAACAAAAGAAAAAAGAAAAAAACAAAAAGCAAAAACAAAACTGCAATATTTGTTCTGTGGAGTTGACTCATTATAAAAGAAAGATTGTCCAGTCACAATGTGCACCTGTGTTAAGGTCTAGAAATACAAGTAAAGAGCTGAGAAAACTCATGTATTTCTTAAACCCCAGAACTGGCTACTGAGGACACAGGAGCATCCATCACTGGGATTTCAAACCAACCTGCCTAGAAGAAAAACAGTGAGTACCAGGTTCAATGAAAAATCCATTCTCAAAAGAATAAGGTATCGAGTGACAGAGAAATAGGTCCTATGTCCTTTTCAAGGTCTCATTTATACTTTTGCATGCTCATACCCACAAACATGCACACAGAAACACACACACATAGGAGGAGGATTCCATTCATTGGGAAATTTTAAATTCTTTGGACATTAGTATGGAAATTAAGTTTGAAGGTTTTAAAAAGAAAGAATATTCTCAAGGGCAGTCCTTGATACTTCACTAAATTCTATCACAGTACCTCTAACACGTTTAACCACTATTACCCTGTAGAACACTCAATATCTTTTCTCTCCTTCATAGCCATTCTTTCAGTTATCCCCAGTCCTGGAAAACAAAAATTTCTTCCATGGATGTTTTGAATACTGATGCTATCTGAGAATAAAAAAAAAAGGAAAAATAATGGATTGCACGATGCCGCTTCCTTTCAAAACAAGAAATATTACATTCATTTACAAAATATTGAATTATTTTTATTTATTGTATACATTTAAGTGTATGAGTGTTTTAAATGCATGCATGTATGTGCACCATGTACTTACCTGGCTACCTCAGAAGTGAGAATAAGAGATATAATCCCCAGGAACTGGAGTTATAGATGTTTGTGAACTGTTATGGGGGTGCTGGGACTCAAACATGCATCTTTTTCCATAGGGAAAACAAAAGTGTTCTTAATTACTGAGACAATTCTCAATCTTACAAAGTATTCTTGAATTATGCTTCTTTAAAGAGTAGATAAAATATTCAAGAGAAAAATCAATTAAATTCTCATTACATTTATTTATTTATTCACACATTCATTTATTTTAAGTATGCAGTACTCGACTTTTCTTTCTTATGGCATCCTAAAGGTAAAATAGAATTGCAATCCCACTGATGTACCAAACTTCTGTACACACCAATCAACCAATCAAAATGGTAATGGTGAAAAGGTTATAATTATGTAGGAGGCTCTAAATGGTTTTGTTAAATATATGCTGAAATGCTCAAAATTACTATCCTACAAAATATGTTTAAATTGCTTAACATAGCTGGGTGGCATACCAATGCCCATTATATCACTGTCTTGATACAATTTTAGCAGTCTTAAAAGCTGGAATTAGCCAAAGAGTACACATGGAGGGACCCATCGCTCTGGCCGTATATGTGGCAGAGGATGGCCTTGTTGAACATCAGTGAGCAGAGAGGCCCTTGGTCCTGAGAGTGTTTGATGCCACAGTGTAGGGGAATACCAAGACAGGAAGGCAGGAGTAGGTAGGAGTGGGTAGGTGGGAGAGCACCCTCATAGAGGTAGGGGGAGGGAGGATGGGATAGGAGGTTTCCAGGGGAGAGATTTGAAAAGGAGATAACATTTGAAATGTAAATAAAGAAAATATCAAGTAAAAGAGAAAAAACATAAAAGGGGGGTGAATCAGAAAGAATGTCATAAAAATATGAATAAAGCAATCAATAATTTCTACTTTATTTCTTTTCCTCCAAATGTTCATTTAAAATGGTTCCATAGACTCATCCCAGTGATAGTTTTCTCTGTAATCACAGAGCTGCTTATTCAGGCCTTAGTTTTTGTCTTGAACCTTTTTATTAAAAACATTTTGATAATTTTCTCAGATAATTCAACATTAACTTTTTGCACAACACTCCTTCCAGTGTCCAAATAATGTCTTAAGATTTTAATACATGAATAATAATTTTACAAAGTTATTGCATATAGATGTCATATATATACATTTTATACATATAATAGTGTATAAAACAGTTTGAATTATTTTATAGTAAAATTCCTTCAAAATAGAAAAGTACAAAACAAAGAACCATCTATCCATCATAAAAATGAAAAATCAATTAAAAATATCAATGGGCATATTGCACATGACTGTCTTACTTCTTCCTAAGTGTTTATTCATATCTTTTTTATGTAGTTTTGTTTTATAATTTTATTTAAATGTCTCCTGATATCTAATTCAGAGTTAAATAAATTATAATATGTAGAAGTAGGGATATTTAAATTGATATCAGAGGTTAACAAATTAGCACACATAATCAAGGGAAAGTAAAAAACTCTGGCAACAAATGACCAAAAATCCTACTTGTCTGTTTGTGAGATTAGTAGTATTTCCATCTGTGCCAGTGGCAGTTACTGTCCTAAAGTGTGTTCTGCTCCTGAAGTAAGGGATATAAAGGCTTATGAAAATGATGACAGACTGAAAAAATCTTGAGAATGGAATAAGATTAGAAATTGCTTGTCGGGCACAGGAGATGTTGGAGTTTTTGATTATTGACTATGAGAACTAAAACCTGTTTAATTAGACCTTCATGGCTTTAAGATCAATAGAATTGGCAAACATCCTTGTTCCTCAGGTAACACTGACACTGAACAAAATAACCTAGTTTGCTAGCTATTTCCTGAACTGGAGACTGTGAGCCATCCAGGCGTTTTATTTATTAGAAGTGACTTTGAGACTGACAAGTTTCTTGGTCCACCAATCTAAACTATTATGTCATAAACTTTGTCTAATTCCTGACAGTTTCCCTCTTGATAAGATTTGTCTGGGTCTTAAATTCCTGTGAACACCTTTCCCAAACATGTCTACCTTGAGATAGTCTCCTTACAACAGACAAAGGTAGCCTCACCGATCATGGCCTTTGGGGTGCTGGTAGTCAATACTTTGATGACAGAGACGTTAAGAGTGCAGAAGATTTAGGCTGTATAAAGAAAAGACATGTGGATGGCTCTCCTATAGGAAAAAATGAAAAGCCAAATTAGAGAAATATTCCTAAATTTCTGGAAATTTCTAAAAACATATATAAACCTAAAACTGAAAAAACCTGAGACACAGTGAGTAGAGATTATCGAAGTAAAGTTCATTTGAATTTCTTTCTTACTGTCAAAAGTTGAAAATTATTACTCTTAAATTCTATCTCATAATTTTATTTACAAATAATTTTATTACAAATCTAATATTCAACATTTTCCTGACTCTTTTTCTTAGTTCATGAGGACCTAGAATTGAATGTCATTTAACACTTCTCACCTTTTGTGGAAACAGAGCAATAGTTAGATAAACCATTGCTCCATACACATCAATTTCTACCAGCACTCAAACTGCTTTGTTTGCTTAATGTTGAAAGCTTCACCATTATTATCTCAGAAAATTGCAAAATTTCAAATAGTATACCTCTATTATATATTAATTTAAAAATCTGCTCTATGTACCTCTGTCAGTATAAGTCTCTATGTGCCAATAACTGGAAACCTAAAACACATAAAAGAAAAAGTTATTACATTATTTTTTAAAAAGTGTGTAATTGAGGGGTGAAATACTGGATCTTAGACTAGACCATTAATTATCTTAAAATGTCCAGGAAATACTTTTAATATTTGAACAATAAAAGTTATAGGAAAAAATGTTTGGTAGCCAAACAAATGGACCCTGGAGATTGGGGAATGTATAGCTCAACTTCTAGAACTACTTCTGGTCAAGCATGAATGCCATCAGTCCCTAGAGCCTCCTGGGAGGAGAGAAGTAACATTAAGAGGTCGTCTTAGGACCTTTGTAGAAGTGCCTTACAACCTGTGCTTCACATCCCCTAAACATACAATAAATTAAAGCATAAAAATAAATGTTTGAAGAATATCACCTTGGTGAATACAAGAGCTAGTTCTTTTGAAGAGACTGACACAGATAGACCTCTGACAACCTCAACAATTGTTACAATTGATTCTCCCAGATATCCTTTCCCTGTTCAGAGTCTCAAAATGACTAAGAACATCAGCAAAGGCAGAAAAAAAAACTTTACAGAATAATTTTCTTAGACTTTTTTTTTGAAAAAATTGATCCCAAAACTGAGGTGACAATTAAAAACTAAAATGCAGAAATGTGTCTTGTCTGACCTAATCAGGGTCAGTAAAATTTCTCTTGATCATTTAAAATATGCTTCCTAAATAATTTGCTCATTTGGTAGGAGTCTTGTTTCTATTTGCTGATCCATATGCTTGGGTGTAAGCTAAGCATATCTTAAAGAGGTAAAAACAAAGCATTTCTGGGTAATTTTAAAATTCGTTGTACATGAATTCAGTACTATGTGCTATTATTGTTATTACAAAGTGATTCACAAAAAAGAGACACTCAATATGACTAAAATTATAAAACCTAACTTCATACTGATATTTCAAGTTACATGAAAAGAAACAAATCTAATACCAAAGTGTTCATATATTTAGTTAAGCAAATTAAATGGTCAGCTGCATAAAACCCATTAGAAACCATAGAAAGTACCAACTTTTAAGTTAGTCTATTGCTCTCAACTATAATTTCACTAGAAATTCATTTGGCCATTAAGACTTTGGAATAATTCTTCTATTCCTATAATTCATATATACTTAAATTTTCAGACCTTCTTATTCATGCAGATTTATCATTTTCTATCACCTAAATTCTTCTGCATTGTTTACCAGCCCTCATACTGTACCTGTCCCCTCAGACTACGATTTTGTAACAGGGTATATTTGACTGAATATATTTTTCATTTCTAGAACTTTAGCTTTTATCAGTTTTCTGTACCAATTTCTCTGTATTGACTTCCACTCCCATATCTTGAATTCACTACTTTATTTTATTCTACTATTTGTGTATGTTCAGCGGTGATTCATTTAGGAGCTTATTTGTGTATATTTCTTAGGATATACATACAACCATTCTTTTAAATTATTTTATGTGGATTTTTTTCTAATTCACTCCCATTTGAGGATATTGCTGCTGGATTAGTAATTTTTGAAAGAATCATATTTCATTTTTATCTGTCTTTTGTTTATCTTTTGGGATTTGTTTTGAACTTAATTTGCTTAAATTGTCTTGTTTTTAATTGTTTTAGTGGATTTGTTCACAATGTTTAAGAAACACTGAGTTATATTAGGATTGAGGAGTCATTTTTCTCTACTGGACTTGTGTTCAGAACAATAGATATTCCGATGATTAATTATATCAGTTTATAAACACACACATACTAACAAATGGTATTTTAAAGCAGAATTCATGAATTTACAAGAGTATCAAAATAAACAAAAGAATTTACAGGAGTATAAAACTAATAATATATATATGTATATATATATACATATATATATTTAGAGAGAGAGAGAGAATACAATACATATCAATAAACTTAAAAATATCACAATGTTCTTCTTTGAAAATTAACGTTCCACTAATATGGAAGCCTATAACAAATGAACAAATTTATGACAAAAAATTAAGTCGAGATGTAAAAAATCATTTAACAAGATATATTATGTAGGATGTGGTGGGACTGGCTCCTTCTTGGGTGCTTCATTCCAGGACGCTCTTGGAGAATCTTAGACTAAGACTCCCCATGAACCATCCTGCCTCTCTCCCCACAGCTTGTGCTGCCCCTGTCATCTTTGCCTGATGATGTATCCAAGCCTTGCTCACATCTCTGAAGCCCAGTTTATTACAGTTTTGTGGTGCTCCAGTCCAGGAAAAGAGAGCAACTTCCTAGCAGCTACTCTTGTTTGTGACTAGAATGAATATCACATGGCAGCCACTACTGGCTGCCATTTTGAAACAGATTTCAACTGGGCATAATCACTGAATTTTTGTTTTTATTCAACTCTCCTTCTATAGAAACAAGAGTCCACTAATTATTATCTTGTCTTTTATTCTCCTTGGTCACATAATAGCTTGTTCTAACCCATCATCTCTAAATCTGATGTTCCTTATAGTAAAGCAAGAACATCATCATATCAATTCCTGAAACACAATAGTTATGGATTTATTCATCACTTTACTGTAAATGCAGCCCTAATGAGCTTGTGCAAATATAAGAGTACCGGACTCTCAACACATCCAAAACCCTAGATTTTCTATTTTTGATTATATAAATGAAAAATAAAGAACTTTAGTTATAATTTTTTATTCTTTTATTATATTATAATTCATTATTTTGTATTTATATTATTTTATATTATTATTTCTTTTATTATATTATATAGATATATTGCATGAATTATGATAAATATTACATTAATATTTATTAATATATTTATTATAATTTGTTATTAATTTACATTTTTCTTTGTACAAATAGCACTTCATGTACATAAATACACTTGAATTTATTTTTTACAAATTCTATCAGTATTTTATTGAGTTTGGGGTCCTTTGCAGATTTATAGCATATGTGAATGCATGTAAGTGTGTTTGTGTGCATGTCTGTGTATGTGTATGTGTGTGTATGTGTTGCAAGATTTATTATTTTCAGCCTCTTAATTTTTTTTATTTTTTATGTTGGACATTATCTCAAGTACATTTTAAAACTGTCCATGTAACTAAAAATTTTAATATATGATTTAATGAGATTTACATTAGAAACTGTACTTTCAACAAAATTCTCTTTTCATGGTTTATAAAGATATTATTGTGAGTATTCGATTTTAATGCTGTATGGCCTCATTTTTCTGAATTGCTTTGATTCATATACTTGGTTTATGAAAAGGATGATAGAGCAATTGAATATTATTTTCATTTTTTTTAGAAAGGTATCCACTTATTCAAACAGCATGTAATACATAAGCCATCTTTGCTCCATGGATTTTTAACACACATACAACACAGCAAATCCTTTCATACGTTAAAGCCCACCTCAGGATTTTCTCCAGATTCTATCTCATTATACTCAAAATAATCATATGCCTCCTGAAGACACTAAATATAGTGGTTTCATTGTGTGTCAAAATTAATAATCACTGCTTGATTTTCCACTATTTCCCCAATTATGCAAAAGTATTTCTTACCCACTGAAGCTTAGTTTAACATCATTAGTTTCTACCTTTATCTTTTTTTCACTGTTACCTAAGCTTCTCTTTCTCAAGGCAATTGGTGCCATACCTTCTTAAATATACACATAAATCACTGTATTAAAATTATGGTGATTCAAAATATAATGTTTATTAGTAATGAATTTTTAATTTTTTTGATATTTAAAAAAATATTTTTCATGAATTTGATGTCTCAATATAAAAGCATGCCAGCTCATCCGGTCAGAAAAGCACCGGGGCAGCTGGGGCGCAGGGTCGGCTGACACTCGCCAGCTACACACAACACCCGCCACAGGATCTTAAGACTTCTGGAGAGTGGAACACAGCTTCTGCTCCAATCCAATTGCCCGCGGGACCTGAGACTGCATTAGTTAGGGAAGCAGAAACCGGCCTGAGTAGGGCCACAGGCCTCATCCGGCAGGATCAGCACAGGGGTAGCTGGAGCACAGGGTCGCCTGACACTCGCCAGCTACCCACAACACCCGCCACAGGATCTTAAGACTTCTGGAGAGTGGAACACAGCTTCTGCTCCAATCCAATTGCGCGCAGGACCTGAGACTGCATTAGTTAGGGAAGCAGAAACCAGCCTGAGTAGGGCCACAGGCCTCATCCGGCCGGATCAGCGCAGGGGTAGCTGGAGCACAGGGTTGCCTGACAACCGCCAGCTACCCACGACCCCCGCCGCAGGATTTTGGGACTGCTGGTGAGTGGAACACAGCTTCTGCTCCAATCTTTAAACAGTGACAACGATAACAACTAACCCCAGAGATTACCAGATGGCGAAAGGTAAATGTAATAATCTTACTAACAGAAACCAAGACCACTCACCATCATCAGAAACCAGCACCCCCACTTCGCCCAGTCCAGGGCACCCAAACACACCGGAAAAGCTAGACACGGATCTAAAAGCATATCTCTTGATGATGGTAGAGGACTTCAAGAAGGACTTTAATAACACACTTAAAGAAATACAGGAGAACAATGCTAAACAGGCAGAAGACACTAAAGAGGAAGCACAAAAATCCCTTAAAGAATTGCAGGAGAACACTGCTAAAGAGTTACAAATCCTTAAAGAAAAACATGATAACATAATCAAACAGGTAGAAGTCCTTACAGAAAAACAGGAAAACACATCCAAACAGATGATGGAAATGAACAAAACCATACTAGACCTAAAAAGGGAAGTAGACACAATAAAGAAAACCCAAAATGAGGCAACACTGGAGATAGAAACCCTAGGAAAGAAATCTGGAACCATAGATACGAGCATCAGCAACAGAATACAAGAGATGGAAGAGAGAATCTCAGGTGCAGAAGATTCCATAGAGAACATCGGCACAACAATCAAGGAAAATGTAAAATGCAAAAAGATCCTAACTCAAAACATCCAAGAAATACAGGACACAATGAGAAGACCAAACCTACGGATAATAGGAGTGGATGAGAATGAAGATTTTCAACTCAAAGGACCAGCAAACATCTTCAACAAAATTATAGAAGAAAACTTCCCAAATCTAAAGAAAGAGATGACCATGAACATACAAGAAGCCTACAGAACTCCAAATAGACTGGACCAGAAAAGAAATACTTCCCGACACATAATAATCAGAACAACAAATGCACTAAATAAAGATAGAATACTAAAAGCAGTAAGAGAAAAAGGCCAAGTAACATATAAAGGCAAGCCTATCAGAATTACACCAGATTTTTCACCAGAGACTATGAAAGCTAGAAGACCCTGGACAGATGTTATACAGACACTAAAAGAACACAAATTCCAGCCCAGGCTACTATACCCAGCCAAACTCTCAATTAACATAGATGGAGAAACCAAAGTATTCCACGACAAAACCAAATTCACACATTATCTCTCCACGAATCCAGCCCTTCAAAGGATAATAACAGAAAAAAACCAATACAAGGACAGGAACCACTCCCTAGAAACAACAAGAAGGTAATCCCTCAACAAACCTAAAAGAAGACAGCCACAAGAACAAAATGCCAACTTTAACAACAAAAATAACAGGAAACAACAATTACTTTTCCTTAATATCTCTTAATATCAATGGACTCAACTCCCCGATAAAAAGACATAGACTAACAAACTGGCTACACAAACAAGACCCAACATTTTGCTGCTTACAGGAAACTCATCTCAGAGAAAAGGATAGACACTACCTCAGAATGAAAGGCTGGAAAACAATTTTCCAAGCAAATGGCATGAAGAAACAAGCTGGAGTAGCCATTCTAATATCTGATAAGATTGACTTCCAACCCAAAGTCATTAAAAAAGACAGGGAGGGACACTTCATACTCATCAAAGGTAAAATCCTCCAAGAGGAACTATCAATCCTGAATATCTATACTCCAAATACAAGAAACTTTAGTAAATCTCAAAGCACACATTGCACCTCATACAATAATAGTGGGAGACTTCAACACACCACTTTCACCAATGGACAGATCATGGAAACAGAAACTAAACAGGGACAAGGAGAAACTAAGAGAAATTATGAATCAAATGGATCTGGCAGATATCTACAGAACATTCTATCCTAAAACAAAAGGATATACCTTCTTCTCAGCACCTCATGGTACCTTCTCCAAAATTGACCACATAATTGGTCACAAAACAGGCCTCAACAGATACAAAAATATTGAAATTGTCCCATGCATCCTATCAGATCACCATGGACTAAGGCTGATCTTCAATAACAAAATAAATAATAGAAAGCCAACCTTCACGTGGAAACTGAACAACACTCTTCTCAATGATACCTTGGTCAAGGAAGGAATAAAGAAAGAAATTAAGGACTTTTTAGAGTTCAATGAAAATGAAGCCACAACATACCCAAACTTATGGGACGCAATGAAAGCATTTCTAAGAGGAAAACTCATAGCTCTGAGTGCCTCCAAAAGGAAACTAGAGAGAGCACACATTAGCAGCTTGACAACACACCTAAAAGCGCTAGAACAAAAGGAAGCAAATTCACCCAAGAGGAGTAGACGGCAGGAAATAATCAAACTCAGGGGTGAAATCAACCAAGTGGAAACAAGAAAAACTATTCAAAGAATCAACCAATCAAGGAGCTGGTTCTTTGAGAAAATCAACAAGATAGATAAACCCTTAGCCAGACTCACTAGAGGGCACAGGGAAAGCATCCTAATTAACAAAATCAGAAATGAAAAAGGAGACATAACAACAGATCCTGAAGACATCCAAAACACCATCAGATCCTTCTACCAAAGGCTATACTCAACAAAACTGGAGAACCTGGATGAAATGGAGAAGTTCCTAGACAGATACCAGGTACCAAAGTTGAATCAAGATCAGGTTAATGATCTAAACAGCCCTATATCCCCCAAAGAAATAGAAGCAGTCATTAATAGTCTCCCAACTAAAAAAAGCCCAGGACCAGATGGGTTTAGTGCAGAGTTCTATCAGACCTTCAAGGAAGATCTAATCCCAGTTCTTCACAAACTATTCCACAAAATAGAAACAGAAGGTACTCTACCCAACTCATTCTATGAAGCCACAATTACTCTGATACCTAAACCACAAAAAGACCCAACAAAGATAGAAAACTTCAGACCAATATCCCTTATGAATATTGATGCAAAAATCCTCAAAAAAGTTCTTGCTAACCGAATCCAAGAACACATCAAAACAATCATCCATCCTGACCAAGTAGGTTTCATCCCAGGGATGCAGGGATGGTTCAATATACGGAAATCCATCAACGTAATCCAGTATATAAACAAACTCAAAGACAAAAACCACATGGTCATCTTGTTAGATGCGGAAAAAGCATTTGACAAGATCCAACACCCATTCATGATAAAAGTCTTGTAAAGATCAGGAATTCAAGGCCCATACCTAAACATGATAAAAGCAATCTACAGCAAACCAGTAGCCAACATCAAAGTAAATGGTCAGAAGCTTGAAGCAATCCCTCTAAAATCAGGGACTAGACAAGGCTGTCCACTTTCTCCATTCCTATTCAACATTGTACTTGAAGTCCTAGCCAGAGCAATTCGACAACAAAAGATGAAGTCAAAATATCACTTTTTGCAGATGATATGATAGTATATATAAGTGACCCTAAAAATTCCACCAGAGAACTCCTAAGCCTGATAAACAGCTTCGGTGAAGTACCTGGATATAAAATTAACTCAAACAAATCAATGGCCTTTCTCTACACAAAGAATAAACAGGCTGAGAAAGAAATTAGGGAAACAACACCCTTCTCAATATTCACAAATAATATAAAATATCTTGGCGTGACTCTAACTAGGGAAGTGAAAGATCTGTATAATAAAAACTTCAAGTCTCTGAAGAAAGAAATTATAGAAGATCTCAGAAGATGGAAAGATCTCCCATGCTCATGGATTGGCAGGATCAACATTGTAAAAATGGCTATCTTGCCAAAAGCAATCTACAGATTCAATGCAATCCCCATCAAAATTCCAAATCAATTCTTCAACGAATTAGAAAGTGCAATCTGCAAATTCATCTGGAATAACAAAAAACCTAGGATAGCAAAAACTCTTCTCAAGGATAAAACAACCTCTGGTGGAATCACCATGCTGGACCTAAAGCTCTACTACAGAGCAATTGTGATAAAAACTGCATGGTACTGGTATAGTGACAGACAAATAGACCAATGGAATAGAATTGAAGACCCAGAAATGAACCCACACACCTATGGTCACTTGATCTTCGACAAGGGAGCTAAAAACATCCAGTGGAAGAAAGACAGCATTTTCAACAAATGGTGCTGGCACAACTGGTTGTTAACATGTAGAAGAATGCGAATCGATCCATTCCTATCTCCTTGTACTAAGATCAAGTCTAAGTGGATCAAGGAACTTCACATAAAACCAGAGACACTGAAACTTATAGAGGAGAAAGTGGGGAAAAGCCTTGAAGATATGGGCACAGGGGAAAAATTCCTGAATAGAACAGTAATGGCTTGTGCTGTAAGATCGAGAATTGACAAGTGGGACCTCATGAAACTACAAAGCTTCTGCAAGGCTAAAGACACCATCAATAAGACAAAAAAACCACCAACAGATTGGGAAAGGATCTTCACCTATCCTAAATCAGATAAGGGACTAATATCCAATATATATAAAGAACTCAAGAAGGTGGACTCCAGAAAGTCAAATAACCCCATTAAAAAATGGGGCTCAGAACTGAACAAAGAATTCTCACCTGAGGAATACCGAATGGCAGAGAAACACCTGAAAAAATGTTCAACATCCTTAATCATCAGGGAAATGCAAATCAAAACAACCCTGAGATTCCACCTCACACCAGTCAGAATGGGTAAGATCAAAAATTCAGGTGACAGCAGATGCTGGCGAGGATGTGGAGAAAGAGGAACACTCCTCCATTGTTGGTGGGATTGCAAGCTTGTACAACCACTCTGGAAATCAGTCTGGCGGTTCCTCAGAAAATTGGACATAGTACTACCGGAGGATCCAGCAATACCTCTCCTGGGCATATATCCAGAAGATGTCCCAACCGGTAAGAAGGACACATGCTCCACTATGTTCATAGCAGCCCTATTTATAATAGCCAGAAGCTGGAAAGAACCCAGATGTCCCTCAACAGAGGAATGGATACAGAAATTATGGTACATTTACACAATGGAGTACTACTCAGCTATTAAAAAGAATGAATTTATGAAATTCCTAGCCAAATGGATGGACCTGGAGGGCATCATCTTGAGTGAAATAACACAATCACAAAAGAACTCACACAATATGTATTCACTGATAAGTGGATATTAGCCCAAAACTTAGGATACCCAAGATATAAGATTCAATTTGATAAACGCATGAAACTCAAGAAGAATGAAGACCAAAGTGTGGACACTGTGCACCTTCTTAGAATTGGGAACAAAACACCCAGGGAAGGAGTTACAGAGACAAAGTTCGTAGCTGTGATGAAAGGATGGACCATTTAGAGACTGCCGTATCCAGGGATCCATCCCATAATCAGCTTCTAAACGCTGACACCATTGCATACACTAGCAAGATTTTGCTGAAAGGACCCAAATATAGCTGTCTCTCATGAGACGATGCCGGGGCCTAGCAAACACAGGAGTGGATGTTCACAGTCAGCTATTGGATGTATCACAGGGCTCCCAATGGAGAAGCTAGAGAAAGTACCCAAGGAGCTAAAGGGATCTGCAACCCTATTGTTGGAACAACATGATGTACTAACCAGAACCCCGGAGCTCTTGTCTCTAGCTGCATATGTATCGAAAGATGGCCTAGTTGGCCATCAATGGAAAGAGAGGCCCATTGGACTTGCAAACATTATATGCCCCAATATAGGGGAATGCCAGGGCCAAAAGAATGGGAATGGGTGGGTAGGGAAGTGGGGGGCGCTATGGGGGACTTTTGGGATAGCATTGGAAATGTAATTGAGGAAAATATGTAATAAAAATATTAAAAATCAAAAAAAATTTAAAAAAAAAGGGGAAAAAAAAAGCATGCCAATCGTGTGGTTAGACACTACAGAAATAGGAGTTGCTAAAATATATAAATTTTTCTCATGGGTGATCAATTTTTAAAAATCTTATTATAACATTATATTTTTACTCCATAAATTTGTCAAAATGCAATGAGTAATGGGACCATTCCTATAATCCTAGCACTCAGGAGGCTGAGACTGAAGAAATGGCATATTTTTAGAACAGCTTGAATGCAGTGTGAGATTCTGTTTCAAGAAAACAAAATAAGATAATCAAGATGAGGAGAGAGGTTTGCCAACATCATGACACAGCTGTAAGAATTTGATTCTCTAGAGAAAAAAATCACTTCATAGTTCTAAGGTCTGACTTCAATTCTACTAATTTATTCTGCAAAAATCAGCAAAATAGAAGAATGATATAGAGCGATATGCTCTCATATTCCTCTTACCATTTAAAACATATGTAGGGAATTAAAATAAAGATCACTGTTAATCATTAAGCAGCAAAAATCCAAAATTAAGAGCTTTAACCTATGACCTCAGTATGATCAAAGCAATCAGCATAGAGTACAGTATTAAATTGCAATTCTTGTTTATTTCTTTCTGTGTAAATAGTAAATAATTGTCAGTATATTGCACAGTTATTTATTATTTTTGTATATATTTTTCATCATCTTGCATTTTTGTATGGCTAATTAATCTAGTAGCAATAATAAATACTAAGATTAAAGAAAAACATATTTTAATGGTCATAATCATAAAAAAATCATGCTATTTTACATTATATTGTATTATAGGGTCTACTTTGTTATGATTTAAATGTTAATTTATTATCAATATCCATTACTTTATAATATTTGCAAACATATATTTTAATATATCCATGTATTTCTATATCATTAATCCTATATTTAAATTTCAAACTCTATATTTGTAGTTCTAACATTTTAAAATCTCTCTGTGATTATTTTCCTGCAAATAAGACTTGGAAAGTTTTCTACAGGAAGATGCTTTGCCATTATCTTGTGAGGTTATCCTTTTCTAGTCATATGTACTTGCATCTCAAACAAACTTTAAAGTGGATTTAGACATTTTGAAGTCTTGGAAATTTGTTGTTTAGTTAGAGATGCACTTAGTTTGTGCACAATGGAAGGCATATATGATATGATTAGTAATTGATTCCATATAAACTTCAGCTACCAACTGAAATCTAATAAGTGAGAATTCATTTGAGTTGAAACCTATTAACATAAAGCTAGAAGTAACCCAAAAATATGAATTGTTTTATGAGTCCTGGACTTTGATGTATGGGGAGAAGGTAATATGTGATTCTTAAAACTAAGATCTAGCATGAGAGAAAAATCAAACATACTATTACAGTGCATCCATAATAGTCCCGATAGTTTATCTTCTCTCTTGACAATATTACTAATGTTTGAAGCAACATTACTAAACAAGTTATGAAGCTGAAATAAACTTTTTATCAACTATCAATCAGATATTTCAAAATTTTAACCAACATTTAAGAGAAAAATGTATTATCTTTCTATCATCTATAGAAAATATTAATGATTGCTGTCAAATGAATAAGACATCACAGGGAGTTCTGTAAAGTATAAAAACAAACGGGGCAGAGATGTGTTAAGGAGTAGGGGGGTGATAGGGGGAATTTTGGGATAGCATTGGAAATGTAAATGAAATAAATACCCAATTAAAAAAAGAACATTAAAACAAACAAACAAACAAAAAAGTGGAAAAACACAACATATTCTTTGTCTTATTTTTATGTGTTTGTAGTATTGTATCTAGTACTTTTAAAATTACTGTGAGTCTTTTTGTATTTATACATACAAAACAAAATTTTATCATATCTAAAATTTGTGTGAGCCAACAATTGATTAGTCTGTATACGTGTGAGGTCAAGTTTGTGTGTTTGTGTGTGTACACATATGTGTGTGTAGATAGGAGAAGATAGACATGGAAAGACACATTCATTAAGCTGATATTTTTAAATACTGAGATAAACTATATGTAATTTTCAAAATCATATTATTCTATCATAATTGTAAGTTTAGATTTAGCCCAATAAAAGTAACTTGTGATTCTGTATCTGATTTTATTTCCTTTCTTACTATTTCATTCTAAATATGATTGCTTTCCCTTGATGTTCTCATTGGTATGATTCTTTTCTATTAATTATTTTATTTGTTTACATTTTAAATGTTATCTTCCTTCCCGATCATGTCTACACAAAACCTCCACATCATCCCTCTCCCATTTGCCTCTAAGAGGATGCTAGCCTACCCACCTACCCACTCCTGCATCACCCCTCTAGCATCCCTTTCTCTGGGGGGGTGGGGTGTATCAAGTCTCTACAGGACCAGAGTCCAGTTAAGGAAGTCCTCTGCTACATATGTAGTTGGAGCCCTGGACTCATCCATATAAACTATTTGGTTGATGATTTAGTCCCTGTGAGCTCGGAGGGGTCTGGTTAATTGATACTGTTCTTCTTCCTATGGGGTGCAAGATACTTCAGCTCCATCAGCCCTTCCTCTAACTCTTCAATTGGGATCCTCGAGCTCAATCAAAAGGTTGGCTTGAGTATCTGCATCTGTTTTGCTCAGGTGCTAGCAGATCCTCTCAAAGGATACCAGGCTCCTGTCTGCAAGCACATCTTGGCATCTGCAATAGTGTTGGGTTTGGTGTCTGTGGATGGAATGGAGCACATAGTGGGTTGTTCTCTGGATGGCCTTTCCTTCAGCCACTGCTCCATTTTTGTCCCCACATTTTCTTTAGACAGGTACAATTCTGGGTTAATTTTTTTTAGATGGGTGGGTGGCCCCATCCCTCCACTAGGGACTATGTTTATTTACTGGAGGTGGTCTGGTTTTTATAAGGACACATGCTATTTACTTTGCTATTTTATTACATATATCCTACTAGATTGTTCCTTGGTTCAAATATATATAGATTTAGCATTTAAAATCCTTTCAATACTTTTTATTATTTCCACTAACAAAGTTAATTTGCAATTTGTTAGAACAAACAGCAAATAGGATAATGTTATAATATATTGCTGCAGTTTTTTTAAGGAAAGGAATGAATGGATGAATGGATGAATGGATGAATGAAGCAAAAAAGGAAAGAAGAAAAAGAAGGAAAAAGAAAGAAAGGAAAGAAGGAAGGAAGAAAGGAAAAGGGAAAATTAAAATGGCAATAAAAATCAAAACCAACTTTGGAGAGCTGTAGAGAAGAAGCAACAGTATCTTCATTGCCATAGAACAGATGTACTGGGTCACACTTGGCCTCTGAACTTGGGCTCTTTGTTAGTGATATGATTCTGCACTATTACAGAATCTTCTAAAAGAAAACACTGGGTGATACACGTTGGATCTACCAATTTTTTTTTTTTTTTTTGGTTTTTTTGAGACAGGGTTTCTCTGTGTAGCCCTGGCTGTCCTGGCACTCACTTTGTAGACCAGGCTGGCCTCGAACTCAGAAATCCGCCTGCCTCTGCCTCCCGAGTGCTGGGACTAAAGGCGTGCGCCACCATGCCCGGCTAAATTATGAAGCTATTGGCTGCAGCATTATATTTAAAAACAATTGCAAAGTATCAGAAATTGGGGAGTCTGCCAATTCTTCTCAAACTTATATCCCTTTTTTGCTGACTTCTGGAACTTTTCCTCCTAGTGGATGAAGGTTTCTTAATCCAGCCTTGATATGTGCCTTCATTTGTTCTAGTCTTAAGATTAAAAAAAAAAAAAAAAGAAGAAAGCCTAAAGTCACTTCGCAGTGCTTCCCAACCTTTCAGAGTTCAGGGATCATCGCTTCTCGGCCTTTTGGCTAAGATCAAGTGCAGAGTTCAGGGATCATCCCACATCCATATGTTTAAAAACCAAGATTAAAAAAAAATATATCCTCAACAGATTATGACACTGATATTGCCTGTAAAATTAAGAAATCATTCCAAACAGAACACTGCAATGCTGGGGTACCCTTCTCACACCTCTCGTTATATTTAGGGTGTTAGCCTTCATAAGCATTTATGAGGCTCTTCTTTCTTACAACTTTTGCTCATGGCTCCATTTTCTCCCAGGTCATGCCAGCCAGCTCCATTCTATTGCCAAGAACTTATTCATGAAGAGCTGGTAACCAACTCCAGCAAGCATGGACTCGGTCAGATTCATTCATTAATTTGTTTACTCATTTGACAAACATTGAGTGCATGGAGGTTCCTAGACTCTGTAAAAACGCTGAAAAATGGACTTGCTTTTTGGGATACAGCCCATGTCCTTAGGAATGTACTTTCTAATGATTAGGGAAACTTCAGATAGATAATGATGATAAATTACTCCAAATTCTAAAATACAGAAATGAACAGAATACTTCAACATTATAAAGGAAAAAAAGAAATTGAAGTGGCAAATCTTACCAGAGGTAGTGACGTTGGAACAGCCACATCTAAGAGTATCTTCACTCTCTTACCACAAGGAAGGAGAGTTAGACATGAGTGAACTGGAGACCTACTATTTTGCCAACTCTTGGACCCTTTTCCTCCTACTGGATGCTTCATCCAGCCTTGATATGTGCCTTCCTTTGGTCTAGTCTTATTGTTACTTGTTGTGCCATGTTCAGTTTGGTATACCTGGGAGGCCTATTATTTTCTGAAGGGAAGTTGAGGAAGAGTGGATCTGGAGGGGAGGAGAGGTGAAGAGGGGAACTTGGGGGGGCGGAGTAGAGGGAGGGGAAACTATGGTTGGGATGTATTATATAAGAGAAGAATAAATAAACTAAAGAAATAACTTACTGAGTTTAAATAACATCTACACAGTTCTTTACTTTGTGGTGTGGTATACATAATTTACTAATTGTGTGAAAAACATGATGAATATACTAAAACAATTCTATAGTACAACAAGTATTAACTATCAAAGAGAAGAAAACCATCTGAGGACAATTATATATATAATTACTTGGGAATTGGTTTTCATACCAAGAGCTCACAATTAAGGTGTTGATCTCTTCTAATCTAAGTTTCCTTCTAGGTGGCAATCATATTTAAGCCTGAAATAAGCCATCCTTAGATAAACAACATACATAAGTTTTACACCCTGTTTTATCTTCTGAAATACGATGACAGAGTCTAGTTCAGAAAAGTATTCAGTGCATACAGCTAGAGCGAATAGTTAACATAAAAGACTAAGCTGGCATTTATAAATACATTTTATAGTCTTTTGTCCTAAGAACCTAGGTATGACTGAAGACATAATGACAAAATGAAAAATGAGACAATTGGTAAGCAGGGTGAAGAACAGATGGTAGCTGGGATGTGAGACGGCCATGTTAAAAATGTTGACAGTCAAGAGAAGGATAATCTCATTTCATTTCCATGACTTCCTTGGAGCATCTCCAAGATCACCAAGATTTCATATTGAGTCTCACTCAAAATTTATTGTCTATGTTTGTATGTAAAATTTCTTGCAAGGAGCTTTAAAGAGCAGGCTCTTTTGTCAATAATCCCAGACACTGACAAAAAAAAAAAAAAAAAAAAAAATGAAAAGCCTCAGCTGGCTAAGATCCAAGAGGGAGTAAACAGACTGAAAAGATAATGCAGGTAGTTAATCTCCTAAATGTAAAGGCAAGGTTGTTCCTCCAGGTCCCCGGATAAGGTCCACCTCGATCTGATTTGTTATCTGATCCAATGGAAAATCTATGACTTGACATTGAATCACAAAATAAGGAAGTCCTGGGTCACTAAATAAGGTAAAGCCAGTGAAAAAGAAAGCCATTTAGTCACATTGTATGCCAGAACTCAAATCCGGAGAAAAATTGACCTCAAGCATAAATGACTCTGAGTACATTCATTATGACTTGAGAAAAAAAGAAACCAATGAATTGGCAATGTGCCTTATTATTACAAAGCAATCTCTTTTTATCATCATTCAATAATGACTCTAGATAGCTATCCCAGCCAGAATACTGCACTTACTGCGGAAAATTATATTATATGTATTACAATAAAGATGACATCTCAATTGTCAAAAACATTAAGTGCTATCTGGTAGACAATGTAGATTCCACAGATTCTCAATGGACTGAATGCTGTTTCTATTCATTCTCTAATGTACTATTACTTACTGGGAGATAAGCAAATGATTTCAGAAAATTTAATATTCTATCAGCTTGCAGGACAACCTCAAATACTGTTGTCATCTTCTAAACTATAGCTTACATGATTGGCATCATACCACTGTTTCCTCCAAATAAATATGAGAAAAATTTGCATATTTATTTGCAATGTCAAATCCATTTCTATAATAATAAAATATCATGTAAACTTTTATGGAGTCTTAGGTAGAATCCAGGGCCTTATACGTGTAAACACTCACTATATGACTGAGTTGGATGCCCAGTTGTCATTCAACTCGTGAATCTTACTTTCTGAGTATTCCATAAAGTTTTCCAGAAATAAAATGACATGTGATATTATGACAGGTTAAAAGCAGAGGAACAGGCATAAGAAGAAAACTACTTCTTTTTACTCTAAATAATACCAGATTTGGTATATGTACCAAATATATATGCATGTGTGTAGTGTGTATGTATATATGTATACATAGTGACACTCTTTTTTATTATATATTTTCTTTATTTACATTTCAAATATTATCCCCCTTTAATCACTCAATTTAACATTCAGAAATGGAGACAGCAAAACACAGTGACTTCAATGAAGAAGTTTTTGGTGTTTTTATCCTTTTCCCCTTTAGATAAAAATTTGACACTAAGAAACTAAGAAAAATGGTCAAAATTCAAACTGTCAAATGAGGGCCTTGAATTTCATCTCCTATTTAAAATTAAAGAGACAAACATTTACATTTAAAATAAGAATTAAAGTAATGTAAGTATTAAGGATACAAGAGGCAATGAGAGATATAATGCAAATGGTGAAATTGTTAGGTTTAGTTTGCATATGTAAACAAGGCAGGTATAAATGAATTATTTGGAATTAGGAACTTAACCTTCAAACATGGCAGATGAAAGCATGAATTAGTGGTTTACATGAGTGTGCAAAGAAAAATGTTTGCATAACCTACAAAACCTTACATAGAAGAGCTACTCCTACTGTGCTGATAGGAGAAATGTAGTTACTGGAGGTGATTATGTTCTGAATGTAGGGATTTACTTAACAGGACTAATACCTTTAGGAAAAGGACCCTGTGGCGAACTGAGTAGAAAATGCCCCATGTCTCTAGCATTTGAACGTGTGGTCCACAGTTAGTGTTGCTCTGTGGAACCTTGCCCCACTTCCAGTTTCCCAGCTTTGAGTGGTTGAGATGTGAGCTCTCAGCTTCCTGTTTCCCTGCTATGAAGGACATTTATTCCTCGGCCACCATAAGCCCTAATAAACTTCTCTCCTCTCTCTCCCTCCCTCATCCCTTTCAGTAATATTAAAAAAAAAAAAAAAGAAAGAAACAGGAAGACTGCCACCTACAATACAGACAAACCCTACAAGAATCCACTTATGCCAGTATGCTGATCTCAGACTTCTAACATCTAGAATCATCAGCACTGTAATTGTAATTACACTTTTCATTGTACATAAGCCACAGTCTATATAGTCTGTTAAGACACTGCATATGTTTAGTTTTTCTATCTTTTTCCAATTATTTCTCTCAGTCACACCTATACTAAAAATTTTTAAATTACATTTTGTCATTTTTCATGATGCCATAAAATTTAAGTTGATATAGGAGATATGCATCCCCTGGGTATCTGAATTTGCATTTTTAAAGCTCTCAATGTGTCTTCAAATTGTTGTAGTTTCCATACATAGCCCTATACAACAAATCAATATAGTTTTCAATTTTAGGTAAAGTGTTCTCTTTTTTAATGCATGGAGAATATATATTCTTATTAAAGGACAGTTGTATAAATCTCTTTTTTCAAACAGAAAATAGATATGCTAATAAATTCCACATACAATAAAAATAAAATTTATGATATAAATTATCTAATTAGGTACCTTATGAATGTTAGAATCTTATACTTTAGTTTTTTTTTCAGTTTTACTGCCAAATTAACATTTTATTTATTAAATTACCTATTTATCTCTTGAAATGATATGATTTAAGAATATTTTGTTTCCTGACTTTTATGAGTAAATAGACCTTATTATTACAACAGTTTTTAGCTAGAAAAAAAAATGTACCACAAATACATGAACAACTTTCAGAAGGGTGATACCTTTGTTAGAATTTATCAGCCAATATCAAGATGTAAGCAACTAAGATTCCTAGTGTATGAAAAACCTTATCCTTTGAATTATATGATAATGTAATGTCATGACTGTGTCATAAACTTGTCAAAACACATTTATTATTTATTATAGCATCATATAGATGCTTTATTGCCAAGACAATATCCTAGGCAGGAGCTGGGTAGATGACATGCAAATATGAGAACATGAGTTGAAATTTTCTGAGATCTCAGCTGTATTGCCCCATAGCTCTACTTATTGGAAGTAAAGGTAACAGATTCAGGGTCATTATTGGAGCTTTCCACTTACTCCAAATAGGCTACCATCCTTGTGTTCAACCTCCTTTAAACATATGGCACCAGGTCCAAAAAGAGACAGACCCTTCCCCCCAGAAAGATACAGAAGTGGTTGAAGAGGACCTCCTCACAGGCTTAGTGCACATCACACAAACTACACACACACACACACACACACACCAGAAAGGAAGGGAGAGATAAAGGGAGGGAGGGGAGAAGGAAAGGACTGAGGAAGATTAGGAGGGAGAGAAGAAGAGAGGGAGGGGGATAGAGGGATGGACGGAATGAAGACAAAGAAAGGCAAGGAGATGAAGAGGGTGGAAAATCTCCAACAATCTACCTATATGATCCTTTCTCCTTTATTTTTCTCCTGTAAACATCACGGTGTTCAAGTTTTGCTGTTTCTATAGATTTGTCTTCTCTATCCCATAGTTGTAATCATACTTGCATCTTTTGGGGACTGGACTCTCTCACTCAACTCACTCAAGGAAAAATGTCTTTCACAAGAGTAAAATACATAATATGAATCCAAATTTATTCCTTAGTAAATATATATTAAAATATCACTTCTTTTTGTTAATGAGATAGCTAAAATCATGAAAATTAATTATATGTGAAAGCTAACTTCTCTCCACATTTCTGTTTATAAGTTTAATAGTATCACTTTGTCTAGTATTCAACCATTTTCCCATAAACATCCACTGTTCCAAAATTAAAATTATTTAAGAATTTTTTGATTATACACACTCTCTGTATATTTATAATTTTTAAGCAAATTAAACACTGAAGAGATAGCCTTAACATTTTTACTGGGAAGCTTTTGGGGTTGAAATCTGAACCAATAGCACACATGACTGGTTAATTTGAACATTTTTATAACCTGTATCATTTCATCAGAAGCCCTACTATACTGTTAAACTTAAAGACATTCTACAAGTATTCCAGTTGCTATAGTTTACCTTTATATAATACATGACTTTTTTGTTTATCAAATGAAGCAAATTCATTGGTGATGCACATTATTTGTCTTCATGAGGTGAAAATATGTGTAAGAGTAATAAACAGTACCAATGGGTACAAAAATTAGTAAGTAATGAAATTTAGTGACTTTAAATTTGTATTAATTTTCATATGCATGAATGTTTTGTTGGCCTGTGTGTATGTGCACCATTGCATACCTGGTACCCAAGAGATCCGAAAATTGGATCAGATCCCCTGGAACTGAATTTTTAGGACATTATGAGATAGGTGAGTACTGGGGACCAAATCTCATTCTGAAGCAAGGACAGCAAGTGCCCTTAACTACTGAGGAGAATCTGTGGCTGACTATCTGTGATCTGATAATAAAAACTACAGCATACTTCAAAAAGTAATATTTCTGTGTATGTATGACCCATACTGCCATTTGTAATAAAGAATACTTATTTTAATAGTTTACCTTCTTATTTTATGATTTCATAAACTAAAATCATATATGCTAATATATCTATAATCAGTTGCTGGATTACTTACAAAGGTAGAGTTTTTGATGAATAATGTAACATTCCTGGTATCATTTTGTCTCAATGTAATTTGTATTTCACTTCCCTAGTCTATATTAGTCCTTCAAGGATCCTTTCTGAGAGATGTCTAATTTTCTTATACAAAGGCCACCTCAGCCTCTCACAAGCCTACTACAGCACAGGATCACTATGAATGTGGTCTAACAAAAAACTGTAGAGCTACATTTAATGTTACATAATTTTGTTTTTCACTTATGTAAGTCATGGTTCTGCCTTTTGCAATGTCAAAGGTTGGACAAGTCTTAAAAGGGTTTCTCTTTTCATTCTTTCTTTGGAAATTGTGGTCGGCAGGACAGTGTTACTGGCATTTCCTGGATGTTTGCTGGAATCTGCATCTGGCTCTACCACAACTCAAGTCAAAATCGGCAGGGTTGAACGTCTCCATTGATAACTAAGGGTCTAATGACTATGGGTAAAAACTATCACTTTTTGTACTCTCAGTAACTCCTATGTAACAACACATTTACATAATAATTACAAATTTATCTTTTTCATTTTGTTCACATAAGTAAGTGATGAAACTGCTTTACAGCAAATGATGCTGTAAATTTTATTAATCCATATAATTGATTTTGATGTTCTAGGAAAAATTCCAATTCTACTTAGCTATTTTATCATCATAAATATTGATGTTCAGAATCAAAGTTGGTGTATATGTGACACAATATTTACATATTCCAAGATATTCCTAGATCATTTGTGTGCTTCACCTCCATTGAACAAACTGTCATAAAATCAATTATGGTCCTCAGGAGGTAAACTTGAAAATTATTTTTCCTCAAGGCTTAGTATATTTTCCTGAGGTTAACAGAGCCCCTATGCGCCAAACTGGCCACTACACAATACAATAAATGAAAAGATAAATAAACAGAGGCAAGGGAATAATTTAAGGGAAAACAGAGTTCAGTCACTTGTTGAAGAACACATGATTCTAAGGACTTCATAGGCAATGCCATATTCAGAAACCAAAGAAAAGGAAAGCTGATGAGATTTGGAATGGGGATTCAAGTGAAACTGAAGTTCTATAACATGATTAGCAAAAGACATCTTAAGAATAATTCAAGCAAATAACCCCATTAAAAATGGGGCTCAGAACTGAACAAAGAATTCTCACCTGAGGAATACCGAATGGCTGAGAAGCACCTGAAAAAATGTTCAGCATCCTTAATCATCAGGGAAATGCAAATCAAAACAACCCTGAGATTCCACCTCACACCAGTCAGAATGGCTAAGATCAAAAATTCAGGTGACAGCAGATGCTGGCGAGGATGTGGAGAAAGAGGAACACTCCTCCATCATTGGTGGAATTGCAAGCTTGTACAACCACTCTGGAAATCAGTTTGGCGGTTCCTCAGAAAAGTGGACATAGTACTACTGGAGGATCCCATAATACCTCTCCTGGGCATATATCCAGAAGATGTTCCAACTGGTAAGAAGGACACATGCTCCACTATGTTCATAGCAGCCTTATTTGTAATAGCCAAAAGCTGGAAAGAACCCAGAAGTCCCTCAAGCATATTGTTAAATAACTGACCTAAAATACCAATTTTATTTAGACCCCAAATTATTATTTGTACCATGACAGAAGTTGAAAGCACTGTCTGATACTGTTTTTTTCACCTTCTGTCCCTACCAAACATTTTGTGTCTTTTGGAATAAGAATGTGAATATTGACTTTGCTATAAGCCCTAATATTCAAATTCTTGCAATAGATGAGTAAAACACACTGACCTTAGATTCAGTTGTATTTGTTTATCAAGAGAGAGGATATTCCAAAAGTTTATTCAATTATTTAGCGCATATAAACTGATTTTTATGTAAACTATAGATACCATAGAACAATTGAAGCTTCCTGATATAAAATACCATCCTGACCTTGCGGCCTCTGCCAAACTTGGGCACGAACTCTGGCAGCTAGTCCCAAAGCCCTCAGAGGAGGCTCCACTCCCAGGTGCTCTAGCACAACCATGATATTAGGATCCCAGTATCCAGGATCACTGGAGCTTGGTTACTCCAGGATCACACAGTCTCAGAGGAAGCTTGAATCCCAGGAACTCTGAAACACCCAGAATCTCAGGATCACAGGATCCTGGAATCACAGGATCACAGAGACAACTGGACTCTGAGGAGTTCTGACTCAACCAGGATTAAAGGAAGGAGAGGCTCCAGTCAGATATATTGAGGGCTGGGAGCACAAGAGATAATCAGATGGCAGGAGGCAAGCATAAGAAGAGAAGCAAGAGAAACCAAGATTACTTGACATCATCAGAACCCAATTTTACCACCATAGTAAGTCCTGAATATACCATCACACCTGAAAAGCAAGATTCAGAGCTAAAGACTCATCTGATTGGTTAACTTGTCTCTCATCTGATTGGTTAACTTGTCTCTCATCTGATTGGTTAATTCTCAAAACCTCATCTTGGCAAAAATCTTTACTGCCTATGTATGTGTGGTGGCCAGCCATAGCCAGCACCACCCTGCAACGGCACATATGGCTTCCCAAATTTGTCTCTACATGTGAGGTTATAAATAGCAATTCATACATCTTGAGTGGGGACCAATTGTAGCAGTCCAGCTTTTCTGTTATTTTGTTTGTGTGGCACATAATAAGTTAGTCTGGGTAGTAGCTGAAAGGCTCCTTTCAGCTAAATTGCTAACCTATATGTACCATTTACAGGCAACTGAGGAAAGCTGGAAGTGGGAGAGATGTGCTTCCCAGGGAAGTGACAAGCGGTGAGCCCAGAAATCATACACAAAAGTCCCATTAAATATATGAATGGGATTGGCTATATTTAGGAAGAAATATATATGTAATATAAATATATACATGCAATGACAGTAAAATGGAGACTATGGATTTGAAGTAGAGTAAGGAAGGGTACATGTGAAGTTTTGGAAGGATGAAAGCAAAGGAGGGAGTGATATAGTTATATTATAATCTCAAAAAATTAAAATGGATAAAAAGAAAATATATAAATGCCAGCGCCAGCCCAGACTACTATAGCCAACAAAACTCTCAATAACCGGAGGCAGAGAAAATAAGACATTCCATGACAAAACTTAATTTATACAATATCTTTTCACAAATCTAGCCCAACAAAGGGTAATAGACGGAAAACACCAACACAAGGGGGGGGGGAATTACACACTAGATAAAGCAAGAAAGTAATCTTTCAACAAATCCAAAAGAAGATAGGCACACAAACATAATGCCACCTATAAAACAAAAATAACAGGGAGTAACAATCACTTTTCCTTATTATCTCTTAACGTCAGTGAACTCAATTCTCTAATAAAAAGCCAGAGAATAACAGACTGGATACGTAAACAGGACCCAGCATTTTGCTGCATACAGGAAACATACCTCAGTGACAAAGACAGACACTACCTCAGTGTAAAAGGTTGGAATACAATTATCCAAGCAAATGGTCCCAAAAAAACAAGCTGGAGTAGACATTCTAATATCAAACAAAATTGACTTTCAACCAAAAGTTATCAAAAAGGATAAGCAGGGACATGTCATACTGGTGGAAGGAAAAATCTACCAAGATCTTCTATGCCACAAAAGCAAGGGTACCAACATTCATTAAAAAAAAAAAAAAAAAAAAAAAAAAAAAAAAAAAAACTTTACTAAAGCTTCTAAGCACACATCGCACTCCACACAATAATAGTGGGAGATTTTAGCACCCCACTATCAGCAATGGACAGATCATGGAAACAGAAACTAAACAGAGACACAGTAAGACTAACAGAAGTTAGGAACCAAATGGACTTAACAGGTATCTATAGAACATTTCATCCTAAAGTAAAAGAATATACTTTCTTCTTAGTACCTCATGGTACCTTCTCCAAAATTGACCATATAATTGGTCACAAAACAGGCCTCAACAGATGAAAAAGATTGATATAATCCCATGCACCGTGTCAGATCACCATAGACTAAGGCTGGTATTAAATCCCAATAAAAACAATGGAAAACACACATACACATGGAAACTGAACAATGTTCTACTCAATGAAAACTTGGTCAAGCAAGAAATAAAGAAAGAAATTAAAGACTTTTTAGAATTTAATGAAAATGAAGACACATGATACCAAAACTTATGGGACACAATGAAAGCAGTGATAAGAGAAAACCTCATAGCTGTAAGTGCCTCAAAAAAGAAATTGGAGAGAGCATACACTAGCAGCTTGACAGCATACCTGAAAACTCTAGAACACAAAGAAGCAAATACACCCCAGAGGAGTAGACAGCAGGAAATAATCAAACTCAGGGCTGAAATCAACCAAATAGAAACAAAAAGAACTATACAAAGAATCAACCAAACCAGGAGATGGTTCTTTGATAAAATCAACAAGATAGATAGACCCTTAGCCAGACTAACCAGAGGGCACAGCGACAGTATCCAAATTAATAAAATCAGAAAGGAAAAGGGAGACGTAACAACAAAAACCATGGAAATTCAAAAAAATCATCAGATCCTACTACAAAAGTTTATACTCAACTAAATTGGAAAATCTGGATGAAATGAACAATTTACTAGACAAATACAAGGTGACAAAGTTAAAACAGGATCAGATAAAACACCTAAAAAGTCCCATAACCCCTAAAGAAATAGAAGTAGTCATTCACAGTCTCCCAACCAAAATAAAAAAAAAAAAAAATCTCAGGACCAGATGGGTTTAGTGGAAAATTCTATCAGACCTTTAAAGAAGACCTAATACCAATACTCTTCAAACTACTACACAAAATAGAAGCAGAAGGAACACTACCCAATTTATTCTATGAAGTCACAATTACACTTATGCCTAAACCACACAAAGACCAAACGAAGAAAGAGAACTTCAGACCAAACTCCCTTATGAACATTGATATAAAAATGTTCAATAAAATCCTTGCCAACCAAATCTAAGAACACATCAAAACAATCATTCACCATGATCAAATAGGCTTCATCCCAGGGATGTAGGGATGGTTTAATATATGGAAATCAATCAATGTAATCCACTATATAAACAAACTCAAAGGGAAAAAAAAAACACATGATCATTACATTAGATGCTGGAAAATCATTTGATAAAATCCAGGATCCCTTCATGTTAAAAATCTTTGAATGATCAGGAATTCAAGGCCCATAACTAAACATAGTAAAAACAATATAGAGCAAACCAGTAGCCAACATCAATCTGAATGGAGAGAAACTTGAAGCAACCCCACTAAAATCAGGGACTAGAAAAGGCTGCACACTCTCTTCCTATCTATTCAACATAGTACTTGAAGTTCTAGCTAGGGCAAATAGACAAGAAAAGGAAGTCAATGTTATACAAATTGGAAAGGAAGAAGTCAAAATACCACTATGTGCTGAGGATATGATCATATACTTAAGTGACCCCAAAAACTCCACCAGAGAACTCATAAAGCTGATAAACAACTCCAGCAAAGTGGTAGGATGTAAAATTAACTCAAACAAATCAGTACCCTTCTTCTGTTCAAAGGATAAACAGGCAGAGAAAGATCTTAGGGAAATGATGTCCTTCACAATAGCCACAAATAATATTACATAACTTGGCGTGACTCAACCAAGCAAGTGAAAGATGTATATGACAAGAACTTCAAGTCTCTGAAGAAAGAAACCAAAGAAAATCTCAGAAAATGGAAAGATCTCCCATGCTCATGGATTGGAAGGATTAATATAGTAATAATGGCCATCTTGCTCAAAGCAATCTACAAATTCAGTTCAATCCCCATCAAAATTCCAACTCAATTCTTCATATAGTTAGAAAAAGCAATTTGCAAATTCTCTCAGAATAACAACAACAACACAAAACAAAACAAAACAAACAAACAAACAAACAAACCACAGGATAGCTAAAACTATTCCCAACAATTAAAGAATTTCTGGGGGAATCACCATCCCTGACCTCAAGCTGTATTTCAGAGCAATCGTGTTTGAAAAAAGAAAAAGAAAAGAAAAGAAAAAAAAAACAAAAAAAAACAAAAAAAAACCCAACAAAACAAAACAAAAACAGAAACAAAAAAACGTCATGGTATTGGTACAGAGACTGGCAGGAAGAACAATGGAATAGAATTGAAGACACAGAAATGAAACTACACACCTATGGTCACTTGATCTTTGACAAAGGAGCTAAAACCATCCAGTGGATAAAAGACAGCATTTTCAACAAATGGTGCTGGCTCAACTGGTGGTTAGCATGTAGAAGAATGCAAATCGGTCGATTCTTATCTCCTTGTACAAAGCTCAAGTCTAAGTCGATCAAGGACCTCCACATAAAACCAGAGACACTGAAACTTAGAGCAGAGAAAGTGGTGAAAAGCCTCAAACATATGTGCACAAGGGAAAAATTCCTGAACAGAACACCAATGTCTTGTACTGTAAGAGCAAGAATTAACAAATGGGACCGCATAAAACTGCAAAGCTTTTGTAAGGCAAAGGACACTACCAATAAGACAAAAAGGCCACCAGCAGAGTGGGAAAGGATCTTTACCAATCCTAAATCTGATAGAGGGCTAATATCCAATATATACAAAGAACTCAAGAAGTTAGACTCTAGATAACCGAACAACCTTATTAAAAATGGGGTAGAGCGCTAAACAAAGAATTCTCAACTGAGGAATACCAAATGGCTGAGAAGCACCAAAAAAAAAAAAAAAAAAATGTTCAACATCCTTAGTCATCAGCGAAATGCAAATCAAAACAACCCTGAGATTCCATCTCACACCAGTCAGAATGGGTAAGATCAAAAACTCATGTGACAGCAGATGCTGGCGAGGATGTGGAGAAAGAGGGACCATTGTTGGTGGGAATGCAAGCTGGTACAACCCATCTGGAAATCAGTTTGGCATAAAACTGGACATGGTTTTACCTGAGGACCCACTAATACCACTCCTGGGCATATCCCCAGAAGATGTTCCAACATGTAATAAGGATATATTCTCCACTATGTTCGTAGCAGCCTTATTTATAATAACCAGGAGCTAGAAAGAACCCAGATATCTTTCAACAGAGGAATGGATACAGAAAATGTGGTACATTTTCACAATAGAATACTACTCAGCTATTGAAAATGATGAATTCATGAAATTCTTAGGCAAATGGGTAGAACTAGAAAACATCTTCCTGAGTGAGGTAACCCAATCTCAAAAGAAAACACATGGTATACACTCACTTATAAGTGGATAAAACTCCACAAGTTCCAAACCAGGATACAGTTCACAGACCACAAGAAGCTCAATAAGAAGGAAGGCTAAAATTTGGATGCTTCGGTCCTTCTTAGAAGGAGAACAATATACTCACAGGAGCAAATATGGAGGTGAAGTGTAGAGCAGAGACTAAGGGAAGGCCACCCGGTGACTGTTCCACTTGGGAATTCATCCCATATACAGTTACCAAAACCAGACACTATCGTGGATGCCAAGAAGTGCATGCTGAAAGGAGCCTGATATGGTTGTCTCCTGAGAGGCCCTGCCAGAGCTTTATAAACACAGAGGAGGATGTTAGCAGCCAACCATTGGACTGAGCGCAGGGTTCCTAAAAGAGGAGTTAAGAGAAGGGAGTGAAGTAGTCAAAGGGGGTTGCAACCCCATAGGAAGAACAACAATATCAACCAACCAGATCCCCCAGAACTCCCAGGTACTAAGCCATCAACAAAGGAGTACACATGGCTCCAGCTGCTAGATAGATGACCCAGTATAAGGGAATCGAGGGCAGGGAGGTGGGAGTGGGTGTGTGGGTGGTGGAACACCCTCATAGAAGCAGTCAGAGGGAGGATGTGATAAAGTGTTTTCGGAAGGGAGGGGAAACCAGGGAAGGGGATAACATTTGAAATGTAAATAAAGAAAATACCTAATACAAAATTAAAAATAAAAATAAAATACTATCCTGGATCTGATGCTTCTAAGTTATTTTCATTAATTCTGAGTTACTCAACTCTCTAAACGTCATTTTTCTTTTCCTTTTTACTAAGGATAAAGTAGTCATGGCCTACAAAGAAAATCATAGTAAAAATTTCTATATAGTCCAGTACAACAGTTAACAAGTAATAATGTTAATCTTAGAAATGACAGTTTTTACATCATCTTTCTATACAACATAGATGACATTGGCATAAGATTTCAGGATGAGTTTTCCTGTTTCCATCAGAATATTTCCGCTATGGGTGAACTCACCAACTTTCAAAGTTTGCCAATCCATTCATGAAAATTGCACTTTTAAAAATATTTTACATAGTACATCTATGGACTAATCATTATGTGTTTTATCCTAGCAATATCTTCCATTTAATTCCACTTAAATTCCATTATTTTAATCCGATGTCAAAGAAAGAGTATCAGGAAAATTCTTAATGAAAAGTTACCATCTCCTTTACTATATATAGCTTACATTACAAAGTCCTCCAGTTAACTGCATTTCTAGAATACTTTGGATGACAGTCAAACAAGTATTTAGAGCAGTTATTGCTGCAGAGAGAAGCACCTGCCAATCATGTACACATGTTTTCCTTGTACCTGCTAGGAAAAGGAAAATGATGGTCCTCTGAGATACGCTCATTTGTTCACTCAACCAAGTTTCATGTAGAACAGTCATGTATTGAGCAATCTCATTTTCTGCAAAGCTGAGCAGTAAATGTAACAAGTTTTATGAAGAAATAGAATTGGGACAACCTTAGAACTTTGTGACCAGAGCAGTAACAAAAACAGAAACCGTTGTGATGAAGCATCCTGGTAAAAGTAATGATCTAACATTGTCAGAAAATCTGCTGCAATATTATACACCCTCTTCTTCTTTCATTCAAATACAGGTTTCTGTAACCATGCACTATTGACAGAGAGGAGACTTCTTCAGAAATCTTTAATACATTAATTCAGGGAAAGATGGCTCCAGTTTACCTATCTTCCCTCGCTCAGTCAACTGAGCATAACACCCAGCTGTCCTTAGAGCAAGCAAGCAGCCATTACTTGCTTTACAGCAAGTCGCTTCTGAGGCTTTCTGTTTTTAACACTTGCTTTATTGTCAGGGGAGCCAGGCTGTAGTGCTGTTACTACCTGTTATTGACAGGCAAGAGCCATATATCCCCCACATTTTACCTTTGCCCTGTGATTCAAATTACTAATAATGCATGAGACACTTCAAGGAAATATAGACATTTGGATTATAGTAACTGAATACATGAAGCCCAAATACCTGATTTTATGTGTTATTCAATAGTCACAGCACAGAGACTACCGAAACCATGTAGTATTCTGACCCAGGAGCCTAAGAATCATGGACTGGCAGCACCAACTTCCTTTTTCAGAAAACAAAATGTACTTAAGTCTTTGAAGTGATCAGAGGGCATCTGAATATTTTATTTATTTAAAATAACACAGCACTTACTTCCAAAAGTTTCTATAGGTATCTGCCAGAGAGGAAGGGCTGCATGCCAAAGAGAATTTCATGCTCTTTTTGTTTGTCATAACGTATAAATCAGCTATAATTTCAACTTAAACATTAGTCGCTTGAAATGGATAGAGAGCTTAGTGATGTAGATTTAAAATTTAGGCAAGACTGGGCTTAAATGTTGGCTTATCCCTCAGTATCTATGACATTGAGTGACTTCTGTTCTGCAAACTTTGTTTCTCTTTTCTTTGAAATAATGCTAATAAACAGTATCTCCATGCCAAGTTTCCTGAATCAAATATTGTGTGAGAAACCTCACAACAAATTGTAACTATGAAATGTATTATTGTACTTTACATTATTATTTTGTCTTTTGCCAAGAGTGGATCTCATTTGATATAATCATACAGCCATTAAACATCTATCTATATGCTAAATGGTTTCAAAATTTCTTGTTATATAGCATTTTTCAGCTTCCAAGAGTCTCATATTGTTTTTTTTTTAAATGCTACCTTCCACTTGCAACCCATGCGGGTGTACTTGAAGGTCACTGAGGTTTATCCTAGTTATTGTGAAGCCAGATGACTAAAAGTAAACTGTCGAGAAGTAAAAGGTGACCAAAGACCTACTTTGTTTGGTAAATAAAAGTGATTAGACTTGGTTATCCTTTGTGCCTCTTCCATTATGGCTGGAGGCATATGGGTACTGTTTCTAACACAGGATCAAAAGAGGTATTTCTTTCTGAATATAGGTATTTTAACAATGAGTTGATAAATCAGACTTCCTAAGTACACATGTGATGAAAGCAAATAGATATGGATGCTGGCCAACCATTTTTTTCCTTATTGATTAGTTTCATTTACATGATTTAATGCTGCTACTGGTTTGTTTGTGAATCAGATTGCACACCTCAGCCTAATACATAATAATATTATGTGCAGATCATTTCTAGACTGTGACTCTTCCCATCAGCACTTATGCTGCCTGGGGGTCATCCCAGGAGTAGCCTTCAGGCATCACCTTTAAGTCTGGCAGACCTATTGTGGGAAGCTGCATTGAATAGTATATTAGAGTGATTCCCAAATACTGAAGTGTTTGGACAGCCCCACTGTATCTTCATTTTAGCTGCCTCAGCTTTCCTCAGTCCAATTATACTCTTCCAAACACCCCATATCTCCACACTAACATCTTGGTAATACTTTGCACAATTTCACTCTAACTGAATATGTTCATTTCAAAATTTTGCAATATAATCATATTCATGGGGAAAATAAATGTCTGGTGGTCATTCAAATTCTAAAAAGTTTGATAATGAGAGGCACTTACCAAAAACATCACTGGTACCTCCAAAGAGAATTTTCATATCATGGAAGGTGTCTAGCATCCATAAGTTGTCTAAAGGGCAACGTGATACTCAATGAACAGAAGCATGACATTAAAGGCCTGAAGGCATATAGGCAATGCCTGTGGAAGTGGTACTCTGGATATAGAAAAGTAAATATTCAATCAAATGTGGAAAGCTGGAGTTAAGATTTCATTTTCTTTAATTGTAAGCTAGAATTCTATATATAAGCTAGAAAAGTATCTTCATTATAAACTATATATTAATAGATCTTTCATTACATACCTGATCTCCTACATACACTTTTGCTAATGCAACTTTGCCTTTAAGTTTTATCATGTTCATATAAATAATATCAAATGCATCACTGTTATAAAAATAGACTTAATCTTGATCTTTTCTCCTTTCTATAAGACAGAAATCAAAATGTTCCCATTAATTAATTCTCACCTACATGTTAACGTAAAAGTACTTGACTGCCAGAATAACACATAAATTTAGAATCAGTTTCTATAATATTTTCTCTATTATAAAGAAGGAAGATGTATTTTAGTAGAGCTCTCACTCAAAAGTTTTCATATCAGACATTGCAAGCAAACACTTATACCCTGCTGTCATCTTTTATCCTTTCTTCCTTTATCCTTTTTATGCCAACTTTCATTCAACTATTATGCATGGTACATACTAGGTATATGGCATTCTGCTGGATGCTGTAAGTGAAATAAATCTTGTAATAGGAGTCCCATTTTAAGAAAACTATCTAGAGATCAAGAGAAGCGTCAAATAAAGTGGTCAAAGTTTATATATATGGAGAGAGAGAGAGAGAGAGAGAGAGAGAGAGAGAGAGAGAGAGAGAGAGAGAGAGAGAAGCATGTGATTTTTCCTAAAAAGATTGTCAACGGATCACCTAATGAGTAAATTCAAATATTGAAAATGTTACTTTGATCAAGTAGGTTGTCCAGCAGTTCTTAGGACTTCAGAAAGAAATCAAGGAAGTGGCTAAAAATGAAGGGAAGGTTTTCAATAGTTGTTTAAAATATCATTGGAAACTGTTTGATTGGTAATCAATGCCATAGTGGGATATAATGCTTGAAATGCAGGAAGGCCAAAATCAGTGGGTTTTAACAAAACTTTACCTAACATAAAAGCCTCCCCTTTTTTCTCACAAATACATTTAATCTTGTGTTTCTCAGTATCTTACTAAGGATTTATTTGCATTAATGTAATATGAAATCATCCAGACCAGACACAAAGTAGGTTAGGACAGGACAACATCCTTGTTTGCAGGACATTCCAACATGTTTGACATCAACCAGTGTGATTTTTATTGTCACTATTTCCAGCTATCCATAGTATACATCCACTTTGGCATTTATCACGTTTGACATTTGCCACAACTCAAGAGCTTTAAATGCATTCTCCAATGTAAAACTCACAAATAAATGTTTCTCGGGCCCAAAGCCCTATGGGCAGGAGATGTGTTACAGGCCACTGTGCTGTGAGGAACTATTCTATTTCGTATTATGTGAAAATTAGCATGGGCTTCCCCCTACCTTCAGAAATTCTAAATTTGGGCATTTTGTTAGTTATTCTAGATATTCTGAAACCTATTCAGAATAGATAGATAGATAGATAGATAGATAGATAGATAGATAGATAGATAGATATGCTGCTGCTAAACTAATGGGCATGCTATTATTTCAACTCTTACAGAGTAACAACATTCAGAAAGCATCTGTATCTGCATCAAGCTCCAAACTGCTTTCAGACAGCCACATATGTTGCATAGTACCAACACATTCTCTTCTTTAACAATGAATTTTATATTCAGGCCTTTTAATCTAGTATCTTTGAGACTTTTTATATTTCTATGATAAAACACTCTGACAACATTAACCGAAAAAAAACAAGGTTTGGTTTGGTTTGGTTTTCTTTTGTTTGTCTTGCTTTGTTTTGTTTGTTTTTTTTTTTTTTTTGGTTCAGAGTTCAAGGTTATACTCAATCATGGTTGGAAAGCCACAGAAGCAGAAAGTTAGGGTACCTGTTCACATTGTGTTTATAGTGAAGAGCAGACAGCTATTATTGTCTGTGCTCAATTCTCTTTCTTCATTTTATACAGTCTGAGATCTTAAACAGAAAATGGTGCCACTTGCCACTATTAAACTACTCAAGAAATTGTCCCCAGAACTGCCTAGAGACTTATCTTCCAGGAGATCTTAGTTTCTGCCAAGTTGACAATGAAGACAAAGAATCCCAATGTCCCTTATGTACTCCATATTCACCATATTTTCCCTACCTTTCTACTAGAGGCTCTTGTGTTGAAGTTGATGGAATTTAAGAAAGTACCTACCTAGTGCCCATCTGCACATATGTGTGTTATTTGTGCATGCACACTTTGCTAGGTACATTGGTGTTATACATATTGCATATAATAATAGTCTGAGAAGATTTGAAGAGATGAGAAAAGAGAAAAAAGGAATAATTCATTGAGATATAGTTATATCACTTCCCATGCCTCTTCCCCCCTCCAACTGCCCCATTCCCCAAATGCTCAAATTCATGACCTCTTGTTCCTTAATCATTGTTAGATTTACACACACACAAACACAAACACACACACACACACGAATGAGTGAATATATAAATACATAAATACACCTGCTGGATCTGTCCAGTGTTACTGACATGTACATATTTTTAGGTCTAATCAGCTGGTACTGGATAATGAGTTAGGAGACTCATCCCTGGGGAAGACTAACTCTCCTTCTCTTAGCAGTCTTTAATCATTTGTAGCTCTTTGTGGATAAGACCCCCTGAGAATTCTTCCATCCATATTGACAAGTCACTTGGTGTTATAATTGTCCAGGTCTTGTTCAGGCAAACATATTGTTAAAATTTTGAAAACTTTTATCACATATATTACTTAGCTATAACCTAAATATTGTTCAATAGAATTGCAGTAAAATACACATAGTTTTGCTATTTTAATTTTTGGCATGAATATATTTTAAAATTTCACTCCAGATTCCTTTGTTTTCCATCATTAAAAAAATAATGGCTTCTAGAAGTTTTCAGGTAATAAAAGTCCATCTGTACTCAGAAAAATACCTAATAGGTACTCATTGTGGTATTTTCCTAACAATTCTATTTTTAGATATTTCTCAACATGTATGATCTTTGAAAATGTCAATTTTTTTTGCAATGACTCATTTTATTAAGAATAACGAGGAAATAAATATTAAATCATAAAACTCTAAAGTTATGATTGTATGTATAATATAAATTTATACAAATATGCACCTTTATCATAAAGGAATTATTTATACAAACGATCCTATAAAACTAAAAATATTTGCTTCAGAAGTAATGAGTTTTATTATCAAATGTTTATATCACAAAGTAGAAAATACTACTTAAATAATGTGTCACTTTCCTTTTTGTTTTTTGTTTCTTGTTGTTTCTTCAAGACAGGGTTTCTTTTTGTAGCCTTGGCTATCCTGGAACTCACTTTGTAGACCAGGCTGGCCTTGAACTCAGAAATCTGGCTGCCTCTGCCTCCTCAGTGCTGGGATTTTAGGCATGCACCACCAGGCCTGGCCATGTGTTACTTTACTATTACCAATGTTTTTCAGAAGGTTACTATGCTACTTAGAAATTAATTATATAATAAAATCAAATTGGAAAGTTTTACAAGTAACATTCATCATTCATAAAAAATAGAACCAAGTACACAATTATATTTTCTCGATCACTGTTGTGAAGTAACAGGATGAAACTAGGTCACTGCCTCTTCATTTTTAATATGCAGAAGTTTTTATACAAGATAAAGAATAAACAAATTTCTCTTTTTACTGTCTTTTAACTACTTATTTCACTGAAATTCAGACTTAGAATGAAGAAAAAAAAGAACTTAAGAGGTAAATTAATAGCATCTCTTGTTTGTTACACTAACTTGATAAATGCATCCCCAGCATGCCCTTAAGAAGTAACTTCTGTTTGAAAATATGTAGCACAATTTTTTTCATCTTTTTAATAGTTTTCATGGGTTAAAAAAATAATCTTGAAAGAGTTGCTTTCTAAAGGGTAGAATTCAAAATCAGTTACAGGACTGAGGAGCCCTGAATATTCTCACCATATCTACTTTAAGTCAGGCCTGATAGTAAAGGTTTGTAAACCTAACAGCGTAGGAGTTGATGCAGGAAGACTATGAGTTCAAATCAGTATGGGCTAGAAATGAAACTGCCTTAAAGAACCAAGAGCTGGGTATTCAGCTCAATAGGCAATTCCTTCCCTAGTGTACACAGTAGCCTGGATTTGGTTCATAGCACCACAAAATGGGGAAGGAGAAATGATTATTTTAGATTTTGGGGTTTTAATCTTAAGAGGACAACTTCTCCATTGCTGGTGGCATTGCAAACTTGTACAACCACCCTGGAAATCAGTCTGATGGGTCCTCAGAAAATTGGATATAGTACTACCTGAGGATCCAGCTATACCACTCCTGGGCATATACACAAAGAAATTATATGATCTATATTTGAATAAAAACATGTTCAAACCATATAAATTGTAAAGATAACACCACTGACTCAACAGAATCTGTCGGTATTAGTCTGTGCATAATAAATTGTCCCTTAGCTGCTCTATACTGAAGTTCTGACATCTCCAAGTAGCCCAAATGTTATTTCTACATTATGTGGTCCAGGGCAGTGCTTCTTACAAACATCCTGAGAAACTTATACTCCACTTTCCTTAAAGTGGTATCCTACATATCCTAGAGTTCTTTTATCTATCTGCCATCTTATTGCAACACACTAGCTCATTGATATTTTTGTTTTTTTTGTTGTTGTTGTTGTTTGGTTTGTTTTTTTTTGTTTTGTTTGTTTGCTTGTTTATTTGTTTTGCCAATCATGCTTAGCTCTACCTTGAGTCTCTGGGCATTCCAGCTTCTGGTTCCTGGCCATCCAGGTATGTCAGGCTTGGGCTTCTTCTGATGGTGTGGGTCTCAAGTTAGACCAGTCCTTGTAAAGCTACTGCCAAGAGCTCTGAGCCACCATTGTTCCAGCACATCTAGGAGGCAGTACAGATTGTGGGTTGAAGGTATTGTGCCTGAGTTGGTGTCTCAGTTCCACCACTGAATGTCTTGTCAGATTACAGAAGAGAGTCATTTCAAGCTTCATATCTTCCATTACCAGGAGTCCTGTGTCATCTCCCTCATGCATTTCAAGAAGTTTCCACTGCTCTAGGTTTCCACAAATGCCCCCAATTCCAGCCTTCTCTCCCTATACACTCTTCTTCCATCACTCACTCACATGATTCCTACTGTTATCATCTATACTAACATAGTCTACCTGCATAATTTATTCTGTTTTCCCTTGTCAGGGAGATCCATGTATTTCCCCTAGAGGCCTCCTTGTTACTTAGCCTCGCTGAGTCTGTTGATTGTAACATGGATAGCCTTTACTTAACAGTTAATATCCACTTATAAGTGAATTCATATCATGTTTGTTTTTCTGGGTGTAAGAGCCTCCATTCTTTTATTACCTTTGCAATTATTGTTTTCTGATAGTGCCTAATAAATATGTAGCTGTTGAGTAAAATTGAATCAATTGAAATATTGGTTCCACCTTAGTTCATCCAGCTTCTTTACTTGTATTTAAAAAAAATTATAATTTCTTTTGTTCTCACCATGCCATAGTCAATGTTTCAAGGACTGATTAACATCACTTGCATCATTTTGCTCTTTGTTCTCTAGTAGGGACAAAGTGCACACATACTGTCTTTATCAGTTATAAATATAAGCCTCATATCTACTACAGTAGTCACCATATTGGCTCTGAAAATAAGAACACCCAATCACAAAAGAACACACATGATATGCACTCACTAATAAGTGCATATTAACCCAGAAACTTAGAATACCCAAGATACAATTTACAAAATACATAAAACTCAAGAAGAAGGAAGACCAAAGTATGGATACTTCGTCCCTCCTTAAAATGAGGAACAAAGTACCCATGGAGGGAGTTACAGAGACAAAGTTAGAAGCTGAGACAGAAGGAAGGATCATCCAGAGACTGCCCCACCCAGGGATCTATCCCATATACAACCACCAAACTCAGACACTATTGCATATGCTAGCAAGATTTTGCTGACAGGACCCTGATATAGCTATCTCTTATGAGGCTATGCAAGTGCCTAGCAAATACAGAAGTGGATGCTCACAATCATCTATTGGATGGAGCACAGGGCCCCTAATGAAAGAGCTAGAGAAAGTTCACAATGAGCTAAAGGGGTCTGCAACCCTATAGGAGGAACAATGATATGAACTAACCAGTACTCTCTCCCACCCCCGATCTGTGTCTTAGTTGCATATGTATCAGAGGATGGCCTAGTTGATCATCAATGGGAGGAGAGGCCCTTAGTCTTGCGAAGATCATATGCCCTAGTACAGGGGAATGCCAGGAGCAGGGCAGGGGAAGGGTATAGGGGACTTTCAGGATAGCATTTGAAATGTAAAAGAAGAAAATATATAATAAAAAAAAGAACTATAGGATCTGACAACCACTGATGACTCAATCATTCAAATAATTTATCCTACTGGAAAGTGTTCAAACTACCACTGTATTGCTTTATTAGAAGTATAATGACAGAGTCCAGGTCATGTCATGCAAAATACTGGAAACTGAATTCCCTTAAGAAAACCACGTAAAGTGTCCACACTTTGGTCTTCGTTCTTCTTGAGTTTCATGTGTTTTGAAATTGCATCTTGTATCTTGGGTATTCTAAGGTTCTGGGCTAATATCCACTTATCAGAGAGTACATATCATGTGAGTTCTTTTGTGATTGGGTTACCTCACTCAGGATGATGCCCTCCAGGTCCATCCATTTGGCTAGGAATTTCATAAATTCATTCTTTTTAATAGCTGAGTAGTACTCAATTGTGTAAATGTACCACATTTTCTGTATCCATTCCTCTGTTGAGGGGCATCTGGGTCCTTTCCAGCTTCTGGCTATTATAAATAAGGCTGCTATGAACATAGTGGAGCATGTGTCCTTTTTACCAGTTGGAACATCTTCTGGATATATGCCCAGGAGAGGTATTGCAGGATCCTCCAGTAATACTATGTCCAATTTTCTGAGGAACTGCCAGACTGACTTCCAGAGTGGTTGTACAAGCTTGCAATACCACCAAAAATGGAGGAGTGTTCCTCTTTCTTCACATCCTCGCCAGCATCTGCTGTCACCTGAATTTTTGTTCTTAGCCATTCTGACTAGTGTGAGGTGGAATCTCAGGGTTGTTTTGATTTGTATTTCCCTGATGACTAAGGATGCTGAACATTTGCCCTTTCTTAGAATTGGGAACAAAACACCCATGGAAGGAGTTACAGAGACAAAGTTTGGAACTGAGACAAAGGATGGACCATCTAGAGACTGCCATACCTGGGGATTCGTTCCATAATCAGTCTCCAAACGCTGACATGATTGCATACACTAGCAAGATTTTGCTGAAAGGACCCAGATATAGCTGTCTCTTGTGAAGCTATGCTGGGGCCTAGCAAACACAGAAATGGATGCTCACAGTCAGCTATTGGATGGATCACAGGGCCCCTAATGGAGGAACTAGAGAAAGTACCCAAGGAGCTAAAGGGGTCTGCAACCCTATAGGTGGAACAACAATATGAACTAACCAGTACCCCGCGGAGCTCTTGTCTCTAGCTGCATGTGTATCAGAAGATGGCCTAGTCGGCCATCATTGGAAAGAGAGGCCCATTGGTCTTGCAAACTTTATATGCTTCAGTACAGGGGAACACCAGGGCCAAGAAATGGGAGTGAGTGGGTGGGGGAGTTGGGGGAGGGTACAGGGGACTTTTGTGATAGCACTGGACATGTAAATGAAGAAAATACCTAATTAAAAAATTGTTTTATTAAACTAAAAAAGAAAGAAAAAAAAAAAAGAAAAGAAAACCATGTCAGCAGCCACAACACTATCTTAGTTTCCCTAACATACCATAGAACGAGTTCCTTCCAGAAACCAAAACAAGATACAGGGGAAGGTCACATAAGCTAAAAGCTTGTCTTGCTTAAAGAACAACATGAAATTCAGCAATTGCCCAGTTATATTTATCATAGATCCTGAGGAACCATGGTATACTCTAAGTGCTTGGTAAGCAGAATTTTAGTAGAATAACAAGTATAAACACTTTATCATTTTTTTCCCTTGTGGACAAACAAATATTTTCTAGAAATAGACACATATTCACTTTTTCCATACTTTAAATTTTAAACTCTTGGTATTTCAAGTTAAATACATAAGGATTAAAATCAGTTTTAAATCATACAGCACAAAATTATGGCCAAAATCAAATTTCTAGTTCATAATAATTAGAAATGTTAAAATTATACAGGCTATTATGAAAAGAAGTAGTTCTGAGAAGGCTCAGTTGTTAAGAACACATGCTGGTTTTCCATAAAATCTAAATTCAGTTTCCCGCACTCATGTCAGACAGCTCACAACCAGCATTAACTCCAGGGGAATCCAACATCACTAACTGTTGTAGACACATGCACTCACATGCATATACACACAGAGACAAGTATACATACAATTAAAAATAATATATATCTTTTAAAAAACAGAATTACTTATTAGAAAATCTTTCTTGTTTTTATGAGTCAAGGTAAGAGCAACGCTAAATAAGGACATAATCAGGACTGTCGTCAGAATACTTTAAAAACCAGAATATGGTTTAAAAGCTTTTCAACATTATGTTCTCAAATAGTTAGCTTCTTTGGTTTGTTTATAATATTTTATGAATAGATGGTAGATGTATATATCCATCCAAGTTTAATCCAGATTAAAACAGATTTATTTTGTTAAATTTTTATTTGACTTTTGAGGTTACAATATAATTACTAATATTTCTCCCTTTCATTCCTTTCTTCCAACCCTCTTATATACCTCTTCCTGTTCTCTTTCAAGTTCATAGCCTCTTTTTTAAAGTTAACGTTTAGTGTCTGTCAGAATAATAAAAGACTCAAAAAAACCAAAGTATTATAAAACAAATAACCACTTAAAAATGTTTCAGAGATCTAAATAGGAAGTTCTCCAGGTGGATTCTACAGGAATGCCTCCCATAAATTCATGTATTTGAATATTTGATCACGAGGAAGTGGCAGTGTTAGGAGTTGTCACCTTATTAGAGGAAGCATGTCTTTGGGGGTGAGCTTTAAGGTCTCAGATGCTCAGATGATGTCCTATGTGGCATTCTCTTCCTGTTTCCTGATGATCCTGACATAGAAGTCTCAGCCTCCTTTGCAGTATCATGTCTGCCTGCATGTGCCATGCTTCTTCACTATAGTGACAATGGACTAAACCTCTGAACTGTAAGCCAGAACCAATTAAATTTACCTTCATAAGAGTCCCCATGGTCATGGTATCTCATCACAGCAATAAAACTCAAAATAAGACAGTTCTCAAGAGAAAAAAAAAATCTAATACTATTTTTAAAATTATTCACTCAGTGCCAATTGTTCAGTTCTGAAAACATATATACAATTACTCAACAGGTTATATTTAGGCATATATATATATATGTATATATATATGCCTATATAAATATATTATATGTATTCAGTAATAATTTATGAAAAGAGGCCATGATTATGAATTAGAGCATGGACGAGTATATGGGAAGTTTTGGAGAGAGGACTAAGTTAAAATCTTAAAATCGCATTGGTTGTGCAGACTTTATACGCCTCAGTACAGGGGAACACCAGAGCCAAGAGGTGGGAGTGGGGAAGGGGGGTGGGTGTGGGAGGGTGTGGAGGACTTTTGGGATAGCATTGGAAATGTAAATGAAATAAATACCCAATAATAAAATATATATATAAATAAAAAGTAAACAAAAACGTGTAATCATTTCTAGCAAATATGAAAAGCAAATCAAAACTACTTTGCAGTCCTGTCTTACCATGGTTAGCATAGCAAAGATCAATGAAATAAAACCCAACAAATTGTAGAGGGGATGCAGGAAAGAGGTTTTGTATTCACTGTTGGTGAGATTGCAAGCTGGAGCAGCTATTACAGAAATCAGTATGGAGAATTCTCAAAAATTTAAACAAAATTTATTGTAAAACAGATTTTCAATGTTGCTAGAGTCACTGAAGCTTCTGAGTTATTGAAGTCCAAGCAAGAATCATATTTATTGCTGACAGAAAAAAAAAGTTAAAGCTCCCCTCAATTTGACTAAACTTAAATCTTGTTCTTTACTCTAATAACAAACTTGTCACTCATTTTCTGTTTATTGAAATAACCTTTGTAATATTTATTCCAAACCAATTTTATACCCCCAATGTCATTTTTCCAGAACTACATCTTTGAAATATGTTCAGCAATTGATTTGGTGTGTTATCTCCCAGCCTCTATAGGGTAGTTGGAGCTTAATTTCTTGAGTACTAGTTAGCAAGCATATTTGGCCTAACTACAAAGAAAAGTATTTACAATTTCACAAGTAACTCTATGCTGGACACCTTCCACCAATCACATTTAACCCTAACCCTCACGAGTACTCTACCAGTAGCTCACCCCATGCTTAACACTCTCCCACCTTCTGTGTCTGCTGAGCTGAGATCAATCTCCCTTTCCTACCGCAACAGACAAAAGAAAGTTTCCCTTGCTTATTTAGCTTTGTCCTTTACAATTTATATTTTCCATTATGAAAGACAGAGTTTCAACTATAACAAAAGTATATTATCTAAACTGGTGTGCTAGTATTGTGTGCGCTAAACAGCTGGAGCCTACCTAGACTATTCATCTGGCCCTGCCAGGCTTCTTTCAGTAAGAGCTTATTTAAGTAGAACACCCTCAATTTGCCTTCTCAAAGGTCAGTGGCTTGGCTGAGTCTCAGTATGGGTTCTTCCACAGAGGGTCAGAAGCAGCTCTTCAGTGTGAAGGGCACAGTGTACAAGGGAAGCCTAGATCACAGACCATAACAGTCAGCTTTCATCCAACACATCCCTGTTTGAATGAAATCCCACAGAATAGCAAGTTCAAACTACTTCCTGAAAGACAAAAAAGCCAAATCCTCACTATCCAGGAAGTAACTAATCTTCACATAAGTCTCACGTCTTTAAAAGTTAGCACAATTATGCAGAACCAAGCAAAAGCCTTTTGCAGCTACCCTTCCTTTGTATGTGAACAATAATTTACTGGAATTTACATGAATAAAAGAACATCAAGAGAAAATAGGACTGTGTGCACTGATAGCAAAAGAGTATTGAACCTTTTATTCTTTTTTTATTCTCTACAAGACCATTAATTTACTAAAGCTACAGAATAGCCTTTGTTATAGGAATTCAGGGCAGAAAAGTTGTAAATATATATAAATGTAATGATCTAGAGAGGAACATAGTGTTGTGGTATCCACTTCAAGAGCAGCCATTGATGTTTAAGGCTACATGACTGAAAGGAATAATAATCTTATTAAAAGCATAACTACTGCCACCCTCAAAATATAAAACATCAAAGGTGAATAGGGAAGTACAAGAAAATATTCTATAAAACTAACGTTAAATAATTTGATATACAAACAAGGATGGTATCATTCAGCCAAAAGTAGAAAATCATATTTAAAACTTTCAAGACAAGTTGGAAGCAAAACTGTAGGGTGAAACAGTTTACCCCCTTCCTACTCTGCTTCCTCTCGATGATTCAGTTATCTCCTTCTGTGTATAAGAACAGCACAACCCTAGCCCTGCTCCCATGCAACTTGCTCTTTGATCAATTAAACAGGCTTAATTACAAAAAGTATTTATAGTTTCACAAGTAAGTGTATGTGTTGGACACATCCTTATTCACTGAGCTCACAAAAAGAAAAGGTCTATTAAATAATGTTTGATTTTAAAGTATACACTACCTGTGCCCTTTAATTTTCAACAAATAGTTCACTGCTAATTATATGTTTATCAATAAATATCTTATATATAGTGCTTCTATGACTGATCTTACAAATTTTAGTCAATAGAAAAATAATAATGATCACCAAAAAGGTTTTCCAGAACTAATACTCTTTTAATAAGAACACTGTAGCTGGAGGCCATGGTTAAACATAAACCTTTAATATCAATAAAACACTTTAGTATGTTGCAAAATAACAATAAAGGATCTAATTATCTTTTGTGCTTTATATATCTCCAGAACTAGCAGATATGTGTTAGGACAGAGAAATTTTACTGGCATTTCAATAACTTAGTAAAGACATGAAGGTAGAAGTATGAAATAAGGAGGGAATTGGGCTGTGTTGATCTCAGCATGAAGAATGTTGGTAAATGCTGCCATATTCACAGATTGGTTCAGGTGATAATCGTTCTTTCTTCTGAAAAGATGTAATGAAAGTGTTCATCTGCTATTCCATTTCTTCACATTGGAATACAAATTTATGGCTAGAAAACATGTTTTATGAGAAAAGATAGGGGAGGTATATATGCTATCAAAACCATTGATTCATTAGGCTGGTACAACATTTAAATCAAACATCTGTAAATGTGTACATGAGAATTAACAGAGCAGTTATTTGTTAACAGCATGCAAAACACCACAGGAAGGGCTTTTAAACAATAATTCATCATTCCAGAATTGGCTGTCAGTGACTACAATAATCTCTTTCAGTAGAACAATGCATTTATTAAAATGTATAATTTGCTGTTTCATCACACCTTGGTTTCCCCTTTGGATTTGCAATGCTAATGATTCATGATTTGCTGCTGTTGTTTAACATCTTTAAAATTCATTGCAAATTATACCTAGATTATAAACACCTGTATATTTTTGCATACATATGTATAGAAAAATCAATATTGCCTTCTAAAGTGTTTGAAAAAAATATTATAACTAGGCAGTTCTGATGATCCATTACCACCTTGATTTCCCTTTATGGTATTTTTATGAGTTTATAATAGACAAAAATATATAGTGTCGTTTACTTAACCTTAGTTTTGAAGGAAGGTTCACCAAGTCAGTTAAAGTTTCTTCTGCAGATGGATCTTCTAACGTGTAAAACAGTCCTTATCCAGATGCTAAAGTGAGCAGATGAATAGTTAACATAATTTATCAGGTCCTTTCACAGAATCCCTCCTACACAGTAATTCACGGGCAAAGAAGAAGAAAAAAAAAAGAAAGAAAAGAAAAGGAAATGTCTCCTTGGAGACAATACCAAGTAAACCAATCAAGATCCTTTATTTGAATGTTTTTCAAGTTTTAGAAAATCACTATGTAAGTCTTTGTAGTTTCCTTTATGAGAACAAAATATTAGCCAGCTTAAAAATTCCTGCAATTTTTTTAACAGTCTAATAGAACTCTTTGATTTACTAATAATGTTAAAGCAGGAAGGGCAGCAGTAAAGAGTGGTCAAAGTAGATAGAAATTGTCCTGTGGTGACCCATACCATTCTGAAGTTCTCTTTACATAGGCAATTGACTAGGGATCCATGCATGGCAATCTTTAATAAGATTAATTGTAAGTCAATGGTAATGTCTTCTACTTACTTTAAAAGAAGCTAACATTGCAACTTATGTCACATGACTTCATTTCTTACCTTTATATTTCTTGTTACTCTCATGACCTGGGGTCTACCACAAACCCTATGTTAGTGTTTCATCTGTAATGCAAGGGTATTTTCTCCTACTTTGTGTAATTTGTGGTAAATTGTTGTCCTCATTAACAGGACTTTAAAATAAATAGAGAGGGTGGGGAAGTATAGCTATAATTCTATGGTTTTCATTTAACCTTTGCAGTCTCATGGATAACATGCAGAACACTGCTTCTATTCAGCCTAATTAGAAAAAATCTTGAATGTCAGACATGTAATTTTCACATTATCCATAAGTGAAGTATGGTAAATAACAAAGTTTAGATTTGAATTCTTGTTTCTTAAGATTAATTAAAAATATGTCTGTACCTCTAGATCCTAGTTAAATGGCCATACAATATTGTCAATTTGCTTTTACAGATCCATTAAAATCTAAATTACTCGCTTAATTCTCTTTATTCATCCAATACAGCCCAGATTTAAACACCTAAATCTTTTACCACTGGTTCCCTAATATGTGATGCAGTTCTTGAGACAGAAGAAATACAAGTATATATGTATTGAACAACAGAATAATCCCCAGATCAACTCACAGAGAAATATGTGGCAGGCCAGAAAGCATAGATGAAGAATCAAAAGGTTAAGCATAGTCTACTGAATCAGATATGTGATTTTGTTTTACTGATGGAGAACACAACCCAGTAGGAGCCAAAAGAAGTTTGTTACACCATAGAACTGTTTCTGTTTCCAAGTGTCTTCAACCTAACTGTATAGAAAAGATACCCAGAAAAATATATTAACTATTGCATGTCTATTCCTTAATGATGTATAACTTGAAGCAGAAAAAACATATTTTCTATTTCATTAAATAGTTCCTAGTTATATTTTTCAGGCTAAATGACTGAAATGAATGGGGAAACTTAACTTATATGAAAATATATTATCATCTCTATTTACCAGGTATTATATATTCACCACAGTTTCCCCTCATTCCTCTCCTCCAATTCACTCCCTCCACTCAACTTCACCAATCCATCCATCCCATCATCCATTTCACTTCAGAAAATGGTATGCTTCTCAAGGATAAGACAAACAAGGCAATAAGACTACTGACCTCCAGTTATATTAAAGCTGGACAGGGCAACCCAGTATGAGGAAAGCATACCAAAAGCAGGCACAAGAGTCAGAGATAGCCACTGATCCCACATGTAGGAGTTCCACAAAATACCAAGCTACACATTCATAACATATATGCAGAGAGCCTAGGTTAGGCCCATGGGGGGGGGGGCTCCCTGATTGTAGGCTCAATCTCTGTGAGAAAACAAGGGCTGAGGTTAATTAATTATGTGGATTTTCATGTGGTGTCTTTGTCTCCTCTGGTTCCCACAATTCTTGTCCTCTCTCTTCTGCAGGCTTCCCAATCTCTGCCTAATGATTGGCTGTGAGTCTCTGCATCTGTTTTTCTCCCACTAATTTATCTATTTATTTACTTTACACCATATCAAGTTACAGTAAAGCTAAGCACCCACTGGTCCAGTTTGGGACCAATGCAGAGAGAGAGAGAGAGAGAGAGAGAGAGAGAGAGAGAGAGAGAGAGAGAGAGAGAGAGAGAGAGAGAGAGCCCAAAGAAGCCTAATCTCCACTTCTCTGGAGAGCCAGTACCCAAAGGCTGGATATCCCAGAGACATAGCTTACAACCAAACATAAATGAAATGGCAAAAATAAAAAGCCAATGAAATGATTCCTAATGATGTTGTTCTATATCTACTGATGGTTGCCTAGATCGATTTTCATCAGAGATGCTTCACCCAGCCACTAATGGAAACACATGAAGAGACTCACAGCCGAACAATGGGAACAGAAGTTGTCTTTAACAAAAAGTTTGTTTTTAGGTTGCTTTCTTGTGCTTTGGCTATGTTGAAATAAATATTCTTGGGTTACTGTAGTAGGGTAGCTGGGCTTTGGTGGTATCCTATTGCCAAAGCTGTTGTTTATTTTTTTTCTTACACTGCTGTCTAAGCATTGGGGTTTGAGATGACTATAGGTCTGGGAGCCAATTTCTGAGTAACATTTCTGTTGGATGGATGGTTTTGTTCCTTCGTTTCTGTTTTCCTTTTTTGTCTTTTAGTCTTTGTGATCTATATTTCTAGCTGTGGGAATGACCTGTGGTCCAGGAGGTAGTCTCCATCAGACTTGCAAGCTGAACTTCTGGTAGTGAGCATGGCCTTTGTTCCAGCAGGGAACTTCTGTTCTTCAGACTGGCATCAGCTGAATTTAAGTAATGGGTATTCACCAATGTAGTAGCCCGGGGTCAAAGTAGCAGGGCTGGAAGTGGTAGTGAGTTGGGGGCAGGGGAGCGGTGCAGAGTATCAGCAGCTTGGCTGTTTCAGATCCAAATAAATGGAATGGACGGTTTCAAAGGGCAGGTGTAGCTCTTATCTGTTTTGGCTGTTGTGGTCTGGACCTGGGCAGTGGGTAGCCTCCATTGGTAGGGAGAAGATGATGACAAGTGGAAGTGGGAGAAAGCATAGAGAGGGTGTTTGCAGGTGCATCTTTGGAATTAGAACTAAGGGCACTAGAGGGTTCATGTACAAATAGGCTTATTACATATTCTGTCTAGGCTGGCCTGCATTTGAGCAATGGGTATACTTCAGGGCAGAATCAGGCATCTACACTGTAAATTTTAACTTCTTATTGATTCTTAGTGAGTTTTACATCATGCACCTGGTACTGCTCATCTCCCTGTCCCCTCATAGCCATCCTTTACCAATGCAACCACACACACACACACACACACACACACACACACACACACACACACACACAGATACACTAAAAATAAAACACACACAATCCCTGGCTTATGCTAGTAGCAAGGTGGGAGGGAGGGGCACATCACTCCTGTACCCATACCACTGGCAGGGCTGGCTCTCCCGTGCTCTTGCTCATGGCATGGACTCATCTGTGCCTTCTACACCAGGCTCAACTCTACTGTGCTGTCCACGTGAGATGCAGGGCCCATTCTCCTTCCCAAGTGCTGCAGCTGGTGAGGGGCAGGACCTGGGAGTCAGCTCTCCTGAAAAAGCAGAGGGCATCACTGTCCCCCACTCAGATTACCTCACTGCCTTTGGTTCTGGCTTTCCCATGCCCTTTCACCAGGGCCAGCTCTATTGTGCTGCTCAGAAGTACAGGGCCTGCTCTCCCAAGTGCTGCATCCAACAAGGGGTAAGGCCAGCTTTCCCTCATAACTCCAGGCCCAGTTCTTCTGACTCCCACAGATGGGGAGGGGTAAGGGTTAAAAGCCATACCCCCACCCCTTACCTATAATACCTCATGGCACATAACAGGTGCAGGACCCACTGTTTGGAGCTCATTACCCAATGCAAACTTTCCCAACTGTCTGATAGGAGAGGGAGGATAATCACCTTTGTGCCTGTTCTATCCCACAGTAGATGAGTTGGGGGGGTGGGGGGTTCTGCTCTCATGCCTTTAGGGACAGTTCACCCACACCACTGCAACCTAGGGCCAGCTCCAATGTATTATGTGTTGCCTTGGCACATTGCAGAACCTGCTCCCCAGAGAGCTGCTGCATGTGAAAGTTAGGGCCAGCTTTTCAGAGTGATGCATCCATCACTCTGGGTGGAGTCAGTTCTGCATAGCCTCTTGACATCCACATGGTAGATAGCTGCTTCCCAGAACAGGGTCATCCCCATGTTCTCTAGTGTTAATATGAGTCATGAGCATCAACACCAACCTCAGCTGCCATGGACCTAGACATGACCCTCAGCAGGAGCTCAAGCTGGTTCAAGACCATGGTCCCAAGTGTCAGGGCTGGCCACTGACAAAAAGCTACTCCTCTCCACCCTCCAGTCTCCATTTCCATCTCTCTTCATAATGTTCAAGCTGCTCCATTTTTCATTCTCTCCCAAACACTCATCACATACATGTACATTGTGGTGGCTCCCACTACAGGATGGCCAAGTGGCTGATGGGCCCCTTGCCTGACATGGCTGCAAGCAGATGTCCATGACCTGCATGTACCCTGGTACTGGAAGGCAGATCTCTGGGTCTCTTATCTGTCTTCTTCCTCCCACGCTAAGCTTACATGGTAGTAGGTAGGACTCTGTATGTCTATGGGGCAGAGGGCAAGTCTGTGGGCTTCTTTATACACCTGTTTTGCCACCCTCACCAAGGGGCAATATGAAATGCATAACTCTGACTTCCTCCTCTTGAGGTAAGCTGCCTGTATGTGCTGTATGTAGGACCTTTTTATGAGTCCTAGGCATAAATTATCATTGGCTACTGAGCCAGGTATCAAGCTAGGATAAACAAAGGACTGCCATCTGCTTTGCCCTTGACTGATATAAGAATGCCACTATCAGCAAGAATGCCCATTGCAAGGTGAATACATTGTATATTTTGAAGAATCCCTCCTAAACAACCAACAGAGTCCATACCCTTGTCTTGTTTGGTCAGAACTGAATGAGGAAGCCTGGATAATTACCAGGGTAAAAGCCATTAAAGAAAAATTCTGCCTCATAATTTTAATTTAGCTCAATTCTTTTAAAATATTTAGATAGCAAAGTGTTTTCCTCGCCCAAAGACAGAGCCTGGCAGCAAGCCTACCTTTTAGTTAAGTTAATGGGCTCTTAGGGGATAAAAAAGAGAATTAGGGAATTTGATGGTGCTTCATGGGTCTGAGATTCATAAAAGCTATGAATGAGAGAGGGTAAGATTGCTACTTCATTTGAATTATACAGCAATTGGGTTTCCCTTTGGGGAATATTTTCACATATATGTGTTTAGAAATAGTCATTTTAATAAAGAGGCTAAACTGTTACTTGAAACATCTCACTGACACTCAGACCTAGATTTACTTGAAGTTCTATTAATTTAGGGAGTGAGTGCCTACTGTGCACCCACTGCAATATGGAGCTGGAACCACGCAGTTGAAACAAGCACTAACTTTCTGTCCACAAAGGTCTTAGTGAATGGTGAGGAACAAGAGAAACCAATAAGCATAATGGGATGAACTGCTTGGTGAGTTGGAAATGGGGCAGACCTAGGGACCATGAGTACAAGTAGGGTAGCATGAGGAATGCTTCCATGACAAGCTGACACAATAGCTAAATCTGGAACATAGTGTACATAATATTCCAGCCAAAGGAGGAGCACTCTTGATACAAAGGCAGAATGTCTAAACATAGGGGTAAGGAGCTCAGCTTCTGGCTTGGCTAAAATAGAATGAGAATACGGATGCTTCCTTCAAATACATGACAAATACACCAGACTAGACAGATACCCCTACTAAGTGTGAGAGCTTTCTTTAAGACTAGTTACTCCAAAATCAAACACCACTTCTAGATTTCTAACTTTTGTACTGTTGAATGAATGTAAATTCAGTATTGAATGAGACATATCCAGGTTTTGATGTATACTGTTATAGCCCTTGATTTCCTCCCAGAGGATGAATGCATGCTGTTGCAGTAATTTTCCAACCCAAATATGCTCCGGCAATAAAAACACAACTCGGTTAATATGAATACATGCTGTGTGCCTAGATTGGGCAGATCTACTACTACACTACCATCTTCCACATCTATGAGAACTAGTGGTTTCTCTAGGCCATGTGCTTCTGCTCTGCTTTTCTTCTTCCTTCTCCTCTGTGTTTTCTTCTTCTTTCATTTTCTCCTTCTTCCCTCTCTTCTTTCCTTTCATTTCAGCAAATATGAAACTGGAGATAAGGCCCACATAATGTGAGGGAAATCATGCCTGGTATGAGATACCTAGCCAATTACCTGGAGCCAGAGAGCTTCTCAACCCTGGGTGGCAGAGGATGGGTCGCAGGATCCCTCCACTTTGTTATCAAAGCATAATCCTTATTACATTCTATATTTCATCCTTATAACCACAAATAAGTGTAACTGCCATCCCTCATCAAAGAAGGTTTTCTTTACAACAAATAGAGATTAGAAGATAAATTCACTACAGGACACACTGCAGAGGTCAATGAACTAAGAGCAGACCAGCCCTAATGCCTATGTGAGGAACACAACTGCTCCATCCATGGCTCAGGGCCCTTCAGTGATAAAAAGGTAGATAGACTGTAAGAGTCAATGTACCAGGAAGTCTGCTTTGAAACAGTCTTTCCTACAAATGGCTGTATAAAGACTGGGGCAATAGCAGTGTCAATAGATGTACTAATATGTAAGGGGGGAATTTTATGGTGTCCCAACCCTAGACAAAGAACTTAAGGTAACTAATGATGGTTAGGAGAAGGAAAATCACTCTTCCTAAGGGATAAGCCCTCTTATTGGTTATCCAACCCAAAAGGATGAGCCCTAAAACCATGTATCCACAAACAACAAAAACAAGCCCAGAAAGTTGTATTATTTATTTGTGAATGGAGGTTACATACATATACATACACATACATGAATGCCATATACATTATATGCAGACGCATGCATGTAACAACAATAATCAAAGAAAAAGAGGCTATCAGTTTAAGAGATGGTGCATTGAAGTGACTGGAGAAAGGAAAGAGAGATTAGTTGAAATGTCCAACAAATGGGAGGTAGAACCTGTAGAGACCATATCTAAAGGTTAGACAAGGCCACCAGTTGGGGAATTGGGCCACCCACTCATCTCCAAATTTAATCCGAGAATTGCTCCTGTCTAAAGGAAATACGGAGACAAAGTGTGGAACATAGACTGAAGGAAAGGCCAAGGCCATTCAGAGACTGTCCCACCTGGGAATCTATCCCGTATATAGTCACCAAACCCAGACACTATTGGAAATGCCAAGAAGTGCTTGCTGACAGGAGCCTGATGTAGCTGTCTCCTGAGAGGGTCTACCAGAACCTGACAAATACAAAGTGAATGCTCTCAGCCAACCATTGGACTGAGCATGGGTACCCCAATGGAGGAGTTAGGGGAAGGTCTGAAGGAGCTGAAGGGGTATGCAACCCCATAGGAAGAAAAAAAAATATATCAACCAACCAGACCTATCCCCCTACCGCCCCCGAGCTCCCTCGGACTAAACCACCAACCAAGGAGTACATATGGAGGGACCCAAGGCTTCAGCTGCATATGGCCTTGTCGGATATCAGTGGGAGTAGAAGGCCTTGGTCCTGTGAAGGATCAATGCCCCAGTGTAGGGGAATGCCAGGGTGGGGAGGAAGGAGTGGGTGGGTTGGTGGGGGAACACCCTCATAGAAGTAGCGGGAGGGAATGGGGAGAGGGGGTTTATGGAGTAGGGAACAGGGAAAGGGGATAGCATTTGAAATGTAAATAAAAAATATCCAATAAAAGAAAGGATAAGAGTTAACCAAAGAAGGAAGGAAGGAAGGAAGGAAGGAAGGAAGGAAGGAAGGAAGGAAGGAAGGAAGGAAGGAAGGAAGGAAGGAAAAAGACAAGACAAGACAAGACAAGACAAGACAAGACAAGACAAGACAAGAAAAGAAAAGAAAAGAAAAGAAGAGAAGAGAAAAGAAAAAAGAAATAATCCCTGTATCTAATCAGACCCACACAGACTAAAGCTGAATTTAACAAAAGAAACAACAGAAAGTCTACAAACTTATGGAAAATGAAAGACTCTGTTCTAAATGACTACTAGATCAAGGCAAAAACAGAATTTCTAAAATTTAATGAAAATGAATGCACAGTATTCCCAAACCTATGAAACACAATAAAAGCAGTGATAAAACGAATGTTCATTGCACTGTCCTTACAAAGAAGTTAGAACGATCCCATACTATTGACTTAACAGCACACCCAAAAGTTCTAGAACAAAAAGAAGCAAATATACCCAAGAAATCAGGAAATAATCAAACTAAGGTTTAAAGGTAATAAGATAGAAACCAAGAGAGCAATATACAAAATCAACAACACAAAGTGAAAGAGTTGATTCCTTGAGAAAATACACCAAACAGACAAACCTTTATTCAAACTCACCAAAAGGCAAGGAGAGATTATCCAAATCAGTAAAATCTGAATTAAAAAGGGGGACATAACAACAGACTCTGAGGAAACCAAAAAAATCATTAGGTCATATTTCAAATAACTATACTCTACAAAATATGAAAATCTATAAGAAATGGACAAATTTCTGGAGAGATACCACTTACCAAATGTAAATCAAGATCAGATAAACCATTTAAATAGTTCAAAGAAATCTTGACCTATAATGTTCAAGGAAGTAGAAGCTGTCATGTAAATTCTCCCAACTAAATTGCAAGTGGCTGCATCCAAATTTAACTAGTAAAAAAAAAAGTTAGTAGCCCACCTGCCTGCAAATGATAAATGAACTGAGAAAGAAATCAGGCAAACAACACCATTCACAATAGCCACAAATAATTAAAACATATGTTTGTGTAACTCTCTGTCCAAGCAAAAGATAGACCTCTATGACAAGAACTTCAGTCTTTGACAAAAGAAATTAGAGAAGACGTCAGAAGATGAAAGATTTCCCTTGTTAATGATCAGTAGGATTAATATAGTAAAAATTGCCAGCTTACCAAAAGCAGTCTACAGATTTAAGTCAATACCTATTCAAATTCACGTACAACTCTTTACAGATTTTGCAAAAACAATACAAAATTTCACATGAAAAGACAATATATATATATATATATATCAAAATAATAAAATGGTAAAATTACTACAGTAAGTAATTTGGCCCAAATTAGAAAAAATTATTAATAATATATTGACATTGCTTTTAAAACGAATTAAATGAATTAAACGATTATTCTAAGATAGTTCTTTCAATCCTTTTTTAATTTGTTCCATATCCTAATTCTAATATGATTGTATTTTTTTCCTTTTTTTCAATTTTATTTTATTTTTTAATTAATTTTTAACTAGGTATTTTTATTTTATTTTATTTATTTTTTAATGAGGTATTTTCTTCATTTATGTTTCCAATGCTATACCAAAAGTCCCCCATACCCTCCCCACAACTCCCCTACCCACCCACTCCCACTTCTTGGGCCTGGTGTTCCCCTGTACTGAGGCATATTAAAGTTTGCAAGACCAATGGGCCTCTCTTTCCAATGATGGCCTACTAGGCCATCTTCTGATACATATGCAGCTAGAGACACGAGCTCTGGGGGGGGTGGGTACTGGTTAGTTCATATTGTTGTTCCACCTATAGGGTTGCAGACCCCTTTAGCTCCTTGGGTATTTTCTCTAGCTCCTCCACTGGGGGCCCTGTGATCCATCCAATACCTGACAGTGAGCATCCATGTCTGTGTTTGCTAGGAACCAGCATAGCCTCACAAGAGACAGCTATATCAGGGTCCTTTCAGCAAAATATTGCTAGTGTATGCAATGGTGTCAGCTTTTGGAGGCTGATTATGGGATGGATCCCCAGGTATGACAGTCTCTAGATGGTCCATCCTTTGTCTCAGCTACAAACTTTGCATCTGTAACTTCCATTGGTGTTTTGTTCTCAATTCTAAGAGGGAAAGTTTTCACATTTTGGTCTTCATTCTTGAGTTTCATGTGTTTTGCAAATTGTATCTTGTATCTTGGGTATTCTAAGTTTCTGGGCTAATATCCACTTATCAGTGAGTACATATCATGTGAGTTCTTTTGTGATTGGGTTACCTCACTCAGGATGATGCCCTCCAGGTCCATCCATTTGCCTAGGAATTTCATAAATTCATTCTTTTTAATAGCTGAGTAGTACTCCATTGTGTAAATGTACCACATTTTCTGTATCCATTCCTCTGTTGAGGGACATCTGGGTTCTTTCCAGCTTCTGGCTACTATGAATAAGTCTGCTATGAACATAGTGGAGCATGTGTCCTTCTTACCAGCTGGAACGTCTTCTGGATATATGCCCAGGAGAGATATTGCTGGATCTTCCAGTAGTACTATGTCTCATTTTCTGAGGAATCGCCAGACTGATTTCCCAAGTGTTTGTACAAGCTTACAATCCCACCAACAATGGAGGTGTGCTTCTCTTTCTCCACATCCTCGCCAGCATCTGCTCTCACCTAAGTTTTTGATCTTAGCCATTTTGACTGGTGTGAGGTAGAATCTCTGGGTTGCTTTGATTTGCATTTCCCTGATGATTAAGGATGATGAACATTTTTTCAGGTGCTTCTCAGCCATTCGATATTCCTCAGGTGAATTCTTTATTTAGCTCTGAGCCCCATTTTTTAATGGGGTTATTTGATTTTCTGAAGTCCACCTTCTTGAGTTCTTTATATCTATTGGATATTAGTCCCCTATCTGATTTAGGATAGGTAAAGATCCTTTCCCAATCTGTTGGTGGCCTTTTTGTCTTATTGACTGTGTCTTAATTCAAACAAGTCAATGGCCTTACTCTACACAAAAGATAAACAGGCCGAGAAAGATATTAGGGAGACAACACCCTTCATAATAGTCACAAATATTATAAAATACCTTGCTGTGACTCTTAACTAAGGAAGTAAAAGATCTGTATGATAAGAACCTCAAGTCTCTGAAGAAAGAAATTAAAGAAGATCTCAGAAGATGGAAAGATCTCCTATGCTCATGGATTGGCAGGATCAATATAGTAAAAATGGCTATCTTGCCAAAAGCAATCTACAGATTCAATGCCATCCCCATCAAAATTCCAACTCAATTCTTCAACGGATTAGAAAGGGCAAATTCATCTGGAATAACAAAAAACCTAGGATAGCAAAAACTCTTCTCAATGTTAAAAGAACCTCTGGTGGAATCACCATGCCCGACCTAAAGCTGTACTACAGAGCAGCTGTGATAAAAAAAACTGTATGGTACTGGTATAGTGACAGACAAGTAGACCAATGGAATAGAATTGAAGACCCAGAAATGAACCCACACACCTATGGTAACTTGATCTTTGACAAGGGAGCTAAAACCATCCAGTGGGAAAAAGACAGCATTTTCAACCAATGGTGCTGGCACAACTTGCGGTTATCATGCAGAAGAATGCGAATTGATCCATTCCTATCTCCTTGTACTAAGGTCAAATCTAAGTGGATCAAGGAACTCCACATCAAACCAGAGACAGTGAAACTTATAGAGGAGAATGTGGGGAAAAGCCTTGAAGATATGGGCACAGGGAAAAAATTCCTGAATAGAACAGCAATGGCTTGTGCTATAAGATTGAGAATGGACAAATGGGACCTCATAAAATTGCAAAGCTTCTGTTAATATAATCTTTTTTCAAAAAGAAACAAAACTTTACTGACACTGTCAAGCATAGAAGGTCAACCTACTCTCTTCATTTCCATTCAGTTTCCTGGATGAAGGCTGATGGCCAGTGTTTGAGTTTTGAAGCAGAAGCAAGGCTACAGTGTATCTCTCTGTCCCTTCAGTCCAAGCTGGCAAGATCAGGGGATATAGGGTCCTGGGAGGCATTTTGTGCCTAGGAATGGAATTTTTTCAACAAGGAAAGACAAATTTATGATTGATGCATAAAATGTAGAGAATGCTACTGTCCTTAATAATTTGTTATAAATATAGCTGTGCATATACCCAGATGAGAAGCAATGTCTAAAATGTAGGGATTAATAAACCAAATGTCCCAACTTGGAGAATTGCTGGCTAAAAGCCTTTGTTCTTCCCTGCACATTTTTCTTTTCTTTTTTTTTTTTTCTATGATTCTATAATAACTGCAGAAGACAGGTATGGAGCAGTTTTCTGCAACTAGAAAACCACAAAATACCACTGTAAGAGAGATAGTAAAACCTGGATTCTTGGAATTTGGTTATGAACAAGATACCAATGACTGCATGCCTGTGGAAAAAAAACTCCCAGTTTGTTGAAATAAATTCTATTAAAGTTCACTAGTGATATATTCAGGAATACTGAACTCTTTCAGGGGAAGGATTCTATGGGGAAACGGATATGTTGTGTCACAGTTTAAAATTAGTTGTCTATTTATCACTTCTCTGGAATTAAAACAAAACAAAACCAACAAACTTTAAGTTAATACTGAGAAAAATTAATGAGTTAAATATATTTATAAAAAACCAGTGTAAACATTTTTCTATGAAGAAAACCAATGTGACCCTTGGAAAAAGATAGATGAAATCTCACTGTCTAATTTGTTTTTTCATTAGTTCTTTGGAAAGTATGTTATTACAGATTTGATTGACATTTTTCTAATGAATCCTGTAAAATGTTTTATAGCCTATGTTAACTCCAAAGCAGGGGGACATTTCAAACTTAAGAGCTTACTTTCATTCATATAAATGAACATTAAGTATATGGAGATGAATCCCAAACTAATTTAGTCATATTCCTTCTATGTTCCCTTAAAAAACAATACAAATGAGCACAGATATTTTATTATGATATGAATGAAATGTAGTATACAATGGGTATACTACCTTAAACAAATACAATTGGTATACTCAAGTTTAGATTAATGAGTGGCATATATTCCATAGAAAAAGCAAATGCAGAAACTAATGTAATCCTTAGTTACTGACTAATGAGATAAAAAAAAAAAGTGCTGGAAAAGAATAATGCTGCTTCAGTCCCAGTGTGGGCAAGAGTCATGTTATAATTTTGTCTTAACTGTTTTTTCCTTTTCAATCCTCACTCCCTTGCTTTAGACCCTGTTGACTGACTGAGCCAGCTTGATCAGATGGTGCCTTAACATCAGGCTCAGGTAATGAGGATACAGTGAAGGACACCACTGAGAGAGGAGTGCTCGGAAAGGAAAATGGATAGCAAAGGAAAATAAAAGGTAAAAGAAAATAAAAGATGTGGACCAGTGGTGAATAAACCTTGTAAAAAGAGGCAAGATAATGGTAGAAGCTAACTGAAAGATAAAAGAAAACAAAGAAGATTTGAAATAAACATTGTAAAAATAGAAAAAAAAAAAAAGTCCCTGGAGTTGAGTAGCAGTGTGTAGATTTTGCTCTGTGTACTGTGTATTACACTATGCAGTCCCTTACCCTAATCATTTAGTTCCTCTTAAAGGAAAGAAACAAGAAAATACTTGGCACCGTATATCTGTTTCTACTGTTCAAAAACATACATGGGAATCTATATGAGTGGAGTATCTGTCTAATTCTTGGCTTTAGTATCTCTGATGGGCAAAAGCACACAGTGAACAATTGTCAGATTATCCTTTGTGTGGTACTAAGTTGATGAATAAATTGCTAACTAATCAGTAATAAATTGTCTTATAAGAACATCAACTCATTTCTTAATTGAGAGGTACTGTGTGGAATCTGTATATGAAAACAGTGCCATTCAATAAGTGTTATTAAAAAATTACTACACTCTTTAAATTATTAAATTATATGTGAAACAATAAAAGTGAATTTGAGAGTACAATTAAGACTCATTTTCTGGGCAACAGCGATAATGTCTTAATTTGATTATTTTACAAGCTGTACTTTTGTGAGGCTCTTTCACAAGCTTATCGATTAGTTTCACGGGATTTCCTCACAAAATTTCTGCTATACTCATGCCTACTGGGTTTCCTATACACTTCTACAGTCAGTGCCTTCTTGGCTTTTCTTGGCTCACTAACTGTAAAACAAACAAGCAAGCAAACAAACAAACAAAACCAATTTAGCAGCCCTGGTTTCAACCTGTGGCTAACTCACTTAAATATTTAAAAAAAAACAAAAAAACAAAAAAAAAACAACCTACCAGTTGTGTGCCAATAAACTTAACATCTCTAACCAAATGTCAAGATCAAAGTCATGTATCTAACGACATTTGCACAGTTAGTAGTTATATTAAATTAAAAAGTATCCTAAAGCTAATTTTCAGTTTCCAGCTTAACACTCAATATATATTCATTTATCCCATCTCACCTAGATGACACCTCTAATCTTACTGTTCTACAGACCAGAAAAGTTGAAGTCATCCCTGGTTATCTCATATTCCACTTAAAACCAATATCCTTCAAAATCTTGCTGGCTCATTTGTATCCCTGCACAGATAAACTTAAGGTCCACTCTCATCTCTAATTATCATTATCACTATACCTTTTTATTCTCAGTAAGCATTACAGTAATCCCTGCCCTTTGCCTTGCTTCCTGCCTGCCCCATTTTCTCTTTTAAGCATGCCAGTAAGAGTATTTCTTTTAAAAATATTTTTATTATTAATTTTATTTTTTTTATTTTTGAGATTAATATAACTGCATAGCTTCCCTTACTGCCATCTAAACTCTCCCACGTTTCCTTCTTCCCATAAAATGTTATTTTAACGTATATGTCTTTTATTTGTATTTTACATGTATGAGGGTTTTGTCTTCATGGACATATGTGTGCTACGGACATCAAGTGTCTTCACTTAACGTGGTAGATGTCCTGGAACTACAGTAACAGGAGGTTGTGTGCAGTCATTTCTTCAGCCTCATGAATATTTCTTTTTGAAATGTGAGTCTGCTCCTAATATTTCTCTAGTTCCAGAAGTTTCTGCTTTAAATCTAATGTCAAGCTCTTCAATGACTTAAGGGCTTCTAAATTCTGTCTGCTATATTGAATTCAGCTCCTCTTGTTCTAACTTCTAACATTCTATCTATCCATCCATATCTATCTGTCTGTCTATCTGTCTGTCATCTGTCTAATCTATCTCAAGATACAATGATTTCCAAGTTGTTCCTCAAACACATCAACAATGATTTAGCCCATTTTTCAGCTCTCCCTGCTTCTTCACCTATGCTCCTCTTATTAGCAGATTGCTAATTCCCTTACTTCTTGCACATCTTTCTTCAAAGTTCTTTGCAGATTCACTTCCCCAATTATTCTGTTCCCATTTGTTTGCAGATACATTTTCAACCTAGAACTGTGTGTTCCCACAAACTTGTTCATCCATAGTAATTATTGTCAATTATCATAAGCTGTACATATTTATTTTATTAATTGTCTATATGCTTCAATAAAAGCAAGTGCAAGCCAGGTGGTGGCACATGCTTTTAATTGCAGCACTTAGAAGGAAGAGTCTGGTGGATCTCTGTGATTTCGAAGCCAGAGTTCCGCCTAGCCTATATAGCTAGTTCCTGGACAGGCAGGGCTGCACAGAGAAACATTGTCTTAAAAAAAAGCATTTAAATTAAGTGAAATTTAAAAGCTAACAAATAAATAAAAGCAAATGCTTCTGAGCTATTTTTAAAAACTACTATAATCTTAACACTTAGAGCTATTCCAAACACACAGTGAGTAATCACTATCCCTATCTGACCTTAGATCTGATATCTTCTCCCTATTAAAATAAAAGCATAAAGATAAAGCTAGTTTCTGAAGACTCAATAGTAGAATGCCAGCTGGAGATGCTGTGTTTTGAAGCTCATCTGAGCTCGTTTTATTTTAAAATCTCTCAGGTTTCACCCATCACTGATTAAAGTTAATAAAGAACTAAAAAGTACTACCAGTTAATGTAGTGACATTATTCATTTATGCATAGTCTCTTTTGCTTTATTTAATCCTAAAAGAGATTTAAAAACATATGAAATAAATGAACAAGGCAATCTGCCATTGGCTTCTCCTAGTGGCCAGGATATAGATCAAGGCCTAGTAAAAGCACTTGAATGTGAAATGAAGAAATGTGTCTTTTACTCTGTATTTGAGCATATTTTTTAAATTTTGTATCTCAATAAATTGAGAAAGTCAAACAAAATTTTGTATTTCCCCATTACTAGTATCTAAAATTTATTCATGAAGTCTCAAATACATTATTTTCAACAAAGCCAATGCCTACACTTCTCTCACACATTTTTTAATCAGCCCAGGTCAACCATAAATAAAGTCCTACTAGATGAAAATGTGAGTAGTTATTAATTTAAACAATTTTAAAAGCACTGGGTTAATTTGGAAATGGTGGCGTTTTAAATGAGAAAAACGAAAAACAAATTCTGCCTCCTCTCATCTTCAAACCCTAAATAATGGGCAACCAGGGTATAAGTACCAGCTATACTCCAGGGAGTCTCAAGTCCCTCTTTCTCGATTCTTCATCTCCCTTGAGCTTTAAGGCAATATCCTTATCCATCACTCTGAATCTCCACAAAGTATCACATCCACAATGATGATCCCATAAGATTAGTAACAGCTGAAAGATTCATGTCAACTAATGATGTTATAGCTGTTTAACAATGCCATGTTCCTGTGTTTGTGGGGAAACTGATATGAATTGTAGAGGAATTTTAATCCAGTAACATGGCTGGCTGCTCTGGCAAGAGACCTTCTAGGTCTAAGGGACCTGGCTGGAATGCATCCCTGCCCTGGATTACAGGATGATATGGGTGGAACACAGATACACCTTTAGAACATATCTTTAACCCAAAACAATGAAATTAAGGTTAGTTCATAGAAGGGAGCAACACATTTGAAAGTGATGTTTTATTGGAGGGCAGTTCAGTAAGTAGAACTCAGACATATCTTTTCAGTCAGTTAAGTTCAGTGCACTGGAGTTGAATCGTCAGTTGGCAGTCAGCACAGGAAGTGCAGTGCAGTGGAGTTGAGTTCCTTCATGAGTATATTCAGTTCAGTTGATGCCAGTGAAAAACAAGGAACCAAAAGATTAGAACAAATTTTCAGAGTTAGTTTGAGGCCAAGCAGAGCAATTCAGTGAAAAACTGAGAGAAGTCAGATTGAAACAGTCATCTTGGAGAGGAGTTTGAGCCAGAACAGCTGGTTGGACCAGCCATCCAGAATCCAGAAAGAACTAGGAAGGGCAAGCTTATTCAGTAACTACATTACAGAAGACCAATATATCAGGTGAATAAAAATTATATTTACACTGAATAAACTTTAGCAGTCTGTCGTATAAAAGCATAACATAACACAATTATATACAACATACAATATTTAAACATTAATAGTGATAACAATGGCAAGGTTACTTTGTTTATGCATTTTATATATATTAATACTATACATGAGTTTAATATACATATATATATACAATAGTTATATTATATAATACCCATATTATATACACTTAATATATATGTATATATATGCATGTATGCATAGATATACACACATACATATTCCAGAGATATGTTATGGGGTACAATTTTTCTATTTATAAAAAGCTTACTGTAAACTAATGGTATGATAAACATGTACCTATAGTTTTGTGTAAATACTCAGCCACATATTTTTCAAGCCATAGCTCAATTGTTAAATGTCTTGGTACTGTATATAAACCTGCCTAGGCCACACATAATTTGACCCACACTTACCCAACACTGATGGCTTTATGACACTTGCAAACTTCTAAACTAAATTCTCTGGCCAAGCTTTTACAATTGTTGGTGTTACCAATATTCACCTAGTGATTCAAACCATAAAATTTCAGTTTCTTTTCACTTCTAATGATTAAGCCCAAGACTCCGAATAAAGAAGCATCCTTTGCTCTAGGGGTCCCAAGAGCTCAAATGCCTCACCTCCAAACCAGCTCTTCTCGGGCCATGTTCCTGGAGCCCTGTTGGTTTGTCCACCTACTACTGCAGCTGTGAGCCCATTGCTCTGAAGTGGCCTAATGTGCTCCTCTTCCATTCACAACTCTCACTTCAGTTTCACAACTCTCACTTCAGTTTCCTGCATCTTTGATGAAGTCTTAATACACCATCAGATACCTTGGAGATAACTTTAGGCCAGTTTGTTCCTTTTAGTAGGTCCTTGATCTTCCTTTGCTTACAGAATTTGCTTCAGAAAAATTGCTACTGGGTATTTTTCCACCCAATTTTAGACAAATATGACAGTCTCCTTTAAGTTTAAAGATTCAAGAATGTGTTTCTCATGGATCTGAAAGACTCAAGAGAGGAGCTTGATGTTGATAAGAGGTAATCAGTAAGCATAAACAACATAATAACTTGTCCATCTGTACCCTCTTTCTTCTCAGACAGTTCCAGGGGCTCTCCATAGTACTTAAGAGTTTCAAGATTTTATTTCAGGTACATTGGATTTGGTATCATTGCCTTGTTTTTACAGTCTTGGTCTTATGACAACAGTCACAGAAAGTCTTTGCTCTTTGAGTTCTCTTTGGTGGAAGTTTTACTTTTCACCGTCTCATAAAGCATATGCTGGTGACCTCATGCAAAAGAAAAAAATGCATAGCCACGTATTTTGCCCTCATCCATGTTGCCCTCCAGCTGTTCTATATCCTTGCCCTGGTTTATTTATCTTTGTGGAACTGTTCACTACCTCACAAGTCAACCTCTTTTCTGTTAGTTTATACAACAAGACATGAGTTTCATGGATACAGTGATTATGAGCTTGTACCTTAAGATCTTTGTACCTTCCCTATATAGAATGCACTCTGTATATGTGAAGTTGACCATAATTGCATGTTCCTAAGATGGAGAAAGACACTGTGTACTGGATTAAAAAAATAAATAAATAAATTCATGTATGACATAAACTATTTTAAAGTTCCATATTTTCACTCATGCTTGCTCTAAACGCTTATGATGTTTCTGAAAATGTAAGACCCAATGTCAGCATTTTGAATTGGTTCTATATCATAAATCTGCAATGTTCTCTTGCTTTCAGCAAATTTACAAGTAAATTTCCTACTCCACAGAGGTTGCCTTATTTAAAGTGATGAAAGCAAAGTCAGGAGGAGGTGTCCCCTAAAGTGCCAGCCCAGTCTTTTCCGTGCATATACAGTGCCCTCTACAATTCTCTATGACCAGGCACACAGAGACATTCACTCACGCTCTTTTCCAGTGTCAATAACTCCCTCCATTTCCAGTTATAATAGCAGAGATGAATCCATTTTTCAGGCCTGAAACCATTCATCGCATGAATCTCAGAGGCTGCAGGAAAGGAAATCTATCCTATTATTCAACAAGTATCACACAGCAGTGATGTGAGCATAACTGGGTAAAACCTAAAGCACCCTCATGCCCTGATAAGGTCATTTTGCAACTCCTGTTCTCATGGTGAAAACATATCAACAATGAAGCAGCTCTGCAAAATGAGGGTTATGGCATGAATCTAAGCTCAATCATGTCCAAGGTTGGGCTGAAACTAATACCAGAAAGATAAATGGGAAAAATAAGGAGGCAGGGGCAGGTCATAGAAAAAAAGAGCACATGGCTCAATAAGTGGGGGAAGAGGTAGAAGGAAATCTGAGAAGATTTTGTTCTGACAAAAATGGGGAAGAGGTTGGTGAAGGATGAGTAGGGACCTAACTACAGAATAAGTACAAGATGTATTCTAAACTGATGGAAAGAAACTTGTGTCTTTGAAGACAGAAATAGCACTGAGCATTATAAATAATTCTACCTTTCAAAAGGATATTCAGGCTGCAATGTAAACAGCATGTTAAAAGAGCTCAAAACTTGAGCTAGAAATATTTTTGTTTGCTTTTATTATTTTAGACAAGGTCTTACCAAGTTTTTCAGGCTGACCTTGGGTCTAAGATCCTGCCACTCTATCTTTTCAAGCAACTGAGATTAGAGAAAGATCATTTGGAGGGCATTTTTATTTTTAGAATTCAAGTGAGATATGCTGTTGGCATAAGTGACAATTCAGATCTTAAACCCTAGGTTGTGATCCCATATGTGGTCACCTGATTATGTGTGTTGGAATTCAGTGGGCAAATAACAGTTTCTGTATATACAATAAAGGATAATTCAAAATCAAATTACTGTGTCAGTTAGCATTTTCATTATTCTGACCTTGTTCAGGCAACCATACTGTTTCATGAATGCATTCTCCCTCTCGTCTTCAGTGAACACTATCTAGCAGCAAGCGTGACGACGATTTGACCCTTATGATATTTTCACCTCCTGCTTTGTACTTTACTCCTGAGCCTTGGTTATATAAATTGCATTTTGTAGATATATCAGCTGGTGCAGAGCATCCCCTGATCACGTATTTTCTGCATTGTGACCAGTTGTGAATCTGTGTCATAGATCTGTTGAGAAATCAAACTTCTGGGATGAAGGGTGAATGTATAAGTACACTGTACTGGCTATTTTTGTGTCAACTTGACACAGCTGGAGTTACCACAGAGAAAGGAGCTTCAGTTGAGGAAATGCCTCCATGAGATACAACTGTAAGGCATTTTCTCAATTAGTGATCAAGGGGGAAAGGCCCCTTGTGGGTGGGACCATCCCTGGGCTGGTAGTCTTGGGTTCTATAAGAGAGTAGGCTGAGCAAGCCAGTAGGAGGCAAGCCAGTAAAGAACATCCCTCCATGGCCTCTGCATCAGCTCCTGCTCCCTGACCTGTTTGAGTTCCAGTCCTGACTTCCTTTGGTGATGAACAGCAGCATGGAAGAGTAAGCTGAATAAACCCTTTCCTCCCCATCTTGCTTCTTGGTCATGATGTTTGTGCAGGAATAGAAACCCTGACTAAGACAAATTGGTACTGGGAGTGGGGTATTCCTGTGACAACCTGACCATGTTTTGGGAGGACTGTGGAAGGACTTTGGAACTTTGGGCTTGAAGACCCATTTGTTGTTAAGAGCTCTGTCAGATGTTGTGTAGGAGCTTGGAAGATAATGCTGAGAACAGTGCAGAAGATGGAGGCCTGGTTTGTGAAATTTCAGAGGGAAAATTAAAGACTCTCTTCAGGGCCATTGCTGTTTTTATTGTGAAGATTTTGTAGTTCTGGTTAGCTGAGACTGAAGAATCAGCTGTGATTAACAAGATACCAGAACTACTAAAGCAAAAACTTTGCATTACTGGGACTATTGATGCTGGTTAGCTGGAGCTAAGAAATTAGCGGTGATTAAGAAGAGACCAGCATCGTTGAGGTGACATCTTCTGGGAAGTGTTTTCTGAAAGCACAAAGAGGCTGTGTTCCAGAGATAGGCAAGGTTGTACTCCTTCTGCAGCGGGACTTGGTAATGTGTAAGGGTCACCCAGGTGGTACTGGTTTTGAAGGCATGAAGGGGTCATGCAGAGCAGCTGAGGCTAAGCACTGTGAGAGGCCATGGAAGGCCATTGGTGAAGGTGCAGCCTCAGTTGTAATTGAAGGCCCAGGACTGAAGGGGTCATGCAGTGTTTTGGAGATGCCAGTACCATGAGATGACCACCAAGAGCAGCAGCAGCAGTGGAGTACAGGCATCTGGAGCCCAGAGGATGACGTGTGTGCTACAAAGTGTATGGCTGGAGAAGTGACCTAAGCCCTTGGAGGAGCCCAGAAGATAGTGAGTTGGATCCCAGACGTTGGATGGTTGGAGATTGATTTTTGCTTTGATTGTGACTGTGCCCTGATATTTTCCCTCTTGAAGGAAGAAACTGTTTTAGTGGAGCCCACAGTTAAGAGACTTTTAATTGTAAAAAGACTTTGGATTTTAAAAGAGATGGATATTTTAAAGAGATTCAAATTTTAAGAATATGTAAAGACTGTGGGACTTTTAAAGTTATTTAGATCTTGGGGATGAATAAGAATGTAAGGGTTGAGGCTTACTAGTGATGTGTTTGTGTGTCAAGTTGACAAGGGGTCAATTGTACTGGCTATTTTTGTGTCAACTTGACACAGCTGGAGTTACCACAGAGAAAGGAGCTTCAGTTGAGGAAATGCCTCCATGAGATACAACTGTAAGGCATTTTCTCAATTAGTGATCAAGGGGGAAAGGCCCCTTGTGGGTGGGACCATCCCTGGGCTGGTAGTCTTGGGTTCTATAAGAGAGTAGGCTGAGCAAGCCAGTAGGAGGCAAGCCAGTAAAGAACATCCCTCCATGGCCTCTGCATCAGCTCCTGCTCCCTGACCTGTTTGAGTTCCAGTCCTGACTTCCTTTGGTGATGAACAGCAGCATGGAAGAGTAAGCTGAATAAACCCTTTCCTCCCCATCTTGCTTCTTGGTCATGATGTTTGTGCAGGAATAGAAACCCTGACTAAGACATACACCTATGTAGAATACAGTTAGAAATTATATTACTTTAGTAAAATGGCAGTAGTAAGTTATCCTCTTAGGTCTAGATATCTCTGGTAGCAATTGGTTAGGTGTACAGTACCAGGCATGAATTCTTTCACATTGAGTGGGGCCATAAATCCAGATAAACAGATATCACTTATTCCCAGTATAAAGGTATTGCTGTTGTACCATTGAGGATATCTTGATAGCCTGGTCTTTGTTGTGGTACATAGGATTTATAGCTGGGCATATTGGAAGCACTATCTGACTTCTTGATGTGGAATTTGTTCCATGAATTCTCAGCTCTAGACAGAGTTAAATATGGTAGATAGGTTCTGAGAAAAGGAGAAATGATTTCTTCCATGGAGATCTTGCATAGTTTTTCCAGTCCCAAGTGGTCATCTCTACATGGGGGCAACATATACCTCAGAGTGTAATAATCTATGTACCATATTTTTGGATATGATTGTTGTAGAATGCCTTATTTTAAGAATTGCTGGCTAAATTATTGAATTGAATTTCATTTAGAAATCATTTTGCTTGAGAGTAGGGCAGAATTTCCAGCACTTTCTGAACTACATATAAATATGGATGTGCCACCTTTACTACACATTTATATAAAGCAGCATTATTATCAGCAGTGACCATCATAAAGTCAAAGCACTGAACAACTCTGAGGAAATACTAACGATTCTAGACATCTTGCCTTGGCAAATGTTCAACTAATACTCAGTCCTTCATTTAAAAATAAGGACATCCATCTTACCAGTATGTGAATTTGCTTTTTCTTCAATAAATAGTAAAAATTTATACATATATATACACCAGTGTAAAATAAATTTCTTCATGAATTAGGAGCATTTTTTATAACTATTTCATAACCTATAATGAATTAGTTGCTCATGGTAAGATCTGGAGATTTGGGATGAGAGAACAAAGGATAGAGAGAAGTCCCATTTGGTTTCCAAGTTAAGATGAGTTTTAAATAACCAGTAATAATCCTGGCCAAAAATATGTTCTTTAAGGTATATAATTCACCTATTTAGTTCATGACATTTAATCATGACCCATGTTTTTCTGTCCCCCAACATAGTAGGTAAGGACTCATAAACTTCAAGACTACACAAGCTACTCTAATCAGGCTCAGCTCAACTGGCCAATTACTTTTTATAAACTGCCTCTCATTCATCTATTATTGATATTACACAAAGATCTGAAGTTTTGATGCTGAAAACTATGGGCAAGATCCTCTTCTTTGTAACAAACCTCTCAGGCACATACAGTCACCCTTTGAAATTGAACCTGGATAAAGGAACACAGACCATCTGCCTTGTCAGCCTCTCCATAGTATAGATTTCAAGACGCAGCTCATGATCACATTTTACGCTTGATATTTTTCTTCTCCGTTGCTTTCTCTGATGATATGGATCTTAAAAATACCGTGGATGGAGAAAAAGGAAATAGGCTCCCATGGAGAAAAGACTAAAAGGTGTCAGCTCTCTTCCCTCAAACAAGAGAGCACAGCAGGGAATTATTCTTTTTCTATATCCTGTAGCTTGCCAGGCAACTACATTATATTTGATGGATACATTTTGGACTCATTATTTCCTCTTTGGAACAGTGGACATTTTACTCATTTTGAAGGACTCACAATGGGCAGAGGTTAGAAAAGAGGAAGAGTGTTAGTAGCTGAATGCTCCATTTAGAGCACAGGAAGGTCAGAGGGGCTAACGGTAGAGGGGCTGTCCTGCTGTGTCCACTACTCAGGGATATCAGACCAAACTCAACTATCCAAATGTCAGAACTTAGCTTTCAAATGAGTCTTATTCACACTGACATGATGATGAATCTCCAAATAATAATGCATAGTATTTATCTTCAACAACAAAAATGGCAAGTGGGAAAAGGAGTCACATGGTTGTGGAAGATAGTATCCCTGGACTGAGAAGACTCAACTCACTACCAACAGTGAAAATGCATGGGGTAGCAAAACAGAAACATTGACACACAGACACACACACACAAACACGCACATGTGTGCGTGCGCGCGTGTACATGCAAACACAGGAATTGGATTTTTGAACTTTATTAGAAATGTGTATAGAAGTCAATTTTAAAATTATCACAACACAAAACCAATGAACCCTAGCAATCCTCTTCTTGAAAATTCTGATTTAGCACATACTCCATTTGTGTAGAGCATCTATGTACTGGAATTTCCACATAAGTAATTTCAAGGTTGTGGAAGATAGATTTAAGAATTCTAAATAGTGGCTCATGTCTGCTATTTCAGAACTCAGGATGCTTGGTTAAGGGGAATGCTATAATATCCAGAACAATCTGGACCATGCAATAAGACTCTGTCCCAAAACTTCAAATAAGCAATCTTTTAGAACATGGCATTGTGCTCATGAACTCATTGCAGAGATCATTAGCTGTACAAGATTAAGCTAACTTAGTCAGTCAGCGTGAAGGATAGAAAAAGCATGCTGGAAAGTCCTAGAGGCGGTGAAGGAGTTGAGGCAACATATGATAAAAATGCATTATTTTTACAGGTGTGAAATAATTGAAGAGTAAACAAAAGGTATTTTTAAAAATCCAAATAAACAGATAAATAAATAATCAGTCTGAAGATTAACTCTCTTACATTTGGTGTAAGGAGACTTTACCTTATGGTGAGATTGTGCTTAGGACACAGGATTCTGTCTATTTTTCTAGATGAGATACGTTAAAATAGGAATAGAAAAAGAGGTCCAAATTTTCATTCTAGCTCCTAATTCTAGGTCATGTAAAATTGTATGAATCTGAATCTTAAAAATTGGGCTGTTCTTACATGTTAGTGTCTAACTTGAAGCAAATATTTTTCACAATGAAAAACAATTGACAAAACAAAAGCAAAACATAAAAGCACTAAATCAAAAACTATAATATGCAATCAAAGAACCAGTAAGACAAAAACAAACAAACAAACAAACAAACAAACTGCCCAATCAAAGCAGTATGAGACTAAAGTCTACAAAAATAGTATTGAGTTTACATTATTTTGATCATCTACTTCTGGGCATAGGTGATACTATTAAAGTATGATTTATATGGCCAGTAAGTCACCATTGGACACTCCATTTCCTTTGCAAAGGTATGCCAATAGGAGACAGGTTCTTGTTTAATGGTTTGAGCTCATGTCCAATTTCCTCTCAGTGATGAGAGCCCATCTGGATTCAACTTATTCTTACCTTGTACATGATGTCATAGTCTATTTGAGTTCATTTGTGCAACAGTTATGTTGTGTCTAGAAGACACTGTTTCCTTGGAGTCATCTTTCTGCTCCCATTTCCACATGAATCTCTCAACCCTGGGAGAAAAGGTTTGATGAAGACCTCCCATTTAGGAGTAAGCATTCCAAAATCTCTCACTCTACCCATTTTTTAGTTTTGGGGTTTGTGATACTTCTTATCTACTGCAATATGCCCTGCCATGTCTCTGATGATGACATCCACTACGAGAAGAATATTCCTTAGTGATGACTGAGCAGAATGTCATTAGGAGTCATTTTATTGTTATGTTCCTTTAGTGGGACAATAATATTTTATTGTTCCCTATGACCATGACCTATCAAGTGTCAGGTTCTTGGCAAGCCAAGAAGCATCAGGAATGGATTCAATCTCAGGTAGTGTGCCTTTAGTCCGATCAGAAAATAGTCGGTTACTCCCACAGTGTTTGTATTATGATTGCACCCCCATTTTTGTGCAAGCAAGTAAGAGTTGAAGATAAGGTCACAGGGCTTGTACCTATGCTGGTGGTTAGCTGGCTCTTCAAGTAACATGCAGAATAAATTATAGTACTGTGAACACTAGTTATCAAGGGCAAAAACTCTGGTTGGTTAACAACTCCAATTGTTTTAGTTCAATTAGATACATAATTATTGTTTTATTATTATTACATATGTGTGTATGTATTCATAAATGTATAAATACAACCTACTTAACCCATTATTGTTTTTCATGTGTATATGGCTTAACCGCTAATTCCTTTGTATTGGATAGCAAATCAGGAGGTTATACCTAGACTAATTCTTACTTTTACCGTAGTCATCCGTTGCCTGTAGTTATTTCCCTAGGACTGAAACCCTATGAGATGGTTTACCTTCTGCATTAACCTATCTGTTGACATTGTCATTATTTGGGTCTTGTTTATGTACCCATTTCTCAGAGAATCTGTTTTACAGAAGACATCTGGGCAATCTGGCTCTTAGAATCTTTCTGCTTATCTTTTCCATGATGTTCCCTGAGTCATAGATGTAGGAACTGTACTGTAGATGTATCCATTATGCATGGGTTCCACACAGCCATTTGATCTCTGTATTGATTCCACCTATGGGTTTCTGTGAAGGTCTCTGTTTTCTGCAAAGAGGTTTTCTGATGAGTGATGGAAGCTGTACCTATCTGTGGGTGTAGGAATTATCTGGGTGTTGCAAAGTGGTCATGGTTCATTCTCTTTTAAGGTCTGTGACCTGATTATTTCTAAGTGTTGTCTTAAATATTTACTCACAATTGGGGTTTCCTCCCAGCCTTTGATTATTCAATTCCCAGATAGAAAATACAAAGCCTTTACATTTATGATAAGCCTTTTTAGCACTAGAGCTGGGCAGATATCTACCTTCTTGCTTTTATATTTACTGCCCTGACAATAGCCCCGGAATATGACCTGCCATCTTCTGTCTAGGCTGTCCTTACTTTAACTGACAACTCTCAAGGGCACGATTTCAAGATTCCTATCCCATGGCATCTTCTCTCCCTACCTCCTCCTCTTCTTCCCTCATGGTCAGGTATCAGATCCCAAGCCTGGGAGCTGAAACTTTGTTTGCCTCTCTTCTGCCCAGCTATAGGCTGTCAGCATTGTTATTCAAACAGTAGTTTTAAATTAAGGTGCCAAGTCATACAGAATCACTTGGTGTACTCATGGATTCTTTCATCCCTGGGGGGCAACAAGACCTTTAGGGCCAGTATTTAACATTAACATTTAACCTCAACAAGCAGGCATGATTTCTCTCTTATTTGAGTAGGCCTTAAATCCAATTAGACAACAGCTGGCTACTACCAACATGTGAATGTTACTTATTATACGTTTACAGAGAGCTTGTTATGCCAATTATTGTTGTGGTTCACAGGTGTGGCATTTAGGAAGGACTAATAGTTGTTTCCCTGCCTTGGCATCTCTGCATAGCATTTTCTGCTCCCATGGAAACAAGATAGACCACAGGATGTAATGTTTCAGGTTAGACCCAGGAAGAAAAGTGTCCAAATAAGAAATCTCATTAGTGATAGAATCTTACCTTCAACCTCTGAGGAAATCAAGGGCAACAGCAATAGACTATTTTGCTTGGTGAGTCACTTGAACAACTCTGACCAGCCTTTTGAAAGGAGGTTTCTAGTATCTGATACTGAGTGTTTTCTTAGTCTCTGGTTCTTGGTATATGTGGTATGTGTGTGTCGGGGGGGGGGGGGGTGGGGAGCAGCTATCAGACCAAGTAGCAAAATGTTTCTTTATTTTTTTTGTGTGTGTTTATAATGTGTGTGTGTTTATAATGTGTGTGTGTGTGGCCTCATACATGTTGTGTTTAATTTTACATAAATACAAAATGATAAAAATTCCTTGAGACTTTATCAAATAACCTTGGTGTTATTGTACTTCCTTCCTTCCTTTCCTTTCTGTGTCAACCACTTTCCTCTTTCTACTGTTGAAGCCCCTCCTATTATTTATTTTCCACTTTTATTTTATTAGATATTTTTCTTTATTTACATTTCAAATGTTATCCCCTTTCCTAGTTTCCCTTCCTTTACCCCTTCCCCCTGCTCACCAACCCACCGACTCCTGATTCCTGGCTTTGGCCTTACCCTACACTGGAGCATAGAGCCTTCACAGGACCAAAGGCCTCTCCTCCCACTGATGACCAACAAGGCCATCCTCTGCTACATATGCAGATGGAGCCATGGGCCCCTCCATGTGCACTCTGGTTAGTGGTTTAGCCCCTGGGAACTCTGGGGGTACTGGTTGGTTCATATTGTTCCTCCTCCTATGGGGCTGCAAATCCCATCAGCTCCTTTGGTCCTTTCTAGCTCCTCCAATGGGGACCTTGTGCTCATTTCAATGGTTGGCTGAGAGCATCCACGTCTGTATTTGTCAGGCACTGGCAGAACCTCTCAGGAGACATATATATCATATCAGGCTCCTGTCAGCAAGCACTTGTTAGCATCCACAATAGTATTTTCCACTTCTTTTCACCTAAATCCTGTTATTCCTCAAGCAATTCTCCCTCACCCTTCTGCAAAGGTCTCTCTATGTTGAAAGTCGTCGCACCCGATTTAAGGCCTAGAAGGCAAGAGTCCATATATGGTTTGATCTTAAGGTTTATTCAATGCAATGACAAGCATCAGTCCATAACACAAGCATGTGGTACCTGACTCAGAAGCAAGCAGCAAAGGGACTTGCAAGCAAAGCTTGAGATCAATCTGTTGCTTGGCCTGTCTTGGGCTGTGGGCTGCAGGCTGAGGCTCCTTCCTCTGGATCTTCCTCCTTCCTCTGGATCTCATTAAGTAGCCATGCTGATTGGAGAGCAAGACAGAAGGATCTTCTTCACTGTTGCGTCAAGACCTCTGTCTGCCTGGTACAAGGGGCAGTCATACTCTTGCCAATCACACTCTAGCATTACATTACATCATGAGCTATCATTTCATTCTTATCTACTACGTACAGCTGACTTGAGCTAACTGCTCATCACTGTAACATCCTACTTAGCCCTGAATTTATTTCTTATTTGCGTGCTCTCTATACTTGATGCATGCCTTGTTTCAGTGAAACTCGATGTTCTAAATTCATATGTGAAGATTTGGAGCTAACCACGGATGAGACAGAACATGTGAGCTTAGTATTTTTGTATCTGGGTTACATCTCTCAAAATAACCATTTTTTAATTGGATATTTTATTTACATTTCAAATGTTATCCCTTTCCCTAGATCCATCAATCTGCCTACACATTTTCTGATTTTATTTTACTCTACAGCTTAATCATATTCCATTGTACATATGTACACACTGTCGTTATCTACTCATTTTGGAAGAACAGTCAGGTTACTTCAATGTTCTGACTAATTTAAATAGGACAGCAATGAAAATTGCTGACCAGCCTACCTGTAGAATATGACATTGTGTTCCTTGAGCATATTCCAAGGAACTTTTTAAGAATTCATCATACTTCATAATGACTGCACCAATATACATTCCCAGCAAGAGTAGATGGGATGGTGATCAACTTTTTAGGTCTTTCTTAGCCATTTTCATTTCTTGTATTGAAAACTCTCTGTTCAGACCCCTTGCCTGATTTTTGTTTTGTAATTTTTCAATTAAGTTATTTTTTCCTTGATTTTGTTTTGAGTTATTCGTGTAATTCTAGATATCAATACTCTAACAGAGGTATGATTATGTGCTGGCAAGCAAGTCTGATGTGTTGGCACAGAAACTAGAGTTATCTAAAACCTAAGAAAATGCCTCTCTAAGATCCAGTTGTAAGGCATTTTCTTAATTAGTGACTGGGGGGAGGGCCCAGTCCTATGTGGGTAGCACCATTCCTGGGCTGGTGCTCCTGGGTTTGATAAGACAGCAGGCTGAGCAATCCATGAGGAACAAGCCAGCAAATAGCACTCCCTTCACACCCATGGCCTCTGAAAGAGCAGCTCCCTCCAGGTTCCTGCTGTTTGAGTTCCTGTCCTCACTTCTTTTTATGATGAATAACAATATGGAAGTATACAGGGGAATAACCCTTTCTTCACCAACTTACTTTTTGGTCATGGTGTTTCGTCACAGCAATAGAAGCCCGAAGATAGTTGGCAAGTGGACTTTTTCTTCACTCAGTTGTTTTTGGGTTTTTGGTTTTCTGGTGTTTGGGGGGTTTTAGTTTTTGTTTGTTGTTTTGTTGTTGTTGTTTCTGGTTTCTGGTTTCTGGGGGTTTTGTTTGTTTTGTTTTGTTTTAGAGACTTTTTAGCTTTACAAGGTCCACTTGTCAATTATTTTGTTTTCTTGGCAATTTGAATCCTTTAGAGAAAGTCCTTTCCTACACACCTATAGGCACTGCCTATGTTTTCTTATAGCAGTTCTGGTGTTTCAGTTTCTTGGCCTCATTTTGATTTATCTTTGGTAATTTGGATGTATCAAGGAATTCCTCCTTTGTTTTGGTTGTTGGTTTATTTTAACTTTCCAGTGTTACAAGTTTTTTTCCAGTGTTTTAACTTTCCAGAGTACAATTTAAAAAAAAATAGTAAATTCAGCCTCACAGGTTTTTTGTTTGTTTGTTTGTTTTCTTAAGATTTATTTACTTATTTTATGTATATGAGTACACTGTAGCTGTATTCAGACACACCAGAAGAGGGCATTGGATCCTAATACAGATGGCTGTGAGCCACCATGTGTTTGCTGGGAGTTGAACTCAGGACCTCTGGAAGAGCTGTCAGTGCTCTTAACTGCTGAACCGTCTCTCCAACCCCAAGTACAAATTTTGAAACTATTCCTTTATAATAGTCTGTATTCCTTTGCTGTTTGTTTTGTTTGCCTGCTAATTTCTGATCTATTAATTTGGATCATCTCTTCTTTTCAATTAGTTTGGCAAAGGATCATTATTATTTATCCTATCAAAGAACCAGTTCCTGGTTTCATGGATTCTATGTAGTACTTTATCTGTTTCTATTTCATTAATAGCTGCTTTGATATATACTATATCTTGCTGTCTACTGCATTTGTGCTTAGTTTATTCTTGGTTTTAAAACTTCTTGAGTTTCATCATTAAGTAATTTATTTGTGCATTTTCTTATTTTTCAATGTGGGTACTTGGGGTTCCCCAGTGGTACAGTCAGAGGATGGATCGGGGTGGGGAAGGGGATAAAATATGGAGTATAAAAAAAATAAAGAAAATTTAAAAAAATAATTGCTTCTAATATATCTTAAATGTTTGATTATGTTTTAATTTTCACTCAGTTCCAGAGTATTTTTATTTCTTGCTTGACTACTTTTTTATATACTCATTGTACTGACTGGTTTTGTGTGTCAACTTGACACAAGTTGGAGTTATCACAGAGAAAGGAGCCTCCCTTGAAGAAGTGCCTCCATGAGATCCAGCTGTAAGGCATTTTCTCAAGGGTGGGAGGGCCCGTTGTGGATGGTGCCATCCCTGGGCTGGTAGTCTTGGGTTCTTTAAGAGAGCAGGCTAAAAACTCGAGGGGAAGCAAACCAGTAAGTAACATCCCTCTATGGCCTCTGCACAAGTTCTTGCTTCCTAACCTGCTTGAGTTCCAGCCCGAACATCCTTTGGTGATGAACAGCAATGTGGAAAGTGTAAGCTGAATAAACCCTTTCCTCTAGCATCTTGATCATGATGTTTGTGCAGGAATAGAAACCCTAGTAAGACAATCATTATTCAGTTACAAGTTATTTAATCTCCTCGAGTTTATATTTTTACTAGTGTTTTGCTTGTTCTTTATTTTAGGTCTCATTGCATTATGATCAGATAAGATTCATAGATTGCTTTTCGGATTTTAATAAGTTTGGGGATATTTTGAAATTCTTCTAGTTGTTGCTAAGAAGCATGTATATCTTTTGGCAGTCTAGGTTAAATATTCCCTATCTATCTTTTAGGACCATTTGATATAAGATGCCATTTTATTCTGAGGGTTTTCAATTTCTTTATGGTTGGATGAGTTATCTATTTGAGAAAGTGGGGTGTTGAAATAACCTACTATTATTGCATTTGTCTCAATGTCTCACTGTCTTTAACTCCATTAGTTAAAATAGGTAATAGTACCTAAATGCTTACTATTTTCTTTATTAGTTCTTTTCTTTATTATTTTCTTTATTAATTTTATTAATTTATAATTTTTTTATTTATTCATCCCTTGATTAAATTGAAGTATTTTCCTCTCTTCTGAATCATTACAATGATTTAGCTTGAAGTCTACTCTGTCAGATATTATGATGCCAATACCAATTTATTTCCTGATCCCCTTTTCTGGAATACTTCTTTCCATCCTTTCACTTCAAGGAGAATCTCCTATCTATAAGCAAAGATGAGCTTGTTCTAGACAGAAAAGTGGATTTTGTTTCTTAATGCATTCAGCTAGCCTAAGTTGGAGATTTGAAGCCACTAATATTTGGCATTATTATTAAAAGTTACATAGATATTACAATAATTTTGTTGTTTAGATTGTTTTATATTTGTCCTCTGCATTTTAAATTATACTTTTGTTTATTTTCTTTTAGAGTGTTTTAGTTGTACTTGTTCCTCTATTTATTTTTGAAGTATTGTGTCCAGCATTCTGACTGAAGTTATTTGTGGAATATGAATTTCTTAGGCTATTTGTATTATAGAAAGTTTTTCTTTCTTCTTCAATTATGGAAGATAGTTTTGCTGGGAACAGTGGTGTAGGTTTGTAGGTGTGGTCTTTTAGAAATCAGAATGTATTGTTTTAGAATCCTGTGGAGTTCAGTTTTCATTTTGAAATCTGGTGCTATTCTAATGAGTTTCTCTATATATAACCTGTATTTTTTCTTCTGAAACTTTCAATATTTTCTCTGTGTTCTGCCTATCTAGTCTTTTGGCTATCATATATTTTGGGATGTTTCTTTGTCTAGTTAGGATACTGTGGGATACTTATATCTATGTGGTCATGTGTTTCCTTAATTTGTGAAAGTTCTATTCTCTGACCTAAAGATCTGGTCTATTCCACTGATCTAAGAGTCTTCTCCTTCAACTATGCCTATAATTTGAAGATTCCATCTTTTTATTTATGTTTTCTTACATTTCCTGTAAGTTCATTCACAGTGATATTTAAAGATTTTTATACTCTTTACATATTTGTCTAAATCTTTGCATCCTGATATTCTATCTTCTGTTTGTTTCATTCTACTTGTAGGACTTCTTCCTGAGTTTTCTAACTAGGATGCTAAGAATTTCAATTTCACCTACACTTCAGCTTGTGTTCTCTTCAATGTCATGTTCTTTATTTTTTACTTTATTCTTTTAATTCCTGAGTTAGTCACATTATTTCTTTCAGCCATGAATTTGTATTTCTAGGATATTACCGGAGCATATACTGTTATCCTATTGGAGTTCAATGAAGTATTTGTTCTGTTAATCCCCCTTAATGCCTGAATTCTTTAATAAAATTTAAGATGGTTCTTTTAAATTCTATGTCTGGACTTCATGTATATAGTTCTCATTAGAGAGCACTTAAAAAGGAAAGTGGTTTGATGGAAGGTATACTATCTTGACAACTATTAATTTTCTTTTTGTAATTTCACCTGGGAATGTGAACTTGTTTCTTTGGTTGCTTGTATGATATGATAAAGAGTTAGTACAGTAACTGTATGACTTGTGCTTGGGCAAGTAAAACTGATAGATGATCTGTTTAACTGTCACTGGTGGCTTCTAAAACTACAGATCTGGAGCTAGCCTTGTAGATTTGAAGATGATGACATGCTGAGGGATGAAAAAGCAAAAGAAAGGGTGGCCAAGGTAAGATGTCTCAAAAACAAAGGACTGCAGCCCACATATAAAATGCATATTTTCCATTAACCTATTTATTCACTTTACATTGCAATCGCAGGCCCCTCCTAACAGCCCTGCCCTTCATGTCTTCTGTCATCCAATATTCTGATATTCTTTTACTATTTCTATAATCTAAAGGGAATAAATTATTAAACTGTCACATATATTTTCATTGTGCATTACTTTACACGCAAAATAGATTATGCTATTTATTGCAAACTTTGATATAATTTTGGATTTCTCATAGGCAAATTTATATTCTTACCCAGTCTATAAAATTGTTCAAATTCATTTTAAACCTTCAATGCTTTGATATAAAGTGTCACAGTATCTACCTAGAGCCGCACCCTTAAATTTTTCAATTACAACCTATGCTGACTCTTAGAAACTGTTCTACTAGTCATTTACTGAGTTTTCATCTTTTTCATGACTTTAGAAAATCGAAGACTTCTGCAGAGAGAATGTTTACTCTTTTTCTGAAATTCATTCTGGCTACTTTCCTGAAAATACCATGTATCTTGCATAGGATTTGAATCTGGCTGGGTGGGAAATGCTTACAACTAATAGGAAGCTAACCAGTGTCAACTAGTAGAACCAATCCATCACATACAGTTGTCATAAAACAAAGAATGTCAATTATCTCTCACAAAGTCACTTAGATGGCAAAATCGATCCATGAAGGTGCAGAGAATTATCTTCTAAATATAGTATAGGAAGCTAGAGTCTGTGGCATTCTCAAAAGTTCTTACTGTAAAGGAGGGGGAAAAAGACCATCTGTTGGACAACATACCAAATACAAAGATTTGAGGACCTAAAAGCCAGGAGGAAAGGGGCAGGCAAATTCCAATATATCTCATAGATAACAAACCAAGTGCAAATGAAGAAAAGCAATAACTCTCATTTTGTTACACTACTTTTAATGGTTAACCATGCAAAGAACTTTTACCTGAGCTCTCCAATTAAGACAGAGAAAGGGGGCTGGAGAGATGGCTCAATGGTTATCAGCACTGACTGCTGTTCTAGAGGTCCTGGGTTCAATTCCCAACAACCACATGATGGCTCACAAACATCTGAAAACAGATCTGATGCCCTCGTCTGGTATGTCTAAAGACAGCTACAGTGTACTCCCATACATAAAATAAATAAATCTTTAAAATAAGAAAAAAGAAAAGAAAGAGAAAAAAGGCATCTATCTAATGGAGTCATTTTACTCCTGAGTTAAAAATTCTCTAACTCTCATTTGGGATTTCAACAGAATTGTGAAAAACATAAAGTATACCATTAGGTGATAAGGTTGCTATTCTAGGTTAGTGTAAAAAAAAATAGCTTTCCACTGAACACACCAGGTCAGAGTTTTGGGATTTCTATTTTACTTTTATATATTTTTAAATTAAGCCTGAGTAAAACAACATGGAAATATCATCTTATGTTCAAATGTTTAATGAACTTCAGAAATGCTACAAGGAAATGGTACATTGCAGCAAATAACTGGAAGTGATCATTATCCTCATGTATCTTAAAGACCAGTAAAAAAAAAGAAAAAAGTAATTATTAAAGAACAATAAATATTCTTCATAAAATTAACTTTTCCTTTCTGTCAGTGTTATTACATACTAGCTCTATTTTTTTAAGAAGACTACTAAACTATACTTGAGGCAAAAAGATATGCTCTGCTGAACTATGATCACACTAGAGCATATTTACATAATTTTGCTATGTCAAATAGCAACATTAAAGAGTAACACAATTGTATAAAACCTTTCTTTGAGCTAACATGACTAAAATGTTTCATTAACACTTTAGAGCTAAATGCAAACTTGTGTTTAATATTACGAAAGGCTTAATAATCTCTGCAGGAGTTTGACAGTTCAAAGTAAGATGCAAATAGATTCATTGTGGGTTATCAAAATATATAAATTAAATATTCAACGAGTATGTACAGTTGTATAGTAAAAATAATGGAAACTATATTGCAAAAGTATTTCAATATTTTATCGTGACAGAATTCAGCTTCAATTAATTAAGATTATTTTGGTAGTTATTTTTTTTATTACTAATCTTACAGTGCCTTTCAAGCTATTGGAGAATTCATTACTAAGAAGTAAATAGCATTGTTGAATAATTGCATGCACATACCATCCTTTAAGATTAACAAAATAAGAAATACTGAATTCTTATGAAACATATGTTAAAAAATTCTGAATTGTTAATAACTAAATATGTGTTTTTTCTTAATCTGCTGGTAAATGATCAAAAGAAAGGAAAAACTGATTACTGTGGGAGGAACTATATAACTGTTGATTGTTTTGTCCATATCAATAATTCAAATGTCATGAAAAATGCATCACATTGTCAAAATATGTGACATAAAATGGGAGAATATGGAAAACAGGTAGTCCTTGAATGTCCTCGGGAATGATTGTCCATACTACTTCTACAGAACAGCAGCTGAACTGCCCCTAAGAGAGCAGTATATACAGATGTATTAATCTTTCAGGCTTAATTCTTAAGACCTAAGTTTAATGAATAAATAGGATCTTATGGTTTCCAAATGACCATTTAAGAAATGGATATGCAACCCCTTGACTCTGTAAGTAAGCCCATGTTCTGAAAAAAGTTTAAAAATGCCTCCATGAAAATTTTCTTACCCATTATACACTTTTACAGAGAAGCACAGAATTACAGAAGTTACATGTTTGACCTTGGTATTTTGAGCACTGCCAAGAGCAATATTCTCTTAAATTTTCTCCTCCTAATTAGTACAAGCTGTCTCTTGCTTTTTATCTCTCCACATTTAAGTGGAAATATGAGGCAAAAAAAAGACAAATTGTTCTTTGCTCCTTTGCTAACTGCCACTAAGACAAATGGTACTCCTGTAGGTTATGGGAGCACTTCAAGGAGCTAAAAGCCCTTTATTGCATTCCACTAGTGTCATGTGTAATAAAGGAATGAAGAATGAACAGCACATCATATCACTTAGATAATGAACCACCTACTGCACTTGAAGCATTGCATGTTTCTTAGACACCCATTCCACTGTTCACTCCTTAATTCACATATATTTAGAGAACAAGGAGATGAAAAAATGTGAAGATATGAGGCAACGAGCATTGTTGGATATATACTTGACTATAAAACTAATAAAGGCAGATGCCTAAAACTCATTTTATGGATAAGAAAAAACAGTACCACCCTTCATTCAAGAAATATAGGCAAAGCACAATATGTGGTGATGAATATATAGCAGAATACACCTGGAAATAGTGGTTAAGAGATGCTATTCTTTTCACAATAACATTTTTTCTTTCAACACATAGTCTACAATAGCATAAGTTATAAACTACTATATACTCCCCGTGGTAAGAATATGAATGTTTCTAGTTAACTATAGAAATAGTTCCATCAAACTTAAAACATTTTTAAAAGGAATGAAGAAAACCAATAGGACAGATTAAAATAGCCCACAGTTCAACCAGATCATCATGATTAATATTTTTAGAAATGTGTCATGGTAGATTTTCATTGCTAATGTAAGAAACATCTACTGAATTCAACAAGCAGTAAGTAGACTTATAATAGTAATTTTTCTTTTGAATACTAAATCTATGTAACAATAGGACTTAGTCCCTCAAATCTGCAGACATTTATCCTGTGTGAATTACTATAATGTTCTAACCTTGGCTAGAGAAACAAGGTTGGAAAGGTAGTAAGAGTAATAAAAGACTTGCTATGTCTAAAGGAAAACAACACAGAACGTGTGGATGAATGAGTCTGCCAGGTGAAAGTACTATTACAACAGCATCTCCCCATGTTAGGTAGAAGAAAATGAACTATAAGCTCCACCTAGGTCCTAACATCATAGTTGCTGTGAAACACCCTGCTTGATAGTAGAAAGTAATGTCTGAAAAAGGCATGAATTATCAGAAGATAATACAGAATAATGAAGTATAAATGGCATAAAAGAGAAAAACAGCTTTCTTGGAGAGGTCTTTTTGAAAGTTTCTTCAAGAAAGGTATGCTTTAATTAGGGAGAGAAGATAAGAGGAGTACTTTGCAAAGGACTTAAATATAAAGAAGATTTTTTTTCTGATGACTGACTTTATACAAGGTATAGAGAATATCTAGGCTAATAATAGGATATTGTAAGTTGTTAGAGAATAATAACTCATGTTATGAATATTTATTATGACTGATAGACATTCATGGTGAGGTTAATATTGACCATGTCTAATGGTGGTTAGAGTGTCTGTAATGTTGTGGGAGGAAGAAATTCTTTGGGATAGTGCAAGAAGTTCACCATGTCACCTCTGTAGTTGTATCAGTGAGATATTGAGGTCTATGAGAAAGTTCAAAATATGGGAATCTTTTAAATGTCCATTAGTCTCCTTGTTGTAGTGCTGAGAAGATGGTTGTTAATTCTAGCAACTCTTGTGCCTCTATTAGAATATTAAGGAGACAGTTTCCCCAACATTATACTATAGAGCATCTATGTCCTAACTAGTTACTTTCACGTCAAACTCTTTTTCCAGAAGGCTGAGGAGATGGCTCCGCAGGTTAATTTAGATACCAATCATCCATGAAAATGCTGGGAAGAGCATGGGTGGAGTTAGGGGGAAACAGGTGGAGCCCAGGAGTTCACTGGATCATGCAGAAAAGCTAAAACAGTGAATTTCAATAGGTTCATTAAGATATTTTGTCTAATATATGTAGAAAATGATAAAGACTCCTTTCCATACCCTCCTTATGTGTGTATACAAAAATCTATACAAGGTCCCAAGGCATGACACTATTACTGAGAGTATAGAGCATTCACTAAAAGAGACCTACCATTACTGCCCTCCAAAAGACCCAACAAGCAGCTGAAAGACTCAGAGGCAGATATTTGCACCAGAAGCAGATGACTCCTGATGTTGAATTAGGGAAAAGCTGAAAGAAGCTGAGGAGAAGGGAGAACCTGTAGGAGAACCAGCAGTCTCAATTAATCTGAACCCCCAATATCTCTCAAACATTGGACCACCAAACAGGCAGCATACACCAGCTGATATGAGGTCCCCAACACACACATACAGTAGAGGACTGCCAAGTCTGTGTTCATTCAGAGATGATGCACCTAACCCTCAAGAGACTGGAGGCTCAGGGAGTTTAGAGGTCAGGTGGTTTGGGGTGGGGACATCCATGTGGAGACAGAGGGATGGGGAGGAGGCTTAGGATGTGGAACAGTCAGAGGGTGGATTCGAGGGTGGGGGGTAAAATATGGAGTGTAAAAAAATTAATTAAAAATACATAAACATAAGAACATGTGCATAAATCACACATACATACACTAAGATAAACAATAAAAAACCTTTTCCACCAACCTCTTTCCTTCTGCTACCTGTCACTATATGTACAGTGTGAACTTATCAGGCTTGAACAAAGTAAATAGGAAGCTCAGACCTTGTAAATGAGTTTTAGAATCAATATAAGGAAAAAGAAAAGACCTTAAGCAATATGTCGGGACAGAGTAAAATAAATGAAGCAGGGAGCTGATAGAAATGAGAAGAATAAGCAATGCTAAGTCAGCAACACCTAAAACTGGTATCTCGGGTTTTTGTTGGAAAAGAAACTGAAAAGTTAACACCAGGCATTTCTAAGCTTTGGGGAACTCCTGACTTAGATTCATTAAACAGTGTTCCCTGTTTTGTATTAAGATACTAAAAAACCTCCTGCAATCAATGATCACTAGTGGCTCTATCTCTGAATCTTTGAGATTCAGTGACAAAGCCAGAAAACTGCACCAGCAGAGGCCTAAGAAATGCTACTTGGTGACTGATCAATATATAACCAAGAAGCCCGCATGTGCCCTGGGATTAGTCTCTCCTCCCTCTGTTTCCCCCTTTCCTTTACCACGACCAGCACCCATTTAAACTGCTCTTCAACTCAAACACTCTGACAAACATATGACCTCCATGCACACATATCTAACTCATTTCTTCTCCTATGCCAGTTCCTTCAGGCAAATGTGTATAAAACTCTAGTTTTATCATAAAGGTAGAAGTCACAGACAGTCATAAAGTAGGTCTCTTGAATGTGTTAATTTTTCAACTATACATTGAATGCCAAAAAAAAGTTTGAATGACCAATGTAGTTCTTAAAAAAGAACCCATATGTGCCTCAACAGAGGAATGGATACAAAAAATGTGGTACATTTACACAATGGAGTACTATTAAAAAGAATGAATTTATGAAATTCCTAGGCAAATGGTTGGACCTGGAGGGCATCATCCTGAGTGAGGTAACACAATCACAAAAGAACTCAAATGATATGTACTCACTGATAAGTGGATATTAGCCCAAAAACCTAGTATACCTAGATATAAGATACAATTTGCAAAACACATGAAACTGAAGAAGAACGAAGACCAAAGTGTGGACACTTTGCCCCTTCTTAGAATTGGAAACAATCACCCATGGAAGGAGTTACAGAGACAAAGTTTGGAGCTGAGACAAAAGGATGGACCATCTAGAGACTGCCATATCCAGGGATCCATCCCATAATTAGCCTTCAAATGATGACACCATTGCATACACTAGCAAGCGTTTGCTGAAAGGACCCTGATATAGCTGTCTCTTGTGAGACTAGGCCAGGGCCTAGCTAACACAGAAGTGGATGCTCACAGTCAGCTATTGGATGGATCACAGGGCCCCCAATGGAGGAGCTAGAGAAAGTATCCAAGGAGCTAAAGAGATCTGCAACCCTGTAGGTGCAACAACATTATGAACTAACCAGTACCCCGGAGCTCTTGACTCTAGCTGCATATGTATCAAAAGATGGCCTGGTAGGCCATCACTGGAAAGAGAGGCCCATTGGACACGCAAACTTTATATGCCCCAGTACAGGGGAACGCCAGGGCCAAAAAATGGGAATGGGTGGGTAGGGAAGTAAGGGAGAGGGTATGGGGGACTTTTGGGATATCATTAGAAATGTAATTGAGAAAAATACGTAATAAAAAAATTTAAAAAATTTAAAAATAAATAAATAAAAATATTTCCCCATTTTTCCTTCCAAGAAGGCCTTATTTAATTGGGTAAGTAGCTTTACTTGATTAACTTATGTCATGGTTAAATCAAACCCGAAAGTGTCAAGTGCTCATTAATCACAATGGACAGCAAGCTCTGGACTCATGGAAAGAGAGTGATTATTCCATGCCTTTAACATTCCCAGCCCTTCCTGGAATACCTGCTGCAGATTATTAAGCCAAGCACTTCAGTCTGTGCCCAATTTTTACTTCCTCTGGAGATGTTTATTTAGTTATGATCATCTCTGAAAAGCTCCCTTTACAACATAATGCAACATATAAAACAATAAAAAGGATTTCTAACTCACTTGTAAAATATAATTTTATGTGTAACTGCAATGTAGGCATTTCCCCTTAATAACACAAGAATAGTAACATGACATAGTTTGATAATAAAAGTAAAGAATTAAGTTCACCTCCTCCATTTACTTCATATAATTAATTTTAAAATATCAAAACATATATTCAGAGAAATCACTAAATCAAAAGGGTTTCATTTACTATCTTATCAGCAAAGTCCCAGAACACAATATTTAAATGGATAAAAACATATAGATCTATTTTTCTGTTATACTTTGTTCTTTATAATCAATAAGGAGCACCCAAGAAGAATCATGAACCAGAATAAAGGACATCTGAGCTGTGGACAATGTCCTGATACTCACTTGCTCTAATAAATGAAAAGTAATTTTGGAATGTGAATCTTGGTTACCTTAATTCTAAAATGTTATAATTACTGAAATCATCAGTTTTTATAGCCTCTCAAAGGAACTATTAATAAATATTTCATAAATTTTAAAGATAAACACAAAGAGAAATAATTATCACTAAAATCATTGTAAGACAAATGATAGACTCCAGAAAGGGGACTGTTATTAAATATTTTGTATTTCCACACATTTACTCTAATAAATTATCATTTAACCATGGGTAAATTTAGCATACTGCTATTAAGCAGAGAGGAAAATGACTGCATCACCCTTTAATCAGTATAACTCATTCAGTTGCTCTCATTTACCCATCTCTTCCCTTGCTTTCTCATCTGTCAAAGACATAAAGGTTAAGTTTTAAAACTAGAAAAAAGTGATCAGTATGCAGTGAAACTTTGCAATTAATATAGAGTTTATATTTATGTCACTAGCATAGATCAAAGATTAACAAAATGTGTATTAAACAAGTTTCAAATAACTTTAGTTTTTATTAGGTATTTTCTTCATTTACATTTCACATGCTATCCCCAAAGCCTCCTATACCCTCCCCCTTCCCTGCTCCCAAACCAACCCACTCGAGCTTCCTGGCCCTGGCATTCCCCTGTACTGGGGCATATGATCTTCACAAGACCAGGGGCCTCTCTCCCATTGATGACCAACTAGGCCATCCTCTGCTACATATGCAACTAGAGACACAGCTCTGGGGGTGGGGGAGGGTGGTACTGGTTAGTTCATATCGTTGTTCCTCCTATAGGGCTGCAGACCCCTTTAGCTCCTTGGGTACTTTCTCTAGCTCTTTAATTGGGAACCTTGTGCTCTGTTCAATAGATGATTGTGAGCATCCACTTATGTATTTGCCATGCACTGGCATAGCCTCACAAGAGAGTACTATATTAGGGTCCTGTCAGCAAGATCTTGCTGGCATATGCAATACTGTCAGGGTTTGGTGGTTGTATAAGGGATGGATCCCCGGATGGGGCAGTTTCTGGATGGTCCTTCCTATCATCTCAGCTCCAAACTTTGCCTCTGTAACTCCTTCCATGGCTATTTGGTTCCCCATTCTAAGAAGGAGTGAAGTATCCACACTTTGACCTTCCTTCTTCTTGAGTTTCATGTGTTTTGTGAATTGTATCTTGGGTATTCTAAGTTAAGTGGATATTCTAATATCCACTTATCATTTACATTTCACATAAGTGGATATTCTAATATCCACTTATCAGTGAGTGCATATCATGTGTGTTCTTTTCTGATTGGGTTATCTCACTCAGGATGATATCTTCCAGATCCATCCATTTGCCTAAGAATTTCATGAATTCATTGTTTTTAATTGCTGAGTAGTAATTCATTGTGTAAATGTACCACATTTTCTGTATCCATTACTCTGTCGAGGGACATTTGGGTTCTTTCTAGCTTCTGGCTATTATAAATAAGGTGACTATGAAAATAGTGGAGCATGTGTCCTTCTTACCTTGGAACATCTTCTGGGTATATGCACAGGAGAGGAATTGCTGGATCTTCCAGCAGTACTATGTCCAATTTTCTGAGGAACCACCAGGCTGATTTCCAGGGTGGATATACCAGCTTGCAATCCCAACAAAAATGGAATAGTGTTCCTCTTTCTCCACATCCTTACCAGCATCAGCTGACACATGAAAAATTTGATCTTAGCCATTCTGATTGGTGTGAAGTGGAATCTCAGGGTTGTTTTGATTTGCATTTCCCTGATGGTTAAGGATGTTGAACATTTTTTCAGGTCCTTCTCAGCCATTTAGTATTCCTCAGTTGAGAATTCTTTGTTTATCTCTGTAGTCCATTTTTAATAGGGTTATTTAATTTTCTGGAGTCCATCTTCTTGAGTTCTTTATATTCATTGATATTAGTCCCCTATCTGATTTAGGATTGGTAAAGATCCTTTCCCAATCTGTTACTGGCTGTTTTGTCTTATTGACAGTGTCTTTTGCCTTACAGAAGCTTTGCAATATCATGAGGTGATATTTATCAATTCTTGATCTTACAGCATAAGCCATTGCTGTTCCATTCAGGAATTTTTCTCATGTGCCCCTATCTTCGAGGCTTTTCCCCACTTTCTCTTCTATAAGTTTCAGTGTTTCTGGTTTTATGTGGAGTTCCTTGATCCACCTAGACTTGAGCTTTGAACAAGGAGATAAAAATGGATCAATTTACATTCTTCTACATGATAACTGCCAGTTGTGCCAGCATCATTTGTTGAAAATGCTGTCTTTTGTCTCTGAAAATGTTTGTTTTGCTGTCTTTTTTCACTGGATGTTTTTAGCTTCCTTGTCAAAGATCAAGTGTCCATAGGTATGTGAGTTCATTTCCGGGTCTTCATTTCTATTCCATTGTTCTACCTGTCTGATGGTATACCAATACCATGCAGTTTTTATCACAATTGATCTGTAGTACACCTTGAGGTCAGGCATGGTAATTCCACTATAGGTTCCTTTATTGTTGAGAATAGTTTTTGTATCCTAGGTTTTTTATTCCAGATGAATTTGCCAATTGCCCTTTCTAACTTTGTGAAGAATTGAGTTGAAATTTTGATTGAATCTGTAGATAGCTTTCAGCAAGATAGCCATTTTTACTATAAGTTCCTGCCAATCCATGAGCATGGGAGGTATTTCCATCTTCCGAGATCTTCTTTGTGTTCTTTCTTCAGAGACTTAAAGTTCTGAACATAAAGATCTTTCACTTTCAAGTTAGAATCAAACAAAGGTATTTTATGTTATTTGTGACTATTGTGAAGAGTGTTGTTTCCCTAATTTCTTTCTGAGCCTATTTATACTTTGTGTAGAGAAAGGCCACTGATTTGTTTGAGTTAATTTTATATCTAGCTACTTCATGAAGCTGTTTATCAGGTTTTGGAGTTCTGTGGTGAAATTTTTAGGATCACTTATATATACTATCATATCATCTGCAAATAGTGATTTTTTTTACTTTTTTCTTTCCAATTTGTATCCCCTTGACTTCCTTTTGTTGTCTAATTGCTCTGGCTAGGACTTTGAGTACTATATTTAATAGGTAGGAAGAAAGTGGGCAGCCTTTTCAGTCCCTGATTTTAGTGGGATTGCTTCCAGCTTCTCACCATTTACTTTGATGTTGGCTACTTGTTTGCTGTAGATTGCTTTTATTATGTTTAGGTATGGGCCTTGAATTCCTGATATTTTCAAGACTTTTATAATGATTGGGTGTTGGATTATATCAAATGCTTTCTCAGCATCTAATGAGATGATCATGAGGTTTTTGTCTTTGAGTTTGCTTATATAGTGGATTATATTGATGGATTTCTGTATATTAAACCATCCCTGCATCCCTGGAATGAAGCCTACTTGATCATGATGGATGATCATTTTGATGTGTTTTTGGATTCTGTTTGCAAATTTTTATTAAGTATTTTTGCATTGATATTCATAAGGGAAATTGGTCTTAACTTCTTTCTTTGTTGGGTCTTTATGTGGTTTAGCTCCCAGAGTAATTGTGGCTTCATATAATGAATTGGGTAGAGTACCCTCTGTTTCTCTTTTGTGGAATAGTTTGAGGAGAATTGGAATTAGGTCTTCTTTGAAGGTCTGATATAACTGTACTAAACCCATCTGGTCCTGGGCTTTTTTTGGTTGGGAGACTATTTATGACTGCTTCTATTTCTTTAGAGAATATGGTTTTGTTTGGGTTATTAATCTGATCCTGATTTAACTTTGGTACCTGGTATCTGTCTAGAAATTTGTCCATTTTATCCTGGTTGTTCAGTTTTTTGAGTATAGCCTTTTGTAGTAGGATATGATGATGTTTTGGATTTCCTCTTGTTCTGTTGTTATGTCTCCTTTTTCATTTCTGATTTTGTTAATTAGGATACTGTCTCTCTGCCCTCTAGTTAGTCTGGCTAAGGGTTTATCTATCTTGTTGATTTTATCAAAGAAATAGCTCCTCATTTGGATGATTCTTTGAATAGTTCTTCTTGTTTCCACTTAGTTGCTTTCAGCCCTGAGTTTGATTATTTCCTGCTGTCTACTCCTGTTGGGTGAATTTGCTTCCTTTTGTTCTAGAGCTTTTAGGTATGCTGTCAAGCTGCTAGTGTATGCTCTCTCTAGTTTCTTTTTGGAGGCACTCAGAGCTATGAGTTTTTCTCCTAGGACTGCTTTCATTGTGTCCCATAAATTTGGGTATGTTGTGGTTTCATTTTCATTAGGCCCTTAAAAGTCTTAATTTATTTCTTTATTTCTTCCTTTACAAAGGTATCATTGAGTAGAGTGTTGTTCAGCTTGCATGTGAATGTTGGCTTTCTATTATTAATGCTATTGAAGATCAGCCTTAGTCCATGGTGATCTGATAGGACACATGGGATAATTTCAATATTTTTGAATCTGTTGAGGTCTGTTTTTTGACCAATTATATGGTAAGTTGTGAAGAAGGCACCATGAGGTGCTGAGAAGAAGGTATATCCTTTTGTTTTAGGATAAAATGTTCTGTAGATATCTGTTACATCCATTTGATTCACAACTTTTGTTAGTTTCAATGTGAATGTGGATGCCCTTGCATTTGGAGCATTGATATTCAGAATTGAGAGTTCACCTTGGAGGATTTTACCTTCGATGAGTAGAAGTGCCCTTCCTTGTTTTTTGTTTTTGTTTTTGTTTTTATAACGTTGTGTTGGAAGTCAATTTTATTTGATATTAGAATAGCTACTCTAGCTTGTTTCTTTGGACCATTTGCTTGGAAAATTGTTTTCCAACCTTTCACTCTGAGGTAGTTTCTGTCTTTTTCCCTGAGGTAGGTTTCCTGTAAGTTAGTCTATGTCTTTTTATTGGGGAATTGAGTCCATTGATATTAAGAGATGGTAAGGAAAAATATTTCTTCCTGGTGTTTGTTTGTTTGTTTGTTTTAGAGTTGGGATTCTGTTTTTGTGACTGTCTTCTTTTAGGTTTGTTGAAGAATTGCTTTTTGCTTTTTCCATTGTCTGTTTGGTTGTGTTTTCCTGTAATTCTTTAAGGGATTTTTGTGTTTCCTCTTTAAGGACTTCTGCCTGTTTAGCAGTGTTTTCCTGTAGTTCTTTAAGTACTTCTATCTGTTTAGCAGAGTTCTGCTGTATTTCTTTAAGTGAGTTATTAATGCCCTTCTTTAAATCCTCTACCAGCATCATGAGATATGGTTTTTAAATCCCAATCTTGTTTTTTGGGTGTGTTTGGGGTATCCAGGACTAGCTTTGGTGGGCATACTGGGTTCTGATGATGCCGAGTGGTCTTGGTTTCTATAAGATTCTTTTGTTTGCCTTTCACCATCTGGTAATCTCTGGTGTTAGATATTCTAGCTATCTCTGGCTAGAGCTTGTTCCTCCTGTGATTCTGTAGCCTCTGTCAGCAGACCTAGAAGTCCCACTCTCTCCTGAGTCTCAGTAGTCAGAGCACTCTCTGCAGGCAAGCTCTCCTCTTGCATGGAAGGTGTATAAAAGTCTGGATCTCAGATCCAGCTCCTAAGTCCTGGGGTCAGGGCTTTCCCTGGAGGCCAACTCTCCTCTGGCAGGAGAGGTGTCCAGGGGTCTGTGTCTCAGCTCTGCCTCCTGGCTGAGGATGAAGGCCTGAAGCAACCCTGTCCAAGAAAGTCTGTTGCTTCTGCTGCCCACATGCTCTCCCGAGTAGACTGATCTCCGTGATGCTAAAATCCTCCGTGTGCTAGGGCCTGCTGAGTTAGTGCCAAAGATGGCATAGGGCTGGCGCTGACCAGAACAACCCCCAGCAGCTGGTTGGGCGGATTTCCTTTATCCCTGTTCCTGCTGGCACAAGACCCTCTGGGTTTTTTGGAACAAATGTTGCATTTCACTCACCAGTGATCTCAAGATCCTGGGTGTGGGAGGGTGCCTCTAATAACTTAATTTTTCTTTCTCTTCCACCAGGCTTTACCACATCATCACCCACCCACCCAAATCCTCTTTCTTTCTTTCTTTCTTTCTTTCTTTCTTTCTTTCTTTCTTTCTTTCTTTCTTTCTTTCTTTCTTTCCTAGAGTGCAAACAATCATCTATAATAAATAATAATAATCTCTCAGACACTGGACCACCAACCAGGCAGCACACACCAGCTGATGTGAAGCCCCCAACACATATATAGCAGTAGACTGCTGGGTCCAGGCTCAGTCAGAGAAGATGCATCGAACCCTCAACAGACTGGAGGCACCAGGGAGTGAGGAGGTCTGGTGGGGTAGGGAATGGGGGATGGGAACATACTTTTGAAGATGGGAGGGGAGGTTATATGATTTGGAAGAGTCAGAGGGTGGCCCAGGAGGGGGATAAAATATGGAGTGTGAAAAAAGAATTAAATAAAATTAAAATAAAACCAGAATAGGGCAGAACTAACTGGAAAAATAAAGAGCCAAAGAAAAAGCATAAGAAGCACAAAAATATGGAAAAAACACATATATTCAAACAAGCAGAAACCCCTTAACAAAACTGAAAACCATAAAAAGCAAATGATCCATATGATTAAAAAGAAAAGCAAAACTTCCAAAAATACCATTGAGTTTGATTTGTATTAATCATTTACAGCAGAGAATGGTACTTTGTAAATTTTAGAGTTTGGCATACTTAAAATAATAAACTGTTCAAAAAAACAGATTATAGAATACTGGGAGTAGTCAGGGATATACAAGAGCACACAGTAACAAATTATATACTGGTATCATCAGCACAAATTCAGCAATCAGTATTAAATGGTTTGCTGCCTATAAAATCAACAAAATATCACAAACTCAGTTACATGAACATCAGATACAAATTCTTTTATACTTCTGGATGCTAGGTGTGTGAAGCAAGAGTGTTAGCAAGGCCATAGGGCTCTGACATCTAAAGTAGGATAGTACATTGCATAACACTCCTTCCCATCTCCATTTTCATGCATCCTTCCCTGTACCTCTCAGCCTTCCATTATAGATGGAAATTTGGGATTTTGGCACTTATTATGCACCAGGCTTTTGGTTTTTTTGTTCATTTGTTTGTTTTGTTTTGTTTTTAACTTTTTCCAATTTTTATTAGGTGTTTTCTTCATTTAAATATCAAATGCTATCCCAAAAGTCCCCTATACCCTCCCCGCACCCTGCTCCCCTACCTACCCACTTCCACTTCTTGGCCCTGTGTTTTCCTGTACTAGGGCATTATTTCAAGAAATTTATGATTATCCTATTAGCTTGATGCTGTAATGTTGGTGTTCACTGTACAAGTGTTTGCTCAAAAGTTTGGGGGATACAGAATACTAAAGGGGACAAACAAAAAGCTACCCTTAACTACAAAAGTTTACCTGATTTTCTTCACAAGAATTTAACCCTACATGTTTGAAACCCAATCCTAGATGTATGAACATAAAGTGAAGGACACAGAGCCTAGGGTCTGCAATTCTTTCAAATCCAGAAAGAAAGCTCTATACCATAAATAGCAATTGTGTCTATTCATATTCTCCCCAGGTCTCAAGACAGTAAAATTTAATTGTGTTCTGATTGTGAATCCATACCAAAAAAAAAAATCAGTATTATCGAAGAGGATAACTGTAAACAAGAAATCATAGAACACTGTGGAAAATGACCCATTTCTTTGCATCAATTCATTTGGCTTTTAAATTGTTTTCAGTAAAGGCACCATTGTTAGCATTCTGAGACCAAAACATTCTAATGCTGATCAAGTATGCCTTGAAGTTTTATAATAACAATTTGATTTTCCAGTTAAAAAGAGGAGAGCTTGTATTTGATCAATTAAAAATAACAGCATTAACTTCAAAATATTATTAATAGTTTTAGCTATTGCCATAATTTGAAAAGGCCACACATTTTACTCTTCTGGAAATTTAATAAAAACAACTAAACCAATTATCTTGGAATAACTATATATGCTGGTTAAACATTACCATCTTAAAGACATGCAAACATGAACAAAGTAGGCATCAGGCAGATTTTAGTGTGTTTAGCGACAAAAATAGAAAGTATTTTCCACATTGGACCATAGCTAACTTCTCTTTAAGACTGAAGAACATTTTTCTGAATTTATAGAAATGGTATTAGTTTGCTAGAAGAAGACAGTACTAATTATATAGATTCAAATCTTGTAGTCCCCTCTCACTCACATCTGCCAGCATTACCATCAGCATTTACTATCTTTGTCATCCCAAAGGTGATGTGACATATTTGAGGGGGCAGCACAGTTGTTTACTGTTTACATAAATATTCTTTCTGAAATATATTAAAAGTAGTACTTAGTTAAAATGCATATAATAAAAGAGAAAGTATCTGGAGTGTAAACTGTAAAGTCACCACCAGATTCCCCTACTTCACAAATTTTTTATGGAGTTTCACTCTCTGCACGTGGCTGCCCACCTTGGCAGCATACTAATGGTCATGATTTTAACTCTTCTGTGAACCTCTGTCCTCTATGCTACTATAGCAACTCGATAAACAAGCAGCATTCTCAGGGTACTACCCCAAATATGTGCTTACCCCTCAGAATACTTTTACTGAACTGTCACCATGTAAGCCACATAAAACCTCTTGATTAGCTCTCTTCCAAATATATGAACAATATCCAGACTGGCCAAGGCCTGTTTATAGACCACACATGTAGAGCAAGCATGAACTAACTAATCTTGTGATTGCAAGTGTTCAATCAAATGTAACTTCTCACATTTATGTTCCCAGTTAGCCTTTTTCTCTGCAGCTCATAAGGACATAATAAATATTTGCCCCTGCTTCCAATATTCTTTTAGTCATTCTTAAAAGGAATCAAATGGAAATTGGCAAGACTGCTCCCTACAAGAACCAAAGTTATGTTGCCTCTACCAAGTCAGAATTCCTGATGCCTTGGAAAGGAAGTAAGCACAAAGAGGAAGAGAGCTGTGTCATCCTTGAGCCCATTAGAGAGCCAGTTTTCCTCAAATCAAGCAGCAATATCAGCTAATGGGTAATGCCTCACTCAATCACAGCATGGGCACAGAAAGAAAAAGGCATACTCCAGTGGCAAGAGACTGCAGCAGGCAATTGTACAATATTCATCTCCAGCATGCTACAGTTTGGCTTTTCTTATCAGAGGATATCCATCAAATTTAAATAGGTGATGAATGCTATGATCTATAAACATGACTGAAAGATATTGGGGTATACTTTAGTATGCAGGGCAGTGAGCTGCCAGTACTTAAAAAACCATGGAAGGGTGAAGCAAAATTAAAAAGAAAAGGTAACAGGAATTGGGGACACATGTAAGCATACATTTTTTCACCCTACTTTTGATAAAGGTCCAACTTCTTTTCTAGCCCACCACCCAGAAGAGGTAGTGGAAGAGATAGTCATTAGGATATGGGAGAAGTGGACCTCTTCAGCAATAGTTTCTTGGGGCAAGCTTAATCTTTGGCAGCAATTGTCCTGTAGCAAACACCAGATACAATTCAGCAGCTGTAGACCAGTCTTCTAAGCAGGCAGTCACCAGGTGTGAACCAGCAGCTACAGTCCAGTCCTTTCAGCAAGCAGACACCAGTCATCTGTAGTACAATCCTGAAGAAACCACTAGGCTCACCAACCAGCCTGAGACCAGGCCATGAAAGCAGCAAGCTGCCACAGGAACCGCAAGAGCAATTCTTGAATGAGTTTCTCTCAAAGGTGGTATTATCACAAGTTGAGCTCAACACCACTATGCAAGGCTAACCAATACAGGTGTGTTCTTAGCAAAGAATAAGGAGGAAGAACAAGCCAAACTAAGTCTCAGTGCTTGTCTCCCACTGTCTTTGGGGTCATATTTATACTCCTTCATCAGATGTCCTTTCACCTGTGTCTACTTCAAGAAAACAGTCTTTCACATGTTTGTTTTAGCAAGAAATTCTTTCACCTGTGTGCCTCAGCAAAACATCAATTAACATAACTAACTTTCCAAAGAACTAGATGTTTCCACATCAAACACACATCTTTTTCCTCTATATCCAAGAATAGTATAGAATAGTGTTTTTAAATGTAAAATAAATATTAATTATACTACTGTCTTTATAGGGAGTTGAAGTGGTTAACTTTATGAGTCAACTTAAGTGGTTTGGGTGGTATTAGCATTTAAATAAGTAAAACTAGAATAAAACAGATTTTCCTGCATGATTTCAGTATACTATTATAACTAGCTGAAGGTTTGAATATAACAGAAAGACCAGCTCCCCTCATCAAGAGGATCTTCAGCAAAATTTCAACTAAGCATTGGCCTGCCAGGGTCTACATTTTTCTCATTCACCATGATAAATATTGGCCAATCTAGTCTACTTTTTATATATGTCTTTACATTGGCTCAATTTCAGCTGAAATTGTAATATGTACATGCACCACACATTTCTCATTAAATGCACATAATGTATGCATGTACTTATCACAAACAACCATTTCTGCCATCACAACTGCATGTGCGAGACTGTTGTACACTATTGAACATGTGGAGACACATGAACCTTTCCTCAAATGTAGCCACCTGGCTGCTTCTGCTTTGGAGCTCCTTGAAATCCCACAGGGAACGCTCTTGACAGACAATTCTTCTTTTGGGAGCAGCACCTGTTAGAGCAGCTCATACAATCCCATTCTTGTCTAACTATTTACCATCTACTGTTAGAAATTAGAATCCACAATTAGAATCCACATTGCATCCCAGACATAAGCATAAAAATAGTACAGATATTTGGAATTTTCTTATAGATTGTGATTTTTAAACATGTAGGTTTTCAATATTGATACATTCTAAAAATTTCAAAATATTAGATCAGTTCTGTTACACTTTCTATCATCAAATCAGAGTGACTGTCTTCTGTCCGAAGACTCTGACACTGAACACCCTTGATTAGGATAGTTCTAAATTACAGCATATTCCTAGGAAGCACTCACTTTCAAGGCAAATAAAAGGAGAACCTTTTTTTTTTTTTCTAATTTTTTACTGGCAACAGCTACTTGACCATGTACTTCAGTGTTTGTATTATTCAACCTGTTCTAATAACATAGAACATGTAGCTTAGACAACACAAATTTATTTTATCACATTTGGAGAGTACTAGCTGAAGATCAAGGTGTCATTAGCTTTGGGCTCTTCTGGGGCACACTTCTTTGTCTTATAGATGACCATGGTACTGTAGGGCATGAACCTGTGTGGAGTTGCTGACTATGAAGCATGTTCACTGTGCACCACTTGCCAATTTGTAACTTCTACCACTTAAACAAGTCAGGTGAGGTTGACCGCCCACACAAAATGTTAAGGGAAGCCACTTTATCATTCAGATAGGCATCAAGGGATGAGAGATGCCTAAGATGCATGGCAAGCTCATCTCTCAAGGCCCAGGAAAGCTGACTGTGACAATGGAATCTTAATCAGTACATATTTTTCCTGTTGCAGCAAAGGAACAGCAGCATAGCCTCCTCTGGACTTTCATATACCTGGTGTCATATGACTAGCTCAGGAGCATTGAAGGCCATTCATTGTAGGAGGGATGAGAATGAACCCAATCTATTTCAGATAGCTACTCCTCATCAAAAGATGAGGGTCTCCAACTACTCTCTCCATTTAATACTGAAAGATACAAGCAATAAAAGCAATGGAGAGCTGAGTCAGCCAGACCCGCTCTATACTGTCAATAGACAGAAATTCCATCTACTTATACAGCACATCCACAGTGTTTCTGCAAAACATCTGAGAGCAATTTAAGTCCCACCAGCCGTGTGTGAGGGTTTTAAATTTTTCAACTTCCATTTGTGGTGGTTTGAATGATAATGGCTCCAAAGGCCTGTAAAGAATGACACTACTAGGAGGCATGGCCTTATTGGAGGAAGTATGTTACACTGAGAGTGGGCTTTGAGCTTTCAGAAGTTCAAGTTACACCCAGTGGTTCTTGCTCTCCTTCCTGCTTATAGTTTCAGATGTACAACTCTCAACTAGCTGTTTAGTACTGTGCTGCCTGCATGCTGTTTCCTGCCACAATAATAATAAACTAAACATCTTAATGTAATTCTGCCCCAATAAAATGTTTTTCTTTATAAGAATTGCAATGGTCATGGTATCTCTTCACAGCAATAAAACCTTAAGTAGGACACTGTTCTTCTTAAACTGCCACTTTCCCATTTTCAGATAATTTAGCAAACTCTTACTTATCTTTCCTATAGATTAGCACTAAAGGGGGCTCTGACTATGATGCCAGGTGTGAAACATTGTATCACTAAGACATTCACTTTATTGCAGAAGTTCTCACCCTGCAGGTCATGACCCTTTTTGGAGTCCAAAAATGCTATCCCAGAGGTCACCTAAGACATTTGGAAACACAGATGTTTACATTATGATTCATAACTATAGCAAAATTGCAGTTCAGTTATGAAGTAGCAATGAAAATCATTTTATAGTTGGTGTCACCACAACATGAGGAGCTGTATTAAAGGGCTGCAGCACTAGGAAGGCTGAGGATCACTGCTTTAAAGTATATTGATCTGATCAGTGTGAATCAGTCAGCAGCTCTAAGGAAAAAGTTAGAAACCAATAACTGAGCTCTGCTTATTGCAAATCACTAAGATTTTATTCAGTGACAACCTACGATGTTTTCACTTGAACATTAATAAGACTCCCCACCCACTTTTCTACATCTCCCAAGAGATTGTTTGAATATTTTTTTATCCTTTAAATACATTTCTATTTCATTCTGAATGGGCCTACTATATTTTTCACTTATGTATGTGTTGCTGAATATATTATTCTTGCCTTCAAATTTTTAATTATTATAATTACTCATCAGTATCCTGTTTTGCATTCTTGTCTGTTTGAGTGGACACTTTCATTATTAATGCACCTGCATTGTAATTTCCAGGCAACACAATCAGATGATGTAGGCCTGCTCACTACAAACTACTGAAAGGACAGGTATGAGTCATTCAGCAAGACACTCATGCTGTCCAGCAAAATTTCATAGCAGCCTTGAGAGGTAAATTTTATAGTGATCTGTAAGAAGATTTGTGTGTGTGTGTGTGTGCATGCGTGTCTTAGTATGATTAAGAGTTTTTAAATCAGTTTTTTCTTCACTAACCTTATGACAAATTCAAAGTTTGAATTTTAATTTTCCTAGGGGGTAGGTAACTAATTAAACTAAAAGAACTATCAAAAAGTAGAGACTTTAGCCATGATATCATTAAGAAAAAGTCAGTTAGTTCTCCTTGCTTTCCAAAAGGCTTTGGCTGCTCATTTCTTCCCCAGCTAGCTGATCAAGCATATGAATCAGTTCCATGTTCCAATCTCAGAATCATCACCATACAAAGTAGTGTCTTTTACACAATGGAACACTGGGCACCACTATTATTACCTAGTCACAGTAACATGATCAATACCCATCCATTACCACCAAGAAAATAAAATATCTCAGTTTTGTTAACATCATGAATATTCAAACTAACCATACGTAGAATTCATAGATACACATTTGTCTGCTTAACTGCCAAATGGCTACAGGAGATATACAATTCAGGGTTATATAATACAACTACTTAAAACATTGTTGACACTTCTGTCTATTAGATAATATGAATTGTGAAAGTCCTAAGAAATTTATTAAGCATGCAGATTCTTGATTTCATCTTTAAGACCACCTCAACTTAAATAATTGTGGTCCAATTTAGAGCAAATGGTATATTTTTTTCTAAGGAGTATGCACCACACACACACACACACACACACACACATAGAGGGGGGGGGTTGAAGGGGGAGAGGAAGAGAGGGAGATAGAGGGAGGGGGAAACGGGGGAGAGAGGGAGAGGGAGAGGGGAGAAATGCATAAATTTTGAGTAAATGTCTAATCACCTATACAACACTACAGAGGACATGTACTCAGAGTTTTCCCTAAAAATTAAGTGGCAGTCTTATAAAGGTTTATAGATTCATTTTCATGAGTGCAGTAGAAGCTGCACTTTTCAAACTGTGGTGGGTGAGATCGTATATAAAGAAAATTTGTAGAGCTAGTTTATGTGTTGAGAAAATTGTCCATGGACTTCAGGCAATTAGTTGAAAGAGAATATTATCTTCCCCTCTTCTTCAGAAGAACTCATAGAAAAGTGTAAAGCTCTCATTCACAGACAGATCTTAAGGCAAAAGCAACATGGTTTTTATTGGTGATGATTCATTGACTGATGGCCACAAACGAACCCTCCAGTTGTTCCCACCTTTTGACATTAAGATACAGTTTCTTTTTCTTTCAAAGTATATGCTAAGAAGTTCGCCCTATAGCTATACCAAACATTGCAAGAAAATCTCATGTTTAAGTTTAAAATTTTTGTATTGGGCCACATAGCTATCCTAGGGCAAACAAGAACTGCAGGCAACAAGTAGGAGAAGAGATGAGTCCGTGGATGCCAACCACCCTGGAGCCCTGTCAGAGTCACATGTGTTAGTAAGTGCTAACCACAATGTTATATGATGTAAGCCTAACCTCAAGGAAACATAAATTTATTGATTTTTAATGCAAATATATTTCTCTCAAAGTAGGTAGATAAACACAGAGGCCAGGAAAAGTTCACATGAAGTTGTAAATCCTAGCCCTCATTTTTATCATTCAGGTTTAGAAAGTACATTGTCTAAAACCATAAAACTAGAAGACCCAAACCACACCTGAATTGCCTTACCCACTGTACCTAGTATCTTATACTTACAAAAGAGAAGAGAGATCCAGTTAAAAGAAGTGAGGAGAGGGAAATGGTATCCAGATCAGTGTGTGGCTTTATCTAAAAAGCAAAACAAGTAAGTAATATTTCAGTCCATTTCTACAAGTTTTCTTATAAAAATCATGGCCTAGCAAGATGTGTCAACATATAAAGATGTTTTCTATGAAGCCTAATGACTTGCAAGCCTGAATTCAGCCCCTAGAACCAACACGAGGGAGGAGAGAACTGGCTCTCATAAGTTGTCCAGTGATATACACATGTAAGTTGTGTAAGGAGCTTGCATCACTCTACTCCTTCCATACACAATAAATTAGATGATGGTGGTGATGATGATGATGGTGGTGATGATAGATAGATAGATAGATAGATAGATAGATAGATAGATAGATAGATAGATAGATAGATATGCAAGAACTGAAAAAAGGTGAAATTTAAGCTTAATAAAACTATAAACATTTAATGTTCCATTGTAGTAATATCTGTCTTTATAAATTAAAATCACTATAGCACATTGAAGCATATTTACACTTTAGATTTGAGGGATGATTAAAATATAATTAGATTATTTTTCTCCTTCCCCTTCCTTCATACTCTTCTTCTGTCCCCTTTCTCTTCCTTACATTCTCTCAAATTCATTATCTCTATTTCTTTAATTCATATGTTTGTGTGTGTTTATGTAGGTGTACACAAATTTCTAAATATATAAATAACACCATATTAGTCTGCTTACTTATGTATATGTTTTTAGAATTGACCACTTGGTATTGAATGAACAACCTGGGCAATATATCTCACACTTTCAGCATTCCCTTGTTACTGGGAGTTCTTTGTTTAGGGTTGATGTCCCATAAGCTTTCCCCTCCCATGTTAGTATTTCTATTGGTGTTGTCTTTGTTTTTGTCTTTTTTTAGATAGCCATGTTAATGAAAAATTATGGGTATAGCTTCTCTGACATTTATAGGAGACTAAATTTCACTGAAAATTTCTTCTTTCTCTGCCTATTAGAATCTTTCTTTCCTTTTTTCTACTTTGTTCCCTGAGCCTTAGGCATAGGAGTTGCGTTGTAGTTGTACTAATTATGACTTGACACTCTGCTGTAATGTAATCTTTGCATTTTGATCAGTTGGGCTTTTCTGTATTGTTGTTGTCTATATTGTTCTCTATCTGTTGAAACACTCATTTATTTGACAAGTAGTGGGACGTATAATTATCTGTGGGTAAAATGGCAAGTATTTAGAATGTAGTTAGGGATTAAACTGGTTTAGTAAATGTTTGTAAGTTCTCATTCAAGATCCATGACTTCTCTATCCCTGATAATTGAATAGGTTTCCAGTAAAGGACATAATTGCTAAATTGCTGAGTGCTCCTTAAGACCAATTGGAAAGCTGTTGGCTACTGCAAAGACATGTTGCCACTATTGTGCCCTGAGGAATACTGTGTCATGCTGGCCCACAAAAGACCAAAGAGAGACAAAACAATCCTGAGGAAAAAATAATAATGCTGGCAAGATTACCATTCCAGACCTCAAGATAAATTCAGAGTCATGGTGATTTTAAATATATGATACTGGCACAAAAATGACATGTAGATCATTGGGATAAATTTGAAGATGCAAACTCATAACTGTAGCCATCAAATATTCAACAAAGGTCCCAAAAACATATGCTCAAATAAAAAAAAAAAAGACAGAACCTGTAACAACTGTTATTGGGAATGCTGGATGCCCACAGGCTGAAAAATAAAGTTAGAAACATGTCTATCACTATATAATGGTACCTCAGTCCCAGACCTAATTTTATGAATATTGAGATCACAGTAACATAATAAACTATGTAATTAATTATCAAGAAATATCTTCATAAAGATATTCTTTATAATTCTTTAAATTATAGAAGCTAAAAATTATTAAAATGTGTCACTCAAAAGTCAGTATTTCATTTGCAGAAAATTCAAATAAGTAAAAATATGTTTTTTATTTTTATTTTTTAAATTGATATCCACAGGTTTCTAAGTGGTTCATGTGTCTAGTGAGTTTCCAAGGACCAGACATGGGGGAACTGATGAAATGGGAGTCCAAAATCACACACAGCAGAAGACATTTTCAAAACAAACTAAGACTTTGCTCTTACTCATCTGTTTGTGGCACTTGAATAGATATTTCTGTGATCCAAATCTGTAGGTAAATTATAATAAGACTAATGTAAATATATATTGTCCCTCTTCTTCACAAACCAAGCAACCTTTCCTCCAAACAGACCTGAGTCTTAAGTTATAAGTTTCTTCACAATTCATTGTTAGTAACTTTACTACCTGTACGAGTCTTTTTTGTTGTTTTTTGTTTTGTTTTGTTTTGTTTTTGCCAGAATACTGTCTTGCACATAAATAGCCTGACTATGGCTAAATCATTCATTGCTTAACAATTCAAACTTTTCATATCAACTAGGTTATCAAGATGTCTAAAGTTATTCTTGTCTAAGCCATGCATCTAAAAGAAAAAAATTAAAATCAGATGATTAGACATGAAAATGTACAGAAGCAGAAAGTAAGAGTTTAAGACAGAACATGGGAACAACTTAAAGAGGCCTGAGATGCATTTTTACAGGGGCTGTTTGTATGGTATAGAGGTTCTAGGAAGCTTTAAAACAGCTCCTTAGGAAGCAGGTGTTTTTGCAGATCTTTAAATAACACATGGGGCTGAGCAATAAAATGTAAGCCACTGTAGAAGTAGTAATAGAGAAAATTAAGTTATATTTGAGCTTTTAAAGTTATTTCAAATCTCAGTAAAGAGACTATGTGTGTGTAGGGGGGGGGTGTTGTAATGTGTATACATGTATGTGTTAGTGCGTATGTGTGTATGCAAATGTATACATGTATATGGGTGTGTATGTGTGTGCATGTGTGTGAACTGTGAACGTTTATGTATATTACACCACTTAAATATAATGGCAAACATGTTATTTAATATGTTCTCAATTACAAAAATCTGATTTCAGAGAGATTTAATTTTTACATAAGTATCCTAAAATTTATAAAACTTTTAATTACAATGGCTTCAGCAAAATGTGTTTAAAATGGTATTTCTAAAGCACAATTTAAAACTAACAAAAATTCCATGGTATGATCATATATATCCTTTCTTATATAGACAGCAGATATGATTTCACGGGGTAGTCCACCCAGAGATACTACCTCTAAAGTGTATTTCAGTTTTGGCTACCTCTGTTCTTATTCATTGCTCTACCACCTCTGAAAACACAAAATGTTGTAACTTTTAGCTTGGGCTAAGACTGGCTTTACAACTTGTTTCCCAGTGCCAATGCTTGACGATGCAATACATTTGTCATAAATCATAAAATTTATCATTTTAGAAGCTTATAATCATTCCCCTGTTAAGTTCACTCACCTCATATGTTGCTCACAAAGACTTGGGCTGACCCAGCTGTCTTCACTCCTGACCCTAACCTGCCCTTAGCTACTCTTCCTCTGGCTGTCTTGGGTTCATCATTTTAGCTTCTTTCAGGTGAGGCTCAGAGCAAGGTATGTCCTTCCTTAGGACTTTAACCTCTTGACTCCTGTCTTATTGGGATTTCATACAACTTTGTCATTATTGTGTTCTCTTTGTCCTAAGGTTCCACTGTAAATGTCACTTATTTGATGAGACTATTCATGTTCAATTGAAAACAGGTCCTTTCCCACTATTCTTTGAGATTTGACTTCATAATAATACTTTCATAATTGAATATATAGCCATCTGTTCACTAGTTTGAATTTAAGCTCCACATCAACCTTAGCAAAGACTATGGTTATTTTCTTTAAAGTGCTATAACTAGTACTTACCAGAGTAAGTATCTTCTTGAAAGCTATTTATTGAGGAAATTAGCAGTTTTGTATCCTATTGCTACGAATAGATAATACATATAACCTTATGAATTTCCAACAACAAATACTGCACAGACACTTACCCATTCTTATTTAGATCCATATTTAAAATAATTTCATTTTAGAAGGTGCTAATTTTAAATAGCTATGATACCCTATACCACTCTATCTACACCTGTGAATAATATAAGATAATTATGGTACAACAAAAATAAGCCTCAATATGTTTGTCCACGGAAGTTTGGAGTTAGAAACAGAATTAGTGTGGGAAAGAGGTCATCCTAAAGTGAATGCTCTTAGCTGTAATGTCAGACTATCTCTGTAAGAATCGGGGATTTTGACAAAAAAAAAGTCTCACATTTCTTCAGATCTCAGTTTACTTTCAAAAATAGATTGAGAAATTAGTCTTTAAAAATATTAAAACTCTTAGAAGTCTTATGAACTTTTCAGCTTACCAATGACAAACACAATGATTGTTATGTGGATAATGCTAGCATTCATTTGTGTGAGATTCAAAATATATCCAGAATTGACACCTTAGTCTTTTTTATTCTAATGCCAATAACACTTTTACAGATGTGAAGTAATCATAAAATTGTATGACTTGTACAAGTTTCCAAATTTATAAACCATAGTCAGGCAGGATGTTTCATCTCTGATTTCATCTTAATGAACAGTCATTAAGATGTACTACACAGACTTCTTGGTGTCTATAATTTTACTCTTAATTGTTCTATACCAAAGATACAAACTAAGATACCCCACACTAACTTGCAGGCTTACTGGTGGCTAGTACTCTCTGAAACATCAATTAGATACGTGTTCATTCTGTCATGTATCCCTAGAACTTCAATGAAGTCTAACCCCACTTTATATTTCTTCTGTTTTGTCTCTTCAGGAGTGGTTGGTTTGTGGATAAACTAGATTGTCTCTATCTTACAGGCCTGCCAAGAAGGTCTGGTCAATGCTAGCTCTTCCTCAGATGTCTTTATTGATTTGTGCATTGCTTTTGGCTTGTTTTCAACACATCACTTTAGTGTCTTGTTTGATGGCCCTCTGACCTACTCATTATTGAATTGTTGTCCAGGTATGTACTCTCTTGCCCTGCCTGCACAATAGGGCTGGATATCTATAGCACTGATCAGATTGACACTTTAAAGTGGTGGCTGTATAATTGTGATGGAAGTTTCTATAGACCTGATTCAATAATACTTGGTAAAACTCAATTACAGAATAATGAGTTGGATATGTCTTTCATCTATAATTACTTTTTAGTATTTATATTATTAGCCTACTTTCTTCAATTAATAGACAATATTAAGTGTTTGTTGTTGGCCCAGTATGCTATTACAAACTATTACAAATATAATTCTCTCTCTCTCTCTCTCTCTCTCTCTCTCTCTCTCTCTCTCTCTCTCTCTCTCTCTCTCCTTCCCTCCCTTTCTCCCCCTCCACATCTAAAATAATGTATAATCCTGTGAGGAAATTGTTTTCATTTTTAATTTAAACTCATTATTAGAATACTATAAAACAGGGCTTGAGTGAATATTGTAAGAATGTATGCAGTTGGAGTTATTTATAAGCATGTGGCTATGGACAGGTGTAGTGGTTAAGGTACTGTTATCTGTAAAGATATTTGGCACTTTTGGAAGTAGTTCAGCATAGATACTAATGGCATAAGCAAGCCTAGTCATTATCTAGATTAAAATTTTCCTCTATTCACTAAGTAAATATTGTTGGACAAGTTACTGGTTTCAAACTCAAAGTCAATTATTGATGATCTAAGTAGTAGAAATATTAACCTTATGGGTCTGTGATTGAAGTTAAGGTGGATTAAGCTTATAAAAGTAATTTAGTGTTGGGATATAGAGTATACTGAGTAATGTTACTGGATCATAGTATATATGAAAGCAGTCAGCAGTCTTCTGCATGGAGAATGGACTAGGAGAATATTTCCAGGAAATTAATAACATTCACAATAGAAGCATGGATCTGGGAATGAGCATGACTTATGGCCAGGTGAAAGGATGAAGCTACCTTGGTATAATCAAAGCAGTCTTGTGATCTTCTATTAGATACTCTTATTCAACATTTGGGTTCGAAAAAAAGAACAAAACAAATGAAATTAGTTATAGACTAGAATTTTACCCTATCTCTAGATAATCCAAATTATCTTGCTATGAAGAGTTAACTATCATCAGTATGGCGCATTGCTCCAATACTCTCCCTGGTAGTCTTCCAAGGGATGCTCACGCTTTATTAATGTGGAAAGCTTTCTCTTTCTCAAGTGATGTCTCAGTGCTGGGAGAATTCCCAACTTACACCAATACAGATTCGGTGTTTGACATCAGACCATTTATAAGCCAGTGACCCAAAGACAAGATAAAGTATATGTCTTTAAGTTCTACTTTATAGTAGGAAGAAAATGTTCTTTCAATTTTTATGAGAGTGTCTTTGTGTGCCCATTTCAGTGAATTTTATCAGAGGTTACAGTGACATATGCTGTGAGCAGAGTTAGAATATATCCGGGCATACCCATGGTAGCAATGGTGACAAACAGCGGGCTTGCTATATGAAAGGAACAGCTGAACTATACCAAGCTAATCTCTTCATTGTAGAAAAATTGGCTTTTTTATGGAAACCAATGATGGAAAATAACAGGAAATTTTCCTATCATTTCTTGGAGCCTCGAAGAAGGAAGCACAAGGAGACAAACAGTGTTGATGGTCTCAGTACCTACACTTTTATATTCAGGCCTCATAAAATCAGGCAGAGAATTGCCTTTCCAGAAGGCCCTTCAAACCCAGCTTTACTTAAACCCTTCCTATTCTTTATATCACCCCTGACTTGCCAACCTTAGGGTTTTCTTTTGGTATAAAGTACATGGAATCTACAGTTAGATTTCATTGCTAGATATTTCATGCCTTGCTGCTCTGTGCCATCAAATTACCTGTTCAACTCATACTTGAAATATTGCCAAAGAAAACAAAAGGTGCTAGACAATGTGATGTTTGGGCATGCATTGGGTTATGGTGAGAAAGAGACAGCAATATAGGTTTCCATGTATATAGTCTGGAGATTTTTGGAGAAAAGAAATCCAAATAGTACAAATGGCATTTTACCTCTTTTGTTTAATACTCAAATTCTTAAGATTTTGGCATTTTTGTCTATGTGTTGTCAAACCATTTAAAGGAAAATGAAGAATTCATATTATTTAAAACTGTAGGTTTTAGGACCTATGTTGACAATAGATCTTTAAGATTACATTGAAATATTTTGTTTCCTTTTAGGGTATGTTGGCATTACATATAAGCTGCTGAAGGATGAGCAAATACAGGGAGAGAGAGGGAGTAGCCACCTTCCTTAGTTTCTGATTGTGATATGTCTGCCTGACAAACTGTTGAACTTACAAAGTCTCAAGAAGATAGTGCCTAGACATGAGAAGACACATTCTCACTCCCAGATACTGGAAGTTCTCAGTCCATAGAGCCACACATATGATACTAAGATACCCATTTAATAAATCTCGTTATTAAGAAACACTGATAAACTTTTGATGAGTTCTCTTCTTTCCTTTAAAATAAAACATCTTTCTCCCAAGCCTCTCATACAGTCTACTTAACAAAATACAAAAAGCTGCATGCCTATATGAACATTTGAAAGCATATGAATATTGTGTCTGCTCCTGTGCTTATCAAAATCTAATCTCCACTGAGCCTCAAACTTCAAAACCCCACAAACAATGAAGCCTGGAAAATGTATAAATCATGATGTTGCTCCTGGCTACTTCAGCACACTGATGAAGTGCTTAGCATCTCCTACCACCTGCATCATAATGGGCCATAAGCTATTCTGGTTTCTCAGAGGCTTTGATAAAAGCAAAGAGAATAAGCAGCATGCTCCATCTTTTGTATTTTGGGCTGAATAAAACTGTTCTCTAAGCCATCGCACATGCCTTGCTGCCAGCACACATTTGACTAGGGACCTGGCAGGATTGGATAGCTTTAGAATGCACGCAGTGTGATCATGAAGTAACAGGCCACAGACTGGTTAATGCCTATGGTGCTCTTGACACACGTCTCTCTCAGAGTTCCTCATAGTGAGAAACACTAAGGTGATTTCAGCTGTGGCAGTTGTAAATAACAAAGAAAGAAAGTCAGGATCATGCATGCTTTGTATAGTCAACATCTAATTTTCATGCTCAGTTTTCCATTATGCCTCAAGATGGAATACTGTTTAGGGATGTTGTCCCCTGATTTTTTTTTTTTGTTGTTGGTTATAATAGGCAAATAGAACATATGGAATTTAGAAAAGCAACAGATACCATGTAATAAAGCTGCTTTATATTTGATGCAGAATAATGATCTAAACAAAGAATAGTTTAAACCAAGTTAAAAACAAACCTCAATACCTTTTGATAATCTAGTTGACATTACAAAATATCTCTGCTAGCTCCCATAAGAATGACTTGAAGATGCTCTGTTGTCTTCAATCTGCTCTGATGTCCTCAATCTCTCCATCTCTCCTTCTCTTCTGGGGTTCCTAGATCTCATACAGGAGGGACTTGATTGAGACCGTCAACTTAGAGAGTCAGTCTCTCTCTCTCCCTCCCTTCCTCCCTCCCTCCCTCCCTCCCTCCCTCCCTCCCTCCCTCTCTCCCTCCATCTCTCTCTCTCCAGAACATCTGTGCCCATTCACATCTGCTGACAAAGGAAGCCTGTCTGATGATGACTGCATAAGGCATTGATCTATGAGTATAGCAGAATATCTTTAAAAATCATTTCATTGACTTTTTCCAGTCATGTTTGGTTCCACCCCAAGTCTCTATCTAGTATCCAGCTTTCTGGTCATCCAGGCAGTGCATGGGCTCACTCTTGTATCATGGGCTCACAAAGTCTGAAATGACAAGCATGGTGTCTACATGGGTCTGCCCCAGGTTCATTGCATATATGTTACAAAGATGCTAGCCTGATGTTCTTGTAAGACTCTTAACAATGGGAGTGTGGGTATCTCTGACTCTTTCCCTGATATTGGGTTGCCTTGTCCAGCAAGGTTGTGTCTTGTTTTATTTTATCTTGTCTGCCCTGTTGATTATATAGTTTCTTAGAGACCTGCTCTTTTTGTCGAAAACCTGGGGGATGCTGAAATTGTTGGCGAAGCTAGGAGGAGTGGATGGAGAGGAAACTGTTTGGGATGCATTTTATTTGGGGATATATTGTTGTGAAGAAATTCCATGACCACAGCAACTCATATAACAGAAAAAAATGTTTCCTTTTTTGGGGGTGTGTTTTATTAATAATTTATATCTTAGATGAAATCCAACTTCCCAGTTACCCCTCCACAAACACCCCATCTGGCATCTGCCCTCTCCCCCTCCCCTTTGCCTCTATGATGGTGCTCCCCAACCCACCCACACTTTCCCATCCCACTCCTCCAGCATTCCCCCTATGCTGGGACATCAAACCTCCACAGTACCAAGGGCCTCCCCTCCCATTGATATCAGACAAGGCCATCCTCTGCTACATATGTATCTGAAGCCATAGATTCCCTCCCTGTACACACCTTTGTTGGTGGTCTGGTCCCTGGGAGAACTGGGTGGTCCAGCCATCCAACATTGTTCTTCCTATGGGGTTGAAATCTCTCTCTGCTTTAGTTGGGGATGGCTTGCAATTTCAGAGGTTTAGTCCATTATAAACTTGATGGGGTGTGTGGCAGCATGCAGGTAGACACGAGGCTGGAGAGGGAGCTAAGAGCTTTAAATACAAATCAGCAGATAACAGGAAAGGAAACTGAACCTCTAATTCTGGTTTTGACCTTCTGAGACCTAAAAGACCATCCTTTAGTGAAATATGTCTTCCAATAAAGCCACAGCTATTCCAGCAAGTCCACAACTACTAATAATGCCAGTCCTTATGAATCTCTGGGGCTCTTTAGATTCCAACCACCACATTCCACTCTCTAGTGCCTATAGGCTTGTAGCCATATTAGAATGGAAATGCATTCAGTCCAACTTCAAAAGTATCTATATCTATTATATGAAAGTCTTTTCAGAGGTTCAAGCAATATCTTAAGCATAATCGCCCATAAAAATCAAAATGAAAAAGCAGATCACATACTTCTAACATACAATGGCACAGGATATACATTACCATTTCAAGTAGAATGGGAGGGAGCATAGTGAGAAAATACTGGACCAAAGTAATACTGAAAAATATCTGAGATTTTGCATTTCCACATTTGATATTAAAGTATTATTCAGATTTCTAACCTCTTTCAGCTTTGTTTACTACTCCTCTCTCTGGTTCTACTACCTATTTTTTTTTTCAATTTTGATTTTATTGGTTATTTAATTAATTAATTAATTTTCTTTTATTTTCTTTTTATTGGATATTTTCTTCATTTACATTTCAAATGTTTTACTCTTTCCAGGTCTCCCTTCAGAAACCCCCTATCCCATTGTCTTCCCCCTGCCTCTGGTGCTCCCCCAAACACCCACTCCTGTCTTCCTGCCCTGTTATTCCCCTACACTGGGACATCAAACACTCTCAATCCCAAGGGCCTCTCCTCCCACTGATGTCCAACAAGGCCATCCTCTGCCACATATAAGGCAGTAGCCATGGGTCCCTCCATGTGTACTCTTTGGTTGGTGTTCCAGTCCCCAAGAGCTCCAGAAGGTTTGACTGGTTGACTGGTGCTGCCCCCATGGGGCTGCAAAACCCCTCAGCTTCTTCAGTCCCTTATCCAACTCCTCCTTCGGGGACCCCATGCTCAGTCCAATGGTTGCCTTCAAACATCTACCTCTGTATGTTAAGGCTCTGGCAGAGCCTCTCAGGAGACAGCCATATCTGGCTTTCATCAGCAAGCACTTCCCAGCATCCTCAATAGTGCCCAGGTTTGGTGACTATATATGAAATGGATCCCCAAGTGGGGCAGTCTCTGCATGGCCTTTCCTTCAGTCTCTGACCCACACTTTGTCTCCATACTTCCTCCTGTAAGCATTGTGTTCCCCCTTCTAAGAAGCACTGAAGTATCCACACTTTTGTCTTCCTTCTTCTTCCTTCTTCATATGGTCTGGGAGTTGAATCTTGAGTATTCTGAACTTTTGGGCTAATGTCCACTTATCAGTGAGTACATACCATGTGTGTTCTTTGGTGACTGAGTTACCTCACTCAGGATGATATCTTCAAGTTCCACCCATTTGCCTGCAGATTTCATGGTCATTGTTTTTAATAGCTGAGTAGTACTCTATTTTGTAAATGTCCCACATTTTCTGTATCCATTCATTTGTTGTGGGACATCTGGGTTGTTTCTAGCTTCTGGCTATTATAAATAAGGCTACTATGAACATAGTGGACCTTGTGTCCTTATTACATGCTGAAGCATCTTCTGGGTATATGCCCAGTAGTGGTATAGCTGGGTCCAGTTTTCTGAGGAACCACCAGACTGATTTCCAGAGTGTTGTAACAGCTTGCAATCCCACCATCAATGGAGGTATTTTACTCTTTATCCACATCCTTGCCAGCATCTGCTATCACCTGAATTTTTGATCTTAGCCATTTTGAGTGTTGTGAGGTGGAATCTCAGGGTTGTGCTGATGATTAAAGGATACTGAACATTTCTTTGGGTACTTCTAGTCCATTCGAGTTTCCTCTGTTGAGAAGTCTCTGTTTATCCCTTTTCCCAATTTTTAATAGGGTTATTTGGTCCTCTGGAGTCTACCTTCTTGAGTTCTTTCTATATATTGAATATTAGGCCTCTATTGGATGTAGGATTAGTAAAGATCTTTTCCCAATCTGTTGACTGTCATTTTGTCCTATTGGCAGTGTTCTTTGTCTTGCAGAAGCTTTGAAATTTTATGAGGTTCCATTTGTTGATTCTTGATGCTAGAGCATCAGTCATTAGTACTCTGTTCATGAAATTTTCCCCTTTGCCAACATGATCAGGCTCTTCCCCACATTATCTTCTATTAGGTCCAGCATATCTGGTTTTATGTGGAGGTCCTTAATCAACTTGGACTTGAGCTTTGTATAGGGAGATAAGACTGGATCAATTTGCATTCTTCTACGTGTTGACAGCCAGTTGAACCAGCACCATTTGTTGAAAATTATGTCATTTTTCTACTGGATGGTTTTAGTTCTACTCCTTTGTAGGTATCCCATGACTCTGGAATCTTTTTTTTTTTTAATTAGGTATTTTCCTTGTTTACATTTCCAATGCTATCCCAAAAGTCAACTTTGTCTCCAACACAATCCAGGCTTTACCTTCACAGCTTAACAAAATGGCCTCTCTAGGACCTAAGGCAAGGACTGTAGTGTCACACACCTAGCCTCTACATCTTAATCTGCAGGCAGCAGAGGTGAACTGAGCTACTAGACTTAGCTTCAGTGTCTGAGATTTCAACTCCTGCTCCATAGTGACATACTTTCTCCAAGAAGTCTTTAACTCCTAATAGTAATACTCCCTATGGACCTAGCATTCAAACACATAAGTTTCTGGGGACCACTCATTTTCAAACCACCATAGAATGTATTGTGTGAGTGAAGAATTTATTTTCAATAATAACAATAAAAAAGAATGACTGGGGTATTCATGATGCAAATGACATTGAAATATTTATCAGACACTGAATTTAGATAATAGTTATAGGAGGAAGACTTTGAGATTGATCTCAAGTTAATCTCTTTGAAATACATATTTTGACTTTTTATCTTGTTTTATAAGGACTCACAGAATGATTAATTTAGAAGGAAAATTGCAATATAGTTTCTAAACAATGGATATGACATCCTGTGGTACCCAAGAATGTTTTGATTCTACATCTTAATCCTCCTGGGGATAATACCATTGTCTCAGAAATTCACTTAAACACAAAGTACCTTGCATGGCTCTGGAGAGCGACTACACTTTCAGCTCCCTGGTTATTTCATGTATTGCCCAAATTAGAGCACTAATTAAACAGAGGGTCTTGAGATGCTGAGAGCACGTAATCTTTAGAGAAAGCAGAGAAACTAGATTCTATAAAATTCATCTCTTCTTCCATGTAATGCTAGCTGCATCTTGGAGTAACATGGCACTGCACAATAATCATGTGAAGGCATTAGCTACATAGAGACATTTGTTAACTAAATCTGCTTCCATTCACCAAAGATTTCCCGAAAGTCTAGTCTCTGCTATCTATTATTTTAATACTTTCCTCAGAAGAATAAATGAAGTAGATCAAAATTTCAATCCTCACATAAATTTTACTCTATAAAATATAGCCATTGATAATCAGCAAGAATAATAAATAAACCATACCATATGATAAAAAGGAATAAGTACTAAAGAATAAAAACTGTCAAACATACAATGAGGTAGAAAGGAATGCTTAAATTTTAGATCAGATATTTAAAACAAACCATAAAAAATAATAAATTACTACAAGAAAGGACAAAACAAGCAAGTAATTTTTCTGAAGAAGATGTTTGGTTTAGAGAAAAACACCAATTTCAAAATCCTTGTTGGACTGGTAAAGCATGGCTGATTGACTAGCACAGGTACCAGTTTGCCGAGAACTGAACAATGAGGGCAAATAAGGAAAGAGAAACTGATTATCATAAAGAATTTGGCTATGACTGAGCAAAATGAGAAAAAGGGAAGGGCTTTGGCAAAGTGGTGTCATGATTGATATTTTCACAGAGGTTTACAGAGTGACTTCTTGAGGATTGAGGACAGGAAGTAGGCAAGAGCTTGGCACAGCAATCCAGTAAAGTCATGATGAGTTTTGGACCAGAGTGTTGATAGTATGCATTTATGAGAGAGAGTGCAGTTTCGATCCAAACATGCAAACTATTGTAATCTAACTTAGTATTATTTCACCTAGCAGTCATTTGAAGTCATGTTAGATAGGGCACTCACAATACACAAATAACTATGCAAATATATGTAGGAATATTATTTGTGAAAATACACATATGTTACCCACACTCATTTTCATTCTAAGAGTAAAGAATGGAAATGACGTCAAAAGAAATGTCTTGACTCAAACAAATTTGATGACTCAGATTTTTTTTATTTTATATTTTCTTCATTTACATTTCAAAAGCAATCCTGAAATTCCCCTATACCCTCCCCCTGCCCTGCTCCCCAACCCACCCACTCCTGCTTCCTGGCCCTGGCATTCCCCTGTACTGGGGCATGTAATCTTCAAAAGACCAAGGGCCTCTCCTCCCATTGATGGCCTACTATGCCATTGAGGGGTACTGGTTAGTTCATATTGCTGTTCCTCCTATAGGGTTGCAGACCCCGTTAGTTCCTTGAGTACTTTCTCCAGCTCCTTCATTGTGGGTCCTGTGTTCCATCCAATAGCTGACTGTGAGCATCCACTTCTCTATTTGCCAAACAATGTCATAGCCTCACAAAAGAGAGCTATATCAGGGTCCTGTCAGCAAAATCTTGCTGGCATATGCAATAGTGTCTGGGTTTGGTGGTTATTTATGGGATGGATCCCGGGGTGAGGTAGTCTCTGGATGGTCCTTCCTTCTGTCTCAGCTCCAACCTTTGTCTCTGTAACTCCTTCTCTGGGTATTTTGTTCCCCATTCTAAGAAGGAATGAAGTATCCACACTTTGGTCTTCCTTCTTCTTGAGTTTCATGTGTTTTGCAAATTGTATCTTGGATATTCTAAGTTTCTGAGCTAATATCCACTTATCAGTGAGTGCATACCATGTGTGTTCTTTTGTGATTGGGTTACCTCACTCAGGATGATATCCTCCAGATTCATCCATTTGCCTAAGAATTTTATAACACATTTTCTGTATCCATTCCTCTCTTGAGGTATATCTGGGTTCTTTCCAGCTTCTGGCTATTATAAATAAGGCTGCTATGAACATAGTGGAGCATGGATGACTCAGACTTTATATTCCTTAGAAAATTCACACACACACACACACAAAGAGAGAGAGAGAGAGAGAGAGAGAGAGAGAGAGAGAGAGAGAGAGAGAGAGAGAGAGAGAGAGAGAGAATTTTAGACTTTAGTGTAATTCTTAAGTTGAAACTCACCACCAGCATCTAATGTAGTCCCAATAGTATTTCTATGTCATGATTTATGGAAAGCACTGCATGTTTAGTTCTCTGTGACATGCTTGTTTTTAGGTATCACGTTTTTGTTTTTGTTTTTCAGAATTATGATTAAATTTAACTGAACACAAATGTACATTATTTTATAATCCTAAACTTTAGGAATATTTTATGTCAGTTTGACACTACCTAGAGTCACCTGCAAAACACAACATTCCCAGTACTTTGTTGAGAAATTACTTTTTCAGAATGAATTGCTTCAAATTAGATTTCATCATGCCTTTATAGGTAACCTATGATCAATAAAGGGAAGGTACAAAGACATATTCTTTTCCTTTTTAAAACATTGTTTTACTTATTTACATTCCAAACATTGCTCCCCTTTCCAGTACCCCTACAAGAGTCCTTCAGCCCATCCCTCTCCTGTTTGCCTCTGATAAGGTGTTCCTCTATTCACTCCCATTGCTCCACACCCACACCCACCTAACCTCCCATGTCCTTTTTCTGGGGCAGTAAGTCTCTACAGGATTAGACACATCCTTTCCCACTAAGGCCAGACAAGGAAGTCCTCTGCTACTGATGTGCACTGGGAGTTCCCAGAGGTCTAGGTTAGTTGATACTGTTGGTGTTCCTGTGGGGTTGCCACCCCCTTCAGCTCCTTCAATCCTTCCCCTAAGTTCTCCTTAGTGGTACAATGGTTGGTTGTAGGTATCTGCATCATTTCAGTCACCTGCTGATAGAGCTTCTCAGAGGAAATGTTATGTTCCTGTCTTCTGCCATCCTCATAATTGAATTTATCCTGACTTTCAGTAATTTTCACTCTGGCTGAAGAAGATGAGTCTTTACAATGCAACAAGGGCCTTCTGTCATTCACAGCATTCTATAAGATAATATTTGGGTAATGTAACAGGCAACAGTTTTTGGGATAGACCTTGTTCCAGTTGTTCAGACACACATGAAGGTCAAGCTGTACACCTGCTACATGTGAGTGGGAGCCAGAGGCCCAGCTTGTGTTCTTTAGTTGGTGGTTCAGACTCTGAGAGCCCCAAGGGTCTAGTTTAAGTGACTCTGTAGGTCTTCATATGGAGTTCCTGTCCCCTTTGGTGCCGTAATCCATCTTCCTGTTCCGTAAGAGTCCCCAAGCTCCATCCACTGTTTGGCTGTGGGTATGTGTATCTGTTTGAGTCAGCTGCTGGGTGGAGCCTCTCAGAGTACTACATGGAAACATAACAGAGCAACATTAATAGTGTTATGGATTGGTGGTTGCCATCAAAACTTACAAAGTACTCAAGAAGTTAGACACCAATAACCCAATTTAAAAATGGGGAGAACTAAACAGAGAATTCTCAACAAAGGATCTTAAATGGCTGAGAAGTAATTATACAAATACAAGAGTCCATAGTCATCAGGGAAATGCAAATCAAAACAACTCTGGGGTTCCATCTTACACCCATTCCATCAAAATTTCTAAGATCAAAAACTCAGGAGATAGCATATGCTAGCAAGGACATGAAGCAAGTTCAACAGTCCTCAATTGCTGGTAGAAGTGCAAATGTGTACAAGCACTTTGGAAATCAATTTGGCATTTTCTCAGAAAACTGGTAATAGTTCTACCTCAAGTACCAGCTATACCACTACTGGTCATATACCCAAAAGATGTTTCAGCAGCTCACAAAAACACTTTCTCAACTATGTTCATATCAGCTTTTTTTTTTTATAATAATAGCCAGAAACTGGAAACAACCTAGATATACATCAAGTGAAGAGTGGATAAAGAAAATGTGGTACATCCCCACAATGAAATGCTATTCAACTATTGAAATCTAAGACATCATGAATTTTGCAGGCCAATGGATTGAACTTAAGAATATCGTCCTAAGTGAGATGACCCAATCTCAAAAGGACATCCATGGTATGTACTCACTTATAAGTGGATATTACCCATAAAATACAGCTACCTTGTTACATTCCACAGACCCAAAGAAGCCAAGCAAGATGGAAGGCCCGAGAGAGGAAGTTTGAATGTCACTTAGAAATGTGATAAAAGAGTTATAAGAGACAGATGGAGGTAGGTAACTGGGAGGGAGGGAGAATGAGGAGGAAAATAGGGGGTAGGGTCAGGTGTGGGGAAGAGCAGGAGAGATGGCTAGATGGCCATGAAAATTAATGGAAATCTGTAACTGACAGGGTTAAGGAGGTATGTGGATAGGCTTCTCCAGGATGGGACAGAGACCTAAGATAAGGGAGGGGCACAAGAATCAATGGCATGACCTTGGCTCTAACTCACTCCATTGGAGATATAAAACCTGAAGAGGCCACCTCCTATATCCAGAAAGGAACCCCAGTGGAGTGATAGAAGCAGCAACCCACCTCTCAAACTTTCAACCCACTGAGCAATGGTGGCATACACCTTTAGTCCCAGCACTTGGGAGGCAAAGGCAGACAGATTTCTGAGTTAGAGGCCAACCTGGTCTACAGAGTGTATTCTAAGGATAGCCAGGGCTACACAGAAAAACCCTGTCTTGAAAAAAACAAAACAAAAAAAAAAAAAAAAAAAACAAAATCTTTCCTGCCTACAGCTAATGTAGGCATGGGAAAGGGAGCAGAGAATGAGGCAATGGCCAAACAGTAACCCGCCCAACTTGGAACCTGACCCATCCCATGGGCAAGTATTTTTTTCCTTGATTCATATCTCCTAAATACTGCACGAGTGAGCTCCAGAGCTACCTGTAGACCTGGCCATTGCCTCTGTGACTGGGCCTTTTCCCCTACCTGTTCTTCTTCCTCTCTTCCTCTCAGAATTGTTTCCAAGTTTCCAAGAGTATTTACTAATAAACCTTTGCATACAAACTCTACCTCAGCTTTTCCCAGGGATCCCTAAGACATTATAGCTTCATTTTCATAACCATTACTTAATACAAATGGTAATGAAACCACAAATACAGCTTAATAATTGGCCACCTAAAACCAATAAAAAGGCATATTCATAAAAGGAGATGAATGCTAACTACTTCCACTTTAACTTTTAATTACAATATAATCACTGTTTATCTTAAGGAAGGGCTTTTTAAATGACTAACTAATCTTCAAGATAAAATGCTTTGCCATTGTATAAAACATATTTTCTATTTTTCATATTACCACCAACATACACACAAAATTCAAAATACAACTGTCCCTAGAAGAACATGCCATAATTTCCTAAGCATACATTAGACTTGTCAGGAAATCAAACAATTTTTCTTCGTATTCATCTACTTAGACATTAATTAAGTGAACATTATCAAATTCACACTGATAGAGTTGCATAAGCTCATATCTGCATGGTATATATATTTATAGGTGGATATGCTTACAAGTATTCTCTTGACTATAAATTCTTTCATAAGATTTTAAACACAAAGAAACACCGACTGTCATTGGAGATATCTGTATGCCTCCCTAGAAACAGAAAAGATGCTTACAAAATATAATTAGTATAATATGTTGATTTATTCTAGTAATGGTAGTAACTCTGATAATATATGACATTGATATAGCTGTTTTAACATTGCTCCCACAAACATATTAATATGCATTGAGAAATTCCAATAAGTTTTCAATATGGTGAATTTGAAACATTTATTTTTTTCATTTGGTTAGCTAAACGCACATGAAGATCAAAGCTTCTCCCCCACAACTTCTACTCTCTACACTTTCTATTTCCTTTGGGTTTCAAAATAGTTTGTGTCCTTCCTAAGTTTTTATGAAGATAAGCATGGATGTTTATCTGTCTGAAAAATTTTTATATGAAAAAATATATCACTATAGTGAGAGATATTTAATATTCTAAGTATAATGATAAGGAAAGCATTCACTGTTCCCTCGAGGTCTTATTTGTCAGGCTGGAGTCTAAAGCACTTCATCTTATAATATAAGAAATGGAATCATCTACTTAATTAATAGTATTAATTTTTCTCAAGAAAAAAATTTCAGGCTCATAATGATAAAGTTATTTATGTCAAGTTCATAGGTATTTATGGTAGAACTGAATATGGAAATGTGGACCTCCTTTCTGGGAGGAGAGTGAGCTCAGGGCCAGTTTTACTTTGTCTTCTCCTAATATATGACAAAAGGAGTTAAAATATATGTCTTGTTTTATAATTATGTGATAACTCTAAAGGTAGAACATCAGCAGAACAGAAATACCAAGGTATTTCCAGGAGAAAGAAGCAGATTTCTGTCCCTTTGAATTTAGGTTTTCCTGGCAAGTACTTTTATCTCTGCTGCCCCATGCATCGAGCCAGCCAGACCTTTCTGCATAGAAGCAAAGGAATGTTGGAGGTTTTACTGTAGCTGTTTTGTTTTGTTTGCTGTTATTGCTTTTGTTTTAGATTACCTGATTTCTTACCACTGAGTAATTTTTGGAAAAGTAGGACACATTCTGATAGTTCTCCTCAGTAAGTCAAGTGTGAGGGTAATAAACTATATCAAAAATTTAGTGTTAAAGGTTTGCTCCTGGGACTAGACGCCATTGAGAAGCTATTGGGTTATTAGGACATTAATGTACTGTAATGGTTAATTATGATTGTAACCTTTATGGACCTAGTTCATAATAGATAACAGCCTAGCATCTGAAATAGCATTTCCAGACAGAATTTACTGAGTAGGAAATGCCTGCCTTAAACTCGTGTGGTAGAAAGCCATGGGCTGGTTTCTTAGGCTGAATAAAAAGAGAAAAAAGTGTGTGCAATGGTGTCAGCGTTTGGAGGCTGATTATGGAATGTATCCCCAGATATGCCAGTCTCTAGATGGTCCATCCTTTCATCTCAGCTCCAAACTTTGTCTCTGTAATTCCTTCCATGGGTGTTTTGTACCCAATTCTAAGAATGGGCAAAGTGTCCACACTTTGGTCATCGTTCTTCTTGAGTTTCATGTGTTTCGCAAACACTAGCAAGATTTTGCTGAAAGGACCCTGATAGAGCTGTCTCTTGTGAGATTATGCCAGGGCCTAGCAAACACAGAAGTGGATGCTCACAGTCAGCTATTGGATGGATCACAGGGTCCCCAATGGAGGAGCTAGAGAAAGTACCCAAGGAGCTAAAGGGATCTGCAACCCTATAGGTGGAACAACAATATGAACTAACCAGTACCCCCTGGAGCTCGTGTCTCTAGCTGCATATGTATCAGAAGATGGCCTAGTTGGCCATCAGTGGAGAGGCCCATTGGTCATGCAAACTTTATATGCCTCAGTACAGAGGAACACCAGGGCCAAGAAGTGAGATAGCACTGGAAATGTAAATGAAGAAAATACCTAATTAAAAAAATAAAACGTAATAAAATTTAAAAAGAGAGAGAGAGAGAAAGAAAAGATAAAAGCTAGTTGAATGCTAGCATTCCTTCCTCTTCTTCCTGGTCCACTGAGATGTGAGAAACTGTGCCACATTTCTGCCATCATAAAGATACCCACTGTCATGCCTCCATGGTGGATTCTCAAACCATGGGCCAAAATAATTCTGTGTTAAGTCTGGATTTTGCCTGGATTTGCTAAAGCACTGAGAAAAGTAACTAATACTCTCAATAATTCATTAATCCATTAATGAGTTTATACTGGAAGGTTTTGTGGGAGACAGCAGCATTGAGATGATGGTGGGTCAATGGCTTGAATTGCATGCATTGTCCATCCATCTTCCTGCCTTGTCCATCTCTCATTATCTACATGAGGCAACTCACTAACTCTACTACATGCTTAGTAACCTCGATATTCTCTCTGACCATTCATGATCCCAAGAAAACAGAGCCAATTGATAATTTGCTAAAACATTCAAGAATCTGTACCAAACTGTGTTCTTCCTGTGTTTACTTTCTCCATTATCTTGTCAGAATGATGGTGGGGATAACTATAACCGGGTTTCCTAAGATCAGTTAGTGTATCATCTGGGACTCTACTCCCCAGGTGAAGAATTAGGACTCAATCAAAATCATCTGTCATATCTGAACATTTTATTTATCTGATTAAATGTCTAATGATAAAGGTTCCTACTTAAGCAGCTATAGTTATTGGTTGTTCTAGTATCATTTTCTACAGATATCCAATGTAAATAATACATACAATGAGAATGATTTTGAAGAAATACCAGATGGACTCAGATTTAAATATTGGCAGAGAATAAAACTTTCAAAGTGTGAGGGAGATCAGAGCAGAGAGTGCTAGTCTGCCACGGGATACTGCTAGAACATTGAACTTGATACACAATGACAATAAAGAAGAAAAGTAAATTTTAAAAAAATAGAAAAACCTTTTAATCAAAAAGTTATCTATCAAAAGCCTCAAAGAGTCCATCTCCCATCCTTCTATATAATAAGATCTGAGTGTTCTTCATCCACAGGATGAAGACAAAATAGCACTATTGAATTTACCTATAAATTTAATTGACCTGATGTAATATAAATGGTTTTTATCCTGTCAGTACTGGAGATTGAATCCAGAGCCTTGTGCACAAAAGGCTAGTGTTCCACCTCTGATCTACATCTTTACCCTGCAAAATGCCTGTGGTTAAGGACTGTTTTCCTAAGTGTGGTCCCTTACAAGCAGCCTCACCAATGTTTGTGAATTTAGCAGAAATGCACGCTAGAGACATGATTCAAAAGGAACATGTGCAGCATAATACTGAATAAACATAGAAAGATGTAAAATGATAAGTTATGCTGAGCCCAAAACACTAAAATCTCAAAAGCCTGAGAAACAAAACTCGTGAGGAAGTGTGAGAATTTCTGAGTGACTCTGAGAATCCACACAATGCTCATGATTCACACAAGAACAGAGATGAAGATAAAAAAGCTACAGGATATTGATATGATGAACTAAAATTATTGACAATAACAAAGGGGCAAGGTATGAGAGTATAATGGGTTTTAATGCCTTCTGACAAACCTACAGCTACATATAAAGGAAAAATTCAATGGGAGAATTGCCTTAATGAGATGGCCTAGTGTCTAGGTATGTGAAGAATTGTTTTGATTATTGATTGATGTGGGTGGGCCCACTTGAGAGGTACCATCCCTAGGTAGATGCTTCTGGCAGAAATCCAGAGTTATATGTGTGTGTGTGTGTGTGTGTAATAATTTATACGATATATGATATACGATATACAAATGAAAACCTGGGGGAGGAAAGCTCGTGAGCTGGAGAAATTTAGGGAAGTGGGTGATATGTTGAGAAGAGCCATAGGTAGTTGTACTGAGAAAGACTAGAGGCCAACATGTAATTTGGTGTGGTAATAGGCACCCATTTGTCCTGAGTTCCTTTTGGAATTCATTTTTTTAAATGCTATAAATTAACTTTAAAAACTAATAGATTTTAAAAATAGAATAAAATTGATCGGTTGAGCAAATGTGAAATTATTGTGGACTCAAATATTTTGGAATATATATATATATATATATATATATATATATATATACTCACTAGCTCATATAGAATCTCAGAATCATGCCAAATATCTAATGGACTGAAAATATCTTCCAATCACATAGCAACAAAGCAGAGTATAATGTCAGACATATTTTGATATATTAAAATCCTGCTACTAACTAATATATACTTAATAAAAAGCATTTGTATAATTGACTTCCTATATAAAAAATCAGACACTTTTTTCAACTTGCTCTTGAAGGTAAGAGTCAGATGTTTGAAAGACCTAAATGAAAATAAAATAGAAAGCAACCTCCCCAAATAAAACCAGTAAAAGAAAATATAGAAGTTCTTAAAACTTAAAAACAGTAAAATATTTTTATATATGACACAAACAACATTATCAATGGAAATATAACCTGATAAATTTGATGAAACACTTTTATTTATTTATTTAGATATTTTCTTTATTTACATTTCAAATGTTATCCCCTTTCCTGGTTTCCCTTTGGAAAATCCTCTATCCCTTCCCCTCTCCCCCTGCTACCCAATCCTCCCACTCCCATTCCTGGTCCTGACATTTCCTCATACTAGGGCATAGATCCTTAAGAGGACCTAGGGCCTCTCCTCCCATTGATGACCAACTAGGCCATCCTCTGCTACATATACATCTAGACCCACAAGTTATACCATGTGTTTTTTGTTTGTTTGTTTGTTTTGTTTTGTTTTGTTTTTTGATTGATTGTTTAGTTCCAAGGAGCTCTGGGGTTACTGGTTAGTTCATATTGATGTTCTTCCTATGGGGATTCAAACTCCTTTTGCTCCTTGGGTACTTTCTCTAGATCTTTAATTGGGAACCTTGTGCTCTGTCCAATGGATGATTGTGAGAATCCACTTCTGTATTTGCCAGGCACTGGCAGAGCCTCTTAGGAGACAGCTCTATCAGGCAAGCTCTTATTGGCATCTGCCATAGTGTCTGGGCTTGGTGGTTGTTTATGGGATGGATCCCTGAGTGGGGCAGTCTCTGGATGGATATTCCTTCAGTCTCTTCTCTGAACTTTGTCTCTGAAACTCCTTGCATGGGTATTTTGTTCTCTCTTCTAAGAAGGATTCTGAGCTTCTGGGCTAATAATCCACTTATCAGTGAGTGCATATCATGTAGGTTTTTTTGTGATTGGGTTACCTCACTTAAGATGATATCTACCAGATTCATCCATTTTTCTAAGAATTTCATAAATTCATTGTTTTTAATAGCTGCATAGTATTCCATTGTGTAAATGTACCACATTTTCTTTATCCATTCTTCTGTTGAGAGACATCTGGGCTCTTTCCACCTCCTGGCTATTATAAATAAAGCTGCTATGAACATAGTGGAGCATGTGTCCTTATTACATGTTGGAACATATTCTGGGTATATGCCCAGGAGCGGTATAGCTGTGTCCTCAGGTAGTACTATGTCCAATTTTCTGAGGAAATGACAGACTGATTCCAGAGTGGTTGTACAAGCTTGCAATCCCACCAGCAATGAAGGAGTGGTCCTCTTTCTCTACATCCTCCCAGCATCTGCTGTCACCTGAGTTTTTAATCTTAGGCACTCTGACTGCTGTGAGGTGGAATCTCAGGGTTGTTTTGATTTTCATTTCCCTGGTGATTAAGGATGTTGAACATTTTTTATGTGATTCCCAGCCATTTAGTGTTCCTCAGTTGAGAATTATTTGTTTAGCTCTCTACCCCATGGGTTTAGTGAAGAGTTCTATCAGACCTTCACAGAAGACCTAATGCCAATTCTCCCCAAACTATTCCACAAAATAGAAACAGAAGGTACTCTACCCAATTTGTTCTATGAAGCTACAATTACTCTGACACCTAAACCACACAAAGACCCAACACAAAAAGGGAACTTCAGACCAAATTCCACCATGAATATTGATGCAAAAATACTCAATAAAATTCTTGCAAACTGAATCCAAGAACACATCAAAATGATCATCCATCATTATCATGTAGGCTTCATCCCAGGGATGCAAAAATGGCTCAATATATAGAAATCCGTCAACATAATCCACTATATAAACAAATTCAAGGACAAACCCCACATGATCATCTCATTAGATACTGAGAAAACATTTGACAAAATCCAATACTCATTCATGGTAAAAGTCTTGGAAAGATAAGGAATTCAAGGCCCATACCTAAACATAATAAAAGCAATCTACAGCAAACCAGTAGCCAACATCAAACTAAATGGTGAGAAACTGGAAGAAATCCCACTAAAATCAAGGACTAGACAAGGCTGCCACTTTCTTCCTACCTATTCAATATAGTACTTGAAGTCCTAGCCAGAGCAATTAGACAACAAAAGGAGATCAAAGGAATACAAATTGGTAAGGAAGAAGTAAAAATATCATTATTTGCAGATGATATAATAGTATATGTAAGTGACTTCAAAAATTTCACCAGAGAACACCTAAACCTGATAAACGACTTCAGTGAAGTAGATGGATATAAAATTGACTCGAACAAATCAGTGGCCTTTCTCTACACAAAGGATAAACAGGGTGAGAAAGAAATTAGGGAAACAAAAACCTTCATAATAGTCACAAATAATATAAAATACCTTGGTGTGACTCTAACTAAGGAAGTGAAAAATCTGTATAAGAACTTCACGTCTCTGAAGAAAGAAATCGAAGATCTCAGATGATAGAAAGATCTCCCATGCTCTTGGATTGGCAGGATTAATATAGTCAAAATGGCTACCTTGCCATAAGCAATCTATAGATTCAATGCAATCCTTATCAAAATTCCAACTCAGTTCTTCACATCGTTACAAAAGGCAATTTTCAAAGTCATCTGGAATAACAAAAATCCTAGGATAGCAAAAACTCTTCTCAAGGATAAAAGAACCTCTGGTGGAATCACCATACCCGACCTAAAGCTGTACTACAGAGCAATTGTGATAAAAACTGCATGGTACTGGTACAGTGACAGACAAGTAGACCAATGAAACAGAATTGAAGACCCAGAAATAAACCCACACACCTATGGTCACTTGATCTTTTACAAAGGAGCTAAAACCATCCAAAGGAAAGAAGACAGTACCTTCAAGAATTGGTCCTGGCTCAACTGGCTGTTTGCACATAGAAGAATGCAAATTGATCCATTCTTATCTCCTTGTACAAAGGTCAAGTCTAAATGGATCAAAGATCTCCACATAAAAACAGAGACACTGAAACTTATAGAGGAGAAAGTAGGGAAGAGCCTCAAAGATATGGGCACAGGGGAAAGATTCCTAAACAGAGAAGCAATGACTTGTGCTGTAAGATCAAGGATTGACAAATGTGACTTCATAAAATTGCAAAGCTTCTGTAAGGCAAAGGACATTGTCAATAAGACCAAAAGGCAACCAACAGATTGGGAAAAGATCTTTACCAATCCTAAATCCGATAGGGGGCTAATATTTAATATATATAAAGAACTCAAGAAATTGGAAACCACAATTTTAAAACTTCTCCATAGCAAGAAATCTCATAAAAGTGAAGCAAGCATTAAAAGACTAAGTGAGAGAATAGGTATCTGTGTATGTTTATGGGTATGTATGTGACAGTGTGTATACATGTGTATGTGTGTATGAATTTGCATGTATGTACTTGCATGTATATATGTGTTTTAGTCAAATCATTTTTCACTCAGAATATCAATGACTCAAATGAATAAGTAAAAGTCAAAATAATGGAGAACATAATGAAGTGGTAATTTATAGAAGAGGAACCAATGTTACCATAAGCATATAAGAGATATTCTCTATGAACTAGAAAGGTCAACATGTCCTTTTTTTGCAATGAACTGAAATTCAGTTTCCAAACCTGTTCACAACTGTCTACTACTATAGCTTCAGGAATTTGGTACCCTTTTATGCATTCCATTGCATTTGAACATATGTTCATAGACATACATCTCTAGATGTAATTTAAATAATGAAAATAAATTATTAAAAAGCAACTTGCTATATCTTAATGCCTGTTAAGGAATTAAAATATAGTAATAAGAAATCATTGTCAAAATTAAGATGTCTGACTTGCTAAATGATAATTAAAGGGTAATTAAAATAATTGATACATGATAATTAAAATCTGTAGTTAAAGGCATTCAAAATCTCTGTAAATAGAAGTGCCCAATGGGATTCCCATCTTGGATATCAATCTAACAGAGGTGGAGTGAATGCAGGTTCTGTAGGAAGAAATACTTAGATACACTGTAAATATAAAGCATTTCCATGCAACTTTCCAATGTCATATAACACACAACATCATAGAGATGCTCAATAAATATCTCCAGTGTGATAATCACCCATCCCAAAGCACTGGCTAAGCTGACACATTGGTGTGGAGGCTTACTCTTTAGCATCTCCACATTAAATAAGGGTCTCAATGACTCATCTACTTCTAATTATTCATTTCCTAATCTGGCTCATGCTTACAAAACAGGGTGACTTTGTCAAATGTAAAAGAACAAAACAGCTGGGCGTGGTGGCACACACCTTTAATCCCAGCACTTGAGAGGCAGAGGTAGGTGGATTTCTGAGTTCCAGGCCAGCCTGGTCTACAAAGTGAGTTCCAAGACAGCCAAGACTACACAGAGAAACCCTGTCTCGAAAAACCAAAACCAAAACCAAAAAAAAAGAGAGAGAACAAAGCAAACATCTGGCAGTTTATGGTCATTTGAAAGCCAAAGTTCCCAGTGTACTGCTAACACTGGATCCCTCTACATTTGGTTTTCATTTTAGAAAAGATTGGTAGATATTTCACTTTTTGAATCACCATGCCGGACCTAAAGCTTTACTACAGAGCAATTGTGATAAAAACTGCATGGTACTGGTATAGTGACAGACAAATAGACCAATGGAATAGAATTGAAGACCCAGAAATGAACCCACACACCTACTGTCACTTGATCTTCGACAAGGGAGCTAAAACCATCCAGTGGAAGAAAGACAGCATTTTCAACAAATGGTGCTGGCACAACTGGTTGTTAACATGTAGAAGAATTCGAATCGATCCATTCCTATCTCCTTGTACTAAGGTCAAGTCTAAGTGGATCAAGGAACTTCACATAAAACCAGAGACACTGAAACTTATAGAGGAGAAAGTGGGGAAAAGCCTTGAAGATATGGGCACAGGGGAAAAATTCTTGAATAGAACAGTAATGGCTTGTGCTGTAAGATCTAGAATTGACAAGTGGGACCTCATGAAACTGCAAAGCTTCTGCAAGGATAAAGACACCATCAATAAGACAAAAAAACCACCAACAGATTGGGAAAAGATCTTCACCTATCCTAAATCAGATAAGAGACTAATATCCAATATATATAAAGAACTCAAGAAGGTGGACTCCAGAAAGTCAAATAACCCCATTAAAAAATGGGGCTCAGAACTGAACAAAGAATTCTCACCTGAGGAATACCGAATGGCAGAGAAGCACCTGAAAAAATGTTCAACATCCTTAATCATCAGGGAAATGCAAATCAAAACAACCCTGAGATTCCACCTCACACCAGTCAGAATGGCTAAGATCAAAAATTCAGGTGACAGCAGATGCTGGCGAGGATGTGGAGAAAGAGGAACACTCCTCCATTGTTGGTGGGATTGCAAGCTTGTACAACCACTCTGGAAATCAGTCTGGCGGTTCCTCAGAAAATTGGACATAGTACTACTGGAGGATCCAGCAATACCTCTCCTGGGCATATATCCAGAAGATGTCCCAACCGGTAAAAAGGACACATGCACCACTATGTTCATAGCAGCCCTATTTATAATAGCCAGAAGCTGGAAAGAACCCAGATGTCCCTCAACAGAGGAATGGATACAGAAATTATGGTACATTTACACAATGGAGTACTACTCAGCTATTAAAAAGAATGAATTTATGAAATTCCTAGCCAAATGGATGGACCTGGAGGGCATCATCTTGAGTGAAGTAACACAATCACAAAAGAACTCACACAATATGTATTCACTGATAAGTGGATATTAGCCCAAAACTTAGGATACCCAAGATATAAGATACAATTTGCTAAACGCATGAAACTCAAGAAGAATGAAGACCAAAGTGTGGACACTGTGCCCCTTCTTAGAACTGGGAACAAAACACCCATTCAATGTTATAAATATCTATAAATAGATATAAGATGTAAATTTCTACAAGGCTTCCTATATTCTTATGCTCCTTTCAAATCTATATCTAGTGTCTTGGTATGTCATCTACATGTTTACACATCCTCCCATTGTTCCGATGAAACATCCTTACACAATGGTATTCCTAAACATTTAGTTTATGTCCAGATTTTCAAGCTAAAACTATGAAATAGTTTTAAAACTACTGCAAATATGTCTAATCATGTCACCAAGTTAACTTATGGCATGGGGATTCTCAAAGATAGATACTGAATAACTTAATTCTGAGTTCTGAGTATTTTCCACTTGGATATTGGCTAAAAGACTACATAATTGAAAAAAATAATCCTTATCTGGTAGACTATGAAGTGAAAATCAGAGGGTTTTGCAAATATTTGGAAAAGCTTATTTAAACTGTGAATACATATAATGTTTGACTAGAAATTCCATCTACAAATTAATCTTATTAGTATACCTACCTATATGTATTTAAACATACTTTTACATTATGAAATACAGCACTAAATTTGCTGTTGATTTTACCCATTTTAATAACTAATCTCACAAACGTTGAGAAGTACAACCCCACGCCCTACACACAGATACTCCTTTAGCAACAATGCCTGGTGTTTTCAGTCATCTTTCATCTTTTCTTGATTAGAGTATTATCTAGTGTCTGTGACAGTAACTGTCCTCCTCAAAGCAGAGATAATAGCAATGAGGAATTTTCAATATGCATGGTGACTTTGAGTATCATTACTTCCGAGTGAGGGCTTCCTGGCAGCTCTGCTGGAAAATTCAGTTGTGTCATGTCTTATTTGGATCAAGAGTGATACTAACCTTACGTCAATGCTCTGGGCCTTGAACTAACAGAACTAACCTCCTCTTCTGTATTTTCTTCTCCCTCTGTGATTCTTTTTCCCCAAATCTCATTGAATTTATTCCAACTAATAACAAAAAGCCCCATAGAATTCCACACAACTATTGTTAGCAATTGTTAGGGGCTATGAGACACATGGATCTTAAACCTGCCCTGCAAAGCTGTGAACTCCTCAGAAAGATTAAGCCTGACCTTTCCTTTGTGTTACTACATTGTCCAGCTGGATTAATTTTGATGTGTTCATGCCCCAGGCTGTTGGTAGAGTTATCATTTGAGACAATCTTCTTCAAGCATGTATTGAGACAAAAAAATTGTTTTTCTATCGTGTAAAACTACTCTGACATTCTAGGTCAAAGTTCAGAGGAAGGAGCTGGGGATCTTCATGCTGCTTCTACTTGTGCTTTTCTCACACTCTCCACGCCATAAGTTGGCAGTCTTGATGGGGCATACTTTCTCTTAATGGTCCTGCTCTATGCCATTTTCTCACGTACATTCTATCACCTGCATCATTCTAAGTGGACACTCCATACAATAAATTCAGAATAATCTTTTTAATGCTTAACTGTCAATCTAAGCACATATTATAAAAATATGGTTTAGAATCCAGAAATACAAAATGTTCTTGTTGAATTCTTGTTGTAGCAATTTGTTCTGTCACTATTGCCTTTCTGTATATGTTACTCTCAAAGATAGGCAGGAGGATGTCTTAATGTGCCCAGAGAAAATAACAATATAAAAAGGCAGGCAATGAAAGTATATTAACATACTTCAGCGTTTTAAACACACACACACACACACACACACTGTGATGGATTTCAAGAACACCAAAAGAATAAGAAAAAGTGAACAAATCAATGGATGTATTACAAAGAGTCAGTATCAGGAGTTCAGGAATCACAAGAAAGTGACAGGTTCAATCCTAGAGGAAATTGAGATTTCATCTTCCTTGGTCTAGTACAGAAGTAGAGAATGTTCCAGTATAAATAAATGCTAAGCTGTATGAGTTTTAAAAACAAAAGAATATTTGAGCAGACCACATACCTCTACCTTGATGTTTTTTAGAACAAATGTTAAAGTCTGTTTCCATACTATCCATCTAACTCATGACTGGAAATGGACTTCAAGTATCATGTAAAAGCTGAGTTTTCTCCCTCAAAGAGCAACCATATACTTTAAATTTCTTGCCTTTTCTTTTTGTTTATTTGTATTAATGATTGAAAATGAACATAAAGTTGTGGAATCTACACAGCTTTCTTTTAAGAGAGTGTGAAACTTCATGTACTGGATGAGCAATATGAGAAGAATGAGGAAAGACTTCACATTCATACTGTGAGGAGTTTGCATTGCTTAAGTTAACAACAAGGGTACACAAAACATACATGAGAAGGAATATATACAAGTATGCAAACACACATTATTTACCTATTGCCAGTAAAATTGTGAATGATTATTCTTATTTTATTTATACTTTTATAAATCTTTCAAAAGGTCTAAAATAAGCTTTAAAGGGCACAATTAAGCTTCACTCTTACAAAATGAACAAGTGTGCAAAAGTGTAATAAGAATATCAAGAATGATTTTCAAGGTATATTACTTATGACTTACTCTTTCATTAAAGTCTCCATGTAAGAAGCAGCTGTAATCACAGTTGTCATTGTACATTTAGAAATTAATATTTTTGGAGTGCTGAAAGAAAATGAAAATTCATAGAAATGATTAGAACTGCAAGTATTAAGACAGAAAAATAGAAAAAGTTGTATCTCTGAGTCTTCTGGAATGGTTTCACTTTAAGGCACTCTTCCTGAAGGGGAAACGGGACTCGGAGCTTCCACTAACATTGGTGCAATTACACTTCCTTCTTTCACTGTTGCTGAGAGCCTCATCTCTCTATTTCTGCATTCAAAGGTTTCTTGTCTTGAGCAGGCTGGCTGCCTGGGAATAAATGACCCCTGCCATCCACAAGGCAGCAAGAAGCCTCTAGATTCCCCTTAAGAAAGATGGTCATTAGTCCAATGTTTTCATGGCACTAGATCATCCCCTCAGATCAAAGCATATTTTTCTTTCATAACCAAAGGGCCTCTCCTTGATAGTCTCGCTATTGTCATTCAGAAAATATTCACTATCTCTAAGCAAAACTTTGATAATAGTAACTCTTAAAGGTTTTTTTATTTAATTACCCTTTTGGAAATGGAATTATTTTCTGAGTATTGTGTTTCTAGATGAATTTTTTTCTCAAGAACATTAATTTTAATTTATCAACTATATTACTTATAGTAGATTTTATTACTGATACTCTCAGCAAACAAGATACAGAGGGACAGTAGATTAACATTGGAATAATGTATTTTAAGTTCAGAAACCCTTTTGGAACAGTTATCAAAAGCACATGCAATCCACTTCCATTCACTTGATGTCAATTCTGTTCCTAGATACTCTTACTGTAGAATAGTAAATTAAGGGATCACTCAACAGTGCCAGGGTCTTTATCAGTGATATAGAACATAATGGAACATAGCAAAGAAAGTTCTGACATTATATTCAAAACAATAAAGAACAAAAAAAATGTGTTTAGTAACCCTGGTATTTTCTTTATTGGAAATATTTGTTGAATTAACCTTTTCTTTTGTTTACTATAAGAATTTCCAAATGTAATTTTAAGGATTTGTATTTATCTTTAAAAAGGAACTTTCTAAGTCAAGAGGGATCAAAATGTATTTTGCTGCTGTCTTTCTTTGGTTGGTTTGACATACTCTTTAACTCAGTGTAGAATGGGAAACTGGGAAGAAACTCACATACCCTCAGTCCTTGCCACTTCCTAAATGATCCTTGAGATCTATATACTTTAAAACAAACAAACAAACAAACGAACAAATAGATAAAAATTACACACACCTTGGTAATATGCCTTGGGTGTTCCTTTCACAGTAAACTGATGACAGGATTATCCCCTATGCATTAGAGGACAAAGTTCTAGATGCTCAGCTCATCAAAAGTGGGCTATACAGGTTATATCTGACAATGCCAGCCCTGGTTTCCCAGAAGTGGTAGTGTACCCTCGGTTCCTCACTGCCATTTGACTTCCCAAAGTTCCTATTCCAAGTTCATCCATCTCTGCTATAAACAAAAATAAGTAAAACACAGTGCTCTCTAGGAAGTGTGTCCCTGGTGCCCATGGAACATCTTCACCTTCAGCCAGCTTTTATTATACAGTTGAAGGAGTAGTACAACTGGAACCTCTGTGTTTCTCTGATAAGCTACACTTGTTCAATTCTCTCAGGTATTAAGATCTTCAGGGATGGAGAAGGCTGACAATATGAGTCATCAGCCAGAGGTGCTCACTCCAAAGGCTGATTTTTCCAGAGGATGGAGACAGAGGTGTTCTTTGAAATGAAACTGAAATGACAAAGACCATGTGGCCATGGCAACTGATGTGAAAGCTGAAGAAGGCAAGAAAGTTTCAGAAAAAGCCAGCCTGCCTCTATCAAGAATGAATTAAAGAGAAAGAAAAAAATATTTTGTCACTCTGTGGGCATTGCTAGACAGGGTGTTGTTTACATCTTGCCCAGAGGCTGCAGCTAGCCTGCCTTGTGCTGCAGCTGCCATTCCACTATCGTGGCTACTAAAATTCATTCTATGAACCACATGATTAATAATGATAGCTACTTTCCATAGAACATCCATTTAATGCCAGGTTCCACACTTGACCTAGTTTAGATATCCTCAACCACTACTGTGACATAGAACAGTCCTATCTTCTAGAATCTGAGGTTCAAATTTAATAACTTCCCAAAGACTAAGAGCCAGTGCATGGCAGAGCAAGTGCAGATCCAGTGCAAAAATAAAAATAGTCTAGGCTGAAGTTCATTATACAATGTTGCCTTAGGACTAGAATCATTAGTGTAACTGGATATCCTGTTAGACTTTGTCCTTTGGATTAAAGAAAAGTAAAACAAGTCAAGTAGCAAACCCACTTTCATCTAAAAATTGCTGTTGTTAAATGAGCCACAATATCTGGCATGTCCCTTTTCTTAAGGCCAACTTCTTATCTTCATTTACATATGAAGAAAATCCCAAGATGTGTCTTTTTTCTCAGTTAACATTGTTCCAGTTCTGTTCATTTTCCTGTAGGCTCAGGGGATCTCATTTTTCATGGCTGAATACTGTTGTATATGTACTATATTGACTGAAAATAAGGCATATTCTACACCTTGGCTATGTGAATAGAGACACAGCAAACAAAGTTGTATATATTTATTTCTATGGTGACATCATTTCTTGAAGTGTACCAAAATCTGGGATAACTCAATTACAGAATAGGCCTTTCTTCAATGTTTGGAAAAACCACCACACTGCCCTCCATCCTGGTTATACTTACTTATTCCCATTAACTAAAGAAAGGTTGCTTTTAGGCTCAGTACTCACTAACATGTTTTGCTAACACCCCTTCTAACTTAGGGGTGGGCGAATCTCATTGTGGTTTTAATTTACATTGTACTGTATACTAAGTAACCATTTATTCATAAATTTATTGGCCCTTTGCATTTCCTTGATAAGTGATTATTGAAATTTTCACATTTTAGGGGACTCCTTAGTTTCTCAAGGATTTAGTGCTTACGAGATTAATCCTGAGACAAACAGATGGCAAAGACGTATTCACTCCATGTAACATCTCCATTCTATCATTTGCTTTACTGTGCAAAAATGTTAAAATTTCCACTTATCAGTGAATACATATTGTGTGAGTTCTTTTGTGATTGTGTTATTTCACTCAAGATGATGCCCTCCAGGTCCATCCATTTGGCTAGGAATTTCATAAATTCATTCTTTTTAATAGCTGAGTAGTACTCCATTGTGTAAATGTACCATAATTTCTGTATCCATTCCTCTGTTGAGGGACATCTGGGTTCTTTCCAGCTTCTGGCTATTATAAATAGGGCTGCTATGAACATAGTGGAGCATGTGTCCTTTTTACAGGTTGGGACATCTTCTGGATATATGCCCAGGAGAGGTATTGCTGGATCCTCCTGTAGTACTATGTCCAATTTTCTGAGGAACCGCCAGACTGATTTCCAGAGTGGTTGTACAAGCTTGCAATCCCACCAACAATGGAGGAGTGTTCCACATCCTCGTCAGCATCTGCTGTCACCTGAATTTTTGATCTTAGCCATTCTGACTGGTGTGAGGTGGAATCTCAGGGTTGTTTTGATTTGCATTTCCCTGATGATTAAGGATGTTGAACATTTTTTCAGGTGTTTCTCTGCCATTCGGTATTCTCAGGTGAGAATTCTTTGTTCAGTTCTGAGCCCCATTTTTTAATGGGGTTATTTGACTTTCTGGAGTCCACCTTCTTGAGTTCTTTATATATATTGGATATTAGTCCCTTATCTGATTTAGGGTAGGTGAAGATCCTTTCCCAATCTGTTGGTGGTTTTTTTGTCTTATTGATGATGCCTTTAGCCTTGCAGAAGCTTTGTAGTTTCATGAGGTCCCACTTGTCAATTCTCGATCTTACAGCACAAGCCATTACTGTTCTATTCAGGAATTTTTCCCCTGTGCCCATATCTTCAAGGCTTTTCCCTACTTTCTCCTCTATAAGTTTCAGTGTCTCTGGTTTTATGTGAAGTTCCTTGATCCACTTAGACTTGACCTTAGTACAAGGAGATAGGAATGGATCGATTCGCATTCTTCTACATGTTAACAACCAGTTGTGCCAGCACCATTTGTTGAAAATGCTGTCTTTCTTCCACTGGATGTTTTTAGCTCCCTTGTCAAAGATCAAGTGACCATAGGTGTGTGGGTTCATTTCTGGGTCTTGGTCTATTTGTCTGTCACTATACCAGTACCATGCAGTTTTTATCACAATTGCTCTGTAGTAGAGCTTTAGGTCCTGCATGGTGATTCCACCAGAGGTTCTTTTATCCTTGAGAAGAGTTTTTGCTATCCTAGGTTTTTTGTTATTACAGATGAATTTGCAGATTGCACTTTCTAATTCGTTGAAGAATTGATTTGGAATTTTGATGGGGATTGCATTGAATCTGTAGATTGCTTTTGGCAAGATAGCCATTTTTACAATGTTGATCCTGCCAATCAAAACTTAGGATACCCAAGATATAAGATACAATTTGCTAAACGCATGAAACTCAAGAAGAATGAAGACCAAAGTGTGGACACTGTGCACCTTCTTAGAATTGGGAACAAAACACCCAGGGAAGGAGTTACAGAGACAAAGTTCGTAGCTGTGATGAAAGGATGGACCATTTAGAGACTGCCGTATCCAGGGATCCATCCCATAATCAGCTTCTAAACGCTGACACCATTGCATACACTAGCAAGATTTTGCTGAAAGGACCCAAATATAGCTGTCTCTTGTGAGACGATGCCGGGGCCTAGCAAACACAGGAGTGGATGTTCACAGTCAGCTATTGGATGTATCACAGGGCTCCCAATGGAGAAGCTAGAGAAAGTACCCAAGGAGCTAAAGGGATCTGCAACCCTATTGTTGGAACAACATGATGTACTAACCAGAACCCTGGAGCTCTTGTCTCTAGCTGCATATGTATCAAAAGATGGCCTAGTTGGCCATCAATGGAAAGAGAGGCCCATTGGACTTGCAAACTTTATATGCCCCAATATAGGGGAATGCCAGGGCCAAAAGAATGGGAATGGGTGGGTAGGGAAGTGGGGGGCGCTATGGGGGACTTTTGGGATAGCATTGGAAATGTAACTGAGGAAAATATGTAATAAAAATATTAAAAATAAAAAAAATGTTAAAATTTGATGTCATGTAGCCATCACTCCTTACTTTGATTTCACCTACTTGTGGAGTCCTCTCTAGGAAATCTTTGTCTATGCTAATGTCCTGAAGAGTTTCATTCACTTCCCTTACATTTTTACTGTTATATTTCTTTTTTTATTTTTATTTTTTGTGAAAAAGTCTTTATTTTAAGAAAAAAATTTAGTTAACAAAATATTTAAGTTTCACTTAGCAAAATACACCCAAAAGGAAATCACAGTACAAAGAAAGCTTTTAGTCAAGGCCTCACCAATTCCTACAGTATTAGTATTGTGTCTCAATTATCAAAACTAACTTTTAAAAAGCTTAAACTTAACCTAAAGATTTTAAATGAAAATATCAACTAGAATGAACATGAGAAACGCTTCTCTTTTGTATCAGGGATCTAGCACCTTTGAGTTTTCCAGAAAAGTACATATCCCCAGTGTGTTCACTGTGGTGTGCTTAAAGATCCACTCAACATACTTAAACTACTTAACTCAGATAACATCACTCTTAAGTATACTACCAAAAATGTTAATTGAGAAAAGCAGAAGAAAATAGTTTTAGTTTACTCAATATTACATGCTAGAAGAAAAGTTTGCATGAGAAACACTGAAGAGGTAATTTTTTAATCCAGATTTCACAAACTCATGGTGCAAAGTGGGTTCCCCAGCTTCCTCTAGAGTTATAAACTGCTCTTGACTGCTTATGGGCTGCCTGTGAAATTTTCTGATTGAAATAACTCAAATGTTCCTACAATACTAATCATATCCACCCATGCTGTTCTGACCACTGTAGCCGGCCCGTAACAGCCACTCATTGACTGGCTCTCCAGGCCACTGTAAGTTGCCTGGGCAGTTGACACACTCATGCCCTGCATCACCTGGCTGCTATAAGCCCCATTGCTAGCCCCTGTTGTTGAATTCAGGAAGAGTTGTGCTGCATGTTGGCCTTGGCCTTGAACATAGCTGCCACTGCTTCTTCATGAGTAGCAAACTCAACATCAGCTTCTCCCATCAGGACTAACCTCAATATGAACTCTCACAGGGTTGAGTGGAGAGAAGAAGTTGTAAATGTTCTCCGTTGCTTTGTAGGGCAGCCCTCTCATGTGGACGCAGTGGCCGGTGGTGCTCTGCACTGTGAACTCGCTGTCTCCATATCTGTGGTCATACATTCCTGAGAGACAATAGCTGAGGTCTCTCCCAAACAGGTCAGTGGTGAAGCCATAGCCATCACTGAGGCCACTGTATTCTTCATAGCCCCCATAGCCTGCACTATAGGCACCAGACCTCATCCTATCTAGGCCTGCCTGTTTCACAATGCCAATGTACCTCCGGGCTGTGCCAGGCCTGTCATAAGGCCCAGGCTTTTGCACAGACATAAACTTCAGAGGTGGGTCTGAGTATGATCTAACTTCCTCCTGACTGCTCTTAAACACTTCAATATACCTGTGCCCTATTCTCTCCTTGTGCTTCCCTAAAGCTTTCTCAGCTAACTCTTGTGAGGCAAACTGAACGATGGCCTCCCCTGTAATCTTGCCTTCCAGGTCCACAGGTAGTGTGATCCCGTTCGGCACAATTTCCAACCCTGAGAAGAACTGAACGATTTCTTCCTTTGTGCATCCACATTGGAGTCCTGAAGCCTCACAAAGCCATCATTGGCACTGTCGGCACTGTTTGGGCCACTGTGCTTCAACACCCAATCCATCTCGGTTCTGTGTGACTTGAACACCTCAATATACCGGTGTCCCATGCTTTCCCTGTCTTTTTTCAGAGCCAATTTTACATCATCTTCTGACTCAAGTTCAACAAAAGCCTCACCACCCTGCCTGCCTTCTCTAGTATAAATGAAATGAACACCTGCGACCCCATCATGAATTGTGCAGTCGGAGAGGAAGTTTTGTACGTCCTCAATTGAGCAAGACCAGGATAGGCCTCGAAGTTTGACCACATAGCCTTCACCTACCTCAGGGCCCAGCATCATGGACACTTGACAGGGCTGTTGTCACACAAGCTTGGGCAATTTTTTGTAGCTTAAAGAACCACCACAGATGCCATCTGTAGGAAACACTTAATGGAAGGTAACAAGTTTTCCAGGGGAGGAAGGTAGAGGTGACTTCTATATTCAGTAAGGAACACGGCTTACGAACTCAAACTCCACCCGACGCCTTAAAAAACGCAGAGGGCTCCGGGAAAAGTCCAGGTGCATCTTTTTGTTCTCAACCTTCAAGAAGACGAGGCGCAGTCCTCCTTCCACAACAGAGCCAGAAGGATGCCCTGTTATCTTTAAGTAAGCTATAAGTCTGTTATCTTTAGGTAAGCTATTAAAGTCTCACTCACATTAACTTATTTTTTTTTTGTTTTTTTTTTGTTTGTTTTTGTTTATTTTGTTTGTTTGTTTTCCATTTCTTTGTGTTTCAAAAACAAATTTTATTAGATATTTTCATTTAAATTTCAAATGCTATCCCAAATGTCCCCTATACCCTTCCCCAACCCTGCTCCCCAACCCACTCCTGCTTCCTGGCCCTGGGGCATATAATCTTCGCAAGACCAAGGGTCTCTCCTTCCATTGCAAGCTGGTACAATCACTCTGGAAATCAATCTGGCGGCTCCTCAGAAAATTGGAAATAGTACTACAAGAAAACCCAGCAATACCTCTCCTGGGCATATACCCAGAAGATATTCCAACTTGTAATAAGGACACATCCTCCACTATGTTCGTAGCAGCCTTATTTATAATAGCCAGAAGCTGGATGCAACCCAGATGTCCCTCAACAGAAGAATGGATACAGAAAATGTGGTACATTTACACAATGGAGTACTACTCAGCTATTAAAAACAATGAATTGGTGAAATTCTTAGGCAAATAGATGGATCTGAAGGATATCATCCTGAGTGAGGTAACCCAATCAAAAAAGAACACACATGATATGCAATCACTTATAAGTGGATATTAGCCCAGAAACTTAGAATATCCAAGATACAATTTGCAAAACACAAGAAACTCAAGAAGAAGAAAGACCAAAGTGTGGATACTTTGTTCCTTCTTAGAATGGGGAACAAAATACCCAGAGAAGGAGTTACAGAGACAAAATTCAAAGCTGAGATGGAAGGAAGGACTATCCAAAGACTGCCCCACTTGGGGATCCATCCCATAAACAACCACCAAACTCAGACACTATTGCATATGCCAGCAAGATTTTGCTGACAGGACCCTGATATAGCTGTCTTCTGTGAGGCTATGCCAGTGCCTGGCAAACACAGAAGTGGATGCTCAAAGTCATCTACTAGATGGAACTCAGGGCCCCCAATGAAGGAGCTAGAGATAGTACCCAAGGAGCTAAAAGGGTCTTCAACTCTATAGGAAAAAATAGCAATACGAAATAACCAGTACCCCCCCAGAGCTTGTGTCTCTAGTTGCATTAACTGGTTTTGTACATAGTAAGAGAAGGTTCTATTTTCAAACTCTCACATGGGAATATCCAGTTTTTCACCAGCAGTTATAGAAGAGTCTATACCTAATGTATATTTTTAATAATTCTACTGATATCAATGGTTATTGAAGAGCCTATAATTAGTGTATATCTTTAACACTTCTACTGAGAGGGGTTGACCAGACATATTGAAATTTATTTCTAGGTTCACTAGCTTATGTCTGCCTTCATACCAGCAACATGTTTCTATGTTTTGCAGTCAGGTGTTGTGCTTTCAATATTTTCTTCCATATAGGTTTCTTGTTCACTTGAGGACCTTTGTGCCCTAACATTACTTTTGACTTTTTTTGTAATTCTGTATCATTATTATCAATATAAAAGTCACGCACTATTACAATGGGACTTAAATCTTCTTTCAATGTTTGTATGTATAAAATGAAATGTTCTGAACTTGGTATATAACATATTCTTTTACATACATTCTAAAACATTCTTAACTTTTTATAGAAAATATTAGTCATATATAATAGGGTATTATGATGACAACCTGAGGCTGAGAAAGGCTACTAGATTGTTTTAACTAGTTAAATGTCAAACATGTCAAAGTTTGATGTTTCATTTCCGTTCTCTGTTGTACATCAGTCTCCTCTTAATCATTTCTGTTGAACTTCTTCTATTGCCATTGTGTAGTCACTTGATCATGCAAAGAATCTGTCCAGGTCAGCATTCTACTGAGTGACATATAGTATCACTGCTGACAGGGTGCTTAATGAGGAAGCCATCTATAGGTGGTGTGATACCATCCACAGTTATTACCATTTGTCCTGAAGGAATACCATGATATTTATTATATTTTATATATCAATTAAATATTTATTTAATAAATTAATATAAAATTTTCTTGACAAATTGTTACTTTAATCAGTTTAGGTACACTGTTTAGTCTAATATTTTTATCTTTAAGTCTATGTAGTTAATCTTGATTTTGTGACCCATATATATTAAATAATTCTTCTCATCCTTCCATACTAATTATGTACTCAAGGTAAAATAAGTTTATTACAAGTATCACTCTTCTTTATTTCTGTTTTTATGGGGGGGGGTTAAAGAAACTGGTCAATTTGTGTTTTAATATGAAAGGTACACTATTTGATTTCAGAGTTACTAGTCAAAGTGATATGCTGATTGTGTTATGTTGTTGATATTCTTTTGGCAGGTTTGAACATATTTTGGTAATTTCTTCCCTCATTTATTTTATAAGATTGATGGATTACAGTCTTGACAATGTTTTACTCTTTCCCAGTTTTCATTTACATGTGACAACAAAACCATGTTACATAGAAATAGGATAGAATCGTATATTTGAGGAACTAAAAGCTTCTTGAACCAACATGTCCATGTCTGTCACAAATGTTGGGTGAAAAGAAATTAAGGAAAGAATGCCCTTCACAGTAGTCACAAATAAGAAAAAAAAATACCTTGTGTGACTTTAACCAAGCACAGGAAAGATCTGTATGCCAAAGACTTCAAGTTTCTCAAGAAAGAAATCTAAAAAGATCTCAGAAGATGTAAAGATCTCCTATGCTCATGGATTGGCAGGATTAATATAGTAAAAATGACAATATTGCCAAAGCAATCTACAGACTCAGTGCAATCTCCATCAAAATTCCAACTCAGTTCATCTAGAGTTAGGAAGGTTTATTTACAAATTCACTAAAAAAAAAAAAAAAAAAAAAAAAAAAAAAAAAAAAAAAAAAAACAGGATAGCAAAAACTATTCTCGAAAAAATAAAAGAACTTCTGGAGGAATCAACATCCATGATCTCAACTTGTAATACAGATCAATAGTGATAAAAAACTGTATGGTACTAAAACAAAGGCAGGCAGGTAGATCAATGGAATAGAATTGAAGACCCGGAAATGAACCCACACACCTATGGTCACTTGATCTTTAACAAAGGAGCTAAAACCATGGAGTATAAAAAAACACAGCATTTTCAACAAATGGCTCTGGTTCAACTGGAGGTCAGCAGGCAAAACAATGCACATCAATCCATTCTTATCTCCTTGTACAAGGCTCAAGTCCAAGTGGATCAAGAACGTCAACATAAAACCAGATGCACTGGGACTAATAGAAGAGGAAGTGGGGAAGATCCACAAACATGGGCACAGGGAAAAGTTCCTGAACAGAACACCAATGGCTTATGCTCTAAGATCAACAAGAGACAAATGGGACCTCATAAAATTGCAAAGCTTCTATAAGGCAAATGACACTGTCTATAGGACAAAATGGCAACCAACAGAGCTGGAAAAGATCTTTACCAACTCTACATCTGATAGAGAGCTAATATCCAATATATCCAAGGAACTCAAGAAGTTAGACTCCAGACAACCTTAATCACCGGGAAAATGCAAATCAAAACAACCCTGAGATTCCACCTCACACCAGTCAGAAAGGCTAAGATCAAAAATTCAGGTGACAGCAGATGCTGGTGAGGATGTGGAAAAAGAGAATACTCTTCCACTGCTGGTGGGATTGCAAGCTGGTACAAACACTCTGGAAATAAATTTGGTAGTTCCTCATAAGACTGGACATAGTACTTACTACCTGAGAACACAGCTATACAACTCCTGGGGATATACACAAAATATGCTCCAACAAGTAACAAGAACACATGCTCCACTATGTTCATATCAGCCTTATTTATAATAGCCAAGAGTTGGAAAGAACCCAGATGTTCTTCAACAGAGGAATGGATAAAGAAAATGTGGTATATTTACACAATGGAGTACTACTCACCTATTAAAAAAGAATGAATTAATGAAATTCTTAAACAAATGGACGGAACTTGAAAATATCCTGAGTGAGGTAACCCAGTCACAAAAGAACACACATGGTATACACTAACTGATAAGTGGATATTAGCCCAGAAGCTCGGAATATCCAAAATACAATTTACTTACCACATTAAACTCAAGAAGAAGGAAGATCAAACTGTTGGTCTTCCTTAGAAGGGGTAACAAAATACTCACAGGTCCAAATATGAAGACAAAGTGTAGAGCAGAGACTGAAGGAAAGGCCATTCAGAAACTGCCCCATCTGGGGATCCACCTCATATACAGTCACCAAACCCAGACACTATTGTGCATGCCAACAAGTGCTTGCTGACAGGGGCCTGATGTAGCTGTCTCCTGAAAGGCTCTAACAGAGCTTGACAAATACAGAGGCAGATGCTCACGGCCAGCTATTGGACTGAGCATGGGGTCCCCAATGGAGGAGTTAGAGAAATGACTGAAGGAGCTGAAGGAATTTGCAACCCCATAGGAAGAACAGCAATATCAACAAACCAGACACCATCATAGAGCTCCCAGGGACTAAACCACCCACCAAAGAGTACACATGGAGGGACCCATGGCTCCAGCTGCATATGTAGCAGAGGATAGCCTTGTTGGGCATCAATGGGAGAAGTCCTTGGTCCTGGGAAGGCTCATTCATGTGAAAGGGAATGTGAGGGTGGGGAGGAGGGGAGTGGATGGGTGGTTGGGGAACACCCTCATAGAATCAGGGTGATGGAATAGAGTGTTTCCCTGGGGGAAACAAGGAAAAGCAATAATATTTGAAATGTAAATAAAGAAAATTCCCAATAAAAATGTTGGGGAAAGTACTGCTACTATTTTATTAAGTGGGGTTTGTTATTGCTTTAACGATATTTTTTCTGGTTATAAAGTTTTGTACATCCATTCACTACTACCCCCTCCATCTTATTTTCTATGCCCTTATACCTATGTAGTTGGGTATTCTCCTAAGTATACTATAAGGTGAATATTTGACCTGTTTAGGGTATCCCAAAGCATTCCTGTTTTCTCTTCTTCAGTTTCCTTTCTGTCTGCCACTCCTATTTCAGAACCTTATTTTCACATTATGTGCCCTCTCTGCTCTCCCTCTGTCAATCTAATCTAGTCTGCTACTGAAGCTGAGTTTTCTATCATAGTTTTTGAGTTTCTTAACCTCCACAAAAACAAACAACCCAATTCAAAAATGGAGTATAGAACTAAACAGAGATTTCACAATGGAGGAATCTCAAATGCCTGAGTAGCACTTAAGGAAATATTCAAAGTACTTAGTCATCATGGAAATGCAAATCAAAACGGCCCTGAGATTCCACCTCACACCAACCAGAATGTCAAAAAGTCAGTTGGCAGCACATGTTGGTGACAATTCTGTTCAGTTCTAATTCACAGTCTCCATCCCTTTCCTATGTATGCAGTCAACTGTCCCATTTAATCCTGCAGTGTCTTCTGCAATTCACTGTTTTGTTATTCTTTTTCTCCTTAAATATTCTTTTTTTAATATTTTTATTACGTATTTTCCTCAATTACATTTCCAATGCTATCCCAAAAGTCCCCCATACCCTCCCCCACCCCCACTTCCCTACCCACCCATTCCCACTTTTTTTTTGCCCTGGCATTCCCCTGTACTGGGACATATAAAGTTTGCATGTTCAATGGGCCTCTCTTTCCAGTGATGGCCAACTAGGCCATCTTTTGATACATATGCAGCTAGAGTCAAGAGCTCCAGGGTACTGGTTAGTTCATAATGTTGTTCCACCTATAGGGTTGCAGATCCCTTTAGCTCCTTGGGTACTTTCTCTAGCTCCTCCATTGGGGGCCCTGTGATCCATCCAATAGCTGACTGTGAGCATCCACTTCTGTGTTTTCTAGGCCCCAGCATAGTCTCACAAGAGACAGCTATATCTGGGTCCTTTCAGCAAAATCTTGCTAGTGTATGCAATGGTTTCAGCACATGGAAGCTGATTATGGGATGGATCCCTGGATATGGCAGTCTCTAGACGGTCCATCCTTTCATCACAGCTCGAAACTTTGTCTCTGTAACTCCTTCCATGGGTGTTTTGTTCCCAATTCTAAGAAGGGGCACAGTGTCCACACTTTGGTCTTCATTCTTCTTGAGTTTCATTCGTTTAGCAAATTGTATCTTATATCTTGGGTATCCTAAGTTTTGGGCTAATATCCACTTATCAGTGAGTACATATTGTGTGAGTTCCTTTGTGATTGTGTTACCTCACTCAGAATGATGCCCTCCAGGTCCATCCATTTGCCTAGGAATTTCATAAATTCATTCTTTTTAATAGCTGAGTAGTACTCCATTGTGTAAATGTACCACATTTTCTGTATCCATTCCTCTGTAGAGGGGCATCTGGGTTCTTTCCAGCTTCTGGCTATTATAAATAAGGCTGCTATGAACATAGTGGAGCATGTGTCCTTCTTACAGGTTGGGACATCTTCTGGATATATGCCCAGGAGAGGTCTTAACTAGGTATGGCTATACCCTTTTAATGCACAGAGTTCTTCTTAAAGTCATGTTGTAAATCCTTTACTCTAGCTATCTATGTTGATGTCTTTAGGTAAGTTACTGGAGTGTTAAGAACATTAAGAGATAATAGCAGGATTCTTCCCATGCATATCATAATTTCCAAGCCCCTCCCTCTACAATATTTTTCTCTCATGTCACTGTTAGCTACCAAGCTAAAATTAGAAAGACACATACTACATATTCACATGCTTGTAGTCAAGTGAATAAGGGGCACACAGTGGACATACAATTGAACAAGCCCCTAATCATTAAACCTTGCCTTGAAAAAAAAGAAAGGAAGGAAGGAAGGAAGGAAGGAAGGAAGGAAGGAAGGAAGAAAGAAAGAAAGAAAGAAAGAAAGAAAGAAAGAAAGAAAGAAAGAAAGAAAGAGAAAGAAAAGGAAACCACTGCTTAGTAAGTATAAAATCAGTAAAGATTTACAAATACATGAAACATAAAATTGTTTGTCAGCCATATCTTAGTTATGAAGAACTGTCGATCTTCATCATGATTTCTCACACCCTAGCTTACCCTCCAAATGCAGGAGACCCACTCTGGAAACCTCTTCATTAAGAGGAATAAGGGAATAGTATTTGCTGGCACATATTTGAAGTAGTTTTCAAAGCTTATGATTCTACATTATTATCTATTTTAGAACATGTTTTTACATTAGTAAACTTCTATTAGGTAAACAACATTTTGAGCACTCTATATGCAAATTTCTTCATTAATTTCAGTGAAAAGAAAAGAATTTTATCTTTCCTTTTAAATATTTGTTGTTTTGAACATAGATGAGAAGAACATTTGGTCAACTTTTTCCAAGAAATATTTTTATCCATATTATCCTTCGATCCCATGTTAAAATGTAATATTAGAACTAGAAAATAATTTTATTCTTTGGACAGTTGATAAAAAGAAGCAACCAAATATCATTTTGATGCAGAAGACTATATTTATAAACTCCAAATAACAAATTTTACCTCTTCAAACTGTAAACATTTTAATCTAAACTGAAAGAAATGCAGCCACTACTGTATGGGTTGTAATTGTGAGAAGGAAACCAATAAGAACATGAAAGAACTTTCTAGAGTAATATTATGGTTATATATTTTGCTCGGTTTAGGTAAGAAAGATATTTCATGTGTGAAAAAACTACCATGTACTGGATATGTGTGTTTTTCATTTTAGGCAGATTTTCCTGTTAAATGTCTATAGATTATGAAATCTGGCTGAAATACAGAAAGTCCTTAATAAAGGTGAATTGTTAAATTTAATTTACCTTGAAATGCATAAAGAGAAAAAGAATTTGGAAAGCAGACAGGGAGGAATATATAGGATATGCTTTAGCATGTTTTTTAATGGTTAAGGAAAGTATCCATGTAATCAGGAAGTAAAGACAAGCAGTACCAGGCAAGAAAGGAAAGTAGAGAACATGTGATGTTTTCTGTGTATTTAGTCTTCTCTTCTACCCAATTATTATACACTCATTGTGAATCACTCAACAGGGATTTGACAAGTACAAAGAAGTGAATTAGTTGAATCAGACACTTTCAGTAATTTTGTAAAACTTAGGGATATGAAAGCAGGCAAAGCGCTCCTGCAATCCAAAAAGAATTTACTTATCAACCAAAAATAATCAAAATGTACATTTTTTTATCTGAAGAATTGTTAAGAAAGCATGTAAAATAAATCCATGATCCACCAAAGAGTTGATATTTACAAAATTTTATAAATATTATTGTGCAGATTGCTTACAGTTTTAACCTTGATTTTATTTTTGGCATTTGGACCACTGTTAAACAGTTTTCAAAAGCAAGAGTTCTATGGCAGCATTATGTGCCAGGTGATAAATAATATACAGATGATTGATGAATAGATTATTGATAGACAGACAGACAGACAGATAGATAGATAGATAAATAGATAGATGATAGATAGATAGATAGATAGATAGATAGATAGATAGATAGATAGATAGATAGATAGATTTACTGTAGTTTGGTAAGAGGCAAACAAGGAAGGCCTTCACTAAACTGGTTTTGATAACACACTTGATCCATTACAGGGGATAAATTAAAGAATGGTGGTAAACTCCTAACAATTATGAGATCTGAAAGTACAATCAGACAATCTCACAGTTTAAACTATTATCTATGAAAGTTAAGTGCATAATTTTGGCCCAGAGCTCCTTTCTAAATTGTAACAATGCAAATTCTCATAGACAACTTTTATTGAAGTGTTTCAAATTCAGGGTATTCAAAAGTAAACTCTCACCATTGTTTATATGTCCAAAGGACAGAAACGAAAGACAAGGATGGTAACACAAGAATGAATATAAGCAAGAAATATTAGAATTTTAAAGTGTCATAAGTAAACATAATTTTATGTCCTAACTAAAAATAACAATTTTTAGAAACCGATAAAATCAAACTCATTTCTTCCCCCCTAAATCCTCCTCTAGAAAGAACTACCCTAGCCCCATATTCAGATTTACTTAATAATAGTATTCGCTATCTTAGGCATTTTAGATTCTGAAAATATTCAGAAAATTATTCTCATAATTAAAGGATCCCTTTCAAATGAAAACTGGAAAAGATGGGAAATCAGCTAGAAAGGAATTGAGGCTCCTCACCTCATGCTGGAGAACAGTGCAGCAGGTTATTGGTGCTTGCTTTTGTTTATTTAGATAGTTATTTATTTTAGTTAAAATGTTATGGATGGTTTCTTCTCACCTCATTAGTGGGAAAAAATACTTACCTGTAATACTCTAGATGATAATATTGTCTGGCCTAAAGGAGATTTACAATCAAGGAGAAGCAAATGATTTCATGTAACATAATCATGGTCAAGACATCAAAGGCTTCTGTAACAACCCCTACTCCCATCTGACCCACCCCGCCAAAAAGTAACAGCCTAGGCAGAAAGCCATCAAAGAGAACTCTTTAAAAACTTGTTAAGGGCGCTAGAGTGTAGCACATTACAATTGATGGCTTCTGGCAAGGGGTGAGGGTAGGTAAGGACTCAGTATTTTTAAGAGGCTAGCCACTGGGAGGGTCTGAGAAGACTGGGCAATTAATATGCTCAGTGCTCCTGATGTGAAATTCCCAAATAATCAATAAAAGCAGTATGAAAATAAATAAATAAAACATTCTTCATGTTAAATTCTACCAGAAAAAAATACAACATTAAAATTATGTATTTTAGGGTTTCTATTGCTTAGATTAGATGTCATGACTATGGCAACTCTTATAAGGAAACATTTAATTGGTGCTGGTTTATGTTTCAAAGGGTTACTCCATCAGTGTCATGATGGAAAGCAAAGTTACATGCAGGCAGACATGAAGCTGAAAAACAGTTGTACATCCAGATCAGTAGGCAGCAAGGATGGAGAGTGGGTCACAGAGCCTAGCTTGATCATCTCACAACTCAAAGCCTAAACCAAGTGACACACTTTATCCAACAAAGCCACACCTAGTCCAACAAGTCCATACCTCCTAATAGGGATACTCTCAGATTGGCTCATATCTTTATAAAGTTAGCCCCCACTTAGTGGAACTATACTGGAAAAATTAGGCATTGTGGTACTGTGGGGGGAGGTATGTCAATAGAGCTATAACTTTTTAAAATATCAGACTGATGTTTTGAAAGATTCCGCCCATTTCCAATCTCTCTCTCCCTCTCTCTTTCTTCTCTCCATTTCTCCCTTTCTCCCTCCTACTTTTCTTTAACTTTCAGATCAATATGTAAGCTCTCAGATGTTCCTGCCACCATGGCTTTGGTCTGCCATCATGGACTCTCACATTTTGAAATTTGAAGTCCCAAATTAAACACTTTGTTTTATAAGTTTCCAAAGTCATGGTATCTTATTACAACAATAATAAAAATAACTAAAACAATATATGTAAATAATCAGTATTGGGTAGGATATTTCAATTTGAATAACTGTTCAAGAAAGCATTGGTAATATCAAAAATATTGAACAAAGAAACAGATGAAATGAAAAAGACAAAAACAACTTCTAAAGAAGAAAAACTACAGTGTGTAAGGAGAGAAAAACCTAGATGCAATGCAAAGGCATATAATAAAGATAAATCACTTATGCTGAAATCTAGTTATTTGTAAAAAAAAAAAAAACAAAAAAAAAAAACAAAAACAAAAACAAAAACCAAAAACAAAACAAAGAAAAAAACCCACAAAATTCATAAGCCTCTAGCAAGAATAAAAAGCAAGCACATACAAATGACAGATTGCAAAGATCCTAAAATGATAGAAAATAGAAAATTAATGTCCAGCAAGGCAAGGCCATCCTCTGCTACATATGCAGCTGGAGCTGAAAAACAGTTGTACATCCAGATCAGTAGGCAGCAAGGATGGAGAGTGGGTCACAGAGCCTAGCTTGATCATCTCACAACTCAAAGCCTAATCCATACCTCCTAATAGGGATACTCTCAGATTGGCCAATGGGGCCAATAATATTCAAAACAATGCAATGCACCTGATCCAATAAAAATTACCATACTAAAATAAACCCAAGAAACTATTTGAAAAGAAAAACCAATAAATTGTAACATATATGTAGTAGTTTGAATAAGAATGGCCACCATAGGCTCATATCTTTATAAAGTTAGCCCCTCTTTGGTTGGTGGTTTAGCCCTTGGGAGCTCTGGGGGTACTGATTCGTTCATATTTTTGTTACTCCTATGGGGCTGCAAATCCCTTCAGCTCCTTGGGTCCTATCTCTAGCTCCTCCATTGGGAACCCTGTGCTCAGTCCTTTGGTTGGCTGTGAGCATCCACTTCTGTACTTGTCAGGCACTGGCAGAGTCTCTCAGGAAACAGCTATATCAGGCTCCTGTCAGCAATCACTTGTTGGCATACACAATAGTGTCTGGGTTTGGAAACTGTATATGGGATAGATCCCCAGGTGGGGCAGTTTCTAAATGGCCTTTCCTCAGTCTAGGCTCCACACTTTGTCACCATATTTGCTCCCGTGAGTATTTTCTACCTTTCTAAAAAGGACCGAAGCACCCACACTTTGGTCTTCATTCTTCTTGAGCTTCATATGGCCTGTAAATAGTATTTCGAGTATTCTGAGTTTCTGGGCTAATATCCACTTACCAGTGAGTGCATACCCTGGAAGAGGGAGTGGGTAGGTTGGTTTGGGGGGGGGGGGGGCCAGGGAGTTTTCAGAGGGGAAATGAGGAAAGCAGATAACAATTGAAATGTAAATAAAGAAAATATCTAATAAAAAAGGAAAAAAGAAAGAAAATTAAACCAAAGTACAAGTTAAAATAAAAAATAAAAAATCAATAACCTAGAAGATATGGTCAAGCTTTTGGAAGAAATAATTTTCCAATAACAACATAAGAAGAGTAAAATAGGACAGACAGAACAGTGGATATCAAGGAAATTGATTTCTTGATTAAAGTACTTTCCACAGTAAGTGCTGGTCCACATGGTATCATTGGTAATAACAAGCAGAATATTAAAAAATAAAAATAATTCAAAATCAATATTAGCAGAATTGAATAAAAATTGTCCATGCAGTCTAAGTAGCAACAGTACTGATCATAAAAGAAAAAATGATTTTAATTATCTACAAATCAAAACCTCCTAAGAACAAATATGCTAGGGATAGCTAGGGATAGAAAAATATGATGTGACACTTAAAACCATGTTCTGGTCTTGCAGAAGACCCAAGTTTGTCTCCCAGCATGCCCATGGATCGTGACACACAAATGCCTATAACTCCAGTTCTGAGAAATTAAATGCCCTCTTCTGTCCTTCACATAGTACAAGTACACACACACACACACACACACACAATTTTCTTTTTAAAATGATAGCTTTATTTAATAATACTCTATTCAAATTGTTTCTCTTATTAATGATATTGGTTGGATTTTCTCTGATAACTCTTTTTAATGAAACTAGTGACTTTCTATATGAGTTTTCTCTCTACTATGATTCTTGATTTTTGAGATCAGTATCTGAAACTACTCACATGTTATTGATACATAGCAATCAATACATAAATAGAATTGTTATTCCCACCTGTTATTACTACATAGGTATCAATACATTGAGAGAATTCTTAGTCCCTTAATTAGGTTGAATTGGTTCTATTTTAACTTTTCTCCTTTGCTTCTCAAAATGCTGACACTCATAGATTGGTTAAAAGTTGAGCTCTCTACCAAAGGTGTGTGTTTTCAGTTTTATTTTTCTTAATTAGATATTTCCTTTATTGGCATTTTAAGTGTTATACCCTTTCCTGTTTTTTTTTAATTACATAAGAAAATGAAACACCGGTGCAAAAGATGTTATGCTTTAGCAAATCCAATTCAATAATACATAAATTCTCATTTATCATCATGGATTTGGATTAATTTTCAAAGTCTCAGAATAGTTAAATATTTGAAAATAAATGTATGTCATCATCTCAACCCACAAAAGGAGGAAAAAACAATATTTAAGACACCTAAATAAAACATTAGAAACATGCATATCCAGCATTCATTTAAAATTCTACCATCTAAGGCCTGGACAAGTAGCTCAATGGATAAGAGTGTCAGTTGTTCTCACAGAGGACCTAAGATCAATTCTCTGCACTTGCATGGCAGTCCACAGTTGTCTTTAAATACAATTCTAGTAAATTCAACATTATCTTCTGGATTCTGCACACACTTGGTATATAAAATACATGGAGGCAAAACATTCATACACAGAAAAAAAGGAAATAAACTTAAAATAACATTAAACTCTAAAAACTAACAAAAGGAAAGATATCTACCTATGGAAATGTATTTCATATAAAATATTGTGCACCTATACGTTGGACTTAAAATCTAAAATGTCTCAGAGGGTTATGACAGCAAAGACGTCTCAGAAAAAAATGATAAATATCACAATTCAAAGGAAAAAGTACCCTTAAATTTGAATTCAGAGAAAAGCACCGGGGTAGCTAGGGCGCAGGGTCGGCTGACACTCGCCAGCTACCCACAACACCCGCCACAGGATCTTAAGACTTCTGGTGAGTGGAACACAGCTTCTGCTCCAATCCAATTGTGTGTGGGACCTGAGACTGCATTAGTTAGGGAAGCAGAAACCGGCCTGAGTAGGGCCACAGGCCTCATCTGGCCGGATCAGCACCAGGGTAGCTAGAGCGCAGGGTCGGCTGACACCCACCAGCTACCCACGACCCCCGCCACAGGATTTTGAGACTGCTGGTGAGTGGAACACAGCTTCTGCTCCAGTCCAATCACGCGGGACCTGAGACTGCTTTGGTTGGGGAGGCAGAAATCTGGCCTACGTAGGGCCACAAGCCTCTTCCAGTCAGAAAAGCACCAGGGTAGCTAGGGCGCAGGGTTGGCTGACACTCGCCAGCTACCCACAACACCTGCCACAGGATCTTAAGACTTCTGGTGAGTGGAACACAGCTTCTGCTCCAATCCAATTGCATGCGGGACCTGCGACTGCATTAGTTAGGGAAGCAGAAAACCGGCCTGAGTAGGACCACAGGCCTCTTCCGACTGAACCAGCACCGGGGTACCGCCAGCTACCCACGACCCCCGCCACAGGATTTTGAGACTACGGGTGAGTGGAACACAGCTTCTGCTCCAATCTTTAAACAGTGACAAGGACCACAACTAACCCCAGAGATTACCAGATGGCGAAAGGTAAACTTAATAATCTTACTAACAGAAACCAAGACCACTCACCATCATCAGAACCCAGCACTCCCACTTCGCCCAGTCCAGGGCACCCCAACACACCGGAAAAGCTAGACACGGATCTAAAAGCATATCTCCTGATGATGGTAGAGGACTTCAAGAAGGACTTTAATAACACACTTAAAGAAATACAAAGGAACACTGATAAACAGGTAGAAGACAGTAAAGAGGAAGCACAAAAATCCCTTAAAGAATTGCAGGAGAACACTGATAAAGAGTTACAAATCCTTAAAGAAAAACAGGATAACCTAATCAAGCAGGTAGAAGTCCTTAATGAAAAACAGGAAAACACATCCAAACAGATGATGGAAATGAACAAAACCATACTAGACCTAAAAAGGGAAGTAGACACAATAAAGAAAACCCAAAATGAGGCAACACTGGAGATAGAAACCCTAGGAAAGAAATCTGGAACCATAGATACCAGCATCAGCAACAGAATACAAGAGATGGAAGAGAGAATCTCAGGTGCAGAAGATTCCATAGAGAACATCGGCACAACAATCAAGGAAAATGTAAAATGCAAAAAGATCCTAACTCAAAACATCCAAGAAATACAGGAAACAATGAGAAGACCAAACCTACGGATAATAGGAGTGGATGAGAATGAAGATTTTCAACTCAAAGGAGCAGCAAACATCTTCAACAAAATTATAGAAGAAAACTTCCCAAATCTAAAGAAAGAGATGCCCATGAACATACAAGAAGCCTACAGAACTCCAAATAGACTGGACCAGAAAAGAAATACCTCGCGACACATAATAATCAGAGCAACAAATGCTCTAAATAAAGATAGAATACTAAAAGCAGTAAGAGAAAAAGGCCAAGTAACATATAAAGGCAAGCCTATCAGAATTACACCAGATTTTTCACCAGAGACTATGAAAGCCAGAAGATCCTGGACGGATGTTATACAGACACTAAAAGAACACAAATTCCAGCCCAGGCTACTATACCCAGCCAAACTCTCAATTAACATAGATGGAGAAACCAAAGTATTCCACGACAAAACCAAATTCACACATTATCTCTCCACGATTCCAGCCCTTCAAAGGATAATAACAGAAAAAAACCAATACAAGGACAGGAACCACGCCCTAGAAACAACAAGAAGGTAATCCCTCAACAAACCTAAAAGAAGACAGCCACAAGAACAGAATGCCAACTTTAACAACAAAAATAACAGGAAACAACAATTACTTTTCCTTAATATCTCTTAACATCAATGGACTCAACTCTCCGATAAAAAGACATAGACTAACAAACTGGCTACACAAACAAGACCCAACATTTTGCTGCTTACAAGAAACTCATCTCAGAGAAAAAGATAGACACTACCTCAGAATGAAAGGCTGGAAAACAATTTTCCAAGCAAATGGTATGAAGAAACAAGCTGGAGTAGCCATTCTAATATCTGATAAGATTGACTTCCAACCCAAAGTCATTAAAAAAGACAGGGAGGGACACTTCATACTCATCAAAGGTAAAATCCTCCAAGAGGAACTATCAATCCTGATTATCTATGCTCCAAATACAAAGGCAGCCACATTCATTAAAGAAACTTTAGTAAATCTCAAAGCACACATTGCACCTCATACAATAATAGTGGGAGACTTCAACACACCACTTTCACCAATGGACAGATCATGGAAACAGAAACTAAACAGGGACACAGAGAAACTAAGAGAAATTATGAATCAAATGGATCTGGCAGATATCTACAGAACATTCTATCCTAAAACAAAAGGATATACCTTCTTCTCAGCACCTCATGGTACCTTCTCCAAAATTGACCACATAATTGGTCACAAAACAGGCCTCAACAGATACAAAAATATTGAAATTGTCCCATGCATCCTATCAGATCACCATGGACTAAGGCTGATCTTCAATAACAAAATAAATAATAGAAAGCCAACCTTCACGTGGAAACTGAACAACACTCTTCTCAATGATACCTTGGTCAAGGAAGGAATAAAGAAAGAAATTAAGGACTTTTTAGAGTTCAATGAAAATGAAGCCACAACATACCCAAACTTATGGGTCTGGGTCGCAATGAAAGCATTTCTAAGAGGAAAACTCATAGCTCTGAGTGCCTCCAAAAGGAAACTAGAGAGAGCACACATTAGCAGCTTGACAACATACCTAAAAGCACTAGAACAAAAGGAAGCAAATTCACCCAAGAGGAGTAGACAGCAGGAAATAATCAAACTCAGGGGCGAAATCAACCAAGTGGAAACAAGAAAAACTATTCAAAGAATCAACCAATCAATGAGCTGGTTCTTTGAGAAAATCAACAAGATAGATAAACCCTTAGCCAGACTCACTAGAGGGCACATGGAAAGCATCCTAATTAACAAAATCAGAAATGAAAAAGGAGACATAACAACTGATCCTGAAGACATCCAAAACACCATCAGATCTTTCTACCAAAGGTTATACTCAACAAAACTGGAGAACCTGGATGAAATGGAGAAGTTCCTAGACAGATACCAGGTACCAAAGTTGAATCAAGAACAGGTTAATGATCTAAACAGCCCTATATCCCCCAAAGAAATAGAAGCAGTCATTAATAGTCTCCCAACTAAAAAAAGCCCAGGACCAGATGGGTTTAGTGCAGAGTTCTATCAGACCTTCAAAGAAGATCTAATCCCAGTTCTTCACAAACTATTCCACAAAATAGAAACAGAAGGTACTCTACCCAACTCATTCTATGAAGCCACAATTACTCTGATACCTAAACCACAAAAAGACCCAACAAAGATAGAAAACTTCAGACCAATATCACTTATGAATATTGATGCAAAAATCCTCAATAAAGTTCTTGCTAACCGAATCCAAGAACACATCAAAACAATCATCCATCCTGACCAAGTAGGTTTCATCCCAGGGATGCAGGGATGGTTCAATATAGGGAAATCCATCAACGTAATCCAGTATATAAACAAACTCAAAGAGAAAAACCACATGGTCATCTCGTTAGATGCGGAAAAAGCATTTGACAAAATCCAACACCCATTCATGATAAAAGTCTTGGAAAGATCAGGAATTCAAGGCCCATACCTAAAACATGATAAAAGCAATCTACAGCAAACCAGTAGCCAACATCAAAGTAAATGGTGAGAAGCTTGAAGCAATCCCTCTAAAATCAGGGACTAGACAAGGCTGTCCACTTTCTCCATACCTATTCAACATTGTACTTGAAGTCCTAGCCAGAGCAATTCGACAACAAAAGGAGATCAAAGGGATACAAAATTGGAAAAGATGAAGTCAAAATATCACTCTTTGCAGATGATATGATAGTATATATAAGTGACCCTAAAAATTCCACCAGAGAACTCCTAAGCCTGATAAACAGCTTCAATCAAGTAGCTGTATATAAAATTAACTCAAACAAGTCAATGGCCTTTCTGTACACAAAGGATAAACAGGCTGAGAAAGAAATTAGGGAAACAACACCCTTCTCAATAGTCACAAATAATATAAAATATCTTGGCGTGACTCTAACTAAGGAAGTGAAAGATCTGTATAATAAAAACTTCAAGTCTCTGAAGAAAGAAATTATAGAAGATCTCAGAAGATGGAAAGATCTCCCATGCTCATGGATTGGCAGGATCAACATTGTAAAAATGGCTATCTTGCCAAAAGCAATCTACAGATTCAATGCAATCCCCATCAAAATTCCAAATCAATTCTTCAACGAATTAGAAAGTGCAATCTGCAAATTCATCTGGAATAACAAAAACCTAGGATAGCAAAAACACTTCTAAAGGATAAAAGAACCTCTGGTGGAATCACCATGCCGGACCTAAAGCTCTACTACAGAGCAATTGTGATAAAAACTGCATGGTACTTGTATAGTGACAGACAAATTGACCAATGGAATAGAATTGAAGACCTAGAAATGAACCCACACACCTAAGGTCACTTGATCTTCGACAAGGGAGCTAAAAACATCCAGTGGAAGAAAGATAGCATTTTCAACAAATGGTGCTGGCACAACTGGTTGTTAACATGTAGAAGAATGCGAATCGATCCATTCCTATCTCCTTGTACTAAGGTCAAGTCTAAGTGGATCAAGGAACTTCACATGAAACCAGAGACACTGAAACTTATAGAGGAGAAAGTGGGGAAAAGCCTTGAAGATATGGGCACAGGGGAAAAATTCCTGAATAGAACAGTAATGGCTTGTGCTGTAAGATCGAGAATTGACAAGTGGGACCTCATGAAACTACAAAGCTTCTGCAAGGCTAAAGACACCATCAATAAGACAAAAAAAAAAACACCAACAGATTGGGAAAAGATCTTCACCTATCCTAAATCAGATAAGGGACTAATATCCTATATATATAAAGAACTCAAGAAGGTGGACTCCAGAAAGTCAAATAACCCCATTAAAAAATGGGGCTCAGAACTGAACAAAGAATTCTCACCTGAGGAATACCGAATGGCAGAGAAGCACCTGAAAAAATGTTCAACATCCTTAATCATCAGGGAAATGCAAATCAAAACAACCCTGAGATTCCACCTCACACCAGTCAGAATGGCTAAGATCAAAAATTCAGGTGACAGCAGATGCTGGCGAGGATGTGGAGAAAGAGGAACACTCCTCCATTGTTGGTGGGATTGCAAGCTTGTACAACCACTCTGGAAATCAGTCTGTCGGTTCCTCAGAAAATTGGACATAGTACTACCGGAGGATCCAGCAATACCTCTCCTGGGCATATATCCAGAAGATGTCCCAACCGGTAAAAAGGACACATGCTCCACTATGTTCATAGCAGCCCTATTTATAATAGCCAGAAGCTGGAAAGAACCCAGATGTCCCTCAACAGAGGAATGGATACAGAAATTATGGTACATTTACACAATGGAGTACTACTCAGCTATTAAAAAGAATGAATTTATGAAATTCCTAGCAAAATGGATGGACCTGGAGGGCATCATCTTGAGTGAAGTAACACAATCACAAAAGAACTCACACAATATGTATTCACTGATAAGTGGATATTAGCCCAAAACTTAGGATACCCATGATATAAGATACAATTTGCTAAACGCATGAAACTCAAGAAGAATGAAGACCAAAGTGTGGACACTGTGCACCTTCTTAGAATTGGGAACAAAACACCCAGGGAAGGAGTTACAGAGACAAAGTTCGTAGCTGTGATGAAAGGATGGACCATTTAGAGACTGCCGTATCCAGGGATCCATCCCATAATCAGCTTCTAAACGCTGACACCATTGCATACACTAGCAAGATTTTGCTGAAAGGACCCAAATATAGCTGTCTCTTGTGAGACGATGCCGGGGCCTAGCAAACACAGGAGTGGATGTTCACAGTCATCTATTGGATGTATCACAGGGCTCCCAATGGAGAAACTAGAGAAAGTACCCAAGGAGCTAAAGGGATCTGCAACCCTATTGTTGGAACAACATGATGTACTAACCAGAACCCCGGAGCTCTTGTCTCTAGCTGCATATGTATCAAAAGATGACCTAGTCGGCCATCAATGGAAAGAGAGGCCCATTGGACTTGCAAACTTTATATGCCCCAATATAGGCGAATGCCAGGGCCAAAAGAATGGGAATGGGTGGGTAGGGAAGTGGGGGGTGCTATGGGGGACTTTAGGGATAGCATTGGAAATGTAATTGAGGAAAATATATAATAAAAATATTAAAAATTTAAAAAATTTGAATTCAAAATTTAAAAATTTATCTCTTCAAAAGACCTTATTATAATGAAAAATAAGCCACAGCCTAGAAGAGATTTATGAATCACATATTTTTTTAAATGAAGTTGTTTCTTTTTTTTTCTTTTTTTTAATTAGGTATTTTCCTCATTTACATTTCCAATGCTATCCCAAAAGTACCCCATACCCTCCCCCACACCCCCCTTCCCACCCACTCCCACATTTTGGCCCTGGAGTTCCCCTGTACTGGGGCATATAAAGTTTGCAAGTCCAATGGGCCTCTCTTTCCAGTGATGGCCGACTAGGCCATCTTTTGATACATATGCAGTTAGAGTCAAGAGCTCCAGGGTACTGGTTAGTTCATAATGTTGCATCTACAGGGTTGCAGATATCTTTAGCTCCTTGGATACTTTCTCTAGCTCTTCCATTGGGGGCCCTGTGATCCATCCAATAGCTGACTGTGAGCATCCACTTCTGTGTTTTCTAGGCCCCGGCGTAGTCTCACAAGAGACAGCTATATCTGGGTCCTTTCAGCACAATATTGCTAGTGTATGCAATGGTGTCAGCATTTGGAGGCTGATTATGGGATGGATCCCTGGATATGGCAGTCTCTAGATGGTCCATCCTTTTGTCTCAGCTCCAAACTTTGTCTCTGTAACTCCTTGCATGGGTGTTTTGTTCCCCATTCTAAGAAGGGGCACAGTGTCTACACTTTGGTCTTCTTTCATCTTGAGTTTTATGTGTTTTGAAAATTGTAACTTATATCTTGGGTATTCTAAGTTTCTGGGCTAATATCCACTTATAAGTGAGTACATATCATTTGAGTTCTTTTGTGATTGGGTTACCTCACTCAGGATAATGCCCTCCAGGTCCAACCATTTGCCTAGGAATTTCATAAATTCATGCTTTTTTTAATACCTGAGTAGTACTCCATTGTGTAAATGTACCACATTTCTTTTTTATCCATTCCTCTGTTGAGGGGCATCTGGGTTCTTTCCAGCTTCTGGCTATTATAAATAAGGTTGCTATGAACATAGTGGAGCATGTTTCTTTCTTACTAGTTGGAACATCTTCTGGATATATGCGGAGAGGTATTGCGGGATCCTCCGGTAGTACCATGTCCAATTTTCTGAGAAACTGCCAAACTGATTTCCAGAGTGGTTGTACAAGCTTGCAATCCCACCAACAGTGGAGGAGTGTTCCTCTTTCTCCACATCCTTGCCAGCATCTGCTGTCACCTGAATTTTTGATCTTACCCATTCTGACTAGTGTGAGATGGGATATCAGGGTTGTTTTGATTTGCATTTCCCTGATGATTAAGGATGCTGAACATTTTTTCAAGTGCTTCTCAGCCATTCAGTATTCCTCAGGTGAGAATTTTTTGTTTAGCTCTGAGCCCCATTTTTTAATGGGGTTATTTGATTTTCTGGTGTCCACCTTCTTGAGTTCTTTATATATATTGGATATTAGTCCTCTATCTACTTGAAGTCCTAGCCAGAGCAATTTGACAACAAAAGGAGATCAAGGGGATACAAATTGGAAAAGAAGAAGTCAAAATATCACTTTTTGCAGATGATATGATAGTATATATAAGTGACCCTAAAAATTCCATAGATAACTTCTAAACCTGATAAACATCTTCAGTGAAGTAGCTGGATATAAAATTAACTCAAACAAGTCAATGGCCTTTCTCTACACAAAGAATAAACAGGCTGAGAAAGAAATTAGTGAAACAACACCCTTCTCAATAGGCACAAATAATATAAAATATCTTGGCGTGACTCTAACTAAGGAAGTGAAAGATCTGTATGATAAGAATTTCAAGTCTCTGAAGAAAGAAATTAAAGACGATCTCAGAAGATGGAATGATCTCCCATGCTCATGGATTGGCAGGATCAAGATTATAAAAATGGCTATCTTGCCAAAAGCAATCTACAGATTCAATACAATCCCCATCAAAATTCCAACCCAATTCTTCAATGAATTAGAAAGAGCAATCTGCAAATTCATCTGGAATAACAAAAAACCTAGGATAGCAAAAACTCTTCTCAAGGATAAAAGAACCTCTGGTGGAATCACCATGCCTGACCTAAAGCTTTACTACAGAGCAATTGTGATAAAAACTGCATGGTACTGGTATAGAGACAGACAAGTAGACCAATGGAATAGAATTGAAGACCCAGAAATGAAGCCACACACCTATGGTCACTTGATCTTCGACAAGGGAGCTAAAACCATCCAGTGAAAAAAAGACAGCATTTTCAACAAATGGTGCTGGCACAACTGGTGGTTATCATGTAGAAGAATGCGAATTGATCCATTCCTATCCCCTTGTACTGAGGTCAAATCTAAATGGATCAAGGAGCTCCACATAAAACCAGTGACACTGAAACTTATAGAGGAGAAAGTGGGGAAAAGCCTCGAAGATATGGGCGCAGGGGAAAAATTCCTGAATAGAACAGCAATGGCTTGTGCTGTAAGATCAAGAATTGACAAATGGGACCTCATGAAACTGCAAAGCTTCTGTAAGGCAAAAGACACTGTCAATAAGACAAAAAGGCCACCAACAGATTGGGAAAGGATCTTTACCTATCCTAAATCGGTATGAATCACATATTTAATAAATGACTTGGATGCAACATATATAAAGAACATCCTGATCTAACTAAGAAATTAAAAAGTAAATGAGCAAAAGATCTCAACAGAAAGTTCGCCAAAGATAATATCCAATGACAAATAAGTGTAGGGATGATGTCCAACATAATTAGTCACTATGAAAAAATGAATTTGAAATTCCATTCTACTATACACTCATTCAAATAGCTAAAGTTTAAAAGGCTCTCTGTATTCTCCAAGTACTAAGGATCATATCTAGAAATTGCATACAATGATGGAAGAAAATGAAAAATGAAAAGCAGATAAAATTTCCTAAAATTAGACATCTACTGACCACACTCTATATCTTTTTTTCTTTAGGTACTGACCAACCAAAAATGAAAGCATACTTACAAAGAAAAATATATGTATGAATTTTCAAGATGCGTTTACTACAAGAGCAATAAATTCTTTTTCTTCTGGCCTATCTCCATTCCTTATATCATGCTCCAACTTGCCGAAATACTGTCTACCAAGAATTACCTGTGGCTATACTTGCCTGGGTTAAATAAACAGCAGGAATCCCACAACAACCACTTGCTTTGGATCCCTAGTGGGGAACAACAATTGAAGAATATCTACCTAAGAAAGAGAAGGTCATTTATCTATATTAATACATATTTCAAATCTTCTGACTCCAGGTGACTACATAGTAGCAAAACCCACAAACATGAACAAATATGAACTGCCAAGACATTATGCCTTCACCATAAGCCTGTAACCTCATTGCAATATGTCCTCAGAAAAACAGCTTAGCTGAAGCATAGACACGAACTTCAAAGTAATTATTAATAGGTTCAAGAATAGTAAAGATAACATGAATAAATCCTTTAGGGAACATTGGAAAAGCAGAATATGTAGAATAAAATAATGAAAACATTTAAAGACATGAAAGTAGAATTTAACAAAGTATCACCAAAGCAAACCAAAACAAAAATGAAGTTGGAAATGAAAAACTTAGAGTGTCAAACTAAAATTACGAGGGAAATCTCACCAACAGATTAGAAGATCCATATCCGGGGATCCAACCCATAATCAGCTTCCAAACGCTGACACCATTGCATACACTAGCAAGATTTTGCTGCAAAGACCCAGATATAGCTATCTCTTGTAAGACTATGCCGGGGCCTAGCAAACACAGAAGCAGATGCTCACAAACAGCTATTGGATGGATCACAGGGCCCCCCAATGGAGGAGCTAGAGAAAGTACCCAAGGAGCTAAAGGGATCTGCAACCCTATAGGTGGAACAACAATATGAACTAACCAGTACCCCAGAGCTCTTGACTCTAGCTGCATATGGATCAAAAGATGGCCTAGTCGGCCATCATTGGGAAGAGAGGCCCATTGGACTTGCAAACATTATATGCCCCAGTACAGGGGAACTCCAAAACCAAAAAGTGGGAGTGGGTGGGTAACAGAGTCGGGGGCGGGTATGGGGTACTTTTGGGATAGCATTGGAAATGTAAATGAGGAAAATACCTAATAAAAATATATTAAAAAAAGAAGTCATAAATTTAAAAGAGAGCAAAAAGAGAATGCATGGAAGAGTTTGGAGAGATGAAGGGAAGGAGGATTTGATGTAATTTATATTGTAATTAAAAAAAACAAAAACATAATTTGAAAGTCAAAAAGAAGAAGAAGAAGAAGAAGATTTTTTTAAAAGGGAAACCATCTAGAAAAAATGAATACCTCTGTGGGGGAAAAAATGTAAAATCTGTAAAATCTAAGAAAAGACAGGCACAAAACATCAGGAAACCTGGAGGAGTATGAAAAGACCACACATGAATAATAGGTATAAGGGATTGAGAAAAAGCATGTTTTTCAAAAAGAATCAAGAAAATGTTCCTAATTTAAACAAAAAAAGGTACCAAAAAAGCATATAGGACACCAAATAAGCAGAATCAAATTTTTTCTTACAATACATAATGAAAACACTAAATTTACACAACAAAGAAAGGATATTACTAGCTTCAAGGAGAAAGTATATATATAAAAATTTATATATAAAGGCAGGTACATTAGAATGACACCTGAGTTTAATAGAGACTTTAAAATCCATAAGGGACCAAATATTCTACAAGTTCTGAGGGTTCACAGATGCAAACCCACAATACTATATCCAGCAAAACTTTTAATTACACCAATGGAGGGGGGAAAAAGAAACCATTGGATGATAAAATAAAATCTAAGTATTATCTACAGAAATTTACCTCTATAGAAGGGATTAGAAGGAAAGATCAGGTCTTAAGAGGTTAAGTATACGGGAAAGGGCACAAGAAATAAATATGATCCAAAAACAGTAAATCAGGAGGGGGAGATAATATCAACATCACAACAACAACAACAAAAATAGGAATAAACACTGTTCCTTAATAACTTTGAATATCAATAATCTCATTTCCACATTTAAAAGACACAGACTAATAGATGGGATTAGAAATAGAATCTATATTCTTTTAGTACCCAAGAAATAAAACTATCAAGGACTATCACCTCAGGGTAAAGGATAAAAAACAATGCTCCAAGCAAACATACACATTAAAAAAAAGCAAGCAGGTGTAGACATAGTAATTGCTGATAAACTAGATTTTAAATGAAATCTCATCTAAAAACAAAGGGAGGATGTTATATACTCACTGAAGGGAAATTCTACCTGAGATATCACCAGTCTATTAAGGCACCAAACACAGAGTACATAGTTCATGAACGAAACACTACTACAGTTAAAATCACACACTGATCACCATGCATTGAGACTGGATCACCATGCATTGGACTTCAAAATCCACTCTCATCAAAAGACAGGTAATTCAGGCAAAAATATGTGAATGTCATTCTTATTTCTTCAGATGAATTGATGAGATGAGAGCCATACCAAAGCTGTGTGAATACATAGTTTGCCTGAGCCCAGCTCATTTTTTTTTCTCCGTTCTGCCTATCTATAGGTCTAGGTCTGGAAGCTGCTAGCCCTCATGCAGTATAATTTTCTACAAGCCTGGACCCTGAGAGCTTCAGATCCCAGCCTTCAAATGCTAAACTAGGCTTGGAATGTTTCAGGCTCTGAGACTTACTGCTGAATAAATTCATTCTTCTAACGTTTTCTGAACTCTGGCTGACTGGCTCAACTCAGCTGTTTTGGCTCAAATCCCTCTTCAGGCCATCTGATTGAAATTGGTTTCCCTCAGTTTCTCACTGAATTGCTCTGCTTGGAAAAACTCCCTCTGAAATCCACTAATTGAACTGTACTGACTGCATTGACCATACAAACTGAACCAAACTCAATGGAACTCAACTCAACTCAACTCAATTCAACTCAACTCAACTCTACCTGTATCCCTGAACTGCTCTTAAGTAGCCTCTCTTTCTGTCCTTGTGACAGTAGGCTGTATCAAATCTCTAACTCATTCTGTCAAGTCTTTCTCCTATTCTTCATTTTGTCTGCCCTTCAATTAGAAGTGATTTGGGGGGAGATTAAAGATGTGTATTAAGGGCATTTATGTATTCCAGCCAGGTCACCCAGACCTAGATCTTTGAATGAGATCCCTTGCCAGAGAAAAGTTGTAGCTAGATTAAAATTGCTCTATAAAAATTAAGCAGAGAAATGCTGGAGTTAAATAACAACAAAAATCAAATAGATCCAGCAGACATCTAAGAGCATTCATTCAACTGAAACACAAAAGAATGTACACTTTCCTCAGCAGCTTATGAAATCTCCAAAATTGATCACATACTCAAATACACAGTATCAACACATGATATTAGAAAACTATGTTCTGCGTATGAACTGACCACCATTAATTATTACTGAGTATCTACAAGAACAGAAGCAATTGAAAGCTTACAAACTCATGGAAACTGAAAAACTCACTTTTGAATGATAATTAGGTCAAGACATAAATGAAGAAGGAAATTTAAAACAACATACTATGTGACACAATAACAGCAGTTCTAAGTGGCAAGTTCATAGAACAAAGTTCTACCAAAAACAAAGAAACAAAGAAAACAACAAAAACTACAGAGATTTCATGTCTGAAATTTAACAACATGCCTGAAAGCTTTATAAAAATAAGAATAAATGATGACCAGGAAAAAAAAAAAAGATGTCATGAAGTAATCAGAATTGGCACTGAAATCTAAAAAATTAATAAACCTATAGTTAAATTTAGCAAAAGATTAAGAAATAAAATCTAAACTAGTAAAGTTAAATATGAAAGGGTATATTGTAAGATATATTGAGCATATGTAGAGAATAATAAGAACATAGTTTAAAACTATGTATTTCATCAAACTAAAAATATAAAGGAAATTGATGAATTTTAATTATATCTGACTAACAAAAATAAAGATGAGATAACCAATTTAAGGAGATCCATAATCCCTAATGAAAAAGAAGCAGTAATTTAAGTCATTAAAACCCAAAAGTTCCAAGGTCACATGGATTCGGAGTACAATTCAACTACAAATTCAAAGAAGAATTAACAGCAATATTATTCAGAATGTTTTGCAAAATGAGAACTGGAGGGACATTTTCTAATTTTTTATGTTAGCACAATTGCCATGATATAAAAACTACACACTCAACAAAAAAACAAATTATTGAAAAATATTCCTCATGAACATAGATAAAGCAGTTATAAATAAAATACTTGCAAACTGAGTTTAAGAACACATCAAAAAGACTATCCACCATGTTTAAAGTGACTTCATCCCACAGATACGATGATGTTTCAACATACATAAATCAAGAAACAATTTATCACATAAATAGACTGAAAGACAAAAATCACATAATCACCTCATTTGATGGAGAAAATGTCCTTGACAAAATCCAAGACACTTTCATAATAAAAGTTCTGGAGAGACTAAAGATATAAGGGAGATATTTCAATATAATAAAGACATTTTACATTATGCCTACTGCCAACAACAACCCAAGTGGAAACTATTAACATTAAATTCAGGAACAATAAAGATTTCCACTCTCTCCATACATTTCAGTCCAACACTGAGAGGGAGAAGTAGATGTGAGTTCCTACCCATAACCAAGAAACTATTTGTAACTGATAACAACTAGAAAAGAAAAAAAAATCAATTTTCTTCAATGGAATGACCCTGGGTAAATCAACCACACTCAAAGGTAGGCCCTATGTGTAGAAGCATATGTTCAAAACAAAATAAACCCCATGTTTTGTTGGGGGATTTTTGTGGCCTATTTGGTTTGTTTGTTTGTTTAATTTTGACATTTTTTAATGTTATTGGTCTTTTGCTTGCTGTTTGGATTTCCATTGGAGGGAGGTTGGGGGGTATTGGGAGTTGTTGCTTTGTTTTTATTTTTGAAAATACAGTGTTATGTGGGTGGGGATGTAGTGAATATCTGGGAGAATTTATAGGAGGGAAAATGGGATCAAAACACAGTGTATGGAAAAAGTTACTAAATAAAATAGAATAAAAAGGCATAAATTGAAAACACAAATACTTGAATATGACCAAAAAATTCATTGATCTGTCTACTGATCCTATATAATATTATGCATATCAAAATAAGCATGACAGTAAAAGAAATATATAGTCGGATGGTGTTGCCCACACATGCAATCCCACAAGTCTCAAATGTTGGGCTACAATGGAAGAATGAGGCAATGAAGGTGTGCTGAGAGTAGAAAAATAGTCTTCCCCAGGGTTATCCAGTACCAAGCAGCCCTAAAAACAAACATAGAAGTATTAGTAAATGCATTATTTATGTACCTATGCACCTATGTATGTATAATACACATATATGTGTACACATGTATGTGTGTGTCTGTGTGTGTAAAAGAGAGAGATAGATACAGAAAGAGAGACACAAAGAAACAGAGACAGAGAACTTCATGAAAATGAGGCCATGCATTTGGAAGAGTATAAGGAGGAATATAAGTGAGGATTTGTGGGGGGGAGGAGAGGGGTACATGATCTGGTATTGGGTGGGGGAAAAGGACAGAAGCCCTGAGGGCCAGCAGAAAGAATGGAAACATGCAACCTCAGAAGAAAGGAGGTTGAGAGAACCCTCCAGAATGTACCAGAGATATTAGAGGTGAGAGACTCTCAGGACTCAAAGGGAGGGACCTTAGATGAAACTCCCTACAGTGGGGAGAGGGAACTTGTAGAGCCCAACTCCAGCAGAAAGACAGAGCATCAAGTGAGGGAGGGCCTTGTTATCCCACAGTCAAAACTCTGAACTATAAGTGGTCCTGAATGAAAGAACTGCAGGAATGGATGGATGGGAGCCGGAGGAAAAGAAGGTCCAGCGACAGGCCCAAAGGGGGATCTAGTTCAAGGAGATGCCCCAAGGCTTATTACTATTATTGAGGCTATGGAGTACTCCCAAAAGGGATCTATCATTACTGCCCTCCAAAACACCCAACAAGCAGCTGAAAGAGTCAGATGCAGATATTTGCACCCAACCAATGGACAGAAGCTGCTGACTCCATTGGTTAAAGTAGGGAAACGCTGGAAGAAGCTGAGAAGGTGGGCAACCCTGTAGGAGGATCAGCAGTCTCAATTAACCTGGAACCCCGAGGTCTCAGACACTGGACAACCAACCAGGCAGCATACACCAGCTGATATGAGGCTCCCAACACATAAATAGCAGAGAACTACTGTTTCTGGGTTCAGTCAGAGAAGATACACCTAACCCTCTAGAGACTGGAGGTCCCAGGGAGTTTAGAGGTCTGATGCGGTGGGAGTTGGGGGATGGGGACATCCTCATGGAGATGGGGGTGGGGAGAAGGGATAGAATGGGGAACAGTTAGAGGATGGACCGGGAGGGGCATAAAATCTGGAGTGTAAAGAAGAACATCAGAAAAAGAAAACAACAAAAAATAAGTGAGAATTTGGAAGGAGGTAAAAGTCGAGGAATTTATGTAATCATATTAAAAACTCACAGAAATAAAAAAGAAACAAAGACATTATAAAACTACATATTTTGTCATTTTTTTAATTTCTAGAAAATAGAAATGAATCCAGAGAGGGATTATAAATTGGCAAGATAATTTATAAAATGGCAAGAGGACTTTTGTGGCAATAGAATAAATATTTCCTCTATTGATTGTGTTGGTGGCTTTAGGTATATGTAGATGTTAAGAATGTATAATCTGTCCATTTTAAATGTGTTGCTTTTAATTATGCCCAATAAACTTTATATACAAAAGAACAGAGAATAAAATAGAAAGAAGGGAAGGAGAAAGGGAAAGGAAGAAAGTGTCAAGAGGGAGAGTAAACATTCAGCAGATCATTTAAGTATTCTCCAAAGCCTTTAAGTCAGTCACAGGACAGATATCTCCCTTAGTCTCTTCCCTTACAACTCACTACCTCCTATGTCTTTTGATTTTCATTTTATCACATACCCAATATTCTAGTCCACATTAACTGAAAACTAGTTCCTTGCAATGGTCTCTGAATTGCCCATTTGCCTTCCACTGATAACAAAAACCATCCCTTTACTCTGCGGTGCGTTTTTTGAATGGATATCCTGATTGGCTTTGCCTTGTTATGGCACTTTGCATAAACTCAGCTCTAACAGCAATGAGGTGTTGGAGCACACTGAGAAGCATTCACTGGCAGCTGCTTCGCCTTGAGCAGAGTACTTACTTGTGTGATCTTGAAATCAAGAGATTAAGTCGGCTTCATAATTTTGCCACGTGCACTTCTCTGACAACCAAAAAAATAAATAAAATAATTAATCTAGCTCTCAGAACAATTCCTAGTGGAATTACGGAGGAGTGAGGAGACTTCTTTGTCGAATGAACAGATGTTTTCATCACAATGCACTTTTGTTTCTCTTCTGCACAAGTGTTTATGAACTATTCACAAAACACACATTTACTGCAAACAGGTAGTTTGTCTCCCACTCAAACTTGGGAGCCATATATCTTGGAAGAGAGTAGAAGGAGCCTAGTTGCATTCTCTGCATAATTCAAAAGCTGTAGATCAATATTCGAGGAGTTTTGTAATGTCCTTGGACAGAATGCTTAATGTGAAATTACCCCAAAGTGCAACCACTTTAGTGATTACTCTGTGTCATTTAGTTCAAACTATATAAAATAAAAAAGAAAATGCAAATATTTTAAACTAGTTTTTAAAATACAACTAAGAACACCAGAGTAAGGATGTATGAGTCTCCTCCGCGCTGGAAAGAGGGTGAGGGTTAAAATCTAGTTGAGTATTCCTTATACTCTCTGGAGCATGTTGTTTCTGTCTCTTGAAAATCACAAAGAAGCCCTTCACCAAATACGCTAAATTATTTTAAAGCTGCTGCTTGTGGTAGCTTCATTTATTTTCCCCCTGAGCAAGCATTGTTGGGTTCAAATGAAAAGCTAGCGGCATGTTTTGTAGATGATAATGAATTACGGCGAATCTAGCTAGGAAAGTTACAGTGCAAAATCAGAATGGTAAGTTTGCTTTTACAAACATTTATTTAATACGGACAAGCACAGAAACCTGAAGGCAAATGGTTGATGGTAAACAATTATGATGTACCTAGGGGCATCTTTCAACATCTATTTCACACTGATGGGAACGAAGGGAAAAAGTAATGGCAAATAAAATAATTACCAGTCAATCACAGAGAACAGGGAAAGTGGCAGCATAAACTTATTCTTCACCACCAGACGGAGAGAAGGCCCTACTGCAGAACCTCAGTTTCAATCATGCCAATAAATTGAGAAAGAAAGAAAAAAGATATTGAAAAAAATATGTCCAGTTCAGCAGCATATAAACCTGTAACTGACTTCTTAGTGAATTCTTCAAAATAAATAAATAAATATAGATAAAGTTCTAGCAATTTAACTATTTCACTAACTTTAAACATCATTAAAACATATACATTGCAACAGAACATATGTAGTATACCACAATTAAATCTCATTAAGCAATAATGCATGCATGCTTACCAATATTAATTTCTATTTATTATACATCAATTTTGTCCTTCAATTTATGGGTAGGTTAAGTTGTAGGGAGAAATATTGCAGACATGACTTGTGACATCAAGGTCTTTTTTCCCAAGCGTCCAACTTTAGAGGAAAAGTATATAATTTTTAAATGTTAACAATATATCTGCTGTTTTGGTAAAACCATTTATCTTTTGGAAGCATTTATTTTTGCCCTAAATACAATGCAATTTGATGGAATAAAATGGTAATTTTTAATATCAGTACCTTAAAGATATCTTTTTTAGAGGGCAACATCTCCTCATCAGTGCATACTGACTAAAAAGAAGTCTTTTCTTTTTCCCAAATCATGGTGTCGCAGCAGGAACCAAATAAAATGTTAGAAAATTTTTCAACAACTGTCATGTGCTATGGGAATCATACTAAGTGGTTACATGTTAGCTTGATGTATTAGGAACATCTTGCAAATGATCATTTTAAAAGTGAATGTACTGAGAGGACTCCTCTAGCTTAATTTGTCCATTTAGTAAGCAATGGGATGAGACCACACACAACAGCTTCCAGTGCTGTGACAATTAACATGTACTCCTGGTTAGTTGGAACATTTATACAATTGGTGTTTTAATACTGATCCATCCCATGTCAGTCATCAATCAATGTTTCCAGGAAGCCCTTTTTTATAAGTATGGTGTTATCAGAATCTCTAGTGTCCTAAGGGCATTTCATTCCAAACGTTCAAGTAAATAAGATTGAAATATGAAACAGGATATCATTAGAATTTGAGGCCTAGAAGTTTGGAACCATGACCATTTTACACAATAAATTCTTTTCAGTATGTCAAGAATATAAGAGGTACGCAATGAAAATGAGGTGGCCCACAGCAAAACTAAAAAGATTTTCAGTCCCCCTGGGAGCCCTAGGAATCCTTGAGTCGCTGAGTATTAGTAAGTGAAGGAAAAATAGAGGGGTAGTAGGAAGTCCTAAACAGTATCAGAGGTCCATTCACCCTTTCTTCAGATGTGAAGCTGACCTTCCACATATTATAATTCAACAAAGGAACATATGTCCAAAACTGCTTTATACCATAAAAGTACATATTCATATTTTAATTTCAAATTTATATCTTGTTTTCTGCTATCCTCTAAAATAAGAAAGGCTACATGTAAGAGAAATAAGGAAGCATGGGGAACTGCGGAAATCATTGTCAATGAGTGTGCTTCATTGCTGTTATAGGTTTCATAAAGTCATAAAAGGAGTTCAAAGGACAATCAACAGATTGGAAAAAGATTTTTACCAATCCTACATCTGATAGAGGGCTAATATCCAATAAATACAAAGAACTCAAGAAGTTAGACTACAGACAACCAAATAACACTATAAAAGGGGGGGGGGTACAGTGCTAAACAATGAATTCTCAACTGAGGAATACTGAATGGTTGAGAAGCATCTAAAGAAATATCAAACATCCTTAATCATCAGGAAATGCAAATCAAAACAACCCTGAGATTCCACCTCATGTCAGTCAGAACAGCTAAGATAAAAAAAAAAAAAACCCAGATGACAGCAGATGCTGGTGAGGATGTGAAGAAAGAGGAACATTCCTCCGTTGCTGGTGGGACTTCAAGCTGGTACAACCACTCTGGAATTCAGTCTGGCGGTTCCTCAGAAAAGTGGACATAGTACTACCGGAAGATCCAGCGATACCTCTCCTGAGCATATACCCAGAAGATGTTCCAACTGGTAATAAGGACACATGCTCCACTATGTTCATAGCAGCCTTATTTATAATAGCCAGAAGCTGGAAAGAATCCAGATATCCCTCAACAGAGGAATGGATACAGAAAATGTGGTACATTTATACAATGGAGTACTACTCAGCAATTAAAAACAATTAATTCATGAAATTCTTAGGCACATGAATGGAACTAGAAAATGTGATTCTGAGTGAGGTAACCCAATTACAAAAGAACACACATGGTATGTATTCTCTTGTAAATGGATTAGCCCAGTAGCTCAGAATACACGATACAATTCACAGACCACATGAAGCTCAAGAAGAATGAAGAGCAAAGTATGCATACTTCCATCCTTTGTAGAAGGGGGAACAAAATACCCATGGGAGAAGATACAGAGACAAAGTGTGGAGCAGAGACTGAAAGAAAGGCCATCCAGAGACTGCCTCACCTGAGGATCAATCCCTTATACCGTTACCAAACCCAAACACTATTATGGATGCCAACAAGTGCTGGCTGATAGGAGCCTGATAAAGCTGTCTCCTGAGAGGTTCTGCCAGTGCCTGACAAATACAGAGGTGGGTGCTCTCAGCCAACCATTGAACTAAGCACAGGTTCTCCAATGCAGGAGCTAGAGAAAGGACCCAAGGAGCTGAAGGGATTTACAGCCCCATAGGAGGAAGGACAATATGAACCAACCAGTACCCCTAGTGCTCCCAAGGACTAAACCTCCAACCAGAGAGTACACATGGAGGAACCCATGGCTCCAGCTGTCTATGTAATAGAGGATGGCCTTGTGGGACATCAGTGAGAGGAGAGGCCCTTGGTCCTGTGAAGTCTTGATACCCCAGTGTAGGGTAATGCCAGAAAAGGGAAGCAGGAGTGGGTAGGTTGGTGAGCAGGGGGAGAAGAGATGGGATAGGGAGTTTTCAGGGAGGAAATGAGGAAAGGGGATAACATTTGAAATATAAATAAAGAAATGTTCTAAGAAAGAAAGAAAGAAAGAAAGAGAGAGAGAGAGAGAGAGAGAGAGAGAGAGAGAGAAAGAAAGAAGGAAGGAAGGAAGGAAGGAAGGAAGGAAGGAAGGAAGGAAGGAAGGAAGGAAGGAAGGAAGGAAGACACAGATTCTTTGGGGAAAATATCTTACCTCATATTCAGAAATGTTTAGAAGATATGATTTGAAGGAGACATGAGTTACTTCCAGTTTGGGACTTGAATCTTTCTGAATGTTCCTACCATCATGTCCCTACCTATATAATAAGCCATACTAGAAACTATTCTCTACAGTAATAGTTCCTACAATTTCTTTGATGCCATAAAACATTGGAATAATGCATAAAGGAATGGTGTTCAGAAGCAGACGAAAGGGAGAAATAACAGCATGTGGTTAAGGATAAGCTTGCTTTACTTCGATGTTGATAATTAAGTGTAAGAATGACGAGATCACACAATGTAGTTGCAGTCAGCTGAGTGGTCAGAATTACACATTGCCTAATCCTCATTGTTCTGCCTGCTCTTAATACTTGCATGTAAGTAAAATGGTATAAAAGTGGATTGGAAAAAACTGAACCTGCCTCAGCCTCAGAACTGGCTGGGGTCATGCTACAATGTTGTCTACTTGTCTTTTTTCTTTTTAATCCTCACTCCTGTGCTGGAGAACCTATTGACTGACTGAGCAGGCTTGGTCACACTAGCAACAGGAGGTCCCCTTCATCCCAAATTCTTATGTTATAGCATTTAGAAGCACGGATAGCAGGCAAGTGAAATGTGCAGAATTGGACTCAAAGTCAGGGTAGGCTGCATCCATTCAACCAAATCAGATTTCAAGAGCGATATGCATGGGATACGATAAGAAGTGTAATAAGCATAAAAGACAAAGATATTACAGATGAATGTCTGGGTCAAAAAACTCAGAGCACAAGTTAATTGAACCATTAGGTTATATCAGAGTAATTAAACTAATTGTCGTGTACCAATCTGAGGCTTTTGCTTATCAATGATGCTGAAAAGATCAAGAAATATCATAATATATAGTACTATCATATATTTAATATATAATAATGTTATATGTTATGTATTATGCATTATGCCTTATATATTATACATCATATATGTTATATATGTTGTATATTGTATATTTTATATATATACATTGATAAATATATGTAATAATTATATACATACATTGATAAATGTTTATCTTAATGCAAGACGTATTATATAATTGTATATTAATTACATGTCATGTAGTTTACTATAATATATGTAAAATTATAAAATATATAATAAATCATATGTTATGTATAATATATAGTATATAACATAAAATAAGTTATAGTGTAATGTAAATTAGATTATGCTTATAATAATATATTTTATATAATATATGTTAATTTATAATTACGGTATATGTTATATGTTTTATGTGTTATTTATGATTTATTAAGCCATTGATATTTATTAGCATATTAATAAATAAAATGTATTATGAAATTAAATATCAATACAGTAGTGTCTATATTTAGACAATATACTCATATATATTATATAAATATATTATAATATCTCATACATTACATATATAAAATAATGTGGCATATATAAAACTATGTTATAGGACATATTATGTATTCACATATATTATATATTATGCTGTTATTTATAATATATAGTGTTTTATATATTATTATAAATATCTAATTGTATGCATGTATATAATTACATTTTAGAATTATATATACATTTCCTGAATCTGGAGATACCTTAGGATTCTGGGGCTTAAAATGTTCATTTTTCTTATGATTACTTGAGATGAAGAAACTGGGGTAGGGACCTCTTAGTATATAAAGAATGAAGGATCATCACTGACTCTTTTTGAGCATTGAATTTGTTTCAGGCCAGATATATCATCATCATTTATATTTTGCAACATAATTATACAGATAACAGTAAACCTTCTCGGGTCCCAGACAAGTTAAAGAGAAGTGTGGATTTTAGTGTTTTGGGTTTGCCATGAGGGTTAATACCCTAAGGCTCTGGACCATGATATCAAAAGACAGTGGTCTTTTGATATCATGCTCCTCCTGTTTGACAAATCCCTGCTGCCAGAGGCTAAAACTTCACCATACTTGAGTATATAGCTTAACCTTCAAAGAATAGACAGCTTTGTGAAATTAGCACACTGAAAAAGAAAAAAAAAAGCACATGAGTATTATATTTAATAGTGTTTGAAGGCATGGGTTTTAGACATTTTTAGACCTTGACTAAGGTCTTGATTCTACTATTGTCTCTCAGAGGATCCCGAAATACCTCTCCTGGGCATATATCCAGAAGATGTTCCAACAGGTAAGAAGGACACATGCTCCACTATGTTCATAGCAGCCTTATTTATAATAGCCAGAAGCTGGAAAGAACCCAGATGCCCCTCAACAGAGGAATGGATACAGAAAATGTGGTACATTTACACAATGGAGTACTACTCAGCTATTAAAAGGAATGAACTTATGAAATTCCTAGGCAAATGGATGGACCTGGAGGGCATCACCCTGAGTGAGGTAACATATTCACAAAGGAACTCACACAATATGTACTCACTGATAAGTAGATATTAGCCCAAAAACTTAGGATACCCAAGATACAAGATACAATTTGTTAAACGCATGAAACTCAAGAAGAACGAAGACCAAAGTGTGGACACTGTGCCCCTTCTTAGAATGGGGAACAAAACACCCATGGAAAGAGTTACAGAGATAAAGTTTGGAGCTGTGAGGAAAGGATGGACCATCTAAAGACTGCCATATCCAGGGATCTATCCCATAATCATCTTCCAAACGCTGACACCATTGCATACACTAGCAAGATTTTGCTGAAAGGACCCTGATATAGTTGTCTCTTGAGAGACTCTGTTGGGGCCTAGCAAACACAGAAGCGGATGCTCACAGTCAGCTATTGGATGGATCACAGGGCTCCCAATGGAGGAGCTAGAGAAAATACCCAAGGAGCTAAAGGGATCTGCAACCCTATAGGTGGAACAATATTATGAACTAACCAGTACCCCAGAGCTCTTGACTTTAGCTGCATATGTATCAAAAGATGGCCTAGTCGGCCATCACTGGAAAGAGAGGCCCATTGGACTTGCAAACTTTATATGCCCCAGTACAGGGGAACAGCAGGGTCAAAAAGTGGGAGTGGGTGGGTAGGGGAGTGGGGGGAGAGCATATTGGGGACTTTTTGGATAGCATTGGAAATGTACATGAGCAAAATATCTAATAAAATAATTTATACACACACAAAAAAAATTGGATAAATAATTTGGGTATAACTGTTGGAACCGTTCCAAGTACAGAATAAAATCATTGAAAAATGCAAGGTCTAGTGGATATTAGCCCAGAAACCTAGAATACCCAAGATATAACTTCCAAACCACAAGAAAATCAAGAAGGAAGACCAACTCGTGGATACTTCTTTCCTCCCTAGAATAGGAAATAAAATATCCATAGAAAGAGTTGCAGAGACAAAGTTTGGAGCTAAGATGAAAGATGGACCATCCAGAGACTGCCCCACCCGGGGGTCCATCCCATAATCAGCCACTAAACCCAGACACTATTGCATACGCCAGCAAGATTTTGCTGAAAGGATGCTGATATAGCTGTCTCCTGTGAGGCTTTGCCAGTGCCTGGCAAATACAGAAGTGGATGCACACAGTCATCTATAGGATGGAACACAGGGCCCCTAATGTAGGAGCTAGAGAAAGTACCCAAGAGCTGAAGGGGTCTGCAACCCTATAGGTGGAACAACAACATGAACTAATCAGTACCCCCAGAATTCATGTCTCTAGCTGTATATGAAGCAGAAGATGGCCTAGTTGGTCATCATTGGGAAGAGAGGCCCTTTGGTCTAGCAAACTTTATATGTCCCAGTACAGGAGAAAGCCAGGGCCAAGAAATGGGAGTGAGTGGGTAGGGGAGCAGTGCGGGGGGAAGATATAGGGGACTTTTGGGATAGCATTTGAAATGTAAATGAAGAAAATATCTAATAAAAAATTAAAAAGAAAAAGAAAGAAAAATGCAAAGTCAGAGGAGGGTACTTTATTTATTATTGTATTTTAAAACATATTTCAGCTTTGCATATGTTTTTGTTTTCTAGCAAACCAAGTTTTTCTTATTTAGTTCTATTTATGACCCAATAACGTGCAAGAGAAATATTGAACATACTTACACATGATTATTTCTCACCATGATTTTCTACAGAACACTGGTGAATTACTAATTTAGTTACTCTCCCACATACTTTCATATATCAGAATACATTACACTCTGAATATGGGAAATTAATGGAGGCATATTTTCATTACAAATGTTAATTTTCTTATAAAGTATAGTAAAATGACCACATAGAAAAATATCTTAGTATGATGAGATACATATTACAGTGTCAGAGATGAAGTGTGGAGAGGCAGGGGCCACTGTGTTTCTCAATGCCAGTTAAGGTTCTGCACCTGTGTATTAGAGATGCTAAGTGTTATTTTGCCTAGAGATACTTGAATAGTACCTTGGAACACAGAGACTCTCTCTCTCTCTCTCTCTCTCTCTCTCTCTCTCTGGAGCAAAAGTTAAGACAAAGTGTTTGCAGTCCTTAAAGAAGGAGTGGTTTTCCTCACCTGTAACATGAACATCTGTCTGTGCCTGCTGTGAGAGGAAGGACTAGAAGCAAAGTGAGAGAAAAGTGTTAGCTGCTTGTGATACTGAGTACCAGGGTCTGCCTTCTGACTGAGTATCTTATGTGTTCTAGTAACATGCAGGATATTTACACAAACTATCTTGTCATTTTAAAAATAGAATAAAATCTCAGCTCTTTAATAATTCTTGATAAAATGTTCTTTCAAAAAAATTTTAAATGCATTTATGTGTGTGTTATATAGTTGGAATGTTCACCAGTTTGGCAGTTAATATCTTACTCTGGATAATACAGAGTCTGCACTGGGCACCCTGAAATTCTGGACTAAGAGTATAACTTCTGAACTAAACACCTTCTCTACACCATAAATTAGCTCCACTAGAATATTGCAAATAGTTCTGTGAAAGTATACAGACTTTATTAAAAATTATAAGCAACAAAATAACTCAGGATGTTTAAATCCCAATTCAGTAATATAGAGAACATGAAAAACCAAAGCAACATAGCTCCTCCAAAAATTACTAGTCCACAGTAATGGCTTCCAGTTGGAGTGAAATAGATGAAATTTCTGACAAATAACCTAAAAGAATGATTAATTGTATGTTCACAGAAATAAAGGAAGAAATAAAAGTCTTAATGAACCCCAAGAGAACACAAACAATCTACTGAAAGAAATAAGGAAGTTTATATACTATATGAAAGAGGAATACTATATAGACTAAAACCAAAGTGAAAAAATAAGAAAAGTCAAATAAAACTCTGCAAAAGCCTTATCAGCAGAGTGGATCTGGAGATGACAGAATATCAGAATAAGTGGGGGAAAGTGGTGAATTAAATAGAATAATGCAATGAAAACAGCGGCAAATTATTAAGAAGGTAGAGCTTCCAAGACTTTTAGGACCCTATGAGAAGCCCAAATCTAAGAATCATGGGGCTTGAGGAAAAAAGAAGGCAGAGAATAAGTATTTTAAAAAGGGGGGAGGGAAAAGAATTACATTTTAAAGGTAGAGAAAACATTTTCAATAAAATCATACAAAAAATTCTGAAATTAGAAAAATCTATGTCATTCCAGATATAGCAGAAATTTAGAATACCTAAAAGGTAAGGCTAGAAAATAACTATTTTCTCATTATATTGTAACCAAGTCACTAAGCATATAGACCAAAGAAAGCATAGTAAGAGACAGCATTAAGTCCCATGTAAAAGCAGGGCCATGTGTGTAACAGCAGACCGTAAAAGTCGACAAAACTGTGATGGGCCAAATGAATTTATGAGCACTAAGTCAGCTCTACAGAATATGCTAGATGAAATCCTTTAGACTGAAGAGAAAAACAAATCCATGCTTGAAGGTTTGTCTTAGTCAGCCCTTGTATTCCTGCACATAACATCATGATTAAGAAGCAAGTTGAGGAGGAAAGGGTTTATTCAACTTATACTTCCACATTGCTGTGGATCACCAAAGGAAGTCAGGGCAGGAACTCACACAGGGCAGGAACTTGGAGGCAGGAGCTGATGCAGGCCATGGAAGGGTGCTGCTTACTGACTTGCTTCCCCTGGCTTGCTCAGCTTGTTTCTTATATAACTCAAGACTACCAGCCTAGGGATGGCACCACTCACAATATATTGAGCCCTCCCTCGTTGATCACTAATTGAAAAAATGTCTTACAGCTGGATCTAATGGAGACATTTCCTCAAAGGAGGCTCCTTTCTCTGTGATAACTCCAGCTTGTGTCAAGTTGGCATGCAAAACCAGCCAGTACAAAGCCATAAGAAAAATAAATTACACCTGAACAATAGTTAAGTAAGAGTAGAATGTAGCAACTCCAAAATCAATAAAATGGCAAGTGTTAATAATATACACTTTACAATAACAATGAATATCAATGGTATCAACTCTTCCAAGACAGTGATTCAGATTAGCAGAATTAATAAAAAGGCAGCATCTTCCAAGAACTATACTCCATTAAGCAAGAAATACTACTGTAGGAAGGAAGTGCAGGACAAAATATTCTAAGTAAATAAGGCTAGAAAATAAGTGAGTATTGTTGTTCTGGAAAAATATAAGTAATGAAAAAGATTAGTTAAAAAGATATAAATCACTTCAAAGTGGTTAAAGGAATAATCCATCAAGTGGATATTATCTTAAAATACATAGAAAATGAGGCTTGGTGCAACCAACTCATAAAGCAAATGTTACCAGATATAAATTCACAGACTAACCCCCCCCCCGCCCACACACACTCAAAGAAAGAAAGAAAAGCACATGAATTAAATGATATCAACAATTATGTAGATCTAACAGGCATCTACAAACATTCATCTAAATTGCAAAATAAACAGCAAGCCATGGAACTCTCTTTAAGATAGACCATGTGCTATGAAAATTAAATATAAAATTTGAATAATTACTGGTAATTGCTGATTATGACGATATACAACTACAAATAAACAGGAAAATTTAGAGGATGCACAAGTTTGTGGACATTAAACAACACACTACTGAATAATGAATGAGTTGTTGAAGAAAGCAAATGGAAATAAAAATTCTAACAATTGAAGGAAAATGAAAACCCAATATACCAAATCCTAGGAACAATCATAAGAGGGATGATTTAGCTCCAAGTGCATACGTAAAGGAAGCAGAGTCAGATGATATATTTAAAGTCACAACTTGAGGTATTCAAAATGAGAAAACAGGGAATCATGAAGCTTCACTCTTTCTTTAAAATGAACAGGTACTTCATGGTTTCTTGGAATGAGAGGTTTGCAAGCAAATTCACCCAAGAGGATTAGATGGCAGGAAATAATCAAACTCAGGGCTGAAATCAACCTAGTAGAAAAAAAAAAGAACTATAGAAAGAATCAACCAATAAGAAAAATAGTATAAAGAATGGTACTCATATATTAAATTATAAAAGAATAGGCAAATTGGAGGAGTGTGAGTAATTTTTATATTACACCTTTACTTATAATCCTAAGTCTTAGCATGTGAGAGGTTGAACTTTTGGTACCTTTATGACAATACATAATGACCCAAGAATTAAAGTGAATCTACTTATTTTTCTTCTTCTTTGATTCTTTCTATAGTTCTTTTTTTTTTTTTTCTACTAGGTTGACTTCAGCCCTGAGTTTGATTATTTCCTGCCATCTACTCCTCTTGGGTGAATTTGCTTCCTTTTGTTCTAGAGCTTTTAGGTGTGCTGTCAAGCTGCTAGTGTATGCTCTGTCTGGTTTCTTTTTGGCAGCACTCAGAGCTATGAGTTTTCCCCTTAGGACTGCTTTTATTGTGTCCCATAAGCTTGGGTATATTGTAGATTCATTTTCATTAAACTCTAAAAAGTCTTTAATCTCTTTATTTATTCCTTGACCAAGTTATCATTGGGTAGAGTGATATTCAGCTTCCATTTGAATGTTAGCTTTCTATTATTTATGTTGTTATTGAAGATCAGCTTTAGTCCATGGTGATCTGATAGGATGTATGGGATAATTTTAATATTTTTGTATCTGTTGAGGCCTGTTTTGTGACCAATTATATGGTCAATTTTGGAGAAGGTACTATAAGGTGCTAAGAAGAAGATAAATTCTTTTGTTTTAGGATAAAATATTCTGTAGATATCTGTTAAATCCAATTCTTTCATAACTTCTGTTAGTTTCAATGTGTCTCTGTTTAGTTTCTGTTTCCAGGATCTGTCCAATGAGGAAAGTGGGGTGTTGAAGTCTCCCACTATTATTGTGGTAGGTGTAATGTGTGCTTTGAGCTTTACTAAAGTTTCCTTCATGAATGTGGCTGCCCTTGCATTTGGAGCATAGATATTCAGAATTGAGAGTTCATCTTGGTAGATTTTACCTTTGATGCCTATGAAGTGCCCCTCCTTGTCATTTTTGATAACTTTGGGTTATCAACTTTATTAGATATTAGAATGGCTACTCCAGCTTGTTTCTTCAGACCATTTGCTTGGAAAGTTGTTTTCCAGTCTTTCCCTCTGAGGTAGTGTCTGTCTTTATCCCTGAGGTGGGTTTCCTGTATGCAGCAAAATTTTGTGTACTGTTTACTTAGCCACTCTGTTAGTCTATGTCTATTTATTGGTAAATTGAGTCCATTCATATTAAGAGATATTAAGGAAAAGTAATTATTGCTTCCTGTTATTTTTGTTATTAAAGTTAGGTTTCTTCTGTTCTTGTGACTGTTTTATTTTATGTTTGTTGAAGAATTACTTTCTTGCTTTTTCTAGGGCATAATTTCTGTCCTTGTGTTGGAGTTTTCCCTTTATTATCCTTTGAAGGGCTGGATTCATGGAAAGATACTGTGTGAGTTTGGTTTTGTCATGAAATAACTTGGTTTCCTCATCTATGATAATTTAGAGTTTTGCTGGGTATAGTAGCCTGGGCTGGTAATTGTGTTCTCTTAGGGTCTGTATAACATCTGACCAGGATCTTCTGTCTTTCATAGTCTCTGGTGAGAAGTCTGATGTAATTCTAATAGGCCTGCCTTTATATGTTAACTGACCTTTTTCCCTTACTGCTCTTAATCATCTGTCTTTATTTAGTGCATTTGTTGTTTTGATTATTATGTGTCGGGAGGAGGAATTTTTTTCTGGTCCAGTCTACTTGGAGTCCTGTAGGCTTCCTGTATGTTCATGGGCATCTCTTTCTTTAGGTTAGGGAAGTTTTCTTCTATAATTTTGTTGAAAATATCTACTGGCTCTTTAAGTTGAAAGTCTTCATTCTCATTTATACCTATTATCATTAGGTTTCGTCCTCTTATTGTGTCCTGGATTTTCCTGGATGTTTTGAGTTAGGATCTTTTTGCATTTTGCATTTGGATGGTTTTGTTCAATTCCATTATCTGTTTGGTTGTGTTTTTCTGTAATTCTTTAAGGGATTTTTGTGATTTCTCTTTAAGGGCTTTTACCTGTTTAGCAGTGTTTTCCTGTAATTCTTTAAGGACTTCTACCTGTTAGCAGTGTTCTCCTGTATTTTTTAATATATATATATATATATATATATATATATATATATATATATATATATATATACTGTAGCTGTCTTCAGACACATCAGATATCATTACAGATGGTTGTGAGCCACCATGTGGTTGCTGGGAATTGAACTCAGGACCTCTGGAACAGCAGTCAGTGCTCTTAACCACCAAGCCATCTCTCCAGTCCCGTGTATTTCTTTAATTGAGTTGTTAGTGCCCTTCTTAAAATCTTCAACCACCATCATGAGATATGATTTTAAATCCAAGTCTTGCTTTTCGGGTGGGTTGATGTATCCAGGACTTGCTGTGGTGGGCATACTGGGTTCTGATGATGCCCAGTGGTCTTGGTTTCTGTTAGTAAGATTCTTACGTTTGCCTTTCACCATCTGGTAATCTCTGATGTTAATGTTCTAGCTGTCTCTGGCTGGAGCTTGTTCCTCCTGTGATTCTGTTAGTCTCTGTCAGCACTCATGGGAGTCTGTCTCTCATCTGAGTCCCAGTGATCAGAGCACTCTCTGTAGGCAAGCTCTCCTCTTGAAGAGCAGGTGTCCAGAAGTCTGGAGCTCTTATTTACCTCCTAAGTCCTGGGGTTAGAGCCCTCCCTGTAGACAGACTCTCCTCTGGCAATGAAGGTGCCCAGGGGTCTGGGTCTCAGCTCTGCCTCCTGACTGAAGATGAAGGCCCTAAGGGACCCTGTCCAAGAAGCTCTGTTGTTTCTGCAGCCTATGTGCTCTCCAGTGATCCTGAGGTCCTAAGTGTGCTAGGAGTCCTGTGGAGTGGAGAGTCCTCTGGAGACCTTTGTGCCCTTCGCAGGGTTCAGGAGGAAAATGGCTGGGCTGGCCCCAGAGCACAAAGTATCTCAGTGTCTGGTTTGGTGGGGTTCCTTTGTCCCTGTTCCTGCTGGCACAAGTCCCTCTGAGATTCCTTGGAGCTGATGTTGAGTTCCACTCACAGGTGACCCTGAAGTCATGGAGGTTCTGGGTATGCTAGGGGTCCTGCGGCGTGGAGAGTCCTCTCAGAATCATATATTCTTAAAAAGACACCAGGTATATTCCACTAATCTACAATGACTCAACATGATTAAGTTCACAAAGACCCAATTTCTACTTAAAATCATATTACAAATATTACATATTACATGGAGACATGAAATTGGGGAGGACACAGCTCAACTCAGTGTGTTGCATTCTCTTTATTCTCTGTCTTCAACTTCAAACTAATCATCGTCTACACCTGCATACCTACCTAGCTTTCCCTCTCTCTTGTAACATGCACAACTAATTTCTTCAGTAATTTAAAAGTTTTACCAATGCCATAGGGAAAAAATATAATTTCTACCCTTAAATAATAAAGTTATAAGAGAATATGTGGACTTATTAATGTCTACTGTGGCATTTTATATAAGAAATTGTTAATTTTCAAATATTTTTACTCATGGGATTTATGAGTAAGGTGCTAAACACTAAATTTATATTTAGATTAGTTTCTGTTGATGACTATGCTGATAGGAGAGTTCCTGTGACTTTGAGCTGAAGTGTGCAGGACTGTTTACAGACTATTTTTAAATAGAAACTTATATGAAATGATGATTTTATCATATCATAATAGCAGAAATAGATTTAGCTCAATCATTAACCACATACAAATACATTTAAAAGAAAATCCTATGCCAAATGTCATCATTTCTAATCCTCAGGTTCACAGTTGCAGAATGACATCTTAAGACTTTTCACTTGCTCTAAAATCATAAACATTTAAGTGTCAAACTTCAATTAGTGCTAACACAATTGAAATGGGTATTTTCTTCATAGATACCTGTAGTAACCCAATCAATGTCACTTGAATTGCTGCTGTTGGACTCCCATCTAAATAGCCTATGATTTTCACTGTTTGTCACTGTAAAATGTAGATCAAATACCATGATCATTTCTAGGAGGGAACAAAGAAAATGAGACTTCTACACAGGCAAAATGTGATCATGAGATTACTTCATGGGTCTTCACTGTGCCACTTCTTAGAATTGGGAACAAAACACCCAGGGAAGGAGTTACAGAGACAAAGTTCGTAGCTGTGATGAAAGGATGGACCATTTAGAGACTGCCATATCCAGGGATCCTTCCCATAAGCAGCTTCTAAATGCTGACACCATTGCATACACTAGCAAGATTTTGCTGAAAGGACCCAAATATAGCTGTCTCTTGTGAGACGATGCCAGGGCCTAGCAAACACAGGAGTGGATGTTCACAGTCAGCTATTGGATGTATCACAGGGCTCCCTATGCAGAAGCTAGAGAAAGTACCCAAGGAGCTAAAGGGATCTGCAACCCTATTGGTGGAACAACATGATGTACTAACCAGAACCCCGGAGCTCTTGTCTCTAGCTGCATATGTATCAAAAGATGGCCTAGTCGGCCATCATTGGAAAGAGAGGCCCATTGGACTTGCAAACTTTATATACCCCAATATAGGGGAATGCCAGGGCCAAAAGAATGGGAATGGGTGGGTAGGGAAGTGGGGGGGCGCTATGGGGGACTTTTGGGATAGCATTGGAAATGTAACTGAGGAAAATATGTAATAAAAATATTAAAAATTTTTTAAAAAGCCAGATGATATTGAGATATGAAATTTTATCTCTCAGGGTTTTCAAATAAAGTTTTACTGAAACGTAAAAAAAAAAAAAAAAAAAAAGAAAGAAATCTGTACAAATATAGGACCTCATGAGCTGACACATTAATGTTGTGAATACCTGGAGACATATTGGGGCCACATTTCCAACAAAAATAGCCTATGAGAAAATGAGAATATTTAAATTATCTAAAAGGAGAGCAAAGAAGAGATCTAAAACAGTTAATCTCTTTCCATTTTTATTCCTTTGGATAAAAATTATAACCTTTCCAGCTTTCACAAATGCCCTTCTAAAATTGGATTGTAGCCTTGTAAAGCTACACTGGTTCCAGATGAAGCACATTGTATCGCTTACAGTGTCCTAGTCTTCAGGCAGAATTCTCAGTATTCTAGCTCAAACTATCACATTCATGTCCACATTTCACTTGGTGGGAAAATGTTTATTCTCTTCAAAAATTGTTGATATTTGTATATCGTTTTGGCCATATAGGAGAGGGGATTCTAGCTGGGCAGTGGTGACAGACACTTTTAATCCCAGCACTTGGGAGGCAGGTGGATTTCTGAGTTCTAGGCCAGCCTGGTCTACAAAGTGAGTTCCAGGACAGTCAGAGCCATACAGAGAAACCCTTTCTTGGGAGAAAAAAAAAAGGAGAGGGAATCCTTAGGAGTTCATATATTAGGAGAGGTCATTACTTCTGGGAATTGGATTGGGAGGAAGGGATAAATGTGTCACTAAGGAGGAAATGCACCTCCTTCCAACTCCTCTGAAATGTGATTATTTTTTTCCAGTTTTCTTTACTACTCTATCTTCTGAAAACTCTATACACTAGAAAGTATCAACTTCTCTAACTTCTGTGCTTACCAATCTCCCTGCATCTGCTCAAATAAGTCTACTAGAACTAACCTTTTCCAACCCAAACCTTTCATGGCCCTTTTAAATGCCTCTCCTTCAGTAGTCTGCTGAAATTAATTTACATATTCCTCCCTGGAACTAGGGGAACTACTGATGTCCACACACATTCTGGTATATCTTCTACTTACTGCTAGCTTTTCTCTCTTACTTGTTCACTTCTTGAAAGGAATCTATGTTCTCATCACCTCTAAATTATTTCCAGCATCTACCATCACACTTTTTGGATTAAATAAGTATTTTTGTATAAACTTGCATTTTAAAATTCCATTGCAAAAATTTTCACCTTACAGATGAAACCAAAGACCCCTTCACAGGTTACTAGATGAGGACTCTGCAGAGTCAAGGAAGAAAAATGGTGACTTGCTGCAAATTTATCTGTTCTTGGAAAATGGCTGAGGAGTTATAAATAGTAATTTCTTAAATAAATACTGTAGGAATTCTCTTTAAAATAAGCATTCTATGTTTTGAGTTGCCCCAGCCATGTTTTCCTATCTTTCCTACTTCTGCAATTTTCTTTGAAAGATGTTGCTATAACCCTAAAACACTACATTGAAATCTGAAAATGTTTTGGTTTATTTATTTAGTATTAATAGAGATGTTCAGCTCTTGCAAGTTCTCCTAAAGGGATGGAAAGAAACATGATGAAGACTCTAGTGCAGACATGATTTCTAACAAGATGACATAATAGACATAAGAATTATCTATCATTCTCCCATTTCTTAACAAGGCAGAGAAGAACCTAAATATAGCTGAGGTTATTGAAATAACTCTCAAGGATATTGGAATGTCTGAACACAGTTTCTGTAAAAGAGAAGTTCTATTTCCTTTTACTTACCCCCTATTCAAACACTGTAATGCTACTGAGTACCCCTTTCAGTGAGGAACTTGATATAAAACACAACTTTCTACTCAGGTACCAGAATTATTACTGTAGAGTACTAGATTAATATTCTCCTATGAGAAATTCATGCTTTCTGCATATTGTTGGGCATTTCATTTAATAATGAGATAAAATTTTCATTCCACAACCCAAGTAGTGTAAATCAGCACTTGTACATATTCATTTGAGTAAAGTGAAAAAAAAAGGCATTAATGAAATCCTTACTTTCATTAAAACAGAGACCAAGAATGGCATATTACTTCGCTGCAGGAAGTAGAACTGAATTTAAAGGAGCAGTGAGCTGTTTGGCAGATATGAGACTCTGGAGAATAATTAAATTCCTATAAACTTTCCTCAAAAATATTCTCCCCATCTTGTAAGAAATGTACAATGAAATGCTTTTATAGATTCAGACTAAATAGATTATGTCCTCATGTTTGCCACTGTTACTCATAAAAATTCTGAACAAAGAAGTAATGCTTTCTTTGCATTGCATCTCCCTCTGTCCATTTTTTTGAGGGTTTAAAATTAAACCCTCAAATTAATTTTTTCACTATTTAGGTTTACTGAGTTTCTCCATTAAATACTAGTATATACCTTATTTATTTATTTTTCTGCTTAATAACAATATAATGCATAATGCAAAGTAACTCTCTGTCTACTCAAATTCCCCTACTAACATGAAAATATATCAACACTTTTTATACTGTGCGTTTATCCACAATGTTACATAGAATGGTCTTGGTGTTTGATCATGGTTTCATCTACACATGGTCTTTGAAGTTTGATGTAGTTATGTACAAATAAGTTGAAAAATGTCATGATAAAAGTTCACATGAAAAACGTCATGATATGCATGATGCTGCACCAGGCACTTAGGAGATGGAAACAGGTAGATCTATGTGATTTAAGGGTAGCTTGCTGTACACAGGGAGTTCCAAGACATCGAGATATCTAGAGATACATACAGAAAGCTTATCTCAACAACATCAAATGATGATAACTAATAGAATGCACCCATTTGAAAAATACAGCACAGTGCCTAGGATGGTACTTTATACTCCTTGGTATACATCCAATTAGAAGATACTCCTCAAAGCCCTGGCCAGCAACCTAATAGTATTATCCAACATGCCACTCGATTTATAAAACATCAAAATTCAAAATCAATGCCATAAATCTATTGCAAGCAGATTCTTTTACTCCATCATAAATTCTCAACTTATAAATTGAGCCTCTATAGTGCTGAAGGACTTTCATACAACAATAGGAATACAACTCAAAACACTTCCCATGGTTCTATTCATATCTCAGTTCCAGTAAACAGAGCTTAATGAGACTGACAGTCTTTCTCTAAAGACAAGATACATGTTGTCTTAGAGTGTAGTTGTAGATTTAAAATAACTCAAGGAATTACCAAATGAATAAAAACCACCTCATAGTTATTCTCAAACAATGAAACAGTTGCCCAAACTCAGGAGTGAGCCATTTAAAACTAAATAGATAATAGTGGCTTCCAAGGATATCCACATGGAGTTCTTGGCCTTATAACAATGATGCACAAAGTATTAATGAGTATTCGTTGGAAATGTAGCTGGCTCAAAGCTCAAAATCATAGAGACTACCACAAAACAATGTTGTTTTAAATCAAATCAACTGAAATGACCTACAGTAAAGACAGCAATCTCCATTGGTCGTTAAGCTTCTCTGCTCTTGGCCAATTCCGTACTCACATGCTGTCATTTGCTTCTCAATCTCACCTTAGTCCTTATTCCAGGTTTGCTCCTAGGATGATCTAAGCTATGACAAATAGGCAGGCTGCCACAGGGCAGTGGGGTGCAATGGATGACATCATTCATTTTTTCCATAAAGGAATAGGAACAATTCTATCTCAGGCAATAGGAAGAAAGCACTTAAGGAAGTGAGGAACACTGGACCAGAGCTCAGAGCTCTGGAAAGACTGAAGAATGAGAACCGTGACCTACCTCAGAGGAGATACGGAGGTGAATGCTCTTGGATAGAGAAGACATTCATAAAAAGTAATTACTGTCTCTGCCAAGGTTGATTAAAATCAAGGCTCAAATATTTATTACCCACCACCTTTTGTTTTCCCTTCAACCATCAACTGATCATCTTCCCTTATCCCTCCAACTTTCTTCATAGTTAAATTTATCACTACTCAGAATATTATTCACACCATTCTTTCTTGTCTTTAAACACACAGCCATGATCTTGATTCTGAGAGTTTGCCCTCACTTTTGAATTATCGCCCTCAGTTACATTCTATATTTTTTTTTACTTTTTAAATTATTTATATATTTACATCACAAATGTTGCTCCCTTTCCAAAATTCCCCACCCCATCTTTCCCTTCACCTCTGAGAGGGTACCTGCCCCCAGGGGCATCCTCCATCTCTGGGGAATCAAGTCTCTACAGGTCTAGACAAAACAAACAGCCTCTTCCACCAGGGCCAGACAAGCCAGTCCTCTGCTCCACATGTGCCAGGAGCCTCAGACCAGCTCATATATGCTATTTGGCTGGTGGATTAGTCTCTGGGAGCTCCCAGGGGTCCAGGTTAGTTGACAATGTTGGTCTTTCTATGGGGTTGCCATCCCCTTTCGTTCCTATAATCCTTCCCATAATTCTTCCATGGGGTTCCCAACTTCAGTTCAATGCTTGGCTGTTAAGTATCTGCATCTGTCTCACTCAACTGTTAGGTAGAACCTCTCAGACAACAGCTGTGCTAGGCTCCTGTCACAGTAACAACAATGACTTTTTAAAATTTTATTTTAAACTCCAGATTTTATTCCCCTCCCAGTTCACCCTTTAACTGTTCCACATTCATGCCTCCTAACTACCTCCTGTCTCCAAGAGGAATTCCCTATCCTCCTCCTCCATCCCACCAGCCCTCTAAACTCCCTGGGGCCTCCATTCTCTAGAGGGTGAGGTGCATCTTCTCTGACTAAACTCATACCCAGAAGTTCTCTGCTGTATATGTGTTGGGGGCCTCATATCAGTTGGTGTATGCTGCCTAGTTGGTGAAGCAGTATCTGAGAGATCTCTGGGGTCCAGGTTAATTGATACTGCTCCTCCTCCCACAGGGTCACCCTCCTCCTCAGCTTCTTTCAGCTTTCACCTAATTCAACCAGGGGGATCAGCAGTTTCTGTCCATGTACAAATAGCATCTGACTCTTTCAGCTGCTTGTTGGCTCTTTCAGAAGGCAGTAATGATAGGTCCCTTTTTGTGAGTGCTCCATAGCCTCAGTAATAGTTTCAGGCCTTGGGGCCTCCCCTTGAGCTGGATCCTACTTTGGGCCTGTCACTAGACCTTATTTTCCTTAGGTTCTTCTCCATTTCCATTCCTGCAGTTCTTTCAAACATTATGAATCAGAGTTTTGACTATGGGATGACTATGGTATGACAACCCTATCTCTCACCTGAGGTGGGCTCTACAAGTTCCCTCTCCCCAATGTAGGGCATTCCATCTTTGCCGCTTCAGAGTCTCTCATCTCAGAATGTACCATGTCTCTGGTACATTCTGGACAGTCCCCCCAACCTACCCCCTCCTGCTTCCTGAGGTTGTATGTTTCCATTCTTTCTGTTGGTTCTCAGAGATTTCAGTACTTTTCCCCCACCCAATCATGTTCCCCTCTCTGGCCACCCCCATCCCTTTGTGCTTCCAGTCCCCTCCCCCCACCTTGTCATTGCTATCTTCTCCTCCCAAGTGGAACTGAGGAATGCTCAGTTGGGCCCTTCAGCTTGTTGGCATTTTTGAGTTCTATGGACTGTATCTTAGGTATTTGGCACTTTTGGGGAGGGGGTGCTAACATCCACTTATTAGTGAGTACATACCATGCATGTCCTTTTGAGTCTGAGGTACCTCACTCAGGATGATATTTTCTAGTTCCATCCATTTGCCTGCAAAACTCAGGATGTGTTAATTCTTAATAGCTGAGTAGTATTCCATTGTGTAAATCAATCACATTTTCTGTATTCATTCTTCTGTACTGTACATCTGGGTTGTTTCCAGCTTCTAGCTATAACAAACAAAGCCGCTATGAGCATAGTGGAACATGGGCCTCTGTGGCATGTTTGGGCATGTTTGGGGCATATGCCCAAGAGTAGTATTGCTGGGTCTTCAGGTAGAGCTTTATTTCTCTTCAAAGTACTTTTCTCTGTTTAGAACAAATATGCACATTATTTCTTTTCTCTTTTTAAATCAGAGCACCAGCTTTCTTTTTTTTATTAGATATTTTCTTTATTTACATTTCAAATGCTATCTCGAAAGCTCTCTATACCCTCCCCCTGCCCTGCTCCCTACCCACCCACTCCCACTTCTTGGGCCTTGAATTCCCCTGTACTGGGGCATACAACGCTTGTAAGACCAAGGGGCCTCTCTTCCTAATGATGGCCAACTAGTACATCTTCTGCTACATATGCAGTTTGAGACACAAGCTCTGGGGGTACTGGTTAGTTCATATTGTTCTTCCACCTATAGGGTTGCAGACCCCTTCAGCTCCTTGGGTTCTTTCTCTAGCTTGTCCATTGGGAGCCCTGTGTTCCATCTTATAGATGACTGTGAGCATCCACTTCTGTATTTGCCAGGCACTGGCATAGCCTCACTGGACACAGCTATATCAGGCTCCTGTCAGCAAAATCTTGTTGGCATATGCAATAGTGTCTAGGCTTGGTGGCTGATTATGGGATGGATCCCTGGGTGGGTTAGTCTCTGGATGGCTCATCCTTATGTCTTAGCTCCAAACTTTGTCTCAGTAACTCTATCCATGGGTGTTTTGTTCCCTATTCTAAGGAGAAATTAAGTATCTACACATTGGTCTTCATTCTTCTTGATTTTCTTGTGTTTTGCAAATTGTATCTTGGGTATTCTAAGTTTCTGGGCTAATATCCACTTATCAGTGAGTGCATATCAAGTGACTTCTTTTGTGATTGTATTACCTCACTAAGGATGATATTCTCCAGATACATCCATTTGCCCAAGAATTTCATAAATTACTCAGCTATTAAAAACAATTAATTTATGAGCACCAGATTTGTTAAGCAAAGACTATTGTTCTCCTAACACCTGATAACATCTATGTGTCTTTGAAACTGTGTATGTCTTCTTAATTCTTCCATTTCTCAGTTGTTGTTGTTGTTATTGTTGGTTTGATCTGTTTATTCTTATAATGAGTTGTAGAACAATCATGAGCTAGATTTTGGAAAACCTGACACTGTTACTCCAAGCATGTGCCTGTAGGGGTTAGTTTTTGTCAACTTGACAAACCTAGATATATGTGAGAAGAAGCACGTCAATTTAGAACATACCTCCATCAGGTTGATCTATAGGTAAGTCTGGGCATTTTCTTGGTTAATGGTTAATGTGGAAGAGCCCAGTTCACTATCGTTGGTAGGCATCCTTGCTGAGAAGATCCTGAATGGAATAACAAAGATGGAGTAAGTCATGGGGAGAAAGTCAGTAAGCAGCCTTTCTTTACTATCTCTGCTTCAGTTCCTGCCTCCAGGTTCCTGTTTAGATTCCTACACTGATTTCCTATATTATAGACTCTTATCATCAAATATAGTAAATCCTTTTCTTCTTAAGTTGCTTTGATCATGGTGTTTAATAGCTGCAGAAATTAAATTAAGACAAAATCACATGCCCATGCCCCCCCTCTCTCCTTTTTTAATGTTTCCTTATGAGTATTTGTTTACATTTTATTTACAATACATAATTTACTCCCTTCCCTCTCATTCCTCTTGTCTCTCCTTGTTCTCTCATGCTCCGCCCTACCCTTACTCTCTCTCAAATTCATGACTTTCTTTAATATATATATATATATGTAGGTGTGTGTGTGTATATATATGTATATATATATATATATATATATATATATATATATATACACGCTCACCCTATACATTGTTTTAATAGAATTTTTTGAAGTTTCTTTTCTTTTTTTAATTTATTTTTTATTAGATATTTTCTTTATATACATTTCAAGTGCTATCCTGAAAGTTCCTGCCCTGCTCTCCTGCCCACCTACTCCCGCTTCTTGGCCCTCGCATTCCCCTGTACTGGGGCATATAAAGTTTGCAATACCAAGGGACCTCTCTTCCCATTGATGGCCAACTAGGTCATCCTCTGATTCATATGAAGCTAGAGATACGAGCTCTGTGGGTACTGGTTAGTTCATATTGTTGTTCCACCTATAGGATTGCAGACCCCTTCAGCTATTTGGGTGCTTTCTCTAGCTTCTCCATTGGGGGCCCTGTGTTCCATCTTATAGATGATGTGAGCATCCACTTCTGTATTTGACAGGCACTGGCATAGCATCATATGAGACAGCTATAACAGAGTCCCTTCAGCAAAATCTTTCTGGCATATGCAATGGTATCTGGGTTTGGTGGCTGATTATGGGATGGATCCCCGGGTGTCTTTCCTTATCAGGTCTTCACTTATGTCTTTATCAAATAAAATTTATCTTATGGGCTTTTAAAGTAGTAGTCATTTTCTTGTTGCTGATGTTTGGTTTTGTGTGTGTACACACATACACATAGGCATGTGTCATATATATGCAACTCTGCGTATATAGTTATGTGTAGGTATGTAGAGGTCCGAGGTAGATTTCCAGTAACTAACTTCTTCAATTTCTTCTGCATCACACTTTCTAACCTGGAGCTCATTGATTCAGTCAGCCTGGCTGGCTGATAGGCTGCCTCTGCCTCCCCAGTACTGGGATTACCAGTATGTACAGTCACATTCAGCTTTTTGTATTAATGCTGAGTATCCAAACTGAGGCCCTCAGGCTTACACAGAAAGCAATGTCCTCACTAAGCCATCTTCCTAGTCCCTTTTTATTTAAAGTGTATACCCTTGTATACATTTATGCATATTAACTTCTATTTACTATACTGAAAAGTTTGGGTAGTAACTTCCCCTAAAAGAAAAAGCTTGTTTACTATATCACTACAGGGATTCACAGTTGAAGTGGCCCTACTCAAACTGGGTGATGACTGTTCCCCTAATATATTACTTCCAGGCATGGATGGGTGGTCAAAGCAAAATACTCCTCCAATCAGGGTAGAGAAAGGAAGGCCTGGCTCAGGCCTTACAGCTCCCTTGAAGGTCATGACAGTGACTTAACTAAAAGAATCTCTCATTAGCATCTACCTCTTAAAGGTCTACAGAACTGTTAACACGTGGGCTCTTGGAGAACAATACTCATATAAATAATAGCATTCACTGTATTATCAGACAGTTCTTTTTTTTAAAAAAAAAAGATTTATTTATTTATTTTATGTATATAAGTACACTGTAGTTGTCTTTAGACACACCAAAACAGGGCATCAGATCACATTGCAGATGGCTGTGAACCACCATGTGGTTGCTGTAAATTGAACTCAGGACCTTTAAAAGAGCAGTCAGTGCTCTTAACCACTGAGACATCCCTCCAGCCCCCTATCAGACAGTTCTAGCAACATTTTATATAATTATTTTGTATCCCCTACAGGTGTTTATTTTACAGAATACATTTCAGCATCAATCCAGAAGACTCACCATGTTGGGATGTAGAAGGCTTTCCATATTACTCACGGAAGCCAAGCCTATCTTCTGAGGAGAAGAATGTGATCACATACCCTTAGTGCCTAGCCCCACTGTTCAGTTTCCTCCGTGGCAATGCTCTTTCCTATACACACTTTTAGGGCAACACTAACTCATCTTCCAATCACTTGGAAACTATGATGCCAGTACCCTTTCTTGTTGGAATATGGAACTCCAAACACTTCCCTCTCCAACATGTTTTATATGTGTTATTTCACTTTGATTATGTGATCAATTGTCCCAAAAGAATGATCATTGACAGGAAGATGTTCCTGTTTATATTTATCTACCATAATTTTAGACAGAAAGCAAGTAATTGATCAATATTCTTAGAACAAATAAATGAATGCACTCATCAAATTACTGATAATCAAAGTTTCGAATGTAAAATAAAAGGGATATATATAAATGCTGAAGAACTTTTTCATCCTCCTGAGAGGATTTCAGCTTCTAAAAGAGTCGGAAATTCTCGCAGAGTTGAAATAGAAACAGCTTTTTGAACTTGAACATTTTTAGACTACTAGCCCAGACTACCAGTCAAAAGGAGAAGCGTTATGTTCAACAACTCCAAAGGGTTAGGGCATTATCCAGGAATGCTGGAAGAATAGTCTTCCACTGAGCAGGCATAAAACACCTCATGTAAAGGAACGTTCAGTTGGGGTCTACTTGTTAAGAATTTGAAATTTTAGAGTCCTTAATCTTTCCTGTATCAGATTACTTTGTAACTCAATTGTTTCTTCAACTCAAAAGTATTTCCTATTGATTGATTGATTGATTGACTGACTGACTGATTGATTTGTTGTTCAGGTATTATATGAACTAAAATACAGAGAATAAGGAGATTAATTAAACTAAGATAGCATTCATTAAGTTTGCTTGTTGTTTAATATATCACCCTTAACTTAAATCTTTTAAACCACCCACAATTGATGTGAAGGCCTGAGGGCACTTGCATGGAAAGGATAATGGGTTGAAACTTTAAATGATATAAAGTTCTTAAGCCGAAGGCTCTCTGCTCTTTTGGTTTATGTTAACACCTTAGTGATTTATCTGGCAATGATTGAAGCTGTTTCTATCCAGGGATATTAAATTGATTTTGTGAACCAATTTTATTTTGAGTCGTTTTAAATTCTCACTCATCACAAATTCATTGAACTGACTATGCTATAACTTACTTCTTAAAACTACCGAAAATACTATATTGGCCATTGCCAAATCCATTAGATATTGTAGATAAAACTTGTCTCTACAATATTTCCAAGTGGTTTTAACAAGTAGATGTACAAAGCATACACATGCAATTACAGAGGGTATTGTTCAATTTACCTTTACTTGAAACTTTAAGATATAGATTATTACTAGGTAGATGCTTTAAGCCTATAATCCAAGCATGTAGAAGACTAAAGCAGGGGGTATAGAGCTCAGAGCCAACCTGTGCTAGAGAGTGATGAGATCCCATCTCTAGAAATATATATAAATATATATATTCTAGAGAAATGTATATATAGTATAGTATATACTATATATAGTATGGCAAAAATTCAATATTATTTAATATATTATTTAAAAGCAAAAATTCATATATATGTATATATGTATGTATATATGTCATATATATGTGAACTATATTACAGTATGTATATTTTCAGTTAGTATATACATATATTCTCATTCTCTTATATATGTTTCAATATACACACAATGATGGGAGAAAGGAGAATCAAAACATTTGGGGAGCAAAGGGCTATGAGAAGGAGGAAGACAGAATGAAATTAGATAAAATATAATAAATTAAAAGGATTTAAATGAGGAAATTATAGGTAAATTCTATCCTTAATCTTTGAACACTTAGATGCATTTTCCAACATATTTGTACTTGAATAACCAGAAGGAATGACTAAAATTCAAATATGTGCTTTGTGCTTCTCAAATGAAGAAAGGAGGGACTGACCCTCCGTGCTAAAATGCTTGCCTGCTTGCCTCGATTCAATCCTCAATTCTTCCAGGGGGAAATAATGACCTGAGGTTGCCTTGACAGTGCCTTATGGAGCTTGGATACGGTTCAGTGCATAAAGAGCTTTCTACCTCAGCCTAAGAACTTGAGCATCCTTTACCTCTAGCCTCAATATCAGCAGACAGAGACAAGAAGATACTTAGAAACTTCTCTCTCCATAAAGGACAAAGGTTCTTTGCATGTATAATGTGGTTTCTGGTACTGTGTCTTTAATGGACTCCTTTGTGTATGAACATGTATGTATCTGCAGCTATGTGTGCTTCTTATGCTTGTCCTTTTTCTCTACTTTTGCTATTTGTTTGTTTTGTCCCATTTGTTTTATTTTTTTCAAATGTATTTTTTATTTTTATTGATTGTGTTATTTACTTTATATCCCAATTGCAGCTTCCCCTCCATCCTCTCCTTCCATTTCCTCCTTCTCATCTCCCCTTCCCTTCTCCTCAGCAAAGTGGAGGCCTCCTATGAATATCAACCAGCTTTGTTATATCAAGTTTCCGTAAGACAAAGTTCATCTTCTGCTGAGGCTAGACAAGGCAGCCCTGTGTCAGAGGAAAGGGATCCAAAGTCAGGCAATGTAATCAGAGACAGCCCTTGCTCCACATTTAGGAGTCCCACATAAAGTCTCAGCTGCATAACTATTAAAAATGTACAGAGTACCAAGGTTCATCCCATGCATGCTCTCAGGTTGGAAGTTCATTTCCTATGAGCCCTTACAGACTGAGATATTTCATACATTTTATTATATTCTATTGTATTATTATTTATATAATACCATTCTATTTAGATAATAAGTATAAGAATGTTTAGATAATGCCTGTTTGTTTTCTAAAGAGAGATAGAAAGGGTAGGATTCAGATAGGAGGAAATGGGAAAAATATCTGGAAGGAGGTGGGGGAGTAGAAACTGTACTTAGACTATATTATATGAAAAATATATTTTAATAAGAAAATGAGCATTAAAACACTGTTTCTCATTCTCTCCTTCCATTCTGTTATCTTTCTCAGATTTTCACCATGACTTATCTATTGTTGAACATCATTGACCACAAAGTTTACATTTTTAATACTAACACTAATTTTACCATTGTCCCATATATTATGCAGCCTTATTTGAAAAGCAAGCAAAAAAGAATTTAAATGTTTATGAATAGTCCCCAAGATAACATAATTTGTGTTTCATATTTTATAGCTTAGCATGTTTACATGTGCAATTTTCATCACGTGGTGAAATACTGCACATGTTACATGGATGTTTTCATTAAATCCTTGATCTGTTGCTATTTGACAACATTCTAAGCCTACTAATGAATACAGATTCAAAGGACAGAAACTGTAGATTGCACTGTTGCTTGGCATGGGTAAATAATATGAGTAAGGGTGTGATATGGCTCTTTAATCTTTGTTTCCTGGAATATTATCCCTTTCCTAGAAGTTCTGGTTTGACAGAAAGCATAGCATTGTCGTGGGAACCTTTCTGGAATAAGCGAATAGAGTGGAAGCAAGATAATGGAAGCCTGGATAGATCCTGAAAGGCTTCAGTCCCAGGTCCAGTTTACATTCTCTTATCTAAAACCACAAGTTAGAGTTAGCAAGTGTCTTAGTCAGGATTTGTATTCCTGCACATAACATCATGACCAAGAAGCAAGTTGGGGAGGAAAGAGCTTTTCCAGCTTACACTTCCACATTGCTGTTCATCACCAAAAGAAGTCAGGGCAGGAATTGTCACAGGACAGGAACTTGGAGGCAGGAGCTGATGCAGAGGCTATCGAGGGATGTTATTTACTGGCTTGCTTTCCCTAGCTTGCTCAGCTTGCTTTCGTATGGGACCCAGGACTACCAGCCCAGGGACAGCATCACCCGCAATGGGCTGGGTCCTCCTCCTTTGATCACTAATTGACAAAATGGCTTACACCTGGATCTCATGGAGGCATTTCTTCAAAGGAGGCTCCTTTCTCTGTGATAACTCCAGCTTGTGTCAAGTTGACACACAAAACCAACCAGTACAGCAAGAAAGTGAGCTTACATGGCAGTCAGGTTTTGGTTTTTAAAGACATATGTTATAGTTGACACGTGAGATTGTTGAGAGCAACAACCTATTGGGTCAGCTGTTTCTCCAGGCCATTCTGTTCCATGTAGCAAGCAAAGTGATGTTTGGTAATAAGCAGTACAAGCAGCACTTTAAGGACCTGCAGTAGTTGCTCTTTTTTACTTTCTTCAACTTGAGAATCTATTAACTGTCAGTGTAGCCTCATGCTCAGGCAAAGCCTATCATTTAGTTTTCTTTTTTCTTTTTCTTGTTTTTTTGATCATTGGATATTTTTTTATTTACATTTCAAATGTTTTCCCCTTTCCAGGTCTCCCCTTTGGAAACCCTCTATCCCATTCCCCATCCCCTTGTCTCTATGAGGGTGCTCCTACACCCACCCACCCACCCACCCCCTCCTGTCTTTCTTCCCTGGTAGTCCCCTTTACAGGGGTATCAAACACCCTCAGTTCTAAGGGTCTCTCTTCCCATAGATGTCCAACAAGGACATCCTCTGACATGTATTCGGCCAGCGCCATGGGTCCCTCCATGTGTATTCTTGGGTTGGTGGTCTAGTCCCCAGGAGTTCAAGGGGTTCTGGCCTGTTAACACTGTTGCTCCCTCCATGGGACTGCAAACCCCCTCAGCTCCTCTTGGTCTCAGCTGTAGACTTGCAAAGTCTGGTAGAATTCTGTTTCACTAGTATTATGAAGTTATGTGGCAGCATAGTTGTCACAAAGGAAAGAATTTCCCTTTGCTCACACGTGTGCTTCGTTCTTTCATCATATGTTACTTACAAATCTCAAGTTTAAAAATAAAACTATGAGTAATTTCTAAACCACAACAGCATAGCAGTGAATCCAATCTCACACCCTTTTAACCCCAGCTCCTGGATTCAGGGGTTGCAAATTTCTGACTCAGCCCTAACATATTGCTTTGCATTTTTGAACCAAGTTGCTTTCCAGCCCTAGGGCATCTTAACACCTGATTATCTTATGAAAATTATAGTTTATCAGGTCAGAGACAGAAAAAGACCTGTGTACACTGGGTTGTATAGAAAAGGAGATTAGAACAAACACCATCAATACAAGAGTTAACCTCAATCCGATATTACAGGATATTATACAACTAACGATTTTACCAAGACACTGCTGCGTAGTTTCTGAAGAAAGTCAACAGTGAAACCTAGTCACACATCTGGAAGAAGGGAAGCCTGCCTTCTGGTTAGTCTCAAGATTGACTGGGACACTAATTGGAGAGTCATTAAGTGAGAAAGCACAGCATTACACATATCAGTGGTCTCTGTTCTTTCGGCTTGACAAAAACGAACATTTCCAGGAATCATGCTGAACGCTTCAATCTGATAATTAAGGAAGAGCCCAGTGGAGCTAGGGGGAAAACAGGAAAATTAAATTTAGAAAGAACTGATGAAAAGCCAGGCACCAGCTGACGCATATTCTTCCATTTAAGATGTTCTAGACGAGAAACTGAAAATGTTCCTCATAAACAAGGTTAACAGGATCCAAACAGGGATGCTTTTCTGTAAAATAGTACCCAGGCTGTCAGAACAATGTGTTTCTCAACCAAGAAACTAATACTGCTTATGTTTACTGCTTTGCTCAAAATAAGTGAGGCCAGCCTCAAGATATGATCAAATCAAGTGCACTTTAACGGAGCTGTTTAGGTACAATCTGTGTCCACTCACATATATTGAAAGTGACTTTCACATCAGCATGACAGGAAAGTGAGATTAACCAAAGATCTTTATATTTAGTGTCATGGTTTCTAGGACACTGACTCCACATCAATTGTATGTCAATTTGGCCTGATTAAAAGTGCCTCAATCGTAGCCCAGGACAGAAGTCCTGGCAAAAGAACAACTTGTATTTTCACTTTGAATAAAACGTTTTCTCCTGAGCTGGAGTCAGCCCCTCAGGACTGTCAGTGAAGCTCAGTCTCTAATATACAAGCCAATAATCAAATGTTACCTTCAGATGTGCAGAGTAGCCCCTGCCTCATATTTGTCATTACATTTCTGTTGCCAGCATCACCAGATTAGCTCTGCATTAAGTTGGTCCAGCTTTAAGTCACTCCATAATAGCCCTGAACTACCACACTTCTTTCTCTCACTGATAAGTTCATTCATTGTACATTAACTCCCATGTTTACATCAGGTTTTGTGGCCACTAACAAAGAGTTTTGTGTATAATACTGCCTCTTTCCACCACTTAGCATTAAGTTATCGGGAGTTCAAATGTCCATAATCCCAGATGGCCAGCACTGTTTTTAAAACAAAATCCCAATCATTCCATTTTACCAAATGAAGACTCAGGAGCCAGACGCTGGTGTGAAACCTACTAGCTTAGAGAGGCAGAGAGAGCACCCAGGTGATGTTCCTCCTCAACTGACATTCCAGAAGGAAAGAGTCAATTCTCCTTTTCCACACAGTCTTAAAAACTTTTACAACTCCAGCAGATGCTGGCAAGGATGTGGAGAAAAGGGAACACTCTTCCATTGCTGGTGAGATTGCAAACTGGTACAACCACTCTGGAAATCACTTTGGCAGTTCCTCAGAAAATTGGATATATTACTACCTGGGGACCCATCTATACCACTCCTGGGCATATACCCAGATGATGCTTCAACATGTAATAGGACACATGCTCCACTATGTTCATAGCCGCCTTATTTATAATAGCCAGAAGCTGAGTGAAACCAGATGTCCCTCAACAGAGGAATGGATACAGACAATGTGGTACATTTACACAATGGAGTACTGCACAGCCATTAACAACAATGGCATCATGAAATTCTTAGGCAAATGAAAGGAAATTGAGAATATCACCCTGTGTGAGGTGACTCAGTCACAAAGGAACAAGCATGGTTTGCATTCACTGATAAGTGGATATTAGCCAAGCTCAGAGTACTTAAGATACAATTCACAGACCATATGAAGCCTAAGAAGAAGGAAGACTAAAATGTGGGTGCTTCAATTGCTTTTTAGAAAGGTAAACAAAATACTCAAAGGAGGAAATATGGAGACAAAGTGTGGAGCAGAGATTGAAGGAAAGGCCATTCAGAAACTTCCTCACCTGGGGATCCATCCCGTATACAGCCTCCAAACCCAGATGTTATTGTGGATGCTGAGAAGTACTTGCTGACATGAGCTTGATATGTCTGTCTCCTGAAAGGCTCTGACAGAGCCTGACAAATACAGAGGAGGAAGCTCACTCATAGCCAACCATTGGACTGAGCTCGGCAGTCTCAGATGGAGGAGTTGGAGAAGGGACTGAAGGAGCTGAGAGGGTTTTCAGCCCCATTGAGGGAGCAACAGTATTAACAGTCTAGACCTCCCGGAGTTCCCAGGGACTGGACCACCAACCAAAGAATGCACATAGAGTGACCCATGGCACTGTCCACATATGTGGCAGAAGATAACCTTGTTGGACATTAGTGAGAGGAGAGGCCCTCTGGCCTGATGGTGTTTGATGCCCCATTGTAGGAGAATTTGAGGTTGGGAGGATGGGAGTGGGTGGGTGAGTTGGAGAGCACCCTCATAGAGGCAGGGGAAGGGGACAGGACATGGGGTTTCTGAAGGGGAGATCTGGAAAGGGAGAAACATTTGAAATATAAATAAAGAATATATATATATATATATTTACTTTTACAACTTAATGTCCTTTCTCCTTTCTGTGTACCTATCCATCTTCCTGACTTCCCCTAACTCTCTATGGTTTGTTCTTTTTCCTTTTTTTTTACTATGTTCACAGTTCTGTCAACTGGTTGCTTGCTCCATCCAATGACCTATGATTGAATTTACTCAATTGTATTTACAATAAAAATGAATACTTTTAGATTAAAGGTGTGTGCTAGGACTGAGGCACACCACAACTAGAAACAGGTTTTTCTAGTATGCAATCTCACAGTGTGATCAGATATCCTGCAACATTCTTGGAATAAAGATGTGTGCTAGGGCTGAGCCATACCTCAACTAGAGACAGGTTTTTCCAGTATACAGTCTTGGGGTTCACAGTGATCAGGTATCCTGCAACAGATGTTACTCAAACAAAGGATCTAATCATCTATCATTTGTCCTGGTGTCTAACCTATATCCTTGTCCTCATATGAAAAAACCTTCCTTCCCCTAGGTATTTATGTAGTCAACTCTGATGTCTATCATATCAAAAAGAAAGGGAGGTATCTACACATAAGAACTCAGAATGAGCGGGGCAATGGTGACACACTCCTTTAATCCCAGGACTTGGGGGCAGAGGCAGGCGGATTTCTGAGTTCAAGGCCAGACTGGTCTACAGAGTGAGTTCCAGGACAGCCAGGGCTACATAGAGAAACCCTGTCTTGAAAAACAAAAACAAAAACTCAGAGATTAAGACACTTCTTTACTTCAACATTGCCCCAATCTATACGCAGTGTTTGCAGTATCACCCTTGTAGTTCAAATCAGTTGAACAGAAATCCTTTGAACATTAACACATAGAGATACAGTGGGTGTGACTGCCCATATGAAATATAAATAAAGTTCAGCCCTTGAGGATCTCAACGTCCAGTTAAAAGGAAATATCACAAATTGCACTGCATTTTGGTTTCTTTTATGTGAGTCCATATTGCAAAGAATCATGAAGTGCTCCCACCAAGGAAACAGTGTGAAGATGATTTTCTTGGAGTTAATCATTGCTATCTTCCAGATTTGATTTTATTCAAATTGTTCCAAGAGGCAATACATCAGTTATTACAGCTCTCAAGACCTTGTCTCTCCTCTAAGCTGGGTGGGAGAAGGTGATAAGTGTGTTTGGAAATTTTAGAACAAGATAAGAGAAGTCAGAAAAATATTCATTAATGCATCCATCCATGCATTAAACATTTATAAATCACCTACTGTCTGACAAGTACTATGCAAAACACTGTACAGGATGAGTAGATTTTAAGGGGCAGCTAATGACTCCCAAAGAACTCATATTACAACCTGTTCTAGGAAATAGAGCCACCAAGTTGGGGGTTTTATAACTTAAAGTTTGGTGGCAGAACTTTTAACCCCTTAGCATTAATTCATATTCTACGGTACCTCAAATTTAATTGTGTAGGTACAGATAGATCTTATTCCTCTATCTACTGCATGAACTACATGTCTGGTGCACCTTTTGTGCCAGTTAAGCTTCATTTTTCAGTATCATTAAGAAAAAGAGAATGTGAAAGATTGACTGCTGAGATCTCTGTTTCTCAGAGAGAAGTTCTCACTCCTTAATCCAGTAGAATCTTTTGGTTCCCTCATAAAAATGCAATAAATCTGACCCTGAATCTTTAAGGCTGTGTACCAGAAATCCACCTTCATAATAAGCACCCAGTGAAACTGGAGATCTACCAGTGTAGCATATTTGTCATTGTTCCTTATATAAAGATTTAGGTCCTTCACCTATTAAAATAATGGGGTCTGCCTTCTAGGGCTCATTTCCATTCAGAATATTTGTGACCAACTTCTAAGGATAGGAGACCACAATTAATTCAAATGGGACTATGAGGTCCCATAGAACGGACACCTTATTTCTTCCCCAAACCCAGCTCTACACATGTCTAGTTCACTGTTGACTCAAACCACTCTCTGGCATCTACTTCCTTGATTGCATAAAGTCTCTCACAGATATTTGCCAATGCATTTCTAACACTCTGTCTTCATATTCATTTTTAGTTCTATAAAGTTTATTACATAAAAAACTTGCAAATAAATAAATTCTCCATATTTTATCTCTTTTTGGAATAGAATTTCTCTAACCACCAAAATATAAGCTAGGTCCCACATACTGATCCTTTATAGAGTCCAGACTTTTTCCAGTAAAGAACATATGCACTACTATACATTGTGTCCATTTTGCTGACTGTTTAGTTCAGCAAAACTGTTTAATTCACCAATGTATATTCTGTCCTTCTGTTTCCAGCACATGCAGATACCTAATAATCTGCATAGAGTAAATGATATACTGAGATTTAATAAGATAATATATAATCAGTGGTATTAAGGTCATTAAATAGTATGAAGATTCAGAGGTCAAAGCATCAATGTAGATTAATATGGTCAGAAAAGATTTCATAGATTCAATGGTGCTTTACCTGAGTTTGTAATCCTAATTAAAATTGACCAAAAGGGAGGAGGCTGAAAGATAATATTCATAGACAGCAGTTCAAAGGCCAAAATCACAATGTTCTAGTTAAATTATCTCTAGATTTATTCCAATTCAGCATATTTGGTTTCTTGATAAATGTACTAAGAATTTTTTTTATTTTTGTTGATTATCTTATCCCTGGAGAAATGGTCCAGAGAAAAATCAATATTTAAAATTTCTCCATGGCTTAATTGATCCTATCGCCTAACCCTAAAAATAACAATACACTGAGGCTCAAAGTGTAACAATAGGCTAAAAGAGAGTCAAGCTGTAATCAGATATCTAGACAGACATTATAAAACTTGGCAGAGGTGCTATAAATATTTTTAAAAGGCCACATCTAACCGATCAGAGAATCAAATCAGAATGTGATGAGATTGACTCCTCTCCTACAAAGTGAGCTTGCAGGTATCTGCCTCCTATGATTTTTAAATGCTAGAATTCCCAGACTATTTCTATTTAAATTGTTTTCTATTACAAATGCAAAGAAAAAATTCTATAAATACATGTTCATTTAATCCTCAGTCTGCTAAACAGTCTAAATAGGAGGTTAAAAAAATAAAGCATGAAATATTTGACTCGTTTTCTTGTTTCAAGCATGCTTTGCAAATCCTACAATGGTATAGCACTCATATCATGTTCAGACCTTAAAAGAAGCATCTTGTGTTCTTTTGCATGTATATGCATGTATAAGTTTTAACTAGGTCACTCTTCAATTATAGAAGACTTTTACTATACTGGAGTAAATATTTTGAGTCATTCTTCTTTAAGGATTCTATTTCTACAATAAGACACAATGGCAAAAAAAATCAAGTTGGGGAGGAAAAAGTTTATTTGGCTTGTATTTCCATATTCTTATTCATCATCAAGGAAGTCAGGACAGGATCCCAAATAGGGAAGAGACCTGTAGGTAAGAGCTGATGCAGAGGCCAAGGAAACTGCTTACCTGCTTACTCTTTGTGGTTTTCTCAGTCTGTTTTCTTAGAGAACCCAGGACCACAAACTCATGGATAGCACCTTCCACAATGGGAACTCTCCCTTATCAATCACTAATTAAGTGCTTGATTTCTACAGCCATGTTATGAAGGCATTTTCTCAATGGAGGTTTCTTCATCTCAGATGACTATAGGTTGTGGAGTTGTCATAAAACTATCCAGCACAAGTCTTGCTCTTCTTTGTAACAAATGGAAATATATATATATATATATATATATATATATATATATATATATATATGAAAATATATGAAATTTATTTCTGACAGAAGGAAATCAAATGAGGCTAGCTGTTCAGAATCCCTAGTCTTTAAACCTGAAGTATCACTGTGAACTGCACTTCACATGGAAGAACCCAACACAGAAGAAAAATCTACTGGGTCCACAAAACATAGCTCAAGGTTAAGTTTTCTGAGGTAATCACAATCTCCCAGCATAGCACAGAAGATTGTAAGGTTGAAAGAAAAAAAAATTACCCCAAAGTAGTCAAGGGATTTTTTATCCTAAAGCATGTTTTTGTATACTAAGCCATCATATGTAGCATAAAAGTACATACAGCAAGCAAAAGAACAATGGAAGGCTGTAAAATGAACAAATTCCCAGAGCATAGAGTGGATTGGAAGGCATTCAATTACCCAGCATCCATAGTGGAGAGCTGTGAATAACTGGAGCAGATTGGAGAGTTTGTAACATTTACACCATAAAGTTAAGACTCCAAAAAGGTACAGAATTCCTGGGATACAGAACTTAAGAAGGCTAACAAGCCAAAGGGCCCAAGTAAAGATGCCTTAATCCCTCTTGGGAGGGAAAAGAAAGCAATCACAGGAAGTGGGTAGGGGGACCTGGGTCAGAAAGACAACAGGGAAGGGTGGAGGGGAGCATGATAAAGTATTCCAGGATGGGGAAACAGGACTGAAGTGCTAAGGGCCAGCCAAAAGAATCAAAAATAAGGCAACCTCAGGAGGTAGGAAGTGAGGGTACCCTCTAGAAGGTACCAGAGACGTGGGAGGTGAGATTCTCTAAAGACTCAAAAGTAGACCTCAGCTGAAATGCCCTATAGTGGGAAGAAGGAACTTGTAGAGTTCACCTCCAGCAGAAAGACAGGGCATCAAGTGAATCGATGGTGTTGCCATCCCACAGTCAACAATTCTGACCCAGAATTATTCCTGTCTGAAAGAACTGCAGGAACAAAAATGGACAAGAGCCTGAGGAAAAGGAGGTCCAGTAACAGGTCCAAATTTCAACCCAGCTCAGAAGAGGCCCCAGGGTCTGACATGACTACTGATGCTATGGTGTTATTACAAACAGGGGCCTATCATGACTGCCCTCTGGAAGGCCTAACAAGCAGCTGAAATAGTCAGATGCAGATATTTAGAGCCAACCAGTGCACAGAAGCTGGTGACCGCTGTGGTTGAAATAGGGAAAAGCTGGAAGTTGAGGCGGAGAGCAACCCTAAAGGAAAACCAGCAATCTTTCTGGTCCCCAGGGATCTCTCAGACACTGAGCCACCAACTGGGAAGCATACACCAGCTGATATAAGGCCCCCAGCACATGTACAGTAGAGTACTGCTGTGTCTGGCTCAGTCAATGAAGATGCACCTAACCCTTGAGAGACTTGGTGCCCCAGGGTATGGGGAGGTCTGATGGGATGGAGGAGTGGGGACATCTTCTTAGAGACTAGGGGTGGGCGAGGAGGTGTGGGATGTGGAACAGTGGGAGGGTGTACTGGAAAGGGGATAAATTCTGATCTGTAAAAAATAGATTAAAGAATTAAAAAACCAAAAAATTTAAGGCTCAACAAGGAAGAGGAGATCACTGCATCATTTTAATAGGAGATGAGGCAGTGGTAAGAAATATGAACACTTCTGGTGATCTAATGATGGTCAACATCCAAACAGAAGCACAAACAGGAAATAAAAAAAAATAAAAAACAAAAAAGCTGACCAAGGCCACCATGATCTATGGACCATTTAAAGTCTATTGTGAAATTTAAATGACAAGATTTCCTAGATATTTTATAAACTCATTTTATCAAATGATTCGAAACCCAAGGATAATACATTTTGAGTCAAATCACACCAAGACATGCCATCATCCAAAAAGAGAAAAACCCTAAGAGTAATTACAGAGATATTAGGATACTTAATTAATAAATGGGCCAATGAATTTAATAGACAGTTCATGAATTAAAGAATACAAATAGCCAGTAATTATTTGTAAAATGAGTTCAAGATCTCTAGCTATCTTAGAAGTACAACTTAAAATTACTTTGAGATTCCTTTGCATCCCAGTATGGAAACCAATGACATCATATGCTCAAATCAGCCTAGAAGGTGTAGTATGTATACATAATGGGATCTTATTCAGCCAAAAATAAAAATAACATATGTAAGAAAGTGGACAGACATAGCAGATGTATTAAGAGAATTCATGCTCAGAAAGATAGATACCATGGTAGCAATGAGCCAGACTTAAGGTCAGAATATAGTTGACCTGGGGTGTGGCCTCATTGCCATTCGCAGACATTTGTCTGAAATCTCCAACAAAATTAATAATTTTATTCACAGTAAATATATTCTACATTTCCACATCTCTGTGATCTATACCTGTACCTTAAAGCACCATGTGTTCTTTCCCATATATCTACCTTTACTTGTAACTGTTAACTATGTGTATCTAGCTGGGACTAAATGTGGATAAAAATAAGAAAGTAATACAGGGTCCCTGATACTTGAAAAAACAAAGTGGCTTTAAAGGGGGTTGGAGGGTGGGGAAGATTAAAGAATAAAGTGGAAGGAGGGATATTCTGAATGAAAAGTTCATGGGAAAGGGGGAACAGAGAGCTGAGGCAAAAACAGAAAAGAATTTGTCCCTGTAATGTGTATTACAACCCCTGTGGTAATGTTTTATTGTAAGCTAATCTTAAAAAATAGAAGTAAACATTTAAGTGTTTTAAAAGGAATATTATATACAAATGAGCAAAGATAAATAAATAGAGACTTTGCAAAAATAATACTAGAACTTAGGAAAAAGCAGAACTTTACAGTGCTAAAACAAAAATCATGTTGAGTGTAATTCCCAGGTAAATAAAACAAACAAACAAAAGGGGGCTGTATGTTACTAGCCAGTGTGCACTATCAAGAAGTAAGGAAAACTCCCCATAAGAATAGCGTTTTCCCAAGTGAGTCAGAATTAAAGGACATGGTAACTTCAGGAATCTCGGGAAGGGAGATCCTCCACCTGAAATCTAGCCAAAGCCTCTTGCCAGCTGAGAAACAAGAATTGACACAATTGACTCTTGCTGTGAAAATGGTACTCATGGAGATATTACTTTCATATCTAATTTATACTAAAATAGCAATGAGCCAGACTTTACATCAGAATACAGTTGACCTTGGGTGTAGCCTCATTGCTTTTCTCAGACTTATTTTTCTGAAATCTCCAACAAAATTAACTTTGTTTACAGTAAATATATTCTACATTCCCATGTCCCTGTGATCTATTTATAAACTGTAGTCTTTTCACATCATGTGGTCTGGAGGAAGCTCCCTATGATGTTATTTAGGCTCCTTAGTAATCAGTAAAACATAATAGCATTAAAACCTACCAAAATAATATATGTGTGTCTAATGACAGTGAAGTGTTTCAACTTTTAGAGAAGCCTACATTTACATTGTCAAATATGTCTTGATTTATTCCTAATAACTTCTGTATTAGTCTAGCGTCACATAACTTATGTTTTGTCTCTATATATTAAGGGAAATTATTATAATGACTTACAGTCTGCAATCTAACTAACCCAACAATGAGCTGCTGTCAATGGGAACTCCAAAAATCTAGTAGTTGCTCAGTCTCTCAAGGCTAGTTGTTTCATCTGATCTTCTGTATAAGATGAAATCTTGGAGAAGTAGGTTCCAACAGATGTGCTGGCAAGTGTAAGCAGGCAAAGAACAGTGAGTCTTCTTTCTTCCAACGTCCTTAATGTGTAAGCCTCCAGCAGAAGGTGTGGCTCAGGTTGAAAGTGTATACCACCATGCCTGGATCTGGAACTTGCTTTGTACCAGGCTGACCTTGACCTCAGTTTCCTGGGATTAAAGACATGTACTACCTTCCATGGGCCTAAGCTTTTCATGACCACTCTGCCTCAAAATCTCCATGTCAAGATTCAGGTCAGAAGTCTGTGTATTCCAACCACAAGATCACAGGTGTGCCCTCCATTTCTACATTGTAATCCATTCCAGATGTAGTCAAGTTAACAACCAGGAATAGCCATCACACCTTTCCTTTTTCTAACTCCCATGCTTAAAACCTATATTTAAAATGTTCTTTAATAAATTCCAATGCTGATACATAGTGGCTTACTGTGAAATTCTCTTCTGCATTGGAGCCAAGGATCTGGTTTTTCCTGGACTGATGATAAAGATATGAGAACTCCAGAAGCTATTGCAGGAGATAAAACAGTACTATGTCTCTGTTCCTAGAGTCAATAAAATCTGGACATAATAGTGCATGCCTGCAATACCAACCCTTAGGAGTCTGAGGCAATAGAATCATGAGTTCTAGACCAGCCTGGGTTATTCAGAATGAACTAGAGCTCACCCAAATTGTCCAGAATGGTTATCACAAACTGTCTTTCCTAGACCATCACTCATCCTTAGGGGAAATATCACATGTACTTTCTGGACTGCTGACCTCTAGTCTATCATAGGTAGTAAGATACAACACTAAATTCTAGGCCTTTTAGCTCATCCTTATGGTCACTTGTAAAAGAGTTTCTATATAGTCATACCTTAAGCTTAATTACGTACCTGATATTGGACTGATTGGGCTGATTGTTCCCTAGAAAATGTTTGCCAAATGGTACTGTGTTTTAAATGAGCTGATAATGAACCTCCTGGCATCAGCCTCCTCAAAGTCTGATCCAGGTTTTCTACATCAGGTTTTCATTCTACCTCTTTGTGAGGTTCTCTTCCTTGTATGCAGGAATACCTTCACATCGTTAAGGCAACTTATAAAAAGAAGAATTTTTTTGGCTTTTTGTTTGGAAGAGGTAGAATTCCATCATGGTAGGGTAGCACAGCAGCAAGCAGTAGGAATGGCATGAGTGAAAGGCATCCTAGAGCTCACATCTTCAAGCACAAGTATGAAACAGAAAGCAAGCTTAAAAGGGCACAAAATTTTAATCTCAAAATCACCTTCAGGCACATGGAAGGGACAGCATGTCACAGTTCCTGGCCCTGGACCAGAACCAGCCAGCATGGGCATCCACAAGTGTTAACAGTTGCTAGATATAGGCTTGTTTGTGTAATAATTTATATATTTTCATGTTCCTCCTTCAGAGAATGCTCTGTCTATTAAGGTTAATAACTCCATGATAACTGAAAATAGCACAAGTCTGGGAGGCAAGAATGTGTTCCTCAGCAAAATGATAAAAGTTTTAACCTTCAGGACAGCCCTTAAGGCTGTGGAAAAGAACTTTGAAAACATGAGTTCAAGAATACATAATTTCTCATCTTTGCAAAATATAAAGATGCATTAAAAATTGTATGAGGGACTTCGTGGACAATACAAAACAGAGACAACGACACTAATGAGCCAGCTTGTCAGAGTTATTAAGGAAAGAGATAGAGATATATGGAATGGTGGTCTCAGGCAAGATCCCACCCAGCTATGTTTATTGTTTGTGCTTACAAAGGCAGGCAGATTTCTGAATTCAAGGACAGCAATGGAACAAAGCAAATTTAGGTACAGGCATGGTGGAAGTGGTGATCTCAGAGGGTTTGTGCTTACAAAAGCAGGCAGATCTCTAAATTCATTTGCTATGCTAAAAAAAAGTGTATTTGTTGTCATTTTCTAAGAATCAAGGGGATAAAGTCATAAAATGCTGATTGGTGGGATAATCAAAAGGGAACCTCTGATAATAATTGAATTGATATGTAAATAAAAGACTGGGATTCAGTCTGCAAGAAATTAGTCATCTAGGTGACAAGAGAACTGTCTCAAGCAGAGCACAGAGCTGTCAGCTTGCACCCATCATTAACTTCATTTCGCTTCAAGTCACTCCCAAACACCCTTTCCTCAGTACCCCTCTCCAAGCCAAGCTTGGTCCTTGGCACACCTCCTAAGCCAGTGACAACTGGAAAGCAAGTCTTCAAGTATCTGAGCATACTGGGGACACTGATTCAAACCACTAAAGAATACAAATATAAAATCACTAACATTTATATATCAGTGAATAGCAATTGTAAAACTTTTTTTTTACATATATTGATTAATTGTTGTGGGTGATGAGGCATGTAGATACCAATGACACATAGTATATGTGTAAAGGGAAGAGGACAATTTACAAGAGTCAGTTTTTTCTTTTTACCATGTGGGATCCATGGATCTAACTCAGGTTGTCAATCTTGGCTGCAAGCACCACTGAAACATCCAACCATCCCAGAAATAAGTATTTTAGAATCATGTAAAAATTAATTGAATTACTTTGTCAACTGTCAATTAGGTCAAAGGCAGCTTTACCTAGTTGACACTCATGAAACATCTCTGTTCAATGTATTTCAAGAGCATCTGGCATTTAAAAATCCTTGTTCAGCCAGCTGTTGGACCATCAAGAAACCTCAGTAATTACAAAAAGATTTAACTCCCACAGAGTAGGTTCTCAAATGGGCATGATTAACTCAGATTTTTTTTAAAGTTCCCTGGAATATCATCAAATATTTTGAAAATTAACAGCACCCTCCTAAATGACTCATAGTCAAAGAAGTCACAGGGGACATTATAAAATATGTTGAAAAAATACTAAGGAAGAAGATGTTTTATATATCCAACATGCAAATAAATAGTGTTTAGACAGAAAATTAATTAAATATAATAAATTATATAAGATCAAATTGTTAACCTTTAATCTTTATTAATAAAATTTAATGTTACTTTATTTATTTGTTTATTTATTTATTTGCACAGCCTGTGCATGTATATGTATGTGTGGATATGTGTATGCCTATGTGAGTTTATTTGCATACATAAGCACACATACCGTTTTCATGCACATGTAAATATCAGAGGACAGCTTATGGGGTTAATCCTTCCACCATGTGAGTCTGGGGGTTGGGTACATGTTGTTAAGCATGGCAGTAAGCATCTTCACATGCTAAATAATCTTGCTGACTCCAGGATTTTATCTTTACAAGCATAAAAAAGAATAAATTAAACAGTTAAATAACCATAAGAGAAAGAAATGTTAAAAATCAAGAAATGCTGCTGAAATCAAAACTAACTTTTGTTTAAAATCATTAAATATATTAATCCCTATCTAGATCTAGCACTAAATGAACTAAGATTAACAGATATATGTCTGGAAATTAAAAATGACATTATAGACCTTATAAACACCAACCATATGTTAAACAAATTTCTGCCTATTTAATATGACATATTATATTTTGCATGCATATTGTGAAAAGCACAATTATCAAACCTGAAATCAAACAATATTGTGCTAAGAACCTATGGTTGTATATCTATTAAAAATCTGAAATTTAATTGAAATTTTTCCATCTTTCAGACCAAAGACTTGTCATGCATGGGCTACAAATAGTGAAAAAGAAATTGAAAACAGATGAGAATGTGAAGCTCCTCTAAAGCCACTAAATTCAAAGATGACCTAAAGACAAAGCCAGAGAAGAACACCATAAAAGGAGAAAACAATGAACTACTCAATCTCTTTTTTGACTACAAATACAAATATCCTCAAAGAATATCAAATTTAAGGAACAAAATATGAAAAAACACTTATCTTAGTCAAGGGGCATTTGTTTCATAACTCCAAGGGACTTTAATGATTAAATTTTCTTATCATAATAAAAAGAGGAAATGCAATCAACCTAACATATGGATATGTTTACACCAAGTATCCAAATATTTATTTCAATAATTTTCTTGACCATCTAAGAAGGATATCAAATTCTTTAATGGCAGAAGACAACATTGGAAAGCCACAACTAACACCCAAATTACCAGTGAAAGTTTGTTTTCTCCAGATACAAGAAAGGTATGGAAAGATCCCTCTCATTACATCCACGCAGAGCTTTGCTCAAAGATCTAGTTATTATGAATAAGAAAGAGAACAAAGATAAAACAAAAGCACAAAACAAAACGAAAAAGAGATTCATCTTCAGGGACAGGGATGTTAATTTTGATTCTCTGGATAGATAGATAGATAGATAGATAGATAGATAGATAGATAGATAGATAGATAGATAGATACTACTTAGACCAGGCTGACCTCGAACATAAAGAGATCTGTCTGTCTTTGTCTGTTGAGTGAGTGCTGGCATTAAAGGTGTGTAGCAACATGCCTGACTAAAGTTAAAGTCTTAAAACAGAGTTAATATAGATAGCTACAAGACTTGTACTAGTCCTAAGTGAATCTACTAAGGTCTCAAAAGTGCACAAGAATAAACAGTTGTAATTCTATAAGCTTTAAATTTTTAATACTACAGAAAATAGCATTAAAAATGTAAAATAGTTATAGATAATTTTAAAACATCTAAAATCTAGGCAGTGACACCTGTGAACTGCCATGGAAACACTTAAAAAAAAAAGCCTGAAGTGACTAAATACCATGCCAATTTATTGGATCAGGATTATTAAGGCTCAATATTATCAAAATGTCAATTCTCCAACATAAAACACTAACAGTTTTAAAGCACTGAAAAGCAAACTACCTAATATATATGGAAATTTTAAATATTCAGAAGAGTCAAACTTGGAAGTTTATAGCACATGCTTTCAAAGTTAAGATGATTTATATCATTTGGTCTCAAGACATATTAACTGGATGTGGCATGAATATAATGATTTTTATATTTGTCATTGGAACAATATTGAGTCCAGAAATGTACCTATACAACATCCTACATAACAGGTGGTTTGTTGTGTTTGCTTGTGAAATTATCCTACAGGTTCATGTTTTAGAGCAGTTGGTCACCAGCTGGTGTCATAGTTTGGGGAGGTTAAAGAACCATACTTAAGAGGTGAGGCCCAGCTGTTAGACAAGCTCAGCAGCATTTCTTGATTTTTAACATTTCTTTCTCTTATGGTTCTTCTCTATGAGTAAATCATCCATAAAAAGACACATGAGAATAATTATAGGAACTTTAATCAAAATTACCCAAATTGAACACACAAATACTTTCACTGAGCACTCTGCAGAACAGACTATCACTCAATGATAGACAGAAAGGAAAGTTGTTACAGGTAGGAATGATGCTGGTCCAAGTGGGACAGACAATAAAAAAGCATGTGTCACATGACTCTACTTATATGAAATTCTTCAATATAGGAAATTAATCTTTACCATTACCAAGTGGGTCACATGTTGCCTAGGACCTACTATAGAGGGAAGTTTGATAAAGTGTTATAAAGAAGAATGACAGAACTTGTAGTGTAGTAAGATGACCTAATAGAGATTACATAGGTGTATGAAGCTGTCAAAATTCATCAATATATATTTTAGAAGGCACAATTATTGTTTGCATGTGTCTGTGGATGTAACTCAATAAAACATGCTTGCCTATTGTGTTCAGACCTCTGTGGTAGGTCCCAGCACTAAACACACCAAACACATTTCTGAGGGGTAAAGAGAGGAGGAGGCAGAAAAAGAGAATGGGAACACATATGTATGTGTAGGGCAGTTGCCTGTATGCAAGTGTGACCAGAAGGTGCCTCCATGCTCTCCTCTATCACCACCAATTCCTTTGAGGCAAGGTTACTCCTTGACTCTGCCACCCACGTTTTCTCATCTACAGTGTCAGTCATTCTGCTACAGCAATACCCATCTCTGTCTCTTCCTCAGAGTCAGGTCACATTGTTGCCTGAAATACAAGATGTGTAACATCAGGATCAAAACTCTGGTTCATATGATTGCACAACAAATGTTCCTAACTCCTGAGTCATTCTCCAGCCTTGAGCTTTATTTTTTTTCTGTGGAGTTTTTGAAAATAGTTCCTCCTTTCTCTTAGCCTTGGGATTTTCTCTTATTTTTCTTTTAAATTTAGTATCTAAGTCTTTTTAAAAGAAGAATGCACTGGTATATTTCATTTAGGAACACCCTGAAGCTATGATCCACATAAACTGTAATAATCTGGAGACAAAATGTGCTGCCCTAATGTATGGCGGTTAAATCTAAATGATTGAAGAGAGGTCACTAAATCTGGATACCTACAGATCCAGAGAAACCTAGATTCTTCTGAGGTTGACTTGTGCCGCAGACACTCTGGGTCCCTGTGTCTGTGTGGAATGGGGTCTCTCGACGCGGGTGGGCAAAGCGTGGATGAATGACAGACAGATGCACACAGGAGAGGTTGTGTGTAGAATTTGAATGTAATTTTACAACTTGAGCAACAGACTTTTTATACAGAAGACAATAAAGAAGTTGGGTGACATACCCGCAAGATACAAATGAGATAACCGGATGCTTAATGATTCTTACACAGAACAGAGGAATGAAAATGCAAAGACTGGCAGGAAATGGGCAATAAAATAACTGAGACAAAGTCAGCCCTATCTAAGGTCAGCTATAGTCTTAGAAGCCAGGTGTGAGAACTTTTCACTCCTAGGGCAAGGGCTTTCACACCCAAGTCATGGTTCTAACTAGGGAGTTCCGTTCTAGTTAACCATCTCATGAATAATGCAGTACTCTAAAACCACAGCCCGATCTGATCTGCTTCCTAAACCATTGTAAATTCCTGTAACTCAGCTATAATTCTAAGCATCTATTCTGGTTTCCCCTACGGTCAGAAACTTCTTTCTTCCTAGGTGATGGTAGATTCCTGTGAAGGGCAGTGACCTAACTTTCACTCAAAGAGATAGTGTAATACCAGGGGCAGTACTGAATTCCGAGCCCAAGGTCTTGCTAAGGACGAACTAGGACTGTTGGAACACTGGTGGACAGCTTTAGCTATGTCAGAATTCAATCTTAAAAGGCACTTATGATAGGAAAATATTGAAGGAGAGCACGTGGATCCATACACTAGACTAATGCGGGAATGGAACGCGGGAATGAAAAATTACTGTATGGGTAGGGAATGCTAGACTCCAGGAGGAGAGCTTCCTTGAAACTCTTTTGCGTCATGAGTGACTTTTAAGCCTCTTGGCTTGTCCAGTTGACTCGACTGGAGAGCATAGCAGACTTGTAAGGAAGCAACTGAGTGCACCAGAAGACAGGCTTGATGGGGAAGTAATGCCAAAATCAGCAGCCCCGACCTAGATGCAGTGTCTACATATTGTAATTTTCCTCAAACACTTTACAAAATGATCAAAAACAATTTCAAGGTCATACATGTATTAAAGGTCCTTGGTTTAATTTAATAGTGAATGTGAATAAATGCAAAAAGGATTAACTTACTTGTTATTGAGTAGAAATGACAATGCATGTTCCATGTTTGTTCTTTGACTTTGTAGACTGCCAGGTGCAGAACTAGCTATGTCATAAATACATGTGCAGGTACTCAGGATCATTGTATAACTGCAACATATTATAAGGCATGAAATAGAAATGGCTTAACCTACAGATAACAAAACTGTTAAGGATCTGTCTTCAGGTTATGGGCTAGGGAGTCAAGATTTCAAGTCTTAGAAAAACTGATATACTCAAAGGGTCCATTAGAGGGGTCAACCCAATTTTTAAAAACTACTGTTTTGCTTTATTTGGGATTTTGGATTTGGGGGGTTTTGTTTTGTTTTTTAGACAAAAAATCCCCCAACTACATAACTCACTGGAAATTTAAATAAGTGTATTGTGGTTCACAATTTAAATTCACAATCCATCAAAGCAAGGAAGTCAAATAACAAAAGCTAAAGGTCATATCATATTATTAGTGAGGAAGCAGAAGATGGTGACTGCATGTGGCTTCTCACCTCCCTTTCCACATTTATACTTTCCAGCATTCCAGCTATGGAATGGTGCCTCTCACAGTAGGGAAGTGTGCCCATTGAATTAATTCAACCAAGATAATCCCACACAGGCATGTCTATTTCCCACTTAGATTCTGTAAAGTTGATAGTTAATACTGGCCATCACAGGTTTCCAGAAAAGATTTATATCCTCTATTGTTGGGGATAGACAGAAGTTCTTCTTTAAAGGCTATGAAATGTCCCCCTTTCTGGCCAAATTGAAGAAGATTATTCATAAGATGCATGTACAAGTAAAAATAGGTGGAACAACAATATGAAGTAACCAGTACCTGCATATGTAGCAGAAGATGGCCTAGTTGGCCATCACTGGGAAGAGTATTGCAAACTTTATATGCCCCAGTACAGGGGAATGCTAGGACCAAGAAGTGGGAGTGAGTGCGTAGGGGAGCAGGGCGGGGGAGGGTATAGGGAACTTTCAGGATAACTTTTGAAATGTATATAAAGAAAATATCTAATAAAAAAAAGAAAAAAGAAAATAGATGAGCTGCTCTCGATGCTAAAATCTGACCACCTTTGCAGAGATACTTGAAAAAAAATCTATTTAAGAATTTATTTAGTCATGATAAAAAGAAAAAATTTCATTAGTAAAACTCACTTACTCATATTTATATTTAAACAGAATTCATTAAATCCATTGGGTATAACATTTCATTTTAAATATTTGAGTTGTCATCAAATTGCAGTTTTCCAAACCTGGAAACCAAACATAATGATTTTGAGATGAAGAGTGGAAATGTTTGAACTGTTTAATAAAATATATTACTGGTTCCCAATAAATTCCACTGTATTATTTGCCTTCAATTTTTTTTAAGCTAACTGCAGAATGAAGTGACTGGCCCCGGGTTTGGCATACGGTGTTTTCTTAGGGTTTTACTGCTGTGAACAGACACCATGACCAAGGCAACTCTTAGAAGGACAACATTTAATTGGAGCTGGCTTACAGGTTCAGAGGTTCAGTCCACTATCATGTAGGCAAGAGCAGAGAGGCATCCAGGCCGGTATGGTACAGGCAAAATGGAGAGTTCTACATCATCTGAAGTTCTACATCATCATCATTCAGAAGACCATCATGTGGTCTTCTGAATAAGTGCCTTAAGGTTTTTGTTAGTTTGGCTTGGTTTGGTTTGGTTTGGTTTGGTTTGGTTTGGTTTTATTGGCCAATTTGAAGGCTATTTCTCTGCCCTGCAAAGTTACTTTCTAAAAACATAGAGGCAGGTTACATCTACATCTAGCAGAATACTGACTTCTAGGAAGCTAGAATAAGGGTCTTAAAGCCCATACCCACAGTGATACACCTAATTCAACAATGTCACACCTTCTAATAGTGCCACTCCCAGGGCCAAGTTTATACAAACTATAACAGGTATGGTCCTATAATGTCAACTTTAAAGATAAATGTGCACCCAGGAGAGTGGATATACTTGTTTGGTTTTCAGTTTGATTTGGTATTTATTACTGTTGTTCACTCAAAGATGATAACTTTATCAGATATGGGACCAGTTATCTGTGAATGTCTAAATTACTTGGCATTATTTTCTAACTTACTTCGGTAATTGTTAGGACCTGCTGTAAAATGGCTACTTGATCTCATTGCATCCCCATTTGCCCAGCATTGAGGATCCCTTCAGTCAAATGTGTTGCTGGACAGAGTTCCAAGTATGAAGGAAAGCCAAGGCACTCTTCCTATGTGGTCTTCTGAATAAGTGCCTTAAGGTTTTTGTTAGTTTGGCTTGGTTTGGTTTGGTTTGGTTTGGTTTGGTTTGGTTTGGTTTGGTTTGGTTTGGTTTGGTTTTATTGGCCAATTTGAAGGCTATTTCTCTGCCCTGCAAAGTTACTTTCTGAAAGCATAGAGGCAGGTTACAATGAAAAGAAGAAGCATCATAATGGTTGTTAAGAATTTTTAAGATCTCTTCCCAGAAGACTCCTGGTATCCTATGATCAATTCCACTGTTTTTTGGGGTTTTTTTGTTTTTTTAATCACTGGCTTCCATCAGAATCACTAAAGGCCAACTCCTCAGCTGTTTCTCAAAAGCTTCTTTTCCAGAGTCTCAGGAGGAGAGGTTATTTTTGTTTTGTTTTTTTGTTTTGTTTTTGTTTTTGTTTTGTTTTGTTTTTATCTTTAACAAGTTTTCTGTTGGCATTGGTGTTGCTTACATGGGACCACACTTTGAGAAATCCTAATAAACTCATAGGACTCTACAGTTCCTACTTGGAGTTTAATAGCAGATGTTTATAAGATTTGTTCTGTTTTGTTTTGCTTGACTTCATTTTATTTTATTTTTCCTTTTTTTTCCCTAAACCTAGAGTGATGGTAGGATGCCAGTTGCAAACTCAATAAATAAATAAATAAATAAATAAATAAATAAATAAATAAATATCTTTCCTTTAGTCATTTTATTCATGAGTACACTGTGACACACCAGAAGAGGGCATTGGATGCCACTACAGATGGTTGTGAGCCACCGTGTGGTTGCTGGGAATTGAACTCAGGACCTATAGTGCTCTTAACCACTAAGGCATCTCTCCAGCCTCCAATGCAAAAACTTTTAATGCCTATGCATCTTTCAGCCTTGGAGACCTAAACATCAACAGGAAATATAGACTTGTGACTACCCTAAAATAATAAGTATAATGATATTAAGTAACATATAGTTATCATAGTTCCATATGCCAAGAAGTACTAGTCACTGCCAATTGCTTCCATTTTTGTTTCTGTAGTCTTGGGCAGCTGGAGACAGTAACTTCCTAAAGTTTTGTGGCAGAATATTTGGTGATGATAAACTAGCCTTAAAACCCTGTCTTTTGTAGCGAGGAACAGTCATTAAGCAAAGTCAAATATATAATAGATATATTCCATACAGTAACAGTTGGCTTCACCAGCTAACGTCTGGATGAAAATCAGCAACTGAAGGAAATTAACAGTTTAAAAATATAAGAAAATTTTAAATGAGCCTATGAAAAATAAATGCATCCATAATTATGTACAACATAAGCTAAAGTGAATAATAACTAGGCTATATATTTGATTAAATAGATTCAGAAGACTAATGACAAACAAATTCTGGAAAGATTAAGAATAATACAGTAAACTAAGTGGATATTAGCCAAAAAGTACAGAATATCCATGATATAACCCACAGACCCTAAGAAGTTAAACAAGAAGGCCCAGGTAAGAATGCTTCAATCCCACTTAGAAGGGGAACAAAATAATAATGGGAAGCAAAGGGAGAGAGTGGTTGGGAGAAGAGATAGTGATGGGAGAATGGAGACATTATCAAGTAAGTGGGGAGACAGGAGAAAAGTCCAGAGAGCCAGGAGAATGGATGGAAATATGCAGCTGCCAGGGGTGGAGGGTCTGGAGTGGTGGGTAGAGGGAACCTCTAGAAAGTCCCAGAGACTTGTGATGTGAGAGGCTCCTAGGACTCAGTATGGGTGACTTTATAGCTGAAATGTCCAACAGTGGGGAGATGGAACCAGAAGAGATCACCTCCAGTAGTTAAACAGGGCCCCCAGTGGAAAGATGAGGACACTAACCTACCTTTAAATTTTTTGACCCAGAATTATTCCTGTCTAAATGAAATTCAGGGACAAAAATGGAGCAGAGACCAAAAGAACAGCTGAAAAGTGACCGGTCCATCCCATGGATAGGCACCAAACTCTGACACTATTGCTAATGCTATGTTGTGCTTGCAGACAGGAGCCTAATATAGCTGTCCTCTGAGAGGCTCTACCAGCAGCTGACTGAGACAGATGTAGATACTTACAGCCAACCACTGGATTGAGGTTAGGGACCCCTGTGAAAGAGTTAGGGGAAGGATTAAAGAAACTAAAGGGGAGATATAATATAGAAACTGAGGAAATTGAACTAATCATCAAATTCTTCTACAAAAGCCAAAACTAGAAAATCTGGATGAAAAGAATTTTTTTTTTTTATCTTTTTGAAATAGGATAGCAGATGTTTATATCCCTAGCTGTTCTGGAACACACTTTGTAGACCAGGCTGGCATCGAACTCAGAAATCTGCCCGCCTCTGCCTCTCAAGTGCTGGGACTAAAGGCATGCACCACCACTACCTGGCCTGACAATTTTCTAGACAGATACCAAGTACCAAAGTTAAATCAGGATCATATAAACCACCTCAACAGTCCCATGACTCCTAAAAAATAGAAGCAGTAATTAAATGTCTGCCAACGAAAAAAAGCCCAGGAACAGATGGTTTTAGCGCAGAATTCTATCAGACCTTCAATGAAGAAAGACATAATACCAATACTCTTCAAACTATTCTGCAAAATAGAAACAGAAGGAACACTAATGAATTCGTTCTATGAAGCCACAGTTGCACTGAAACCAAAAGCAAACAAAGACCCAACAAAGAAACAGAACTTCAGACCAATTTCCCTTATGAATATCAATGCAAAAATACTCAATAAAATACTCACAAACTGAATCCAAGAACACATGAAAATGATAATTTACCAAGATCAAGTAGGCTTCATTCCAGGGATACAGGATGATTCAATATATGGAAATCCATCAACATAATCTACTATATAAAAAACTCAAAGAAAATAATCACATGACCATTACGTTAGATGTTGAAAAATCATTTGACAACATTCAATAGCCCTTCATGTTAAAAGTCTTGGAAAGATCAGACATTCTCAGCTAATACCTAAACATAGTGAAAGCAATATATAGTAAACCAGTAGCCAACATCAAACGAAATGGAGAGAAACTTAAAACAAGCTGACTGAAATCAGGAACTAGACAAGGCTGTGCACTCTCTCTCCATCTATTCAATATAGAACTTGAATTTCTAGATAGAGCAATTAGACAACAAACAGAGGTCAAAGGGATTCAAATTGGAAAGGAAGAAGTCAAAAATCACTATTTACAGATGATATGATAGTGTATTTAAGTGGCCCCAAAAATTCCACCAGAGAACTCTTACAACTGATGAACAAATTCGGAAAAGTGACCAGATATAAAATTAACTCAAACAAATCAGTAGTCTTCCTATACTCAAAGGATAAATGGACTGAGAAAGAAATTAAGGAAACAACACCCTTCACAATAGTGGCAAACAATATAAAACATCTTGGTGTGACTCTAACCAAACAAGAGAAAGATCTATATGACAAGAACTTCAAGTCTCTGAAGAAAGAAATTGAAGAAGAACTCAGAAGGTTGAAAGATCTTCCAAGCTGATGATTGACAGGATTAATATAGTAAAAATGGCCATCTTGCTGAAAACAATCTAGAGATTCAATGCAATCCCCATCACAATTCCAACTCAATTCTCTATAAAGTTAGAAAGAACAATTCTCAAATTCCTTTGGAATAACCAACAACCCAGGATAGTGAAAACTATTTTCAATAATAAGAGAACTGGGGGAATTACTATCCCTAACTTCAAGCTGTACTACAAAGCAATAGTGATTAAAAAATGCATGTTATTGGTACAGTGACAGGCAGGGTAGATCAATAGAATAAAATTGAAGACCCAGAAATAAACCCACACACTTATGGTCACTTATCTTTGACAATGGATTTAAACCATGCAGTGGAAAAAATACTGCATTTCAACAAATGATACTGGTTCAAATGGCAGTCAATATGAAGAAGAATGAAAATTGATCCATTATTATCTCCCTGTACAAAGCTGGAGTCCAAGTTGATCCAGGACCTCCATAAAAAAACAGAGATAATGAATCTAATAGAAGAGAACTTGGGAAACACTTGGGCATAGGGAGAAAGTTCTTGAACAGAACACCAATGTCTTATGCTCTAAAATCAGGAATTCAAAATGGTACCTCATAAAATTGCAAACCTTCTGTATGGCAAAGGACACTGTCAATAAGACAAAAAGGTAACCAACAGATTAGGAAACGATCTTTACCAATCCTACATCTGATGGAGGGCTAATATCCAATACATACAAAGAAGTTAGACTCCAGAGAATCAAATAACCCTATTAAAAGTAGGGTACAGAGCTAAACAAAGAATTTTCAACTGAGGAATATTGAATGGTGAGAAGCACCTAAAGAAATGTGCAACATCCTTAGTCATTGGGGAAGTGCAAATCAAAACAACCCTGAGATTCCACCTCAGAATGGCTAAGATCAAAAACTCAGGTGACAGCAGATGCTGGTGAGGATATGGAGAAAGAGGAATACTCCTCCATTGCGGGTGGGATTGCAAGCTGGTATAAACATTCTGGAAATCAGTCTGGCAGTTCCTCAGAAAATTGGACATAGTACTACCTGAGGACCCAGCTATGCCACTCCTGGGCATATACCTAAAAGATTCTCCAACATATAGCGAGGGCACATGCTCTACTATATTTATAGTGGCCTTATTTATAATAGTCAGAAGCTGGGAAAAACCCATATGTTCCACAACAGAGGAATAGATACAGAAAATGTGGGACATTTCCACAATGGTATACTACTCAGCTATTAAAAACAATGAATTCATGAAATTCTTATGCAAATGGATAGAACTAGAAAATATAATACTGAGTGAGGTAAACCAACAACAAAAGAATACATGAGGTATGTACTCATTGATAAGTGGCTATTAATACAAAATCTCGGAATACCCAAGATATGATTCACAGACCATTTGAAGCTCAAGAAGAAGGAAGACCAAAGTGTGGGTGCTTTGGTCCTTCTTAGAAAGGGTAACAAGATACTCACAGGATCCAATGTGGAGTTAAAGTGTACAGCAGAGACTGAAGGAAATGCCAATAGAGACTGCCCCACCTAGGGATCCATCCCATATACAGTCACCATACACAGACACCATTGTGGATGCCAAGAATTGCTTGCTGAAAGGAGCCTGACATAGCTGTGTCCTGAGAGGCTCTGAGAGAGCTTGTCAAATACAGAGGTGGATGCTCTCTGCCAGTCGTTGGACTGAGCATAGGTTATCCAATGGAGGAGTTAGAGAAAGCAATGAAGGAGTTGAAGGGGTTTGCAACCCCACAGAGTGAACAACTATATCAAACAACCAGACGCCTACCCCTCCCCCAGAGCTCCCTGGGACTAAGCCACCAACTAAGGAATACACATGGAGAGACCCATGGCTCCAGCCCCACATGTATCAGAGGATGGCCTTGTTGGGCATCAATTGGAGGACAGACCCTTGGTCCTGTTAAGATAGCTAGATGCCCCAGTGTAGGGGAATTCAAGGGCAGGGAAGCAGGAGTGGGTGGGTGGATAAGGGAACTCCCTCATAGAAGCAATGGGAGTGAGGATGGGATAGGGGATAACATTTGAAATGTACATAAAGAAAACATCCAATTAAAAAAAAAAGAATCAACAAGTGGGACCTCACAAAATTGCAAAGCTGCTGTAAGGCAAAGGACACTGTCAATAGGATAAAATGGCAACCAAGCAACAAATGGGGAAAAAATATTTACCAATACCACATCCAATGGAGGGCTAATATCCAATATATACAAAGAGCTCAAGAAGTTAGACTTCAGAGAACCAAATAGCCCTATTGAAAAATGGGGAACAGAACTAAACAGAGAATTGTTCAACAGAGAAATGTTCAACATCCTTAGTCATCAGGGAAATGCAAATCAAAACAACCCTGAGATTCTACCTCACACCAGTCAGAATGGCTAAGATGAAAAAAAAAAAAAAACCTCAGGTGACAGAAGATGCTGGTGAGGATGTGGAGAAAGATGAACACTCCTCCATTGCTGGTGAGATTGCAAGCTGGTATAAACATTCTGGAAATCAGTCTGGCAGTTCCTCAGAAAATTGGACATAGTACTACCTGAGGGCCCAGCTATACCACTCCTGGGCATATACCCTGAAGATATTCCAACATGTAATAAGAACACATGTTCTACTATGTTTATAGTAGCCCTATATATAAAATCACCACAAGCTGGAAAGAACCCAGATGTCTCTCAACAGAGGGATGGATACAGAAAAGGTGGTAGATTTACACAATGGAGTACTACTCAGCTATTAAAAACAATGATTTGATGAAATTCTTAGGCAAATGGATGGAACTAGAAAAATATCATACTGAGTGAGGTAACCCAACAACAAAAGAACACACAAGGTATGCATTTATTGATAAGTGGACACTAGCCATCTCATATACAGTCACCAAACACAGACTTTATTGTGATGCTGGGATGTGCTTGCTGATGGGAGCCTGATAATGGCTATTTCCTGAGATGCTCTGCCATAGCCTTACAAATACAGAGGCAGATGCTTGCAGCCAACCATTGGACTGAGTATGGGGTTCCTGATGGATGAGTTAGAGAAAGAGCTGAAGGAGTTGTGGGGGTGTGCAGTCCTATGGAGGGAGCAACCGTGTCAACAGGACAGACCCCTTCCCCAGCACCGGAGCTCCAAGGGACTGGACCACCAACCAAAGAGTACACATGAAGGGACCCATGGCTCTTGCTGAATATGTGGCAGAGGATGCCCTTTTTTGCATCAGTTGGAGGAGAAGCCCTTGGGCCTGAAGGTGTTTGATACCCAAGTGTAGAAGAATGCTAGGGCAGGAAGACAGGAGTGGGCGGGTGGGTGGGAGAGCTCATAGAGGCAGGGGTGGGGGGATGGGATAAGGGATTTCTGAAGGGGAGACCTAAAAAGGGGAACACATTTGAAATGTAAATAAAAAGAATATCTAATTTTAAAAAAGGAAAAGAAAAGAAAAATAAGATCAGTATCTTAGAAGATTAATATTGACATACCAAGATACACAAATGCTACATTTGTTTTACTCATGTTGAAAAAAATATTTTTTACATTTGATGAGTATGAAGTGCCCCTCCTTGTCTTTTTTGATGATTTTGGGTTGGAAGTAGATTTTATTAGACATTAGAATAGCTGCTCCACCTTGTTTCTACATACCATTTGCTTGGAAAATTGTTTTCCACCCTTTCATTCTGAGGTAGTGTCTATCTTTTTCTCTGAGATGAGTTTCCTGTAGGCAGCAAAATGATGGGTCCTGTTTGTGTAGCCAGTCTGTTAGTCTATGTCTTTTTATTGGGGAGTTGAGTCCATTGATATTAAGAGATATTAAGGAAAAGTAATTGTTGCTACCGATTATTTTTGTTGCTAAAGTTGGCATTCTGTTCTTGTGGCTGTATTCTTTTAGGTTTGTTGAGGGATTACCTTCTTACTTTTTCTAGGAGGTGGTTTCAGTCCTTGTATTGGTGTTTTTCAAATATTATCCTTTGAAGGGCTGGATTTGTGGAAAGATAATGTGTGAATATGGTTTTGTCATGGAATACTTTGGTTTCTCCATCTATGGTAATTGAGAGTTTGGCTGGATATAGTAGCCTGGGCTGGCATTTGTGTTCACTTAGTGTCTGTATAACATCTGTCCAGGCTCTTCTGGCTTTCATAGTCTCTGGTGAAAAATCTGGTGTAATTCTGATAGGCTTGCCTTTATATGTTACTTGACCTTTTTCCCTTACTGCTTTTAGTATTCTATCTTTATTTAGTGCATTTGTTGTTCTGATTATTATGTGTCGGGAGGATTTTCTTTTCTGGTCCAGTCTATTTGGAGTTCTGTAGGCTTCTTGTAAGTTCATGGACATCTCTTTCTTTAGGTTTGGGAACTTTTCTTCTATCATTTTGTTGAAGATATTTGCTGGTCCTTTGAGTTGAAAATCTTCATTCTCATCTATTCCTATTATCTGTAGGTTTGGTCTTCTCATTGTGTCCTGGATGTTCTGGATATTTTGAGTTAGGATCTTTTTGCATTTTCCATTTTCTTTGATTGTTGTGTCGATGTTCTCTATGGAATCTTCTGCACTGAAGATTCTCTCCTCCATCTCTTGCATTCTGTTGCTGATGCTCACATCTATGATTCCAGATTTCTTTCCTAGGTTTTCTATCTCCAACGTTGCCTCACTTTGGGTTTTCTTTATTGTGTCTACTTCCCTTTTTAGGTCTTGGATGGTTTTATTCAATTAAATCACCTGTTTGGTTGTGTTTTCCTGCCATTCTTTAAGGGATTTTTGTGCTTCCTCTTTAATGTCTTCTAACTGTTTAGCAGTGTTCTCCTGAATTTCTTTAAGTGAGTTATTAAAGTCCTTCTTAACAAGGCTGTCCGTTCTCTCCCTACCTATTCAACATTGTACTTGAAGTCCTAGCCAGAGCAATTAGACAACAAAAGGAGATCAAGGAGATATAAATTGGAAAGAAAGAAGTCAAAATATCACTTTTCGCAGATGGTATGATAGTATATATGAGTGACCCTAAAAATTCCAACACAGAACTCCTAAACCTGATAAACAGCTTCAATGAAGTAGCTGGATATAAAATTAACTCAAACAAGTCAATGGCCTTTCTGTACAAAAAGGATAAACAGGCTGAGAAAGAAATTAGGGAAACAATACCCTTCTCAATAGTCACAAATAATGTAAAATACCTTGGCATGACTCTAACTAAGGAAGTGAAAGATCTATATAATAAGAACTTCAAGTTCTGAAGAAAGAAATTAAAGAAGATCTCAGAAGATGGAAAGATCTCCTATGCTCATGGATTGGCAGGATCAATATAATAAAACTTAGTATCTTGTCAAAAGCAATCTACAGATTCAATGCAATCCCCATCAAAATTCCAACTCAATTCTTCAATGAATTAGAAAGGGCAATCAGCAGATTCATCTGGAATAACAAAAAACCTAGGATAGCAAAAACTCTTCTCAAGGATAAAAGAACCTCTGATGGAATCACCATGCCTGACCTAAAGCTGTACTACAGAGCAGTTGTGATAAAAAAAAAAAAAAAAAAAAAAAAAAGCATGGTCCTGGCATAGCGACAGACAAATAGACCAATGGAACAGAATTGAAGACCCAGAGATGAACCCACACACCTATGGTCACTTGATCTTTGACAAAGGAGCTAAAACCATCCAGTGGAAAAAAGACAGCATTTTCAACAAATGGCACTGGCACAACTGGCAGTTATCATATAGAAGCGAATTGATCCACTCCTATCTCCTTGTACTAAGGTCCAATCTAAGTGGATTAAGGAACTCCACATAAAAGCAGAGACACTGAAACTTATAGAGGAGAGAGTAGGGAAAAGCCTCGAAGATATGGGTACAGGAGGAAAATTCCTGAATAGAACAGCAATGGCTTGTGCTGTAAGAACGAGAATTGATAAATGGGACCTCATAAAGTTGCAAAGCTTCTGCAAGGCAAAAGATACCATCAATAAGACAAAAAGACCACCAACAGATTGGGAAAGGATCTTTACCTATCCTAAATCAGATAGGGGACTAATATCCAATATATATAAAGAACTAAAGAAGGTGGACTCCAGAAAATCAAATAACCTCGTTAATAAATGGGGCTCAGAGCTAAACAAAGAATTCTCACCTGAAGAATACCGAATGGCAGAGAAGCACTTGAAAAAATGTTCAACATCCTTAATCATCAGGGAAATGCAAATTAAAACAACCCTGAGATTCCACCTCACACCAGTCAGAATGCCTAAGATCAAAAATTCAGATTCACCAGCAGTTGCTGGTGAGGATGTGGAGAAAGAGGAACACTCCTCCATTGTTGGCAAGATTGCAAACTTGTACAACCACTCTGGAAATCAGTCTGGCGGTTCCTCAGAAAATTGGTCATAGTACTAAGGGAGGATCCAACAATACCTCTTCTGGGCATATATACAGAAGATGTTCCAACTGGTAAGAAGGACACATGATCCACTATGTTCATAGCAGCCTTATTTATAATAGCCAGAAGCTGGAAAGAACCCAGATGCCCCTCAACAGAGGAATGGATACAGAAAATGTGGTACATTTACACAATGGAGTACTACTCAGCTATTAAAAGAATGAATTTATGAAATTCCTAGGCAAATGGATGGACCTGGAGGGCATCATCCTGAGTGAAGTAACCCAATCACAAAGGAACACACACAATATGTACTCACTGATAAGTGGATATTAGCCCAGAAATTTAGGATACCCAAGATATAAGATACAATTTGCTAAACGCATGAAACTCAAGAAGAACGAAGACCAAAGTGTGAACACTTTGCCCCTTCTTAGAACTGGGAACAAAACGCCCATGGAAGGAGTTGCAGAGACAAAGTTTGGAGCTGAGACAAAAGGATGGACCATCTAGAGACTGCCATATTCAGGGATTCATCCCATAATCAGCTTCCAAATGCTGACACCATTGCATACACTAGCAAGATTTTGATAAAAGGACCCAGGTGTAGCTGTCTCTTGTGAGACTATGCCAGGGCTTAGCAAACACAGAAGTGGATGCTCACAGTCAGCTCTTTGATGGATCACAGGGCCCCCATTGGAGGAGCTAGAGAAAGTACCCAAGGAGCTAAAGGGATCTGCAACCCTGTAGGTGGAACAACATTATAAACTAATCAGTATCTCAGAGCTCTTTATTGTAGCTGCATATGTATCAAAATATGGCCTAGTAGGCCATCACTCGAAAGAGAGACCCATTGGACTTGCAAACTTTATATGCCCCAGTACAGGGGAACACCAGGGCCAAAAATTGGGAGTGGGTGGGTAGGAGAGTGGGGGGGGGAGGGTATGGGGGACTTTTGAGATAGCATTGGAAATATAAATGAGGAAAATATCTAATAAAAATATTTAAAAAATAGAAAAAAATTTTTTAAATGAGGCTTCATTTAAGGATCAGTATAGAATCTAGTCCTGATATTTGCTTCCTTGAGTTTAATCTACTAAAAACTAGAAGTTTGAATTAAAATATTGAAATTATTAGATGCTTATTTAGGCATGAGATGTTAAATTTATGGTACATCATCAAACTTCAGTATATAATAGATTGGGCCAGATATTGATAAAAAGAAGAAAATATCAATCCATCTCTCACTAGAAAGGATGCAAAAAGTTATTCATGAAGAAGCTGCTGCTGTCTGACACACCCTTGATGGCATACCCCCAGCCTACTGACAGCTGCAAGTTTCATATCACTAAAATAAGCAAAAAGCAGAAACCATCATAAAGTTTGAGAACATTTTACAGTTTGAAGATTTTTTTCCCCAAAAAAATATCTTCACATATTAACAGGGTAAATTTATTTGAATTCTTTGCAGTTACTAGTTATAATTGGTATATTGTTGAACTTGTCACTAATTAGTGTATTTGTTTCTAATTGCTGTAGTAACAAAGTGCTATCATCTTGGAACAACTCAGATTTATTATTTATTCCTGCCTGCATCACCTACTCAGAAAGAGCCTGGATGCTTCAAATCTTACCAAGCAGAAAAGCCTATGTAGCCTAGGAGTCTGTCATGTGTCTTGCTGAGCTCAAAACCAAGCTGTTGGCAGAAATGTATTCATTTCTGGAGCTCTGGTGGTGAATTTGTTAGCTTGCACTTTCTAAAACCAAGAGGCCACTGACATTGTAGGACCTTCCAAGGCCAACTCAAGCCTCTGCATGCATTTCTATTACCATTTTCATCTTCTATCTGACAAGTCACTTAGAAAGATGTTCCTGAGTTCATTGATCCCACATCAGAAATCAAGAATCATCTTCACATATCAAAATCCTTATCTGAATCACACTCTAAAATCTCTTTTATCTTTAATACAATACAATTACCTCTCAACATCTTTAGGAGATTGGTATGAGGGCACCCATAAACACCAAAATCAAGAAATGCTCAAATCTTTTATATAAAATAGTGAAGTACTTAAATATATATCCATTCTCTTGCATATTTTGACAACTAGCTGATTTATAATACCTGATTTATCATTAATGTTACATGCTTATTTATGACACACTGTTGATGGAATAATTGCCAAAAAGCCCGATTCTCTCTCTCTCTCTCTCTCTCTCTCTCTCTCTCTCTCTCTCTCTCTCTCTCTCTCTCTCTCCTGTGTGTATGTGTGTGAGTGTGTGCGTATGTGTGTGTATGTGTGTGAGTGTGTGTGTATGTGTGTGAGTGTGTGTGTATGTGTGTGTATGTGTGTATGTGTATGTGTGTGTATGTATGTGTATGTGTCTGTGTGTGTGTTGTGTGTGCATGTGTCTGTGTGTGTGTGTGTATGTGTTTGTGTGTGTGTATGTGTGTGTATGTGTGTGTGTATGTGTATGGGTGTGTGTATGTGTGTGTGTATGTGTATGTGTGTATGTGTGTGTGTATGTGTGTGTCTGTGTGTGTATCTGTGTATGTGTGTGTCTGTGTGTGTCTGTGTGTGTATGTGTGTGTGTGTATGTGTATGTGTGTGTGTGTCTGTGTGTGTGTGTCTGTGTGTGTGTATGTATGTGTGTGTGTATGTGTATGTATGTGTATGGGTGTGTGTGTGAGTGTGTGTGTATGTGTCTGTGTGTGTGTCTCTGTGTGTGTATGTATGTGTGTGTATGTGTGTGTGTGTGTGTGTGTGTATTTGTGTGTGATCTGCTTTAGTGCATTACTTACTTTCACAGAACATACATGCAGCCTAAAACACAATGCTGTCACTTTACTAATATTTTGTAATTCATGGATTTGTTTTCCTTTTAAAACAAAACACTCTGCATACAATGCAATTTAAGCTATATGTAGCAAGTTATATGTTGTAAAAAATACTGCATATATTTCAGTTCTTACAAATTTTAACAGTACTATTCTTGTTTTATAAATATTAACCCACTAGTTCCATTCATTCTGGATTTGCTAAAATAGGATTCAATAAAGAACATGCTGAAGGACTTGTCACAGCTATGATTGTTTCATTTGGAATCTAAATGAAAGGAAAATTTTTATATGCTTTACGATTTCTTACACACGGTTTTTCTAACCACAGAAGTTTACCTATAATGGATATGGCAAGACCAGCAAGGAAACAATCTCTTATGAGTTTATCAAATATTATATAAAATCAAAGAGTATGCAAAGTTAGTCAGGTACCAGTTGATTTAAAAGTTAATTCATTCTGTAACCTGATTATACAAATCAATTCTTTTAATTAGGGTAGATTGATGAAATCTAAGCATTCTGATTAACAACTCAAGTAAAATTATATCTAATTAATGCAGCTCATAGCAGCTACCATGGTTCTCTATTCTGTTGATTCCTTTTTTGTGAAAAATTACTCATGAATAACTCATACGAAATAATAGTCATATTCATAAATATAATGGCAAGATATACATGGTAAAATATTCAGAAATTTTATCAAGAGAAAGCTATTTTGTTGCTACTTATTTTATAATAATGGTTGTGATACTGGACAGAAAGTATAAAGGCATACTCCTCTTATACTTGACAAATGCTTACTTCTATTTCTAAGATTAAAGAGATATCTGAGCACTTTAAATTATACACAATTAAATTATAATCCATAATCACTATCCATTAAGTAAAACATATGTTAATTAGAAATTCTAAACTAATTGCAGGCTGTCAGACACCTATGTATAATAAAAATTTCTTATTTTCATAATAGTTTATAATTAGATGTTTCACAATAGACTAGTGGAGTTTCAGGAGCCATTACATTGTGTGAGGCTCCTTATTAAACAGAATGATACATAATTCAGGAAGATCTGTTTTCTTCCTTTGTGCTACCAAAGATGAATTAAAGCTAAATAAAATTTAGGTTTACAAAACTATAACCAAATTACATTAATAATTAGAGAAAATTTGGGATGGGTCTTCTTCAAGTTGATTGGTGTTTTTCTGTGTTCATGTTAAAGGACTAAATTATAGAATAAGACACAGCTTTTTCCAAACCCAGCCAGAGATGTGTGTTGATATGCCCAATATTCAGACAAAATAGTGAATTAATCAGCTCTACTAGAAATTTCCGCAAAGACACCAAAACTTATTCTTAGTTTTAATGTTATATTTGGCCTTGAATAGAACGAATACAAGTGAAAGGAAAAACATTGTGGAATAACAAAATAAATTTTGGGTGTATGATGGTTAAATCTTTTTTATTATTATTAATCATCATTCCATTTCTTTACATCTCAAATGATATCCTCCTTCCCAGTTAATGCTACCTACTTGATTCTATTCTTCAGTAGAATCATCTGGGAATCAGACCTTTTGGATACCTGTGGGAATTATCTTGATTAGGTTAGTTAAAGTGAGAGGACCTGCCTGGTCTAGAATGGCACATAGCTTTATTTCTCATACTGTGAACCTGAAGTACATAAAAAGAGTGTGTGTGTGTGTGCGCGCGCGCGCGTGCGCACGCACGTGTGTAAATGTAACAACAATTAGTGAAAACAGAAGCTAAGAAATTGAAAGAGAGGATTGTATATTGGATGGGATGGTTTGGAGAAAGAACAAGGAAGAGAGAAATGATGGTATTATATTATAAAATCACAATAAAAATACTTTTTTTAGAAAAAGACATGAGATAAGCAAATTCATTTCTTAAAGCTTCTTGACTTTGGATAGAGTACAACCAGATGCCTCAAGCCCCTGTCATTATGAATGTCCCACCATGAAGTATTGGAACCTCAGAATGAAGAACAAAATGAGACCCTGCATTGGTGTATTGGTTAGTTCTTTGGTCAAACTTAGTACAAGCTAGAGTCATTTGAATGAAGGCATCCTCAACCAAGAAAGTACTCCCACATTATTAGCCTGTTAGTGAATCCTGTGGGGCATGTTCTTGATTGGTGAATAAGGTAGAAATTTCCAGAACACTACAGATGATGCTCTCCATGGATAAGTACATTCCAGCTTTGACTTTCCTTCATGATGGGCAACAACTGTAAGCTGAAATAAACTCTTTCCTCCCATCATTGCTTTTGGTCATGGTATTCATCAAAGCAATAGAAACCTAAGGAGTGCTTTCTCTAGCTTCTCCATTGGGGGCCCTGTGTTCCATCTTATAGATGACTGTGAGCATCCACTTCTGTATTTGCCAGCTGCATATGTAGCAGAAGATGGCCTAGTCGGCTATCACTGGGAAGAGAGGCCCCTTGGTATTGCAAACTTAATATGCCCCAGTACAGGGGAATGCCAGGGCCAAGAAGCAGGAGTGGGTGGGTAGGGGAGCAGGGCGGGGGGGAGGGTATAGGGAACTTTAGGGATAGCATTTGAAATGTATATAAAGAAAATATCTAATAAAAAATAAATTTTAAAAAAAGAAAAGCATGAAAAAAAAAAAAAACTAAGGAGTACACCTTCCTTTTCCTTAGGTTGCTTTTGTCCAGGTATTTGTCTGTTCATTTAAATAAAAGGACAGTGAAAAACCTGTTAGTGAGGCAAATCTGTCTGTGGATTTGCCTTTTCTCATCAGGAGGCCTAATAACTCCAGAAAAGCAAGGCCTGCTTTTCATATATGCTGTGCATTGACCAGGAAGCTGCAACATTGGGGGAGAAGATGGGTGCCTGCCACTGTCAAACTTACAAAGCATCAACATTATCAGAGATCTGAGAAGGATAGCTGGAATTATAATAAAGTTATAGCAGGAAGTATAAACGCAATGTCCTTTGGATAAAATGAAACGACAGAGACTTGCTAGCAACCTAGAAACCCTGGTAGGCTTCCATGATCTTGGTGGGCAGAGGTAATAGATCTTTAGCTGTTACACAGGGCAGAATTGCATTTGCAGCTGCTGCACAGGACAACATAGGCCTTTGCCTGCCAGGCCCAGAAGGTCTGAGAGATTTTCCTATGAATGATAAACTAGGAAAAATTAGCCTACAATGATTTAGTTGGGTGGGCAATTCAACAGTGTTCACACTTTGTGCAGTGTCCTAACATCAGGCAGAGTATTCAGCAGTTTTTCTAACTGTTTAGCCTCATGACAATCCAGGTCTGTGCCCTCCCTATCTGTCTTCTTTGGAGATTTTAGAGTTGGTGCTAGGAGTTGGCACTTCTGTTTATTATAGCAAGCTTTTTCCATTAAGCATTTTTAAATGCCATATTCAGGGGATCTCTAAAACATTTGATGACTATCTATTAAGTAGACATTGTTTTAAATAAACTGTTTTTAGTTGCTTGCTTTATGCTTAATCTTGAAAACACATACAAGAGGATAAATAAAACTAAACCATAAATAAATTACATTTAAATTATGACTATGAGAATAATTCTGAGCACATTAAAGAATATAATCATTCATAAGGTGACAATTAAATTGCATGTGTTAATTATCTTTAACAGTTTACAATAAGTTAGTAGTTCTTATAAGACTAGAATTTGCATTTGAATCCCTGTTAGATTTAGCTTTAAAAAAGAACAAGCTCTTTAAGTATCAAAATAAATCTTTAAATCATAAATACAGTTCATAGAGAGACTGGCAACTTTAATTTCCTGGTCTTTCCATAGTGCATTATTACAGAATATGGTACTTTCTTGGATGACTCAGTTTACCAAAATAGCTAAAGCTTAACAAAAATGACAAGAGGCTAGACATATATTTTTCAGTCAATCTCTGTTAGCGTGAATAGACCTTAGGTAAGGAGATCCATTCTGTAGCCTCCTTGCCAGATGGTTTAACTGTTTCTGGTACTCATAGCTGGGGCCCTCACTCTTTAGTCTTTTATTTATTGTTTAAAATTCCATATTAATAAAGAAATAATTTAAAACATTTTATAAACATTAAACAATCCACAGTATTATACATTTAAATACAATCTCTCAATTGTGGGCTTTTACAGTATCAAGATATAAGCTACGTACCCTATTTACTTCAAGAGGGAAGAAACAAGCACAACCATATCTTGTCAAAGCAAACCAAACTCCTACAGTACAAACAATTCATTGCTCAATATCTAGGATTCACTCAGAGTTCTCTGAGATTCTCCAAGGGGCCTAGGTCGCCTATCTTGCACCATACTCAGCAGTACATACAGTTTGTCTTTTAGGCTCCAATCCATTTTGTCACAGCTTTATGGTTAACCTTGAAAACACATACAAGAGGATAAATAAAGCTATTTCTATAAATAAGTTATATTTAAATTATGACTATGAGCATAATTCTGAGCACATTAAAGAATATGATCATTTTGTTACAGCTATTGTTCCTGGTGGAAATGGCATTGGCATTTCCAAAACTCCAATAGCTTCTCCTGGGCTCTCTGTAGGACCTCCAGACCTGCCACACAATGCCACACCTTGGCTGTTCTCCATAACCCCTTCATGCCTTTAAGTCAATACAACCTGGTTGACTCTTAACAATGTTCATGTCAGCATGAGATGTATCCTGGTATATGAATGTATTGAGGTGCAGCCTTAATACCTTTTTAAACAAGCATTGTTTTAAAAATATATCTTTTATAAATCTTCTTTTTATGATTTTGTTCTTAGGACAAGAGGTATCATACAAAAATCCAGCCTAATCCAAAAATATCTTAAAGGTATGTTGCTGCCTCTTTAGCTGGTTTATACCCTGTGAAATCAAAGAGGAGACATTTAAGCATACTTGGGTCTAGAGAAGGGAGAGCCATAATCCCATTCCAGAGCCACCCTTTGAATAGCATAGAACACCACAAAATATCATCATTAATATTCACACACACACACACACACACACACACACACACACACACACACACAAGATATTTGAACCCAGGCTAAACTGAATCCAGTGACCAGAGAGCTCAGAGGGAAAAAATTCTGAATCCTAGCCCCCTAAGCAGCCATAACAGAGTCTTCATGGGAGCCAGTGGCTCGTGGCCAATGGCAGGAGAGATTGCAAAAACAAACCAATAAACACTGAACACAGAAAGCTCACACACTTAAAGGAGACAAGTCAGAAAGCAAAATGTGCAGTGGCCACCATCATTCATATGTTAAAGTGAACTTGTCCCATTTCCATCTTGGCTCCCAAGTTTGCAACAAAATTTATGGATATACCAGAAAACACAGACCCATCTGGATACACAAACAGACAAAACTTTATGATATTTCACTGAGCCTGATCAATATTCATCTCAGCTCCCAGTGTCCAAACCACCAGAACCAAGCAGGCAGTGTGACATTTACTTTTTTGTCATGGATACAAAAGTATAGAGTCCTGTCAAACCTCTCTTTGTCCCAGATCAGGATCCCAACAGAAACAATTGTCATAGAAGATTACTGTGACTTATCAGATGAGGCCTCCATATATACTTGTTGCTTTTCTCAGCATGGTAGTTCACTCTGATAGTCCACAGAATCCAAATGTATGCATATTTGGAATTTCATATCCTTGAAACTTCTCAAGGTGTGCATCTCCTACGAATCTCGGAGCCAAGGTCTAGCTTTTTTTTTTAAATTAGGTATTTTCCTCATTTACATTTCCAATGCTATCCAAAAAGTCCCCAATACACTCCCCCACACACTCCCCTAACCACCCACTCCCACTTTTTGACCCTGGCGTTCCCCTGTACTGGGGCATATAAAGTTTGCAAGTCCAATGGGCCTCTCTTTCCAGTGATGGCCGACTAGGACATCTTTTATACATATGCAGCTAGAGTCAAGAGCTCTGGGGTACTGGTTAGTTCATAATGTTGTTCCACCTATAGGGTTGCAGATCCCTTTAGCTCCTTGGGTACTTTCTCTAGCTCCTCCAATGGGGGCCCTGTGATCCATCCAATAGCTGACTGTGAGCATCCACTTCTGTGTTTGCTCGGCTCCAGCATTGTCTCACAAGAGACAGCTATATCTGGGTCCTTTCAGCAAAATCTTACTAGTGTAAGCAATGGTGTCAGCATTTGGAAGCTGATTATGGGATGGACCCCTGGATATGGCAGTCTTTAAATGGTCCATCCTTTGGTCACAGCTCCAAACATTATCTCTGTACCTCTTTCCATGGGTATTTTGTTCCCAATTGTAAGAAGGGGCAAAGTGTCCACACTTTGGTCTTCGTTCTTCTTGAGTTTCATTCGTTTAACAAATTGTATCTTATATCTTGGGTATCCTAAGTTTCTGGGCTAATATCCACTTATCAGTGAGTACATATTGTGTGAGTTCCTTTGTGATTGGGTTACTTCACTCAGGATGATGCCCTCCAGGTCCATCCATTTGCCTAGGAATTGAATAAATTCATTCCTTTTAATAACTGAGTAGTACTCCATTGGGTAAATGTACCACATTTTCTGTATCCATTCCTCTGTTGAGGGGCATCTGGGTTCTTTCCATCTTCTGGCTATTATAAATAGGACTGCTATGAACATAGTGGAGCATGTGTTCTTCTTACCCATTGGAACATCTTCTGGATATATGCCCAGGAGAGGTATTGCTGGATCCTCTGGTAGTATTATGTCCAATTTTCTGAGGAACCGTCAAACTGATTTCCAGAGTGGTTGTATTAGCTTGCAATCCCAACATAATGAAGGAGTGTTCCTCTTTCTCCACCTCTTCACCCGGAACTACTGTCACCTGAATTTTTGATCTTAGTCATTCTGACTGGTGTGAGGTGGAATCTCAGGGTTGTTTTGATTTGCATTTCCCTGATGATGAACTATGTTGAACATTTTTTCAGGTGCTTCTCTGCCATTCGGTATTCCTCAGGTAAGAATTCTTTGTTTAGCTCTGAGCCCCATTTTTAATGGGGTTATTTGATTTTCTGGAGTCCACCTTCTTGAGTTCTTTATATATAATTGGATATTAGTCCCCTATCTGATTTAGGATAGGTAAAGATCCTTTCCCAATCTGTTGGTTGTCTTTTTGTCTTATTGATGGTGGCTTTTGCCTTGCAGAAGCTTTTCAACTTTATGAGGTCCCATTTATTGATTCTCGATCTTACAGCGCAAGCCATTGCTGTTCTATTCAGGAATTTTTCCCCTGTACCCATATCTTCAAGGCTTTTCCCTACTTTCTCCTCTATAAGTTTCAGTGTCTCTGGTTTATGTGGAGTTCCTTAATCCACTTAGATTGGACCTTAGAACAAGGAGATAGGAATGGATCAATTCGCACTCTTCTACATGATAACAGTCAGTTGTGCCAGCACCATTTGTTGAACATGCTGTCTTTTTTCCACTGGATGGTTTTTGCTCCCTTGTCAAAGATAAAGTGACCATAGGTGTGTGGGTTCATCTCAGGGTCTTCAATTCTGTTCCATTGGTCTACTGGTCTGTCACTATACCAGTACCATGCAGTTTTTATCATAATTGCTCTGTAGTACAGCTATAGGTCAGACAAGGTGATTCCACCAAAGGTTCTTTTATCCTTGAGAAGAGTATTTGCTATCCTGGGTTTTTTGTTGTTCCAGATGAAATTGCAGATTGCCCTTTCTAATTCCTTTAAGAATTGAGTTGGAATTTTGATGGGGATTGCATTGAATCTGTAAATTGCTTTTGGCAAGATAGCCATATTTACAATGTTGATACTGCCAATCCATGAGCATGGGAGATCTTTCCATCTTCTGAGATCTTCTTTAATTTCTTTTCAGAAACTTGAAGTTCTTGTCATACAGATCTTTCACTTTCTTGGTTAGAGTCACGCCAAGGTATTTTATATTGTTTGTGACTATTGAGAAGGGTGTTGTTTCCCTAATTTCTTTTTTTTTTTTTTTTTTTTTTTTTTGGTTTTTTGAGACAGGGTTTCTCTCTGTAGTCGTGGCTGTCCTGGAATTCACTCTGTAGCCCAGGCTGGCCTCGAACTCAGAAATCCGCCTGCCTCTGCCTCCCAAGTGCTGGGATTAAAGGCATGCGCCACCACGCCCGGCCCCCCTAATTTCTTTCTCAGCCAGTTTATCCTTTGTGTAGAGAAAGGCCATTGACTTGCTTGTGTTAATTTTATATCCAGCTACTTCACTGAAGCTATTTATCAGGCTTAGGGGTTCTCTGATGGAATTTTTAGGGTCACTTATATATACTATCATATCATCTGCAAAGAGTGATATTTTGACTTCTTCTTTTCCAATTTGTATCCCCTTGATCTCCTTTTGTTGTCTAATTGCTCTGGCTAGGACTTCAAGTACAATGTTGAATAGGTGGAGAGAGAGTGGACAGCCTTGTCTAGTCCCTGATTTTAGTACGATTTTTTCCAGTTTCTCACCATTTACGTTGATGTGGGCTACTGGTTTGCTGTAGATTACTTTTATCATGGTTAGGTATGGACCTTGAATTCCTGATCTTTCCAAGACTTTTATCATGAATGGGTGTTGGATTTTGTGAAAGGATTTCTCAGCATCTAACGAGAAGATCATGTGGTTTTGTCTGTGAGTTTGTTTATATACTGGATTACATTGATGGATTTTCGTATATTAAACCATCTTTGCATCCCTGGGATGAAACCTACTTGGTCAGGAAGGATGATTGTTTTGATGTGTTCTTGGATTCGGTTAGCAAGAACTTTATTGAGGATTTTTTCATCTATCTTCATAAGGGAAATTGGTCTGAAATTCTCTATCATTTTTGGGTCTTTTTGTGGTTTAGGTATCAGAGTAATTGTGGTTTCATAGAATGAGTTGGGTAGAGTACCTTCTGTTTCTATTTTGTGGAATAGTTTGTGAAGAACTGGGATTAGATCTTCTTTGAAGGTCTGATAGAACTCTGCACTAAACCCATCTGGTCCTGGACTTTTTTTGGTTGGGAGACTATTAATGACTTCTTTTATTTCTTTAGGGGATATGGGACTGTTTAGATCATTAACCTGATCTTGATTTAACTTTGGTACCTGACACCTGTCTAGAAACTTGTCCATTTCATCCAGGTTCTCCAGTTTTATTGAGTATAGCCTTTTGTAGAAGGATCTGATGGTGTTTTGGATTTCTTCAGGATCTGTTGTTATGTCTCCGTTTTCATTACTGATTTTGTTAATTTGAATACTTTCCCTGTGCCCTCTAGTGAGTCTGGCTAAGGGTTTATCTATCTTGTTGATTTTCTCAAAGAACCAGCTCCTCGATTGGTTGATTCTTTGAATAGTTCTTCTTGTTTTTACTTGGTTGATTTCACCCCTGAGTTTGATTATTTCCTGCCATCTACTCCTCTTTGGTGGATTTCCTTCCTTTTGTTCTAGAGCTTTTAGGTGTGTTGTCAAGCTGCTAATGTGTGCTCTCTCTAGTTTCTTTTTGTAGCCACTCAGAGCTATGAGTTTGCCTCTTAGAAATGCTTTCATTGTGTCCCATAAGTTTGGTTATGTTGTGGCATCATTTTCATTGAACTTGAAAAAGTCCTTAATTTCTTTTTTTATTCCTTCCTTGACCAAGGTATCATTGAGAAGAATGTTGTTTAGTTTCCACGTGTGTGTTGGCTTTCTATATTTTATTTTGTTATTGAAGATCAGCCTTAGTCCATGGTGATCTGATAGGATGCATGGGACAATTTCAATATTTTTGTATATGTTGAGGCTTGTTTTGTGACCAATTATGTTGTCAATTTTGGAGAAGGTAGCGTGAGGTGCTGAGAAGAATCTTTTGTTTTAGGATAAAATGTTCTGTAGATATTTTTCAGATCCATTTGTTTCATAAGCTCTGTTAGTTTCACTGTGTCCCTGTTTAGTTTCTGCTTCCATGATCTGTCCATTGGTGAAAGTGGTGTGTTGAAGTCTCCCACTATTATTGTATGAGGTGCAATGTGTGCTTTGAGCTTTACTAAAGTATCTTGAATGAATGTGGCTGCCCTTGTATTTGGAGCATATATATTCAGAATTGATAGTTCCTCTTGGAGGATTTTTTGATGACTTTGGGTTGGAAGTTGATTTTATTAGATATTAGGATGGCTAACCCAGCTTGTTTCTTCCTACCATTTGCTTGGAAAATTGTTTTCCAGTCTTTCATTCTGAGGTAGTGTCTATCTTTTTTTCTGAGATGAGTTTCCTGTAAGCAGCAAAATGTTGGGTCCTGTTTGTGTAGCAAGTCTGTTAGTCTATGTCTTTTTATTTGGTAGTTGAGTCCATTGATATTAAGAGATATTAAGGAAAAGTAATTGTTGCTTCCTTTTACTATTGTTGTTAGAGTTGGCATTCTGTTTTTGTGGCTGTCTTCTTTTAGGTTTGTTGAGGGATTACCTTCTTGTTTTTTCTAGGATGTGGTTTCTGTCCTTGCATTGGTTTTTTTTCTGTTATTAACCTTTGAAGGGCTGGATTTGTGGAAAGATAATTTGTGAATTTGGTTTTGTCGTGGAATACTTTGGTTTCTCCATCTATGGTAATTGAGAATTTGGCTGGGTATAGTAGCCTGGGCTGGAATTTGTGTTCTCTTAGTTTCTGTATAACGTCTTTCCAGAACCTTCTAGCTTTCATAGTCTCTGGTGAAAAAACTGGTGTAATTCTGATAGGCTTGCCTTTATATGTTACTTGACCTTTTTCTCTTACTGCTTTTAGTATTCTATCTTTATTGAGTGCATTTGTTGTTCTGATTATTATGTGTCGGGAGAATTTTCTTTTCTGGTCCAGTCTATTTGAAGTTCTGAAGCCTCCTTTTTTTTAAATTTTAATATTTTTTATTACATATTTTCCTCAATTACATTTCCAATGCTATCCCAAAGGTCCTACATAGCGCCCCCCACTTCCCTACCCACCCATTCCCATTCTTTTGGCCCTGGCATTCCCCTATATTGGGGCATATAAAGTTTGCAAGTCCAATGGGCCTCTCTTTCCAGTGATGGCCGACTAGGCCATCTTTCGATACATATGCAGCTAGAGACAAGAGCTCCGGGGTACTGGTTAGTACATCATGTTGTTCCAACAATAGGATTGCAGATCCCTTTAGCTCCTTGGGTACTTTCTCTAGCTTCTCCATTGGGAGCCCTGTGATACATCCAATAGCTGACTGTGAGCATCCACTCCTGTGTTTGCTAGGCCCCGGCATCGTCTCACAAGAGACAGCTATATTTGGGTCCTTTCAGCAAAATCTTGCTAGTGTATGCAATGGTGTCAGCGTTTAGAAGCTGATTATGGGATGGATCCCTGGATAGGGCAGTCTCTAAATGGTCCATCCTTTCATCACAGCTCCGAACTTTGTCTCTGTAACTCCTTCCCTGGGTGTTTTGTTCCCAATTCTAAGAAGGGGCAAAGTGTCCACACTTTGGTCTTCATTCTGTTTGAGTTTCATGCATTTAGCAAATTGTATCTTATATCTTGGGTATCCTATGTTTTGGGCTAGTATCCACTTATCAGTGAATACATATTGTGTGAGTTCTTTTGTGATTGTGTTACCTCACTCAAGATGATGCCCTCCAGGTCCATCCATTTGGCTAGGAATTTCATAAATTCATTCTTTTTAATAGCTGAGTAGTACTCCATTGTGTAAATGTACCATAATTTCTGTATCCATTCCTCTGTTGAGGGACATCTGGGTTCTTTCCAGCTTCTGGCTATTATAAATAGGGCTGCTATGAAAATAGTGGAGCATGTGTCCTTTTTACCGGTTGGGACATCTTCTGGATATATGCCCAGGAGAGGTATTGCTGGATCCTCCGGTAGTACTATGTCCAATTTTCTGAGGAACTGCCAGACTGATTTCCAGAGTGGTTGTACAAGCTTGTAATCCCACCAACAATGGAGGAGTGTTCCTCTTTCTCCACATCCTCGCCAGCATCTGCTGTAGGCTTCTTGTATGTTCATGAGCATCTCTTTCTTTAGGTTTGGGAAGTTTTCTTCTATAATTTTGTTGAAGATATTTGCCGGTCCTTTGAGTTGAAAATCTTCCTTCTCATCTACTTCTATTATCCGTAGGTTTGGTCTTCTCATTGTGTCCTGGATTTCCTGGATGTTTTGAGTTAGGATCTTTTCACATTTTGTATTTTCTTTGATTGTTGTACCAATGTTCTCTATGGAGTCTTCTGAACCTGAGATTCTCTCTTCCATCTCTTGTATTCTGTTGCTGATGCTCACATCTATGGTTCCATATTTCTTTCCTAGGTTTTCTATCTCCAGCATTGCCTCAATTTGGGTTTTCTTTATTGTGTCTACTTCCCTTTTTAGGTCTTGGATGGTTTTATCAATTCCATCACCTGTTTGGTCTGGTTTTCCTGCAATTCTTTAAGGGATTTTTGTGCTTCCTCTTTAATGTCTTTTACCTGTTTAGCAGTGTTCTCTTGTATTTCTTTAAGTGTGTTATTAAATTCCTTCTTGATGTCCTCTACCATCATCCTGAGATATGCTTTTAGATCTGGGTCTAGCTTTTCCAGTGTGTTGTGGTGCCCAGGTATGGGCGAAATGGGAGTGCTGGGTTCTGATGATGGTGAGTGGTCTTGGCTTCTGTTAGTAAGATTATTATGTTTACCTTTTGCCATCTGGTAATCTCTGGAGTTAGTTGTTATAGTTGTCTCTGTTTAGAGATTGTTCTTCTGGTGATTCTGTTAGCCTCTATCAGCAGATCTGGGAGACAGGCTCTCTCCTCTGAGTTTCAGTGGTCAGAGCATTCTCTGCAGGCAAGCTCTCCTCTTACAGGAAAGGTGCACAGATATCTGGTGTTTGGACCTCCTCCTGGCCGAAGATGAAGGCCCAAAAACCGCACCTTTCCCAGAAGCTGTGTTGCTGTGGCGCGTCACAGAAGCTGTCAGCTTGGGTGGTGCACACTCTCACCTGTGCAGACTATGTTCGGTGGAGTCCCGGAACCAAGATGGCTACCACCAATCTAGAGGCAAAAGCCTCTCGGGCCGGGTGGACACCTGTCCTCTGGCCTGGAGGGTGGCCGTATGTCTGGGGCCCAAAAAGGGTGCTGTCTCAGAGGCTCTGTGGCTCCCATCTGTTCGAGAAGCTTTCAGCTTCTGTGGTGCACACTCTCACCTGTGCAGACTAATTTCCTAAGTTCAGCGGAGTCCCAGAACCAAGATGGCTCCCGCAGATCCTGAGGCCAAGGGCTCCTGGGCCAGGCAGACACCTGTCCTCTGGCCGGGAGGGTGGCCGAATGTCTTGAGCCCGAAAAATGTGCTGCCTCAGAGGCTCTGTGGCTCCCGCCTATCCCAGAAGCTGTCAGCTTCTGTGGTACACACTCTCACCTGTGCAGACTAAGTTCAGCAGAGTCCTGGAACCAAGATAATTTCCGCTGATCCTGAGGCAAAGGGCTCCAGGGCCGGGCAGAGACCTATCCTCTGGCTGGGAGGGTGGCTGGATCACCTGAAGTCTTAAGATCCTGTGGCTGGTGTTGTGAGTAGCTGGCGGGTGTCAGCCAACTCTGCGCCCTAGCTACCCGAGTGCTGGTCGGACTGGAAGGGGCTTGTGCCCCACTCAGGCCCGGTTTTCTGCTTCCCTAACTAATGCAGTCTCAGGTCCCACGTGATTGGATTGGAGCAGATGTTGTGTTCCACTCACCAGAAGTCTTAAGATCCCGTGGCGGGTGTCGTGGGTAGCTGGCGGGTGTCAGCCAACTCTGCACCCTCTAGCTTTTTATTTTTAAACTACAACTTTACCACAATATTTGAGCCAAATTTGAATCAAGCATTATTAAATATTGGCCAGGACAATGGATATCGATTATGTCCATATCCAGGATTCCCAGAGTACCACACTGAATTACATTAGACAGTGACTTACAAAGGAAAAAAAAAAAAACAGATGCCTTTGAATTTTCTCACTTTTGTTGCAAGATATCTGATCACATTATCAACCCTGACATTGTATTATTTACTGAAAAAGAAAACAAATCTTTCTCTTTGAGCTGTGACTCAGTTCTTAACACAACATTTAATCCCTCTAGAAGGGATGCAGACATACCCTTAGAACATACCTTTAATCCTAGACAATGCAGGTAAAGTTAATCTGTAGAAGAAAGCCCCCATTTTTAAAAGTGATGTCTAATTGTGTGACAGATCAGAGAAAGATTTGACAGAATATGCCCATCTCTCATGAGAAGAGGTAATAAAGGGAAGCTACTTAAGAGAGCAGTGCAGAGAGGAGGAGGCAATTTTACTGGGACAGTTATAGAGAGGCTGGTTATGGAGAGAGAACAAGCTAGACACAGGTGAAGAAGGAACAAACCAGAGAATGAGAAGAAGTTAGAAGATTAGAACGTATTTCCCAAGTTAGTATGAGGTCAAGCAGAGCAATTCATTCAGGAAAAGACAAGAGAAGCCAGATTGAATTACTCAGCTTGGAGAGGAATTTGAGCCAGAACAGCTGAATTGAATTGGCCAACAAAAATTTAGAAAGGGCTAGAAAAAGTGAATTTTATTAGCAGTAAATCTCAGAGACTAAAAACATTCTAGGCCTAGATTAAATTGTATGGAGCCTTGAAGCTTCCAAGACTAAGCTTAGGTTAGTAGATGGAGGCAGTTGACCTCAGAGATGGCAGTTACACCAGGAGAATAAAAAAAAATACCTTTACACATTTTCATCTAACCAGGGGTCAGCACCCATCCATCCCAACATCCTCCCTCCCTCTATACCTCCTAAATATGTGTCAAGCACACATCATGTGCAATTTCTGTAGCTGTGCTTATTATAAAAGGGAAAACACTGGGCTTGTTATCTTGCATGAAGAGCCCACATCATTCTAGGATGCTACTTCTCCTTGGGCAAGTGAGGCTTACAGGTTAGAAGCATATTTTTTTGTGTTATAGAACTCTTGAGCACAATGATTTAAACTTAAAACATAACTTTACCCAGCACAGCTCCGACCCAACATGGGATTTTTCTGTTCAAATAGGATAAACTTCAAAAAATTGTCATATAAAGGAATCACACAGCCTGGGGAGAAAGAGATGGTAGAAGATTGGGACTTGCTGGCCCACTTGCTTGCATGGTTTATATGGCAAGCTCCATGCTAAAAAAAAAAAAAAAAAAAAAAAAAAACTTATTTCCTCTACTTCACAAAAGAAGACAAAGAAGAAGAGGAAGAAGAAGAAGAAGAAGAAGAAGAAGAAGAAGAAGAAGAAGAAGAAGAAGAAGAAGAAGAAGAAGAAGAAGAAGAAGAAGAAGAAGAAGAAGAAGAAGAAGAAAGAAGAGGGAGAGGGAGAGGGAGAGGGAGAGGGAGAGGGAGAGGGAGAGGGAGAGGGAGAGGGAGAGGAGGAGGAGGAGGAGGAAGAGGAAGAGGAAGGGGAGAAAGGAGAAGATGAGGGGGTGGAGGAGAGGTGGAAGGAGGAGGAGAGAAGGAGGGGAGAGGGGAAGAAAAGGGAGAAGACAGAAAGAGAAGGAAAGAAAGAAAGAAAGAAAGAAAGAAAGAAAGAAAGAAAGAAAGAAAAGAAGGAACAAAAAGAAAGAAGGAATGAAAAGAAAGAAAGAAAGAAAGAAAGAAAGAAGAGAAAATTCATCCATACACACCCACCCACACATGTGCATCCTTACACAGAAAAAGAAGAAGAAAAAGAAAGAGGAGGAGGAGGAGAAGAGGAAGAGGAAGAAGAGGAAAATGAAGAAGGGGAGAAAGAAGAAGATGAGGGGGAGAAGGAGAAGGGGGAGGAGGAGAGGAGGAGGGGAGAGGGGAAGAAAAGGGAGAAGAAAGAAAGAGAAGGAAAGAAGGAAAGAAAGAAAAAGAAAAAGAAGGAAAGAAGGAAAGAAAGAAAGAAAGAAAGAAAGAAAGAAAGAAAGAAAGAAAGAAAGGAAGGAAGGAAGGAAGGAAGGAAGAAAGGAAGGAAGGAAGGAAGGAAAGAAAGAAAGAAAGAAAGAAAGAAAGAAAGAAAGAAAGAAAGAAAGAAAGAAAGAAAGAAAAGAAAGAAAGAAAGAAGGGAAAGAAAGAAAGAAGGGAAAGAAAGAAAGAAAGAAAGAAAGAAAGAAAGAAAGAAAGAAAGAAAGAAAGAAAGAAAGAAAGAAAGAAAGAAAGAAAGAAGGGAAAGAAAGAAAGAAAGAAAGAAAGAAAGAAAGAAAGAAAGAAAGAAAGAAAGAAAGGAAAGGAAAGGAAAGGAAAGGAAAGGAAAGGAAAGGAAAGGAAAGGAAAGGAAAGGAAAGGAAAGGAAAGGAAAGGAAAGGAAAGGAAAGGAAAGGAAGGAAGGAAAGGAAGGAAGGAAGGAAGGAAGGAAGGAAGGAAGGAAGGAAGGAAAGAAAGAAAAAGAAAGAAAGAAAGAAAGAAAGAAAGAAAGAAAGAAAGAAAGAAAGAGAAAGAAAGAATGAAAGAGAAAATTCATCTATACACACCCACCCACACATGTGCATCCTTACACAAAAAAAGAAGAAGAGGAAAAAGAAGGAGGAGGAGGAGGAAGAGGATGAAAGAAAGACATAGTTTGGAGTAGTTCACTGAAGCAAGAAATCATGCTCAATCCTGTGGTGGAGCCTGAATATTTGGTCATTAACAAGGACTTCAAACCACACTAAAGAATGACCTGTCATTGTGGCTCCCTCTGTATAGTAATGACATTCATTAGAAAGAGGTGATTATGTTTTCTGTTGGGCCTGACAGGCTGTCCTCAGATACCAACCCAAGACTTGTTCATCATTATCAACAAAAGTATCTGATAGTTTTCTCTTCTGGAGCAGATGGTAAACTAACAGGAGAGTATGGCCTGTCAAAATGACAGTGTACATTGATTCTTCTTATCTTGATGTCTTTGGGAGGACAGCTTATCTGAAATTTACAAAAGAAGGAACTCCTTATCAGTGTTTCTTCATCAATAAATGACAGTGACAGGCCCAGCTTGTAACTAATTGCCTGTTTCCAAAGCAACATTAAAATGTAATGCAAACATCGACTTGCTAAACTGATAGTCAACTGCCTTTGCTTCTAATAAAGGCATATTACTTAGAAGAGATAAAAAATGAAAATATTGCTGCTATTACAAAAGTAAAGGAAAGTATGTAAATGTGAAATTCTGACTGTAAAATGGGTAAGCTTACAAAATGTGTGCTTACAATGTGAAGACATGATGTGTCATGTTAAAAAGCAATATAAACATTTGTGTTATGTAAAGGAAATTTTTAGTAAGCTGTAAGAAGGCTTGCTCTGGTTTGTAGTTCTTAGGAATTTCCAAAGTTTTACTCATATAGTTTTTACTTGTATTCTTTATTTTTATTTCCATTTGAGTAAAGGTTGGGGCAGTGTCATATTTTATAGGTCATGTATCTTAAGATCCTTGTTGTTAAATAATACAGGTACTAAGGAATATGAGAGGAAGACAAAATCAATGAACAAAAGGCCCATAACCAACCTTTCTACTGTTCCTCCTGTCTCCATTCTAAAATATTCCTTAAACGGTAGCCTGCATTTATGAATTGAAAATAGAGGTGCATGGATCAAAATTAATGAATTACATATTCCCCATAATGAGTAGTTAAGGAAAATTGACTGACGTTGTTCTTTCAGGCTTTCTAAGACTGAACTAACCATTCACCCTTTCCTGACCTGTGGAAGCAGTCCTTTAGTTCAGTTCAGTTCAGTTCAGTTCAGTTCAGTTCAGTTCAGTTCAGTTCAGTTCAGTTCGGTTTAAGTAAGTTTAGCTCTTAGATATAACAGTCATTCAGATGCTGGCTTGGCTCCTATGTTGGAATCCACCTGGATTGTTTGGCTCATATCAGTTATGATACAACTATAGGTAGACATATTTAATTTTCTTACTTTTCTCAAATGAAGGGCAAAAATAATCATGTCTACCTCTTTGGAAGTATTAGGTTAAATATTCTACATAAGGCTCTTGGAACACTGCTCAGTAACTGGTCAGTTTTTAATAAATTATAGCTATCTTTACAGTTAATGATTATTAATGATGCAGATTACTTCTCTAATATAGCAATACAAATCAGCAAAGCCTAATTGTTATCTTCAAAGATTAAAAACTAAAGGATATTTTACTGCCATTCAATTTTTCACAAGTGTCAAAAATGATGATCTAAACTTCTGTAAAGTCACAGAAGCTCTGTGAGGTCCTAGCTGAATTTTACTCACACAAATCAACAGCTCAGTTTGGAAGGCATGCCCTTGAAATGTGTAGCATCAAAAACAAAACTACTTAGGAAGAGCTGGGCTTTGTTGTGATAATTCTCTTTTATGCATGAAGGGCTGAAGCAGAAGAAATATATAACTTATTTTGATACAGAAATCCATGCTTTGAATTCTGAGTGGTTTGTCTCTACACTTAACATACAATATTGGCAGATATTTCTAAACTTATTTGCTGGATATCTTTGTAAATAGAAAATTGAGTATTCATCCTGGTGAGTGAATTCAGAACTCAACAGCTTTTCTTGAACTTTCCTTCCCTCTTGCATTCTCTCACATCTGCCAATAAAAGGAATCAAAAGTATTGCTTGAGTCTCAGAGACATTGTTACTAGGTACAAGAAAATATCAACTGGTCTGCAAGTCAAGGGCACATCCAAAATCCTAATCATATTAACCATTCAAGAAATGTGTAAATCAGATTGTTAAATCAGATTTAAACAAATTGACTATCCTACTAAGAATTAACTTCTACAGCAATACATGGACATGAGCAATCAAGAGATTCAAACAAAGAAGAAAGATCAGACACGGGTGAATATTCCAGAAGACTTATTTTGAGTTCAAAACAATAGATGAACCCCTCACAATGAAGTTCACAAGTACTCCCAAATTCTTAATGTAAATAATCTGTGGAAAGTCATAATATTAAAGTAATTAAAATTAAATTAATATTTCTCTCTCCCTGTCTAAAATTTTCATAAATAAATACACAAGTATAAAAAATCATACAAATGTTTTAATCCTACATCAAATGGGCTTTAACATTTCTCTATATCCAAACAGTATTTGCTTAGGACCTTGGAGTGGAATTCTCTGTTTGTGTCATGTGATGTAGACTCCAGTGGTGTTTTGCTGAAACAAAAGCAGTGAATGGACATGTGATGTTTGGAGTGAGTATAAATAGAACTCAATGGACAGTGATGGTATGCTTGCATAGTTAGTCTTGCAATGCTTCATTAATCTCTCATCTTTGCTGATCATCCTTCATTGAGAGAGGCACAGCAAAAACTCCTGACATTCCAGCTGGTCCTGAAGGCTTCTGCTGGATCATGCCACTGTTGTGGATTTGTGTTTGGTGACTTTTTGGAACTGAACTGCTGGTATGCTAACAAACAAAAGCATTACTTTTAAACAGGTCCACATCCCCTTCTCCTATTTAACATCTTTCCCCCCTACCTTAGGACAGTGGGCTAGAGAAAGAGAGTTTAAGTGTTTAAGAATCCCTACTAAAGTAGGTTTTGAAAAAAATCTAAGTCTACAGGGCCTTTTGCTGTATTCCTTCACATGACACAGGACACTTAAATAATACATTGCACTCCTACATTTCAGTTAACAAGATGATTTTATAGGATTACTCATCTTCATTTCTGTACCCTCAGTATATCCTGCCTGAAATATAAATCATTGGCCAGTTGCTTTAATTATTTAAATTTTGCAAAGAAACTCTTAAAGGATTTCCTGTGTTTAAATTCCAGGTCCACTCCTTACTAACTACATGATCATGAATAGTTAAACTTTTTTTGTCTTAATTTCATTTTATGTGCAAAATACTTAGTTTAGACATTTATTGATCACCTACTAGAAGCCAAAATAATTTTTTGGCCCTCATTGAAACTGAAAGTCTTAGGATTATCCCTAGCATATGGGAAATGCTTAAGAATACTTGCCTAGTCATATATGTACATGCTGGTAATTAATTGCTTGTGAATATGATGAATAAAGTTGGCAAAGTAAAAGAACAGTCATGGTAAGTAAATTAGCATAATTCCTCTTTTAGTAGGTGGGTTCAATGCTGCAAACTCACCTTTTCCAATTCCTTTCATAAAAAAATATTCAAGAAGAGGTAAAAAAGGAGATCCTTCCACAGGGTGTGAAAGACGCCCTATGGCCAGTAACCATGTCCCATTTTTAAAATTCCTTATTGGAACCAGAAAAAAAAAGGCATGGAGTATCTTGGGCTTCTTCTCAAATCCTTAGCTGCCCCCATCCAAAAAAAAAATTAGTGTAAATTCTGAGGATTTGTGAATAAAGCTTGCTTTTCTTTAAATTCTAGTTATCAAATAAATCTTTATATATAAATAACTTACAGTTTACTGATTTCTAATGTGGTGCATTTGTAGGATTATGACAGTATGACCACTTTAACTCCATCACATTTTTGGCAATTTCACACGTGCACAGTGTATCTGATCATTCACACCTTCCCATTTCTTCTGGCCTCCCTCACACTCCTGCTAACCTGCTTCATAGTTACTTGACCTCTAGTTTCGTATTTGTATTTGGACATGCCAATTTTATAGGGATATCCACAGATGCTGTGTGCATTGCAATGGTTATAGTCATGTTCACAGAAAAGCACCCTAACAGCATTTCTCCTCAACCTCTCGTTCGTACAACTTTTCTACCCCTCATCCATGGTGTTCTTTGTCTTTGGAGGGGGTGATATAGATGTCTCCATTTAGGAACAGTCATTAAGCCCTTATTTTCCACATTCTAGCACGTTAAGCTTCTTTGCATTAATGGTTGCCAATGGTAAACAGAAGGTTCTCTGACTAAAGGAATGCTGAGAGCTGCATCAGTTTATGCATATAAACATAAATGCCAGTTTGACTACATGTATATTTAGCAAAATATCATTAGTAGATTCTCCTCTAAGACCTGTGACATCACAAGGTATACACATTTACCAGGTGTATATTGCCAGGTCCAGGTGTGTATTGCCCCCTTGGGAGTGAACCTCAAATCTAATAAAGAGGCAATTGGAATTACCATTTTTTATAAGTCAAAACAAAAGACTGAGAAAACTGTTATAGATGTAGAACATTTATGGATCAATTCACAGATATAAATTCTCCACAACATCACAAATTTAATCACATGTAAAATTTTAATCTTGCAAATTCTTCAGAAAATGGAGAAATTCAAAGACGATTGTTTTTAATCAGTCATTTTTTCATTAATGGGCCTCTGAGTGTCAAAATTCAAAAAGGCTTTCTTAGAAAGATGAAGAGGTGATATCCCATAACAGCAGGTTAGTGAACACAAAACCTTCTCATGCCTCCATGGGTCCCTCAGAAGCACTCACTTAGTTCCAAGTTTTAGAATAGAGGTTATTCACATGGGTGCTGGAAATGATTCATTATGATCTCTAAAATGAGTTCAGGTGCTAATAAGAACATTATGTGGAAAATTATTAAATACACTATGCAGTTTTTACAAATCAGAAAGGTTTCTATTGGACAGATAAACTTGAAAACACCAATCTGCCTCTTAATGCTTTCCTGTCTCTATATACTATGGTTATTTAGCAAGTTGAGTTAAGAGGAGGACCTGAGGCTTTAGGTCAGCCTGAGTGACTGTGATCTGAATGAGTGTTCACGGAAGAAACCTAGTGTCTTGTTCCATTTCTCATACTATAATTTCTAGCAACACAGACTGGGACGTTATAAACAATACAAATTTCTTTCTAGTGCTTCTATGTTCTAGGATGCTCATGACCAAGGAAATGGCAGATTGGGTGAGTGCCTTGATCCTTACAAGCTAGTTGCTGTATCCTCTGGCAGTCACAAATGCTGTGTCTTCACATAGTGAAAAGAAGAAGAAAGAAAAGTTGCCAGATCTTTGTGGTAAGCAATTTTATAGGAACACCAAATCAAGTCTCATATTTTGAAGGCTCAACCTCTCCATGTTTACTTGAAGACTGTGTTTCAACATGAATTCTGGAAGTTACAAAAGCATACAAATCATAGCACATACAATAAGTGTGGTCTAAACACAGAATTCCCTGAGGACTGTATTAAAATCATTAAGTTCCATAGGAACTAAGTCCCATAGGACTCATCCATTAAAGCATTCCCTGTACTTGCAGAGGAGCAAACATTGGTTACCAGAACCCACACTAGGTGGATAACAACTGTCTGTAACTCCATCTCCAAGAGATATGATACCATCTTCTGACCTCCACAAGTACCCACTCACAAGTGACATACATTTACACAGGCACAAAAACATAAGATAAGTGCAAACAAAAATAAACTTTTTAAAAAAATTAAGTATGACCGCCCCCTGCCCCAAGCTCCCAGGGACTAAACCACCAACCAGAGAATACACATGGATCGACCCATGGCTCCAGCTGCATATGTAACAGAGGGTGGCTTTACTTGGCGTCAAAGGGAGGAGAGTCCCTTGGTCCTCTGAAGGCGCAATGCCCCAGTGTAGGGGACTGCCAGGGCAGTGAGGTGGGAGTGAGTGGGGAGTGGGGGAGCACCCTCATAGAAGCAGGGGGAGGAGAGATAAGTTAGGGAGTTTGCAGAGTGGAAACTGAGAAAGAGGATAACATTTGAAATATAAATAAATAAAATATCCAATAAGTAAATAAGGTACAATAGCCTAGAATCAATTCCTTCCTCACATTTATTGTTCCAAACGCCACCACTCACCACCTAACAAATGAAAACAATCCAGAACGAGTGACTGTAAGATAATTCCTTACACATCATTATCAAGCATGGTAAGTTTCCCAAACTGTTTAAATATAATAAAGTCCAGAGCAAAACACTATTCCTTGGGGTTAAGGTAACCTTTGCCTTCCAAGTGTTGACTTGTCATAAGGGAGCTTAGACAGTCAAACTTCCTGCTCTATTTACTACTGATTTTATAGTGTTCTTTTAACCTTATTTTTTTTATTTTTTTATTTTTTTTGGTATTTGATTGATTGTTGACTATTGTAGATTTTCTCTTTTTTTTGGTGGGGTTTGGGGGGGTGGGACATTCCACACAGTGTTTCTCTATGTAACAAGCCCTAGCTGTCCTGGACTCACTTTTTTGTATACAACACTGACCTAGAACTCAGAGAGACCCATGAGGTTCTACCTTCTGAGTGCTAAAGGTGTGTGACACGATGCCCAGCTGTAGTTTTCTTGACAACACTTTGATTCCACAAGTACTTAAATTCTCTTTATACACTTGTTAGTTATATGGTCATTCAAACATGGTTTATTACGTGTCTACTAAATTGTTGTTGCTAAAAATATTGTGGAGAATAGAAAGATGAATAGGATAAAATGCTTACCTTCAAGAATCCAACACACAGTTAATATATTGCTTAAAATGGTGATTTTTTTGTTACTGTTCTCTTTTCATTAAGGTTTGGCTTTTGTTTCTTGTTAGTTGTTGTTTGTTGTTCTCATTTGAAGGGCATGTTTGTTTGTTTGTTTGTGTTTGAGGTAGCCTCTTAATCTAGTGACTAGGCTCGTTCCCAAATCCTAGGCTCAAGGAATCTGTCTATCTCAGCCAGTCTAGCAACTGAGACCACTTGTTTAGCAGTGTTCTCCTGATGGACCATCTAGTGATTGCCATATGCAGGGATCTATCCCATAATCAGCTTCCAAACGCTGACACTACGGCATACACTAGCAAGATTTTGCTGAAAGGACCCAGATATAGCTGTCTCTTGTGAGACTATGCCGGGGCCTAGCAAACACAGAAGTGGATGATCACAGTCAGCTATTGGATGGATCACACGGCCCCCAATGGAGGAACTAGAGAAATTACACAAGGAGCTAAAGGGATCTGCAACCCTATAGGTGGAACATTATTATGAATTAACCAGTACCCCGGAGCTCTTGACCCTAGCTGCATATGTATCAAAAGATGGCCTAGTCGGCCATCACTGCAAAGAGAGGCCCATTGGACTTGCAAACTTTATATGCCCCAGTACAGGGGAATGCCAGGGCCAAAAAAATGGGAATGGGTGGGTAGGGGATTAGGGGGGTGGGTATGGGGGACTTTTGGGATAGCATTGAAAATGTAAACGAGGAAAATACCTAATAAAAAAATAAATTAAAAAAAAAAACTGAGACCACAGATGCACCAACAGGCTGTATAAATCAGTTTTTGCTTCACTGTGAAAAACAAACAAAAATAATTCATAGATTAAGAAAACAAGGCTCTGTTTGGCTCATGATTTCAGAGACTTCAATCCTCCATCCTTGACATCATTAGTTCTATATGTATAGTGAGTGAGAACACAGACGATACAAGTGGTTTTCAAAGCCTACCCATAACAAAGCAGAAAGGACATGCTCTTGTGGCTACTTTTCCCACATAGTCCCTTCCTTCTAACATGTCCAGAAACTTTGAAAATAAAGTCATAAACTAAAAACCAAACATTTAACACATGTGTCTGTAAATGACAGTTCATAGATGGCCATAATACGTGGTAAGTATAAATAGTTTAATAAATAGTAAATTTATGTTCTAAAAAGTAGGAAAAATAAAGGTAATCAGATATTCAGATAATAAAATTGATGTCTCAGTAGAATTAGCTACCTGCCAAAGTGATAAAGCAATGAAAAAAACCCAAGTGTATTTATCATAACCTAGGTGCTTAATCATCTAAGGATGGTGCTGTTGCTTCCATTTGGTACTGACTAAATGAAAGATTCCTGCTATGCTCTTATACCATTCTTATGAACTTGGCACATGCCAATATGAAAACTGTGAAGTATATCTCTATCTATCTATCTATCTATCTATCTATCTATCTATCTATCTATCTATCTATCTATCTATAGCATGTGAGCTCAGGTTATGTAAATTAAATGAAAAAGGAAAAAAAATGGAAAGAACAAAGAAATTGAAACAGGAACCAGCCATGACTTTCTTAAAGCAAATAGCTCATATGGAGTCTATAAATTTCTAACTCCGTTGTCTACATTTTCTGACATTTGTGACATACTATTTACAAGCATTTTCTAATTGACAGATCTGAAAGGTCATGTGGAACAGCTAAATTTACACATCCAGCTCTTATTTTGACAGTGTTAACTATGTTCTTTTTATGCATCATGGAGACATGGGAACATTTTGTACATTTGGCAAATTTAAAATAGCTCAATTTCAAAGCAAGAAAAAGAATCTTGATACTACTCCATAGTTTGGTTATGATAAAAAGAAAAAAATTATAAGCACCTATGCCACAAATTGTCTTTCCTATTAATATTTTGTCATTTGTGCCAGAATTCACTAATTCTTTTCATATTATCTTCCCTGCTCCTCTTCAGATTCTATTCATCATTCACTGAATCCTTTGAATTTCCTATTTATACTGCTCCCCTCTCTTTAAAGACATTTACACAGCATTTACCTAGTCTATGGTAATTGCCTCTCAGTATAATTTTCCATTGCTGGTCGTGGTTCACTCCAACTTTTCCAATATATTTTTAAAAAATAATTATATATGAAACAAATATATATTGGCTTCTATTTCATGTAGCAGTTAATCCTCTTTATACGTTTTTACTAAGTTTTGTCTTAATCTTCCCTACTATCTCTGAAACCTTAGTTTATAGCTATACAAATCTACCCAAAAATGTGTTATTATTCAGAATTCATACATTTGCATGTCCTGTTTTCTTTCTTTGGAATAATCAGCATACTTCATCCTGTTCATTCTCTCTTATTCAAACTTGGTTTATGGAAGTACAGAAGTACCATATTATAGTTTAGATATCGAATATTCTTCAATAAACTCATGTATTAAATATTTGGTTGCTAATCCTTGAGAACTATTGGATAATGATAGACCTCTTAATAGGTTGGACATGAGGAAATTATGTTACTGGAAACAAGAATGTCCCTAAAGGGAAAGATGTGATATAGATCCACTTCTCACTGTGATTTTCAGATGATAAGAGGTCAATGGACTTTTTCTGTCACCTAATCCCACAATAATATACATGGTAGCCACATTCTGACAGCAATAGGGCTAAGTAAGCATGAGCAAAAGACCTTAAGACTGGCAAGGAAATTGTTAAACTCAGTGCCTAGGCCCTGGGAACCCTACCAAGATATGTGTACATACATTACCAATAGACTAATTAAAGAAAGAAGTAATGATAAGAGCAGAAATGTATTCAATGTGCCCACACTAGGAAGATAGACTAAAGGAACCAAAAAACTCCCAACCCCTAGTTTTACCTTTGGATTACTAATATAAAGCCTAGATTTGGAGAAAGAGTGAATCATGCATAGGTGAGCAATTCTGTTCAAGTGTAGATTCACCCATAATGCCTTATTGTTAATCTCTCCTGCAATACAATCTGACAAATTGACACGACTAGCTGGAATCTCTTTTTAGGAGACAAGCTCCTCCTTTGGCTGGACCAAGGCTTCAGTTTTTGAAATTCCTAAAGAAATGCCTATTTCATGGGATGTATGGGCTTAATAGTCTAGTAGACAAGGGGAAGGATGCAAGTATCTCTTTATAATATATTTGTTCCTATAAGGAAAGTTGCTTTTCTCTGCTCTTTGTTTTTTTTTATACCCCACTGCTAAGGTAAAATGTACCTGCATCTGAAATAAATATCTTAAGTACAATATAAGCAAGAGTCAAATGTTCTTGTTCATGTTATACTATTGCTGGGAATGAAACACCATGACCAAAGGCAAGTTGAAGAGAAAATTGTTTATTTAGTTTACTATTGCTGGGATAAAACACCATGACCGAAGGCTAGTTGAAGAGGAAATTGTTTTTCGGATTATACTTTCACATCACTGTTCATCATTGAAGGTAGTCAAGACAGGAGCTAAAGCAGAGAAGGAGTCTAGAGGCAGCAGCTGATGTAGACACCATAGAAAAATGCTGTTAACTGGCTTGCTTCCTAAACTTACTCATTTTTCTTTCTTATGGAACCAAGGACTACCAGTCCAGGTGGCACCCATGACAATAGAATGGGCTGGGCCCTCCCATATGAATCACTAATTTAAAATGCCATACACAATTGCCTATAACCCAATCTTCTGGAAGCATCTTAATTAATTTCAGATGATTTTAACTTGTTTCAAGTTGCCATAAACCTATCCAGGATACCAATGTGAGAAGAAATTCATTTAATAACAAAAAAACATGCAATAAAAATTATTTCTGCATACCATCTTGGCTCTTGCTACTTTTGGAAGGACTGGCACAAATCTTTCTCTTCTGTTGTTGGCTTTGAGGTATGTTTGTTCTAGGAAGACCAGGCTACTTTTTAAACTCATGATTCTCTGAACTCAGCCTTCAAATGCTGAGATGATCAGCAATCATCACCGTGTTCATTCAGCATGACTTCATTTTTCAATCTGAAAACTTCAACCCTGGTCTCTTAAAGGAAAGATCAAAAACATGACTGCCCCAAGGTATGACTGAAGAGAAGGTTTATTGTAGATATGAGGGAGAATATAGCCACAGGCATCTAGAAGGATCCAGACTGACACAAAACAGCAAACTGAACCAGTCTGTGGTGGTTTGAATAGGAATGAATCCTCTTAGATTCATGTGTTTAAATGCTTGGCCCATATTGGAGCTTTGGCCATGTTGGAGAATGGATGTCACTTAGCAGGTGGGCTTGAAGATCTCATATGCTCAACCTAGGCCTAGTATGACAGTCTCATTCTGCTGCTTGCAGATCAAAATATAGAGCACTCAGAACCTTCTCTTCCATCATTTCTGCCTGCATGCTGCCATGCTTCTTGCTAAAATGATAATGAACTAAACCTCTGAACTCTAAACCATCCCCAATTAAATACTTTCCTTATGGGATTTGCATTAGTCATAGTGTCTTTTCACAGCAATGGAAACCATAACTAAGACAGAGATCATGAGAAAGTGAATGAAGAAAGGAGGGAGGCAAGAGTTGAGGACTTAGGGCCAAAGAGCACCAAGAGACTAAGAGACAACAACCGGGTATCCAAAATGGCTAGGTTATATAAGAGCTAGAGAAGCTAAAGAAAAGTGAGGCTCAGGTTCTGGAGAGGTTGAAAGTAGGGGGTAAGGCATGTCAACCTGAATGACTCTGTAACAGGTCCTGTGAGTAGGGACTAGAGGAAACTGGAGGCAAGTATTCTCTATGATATGTTAACTAGGAACCTCATCCATTTGTACTGGATTTCTTTGAGACCTAGCATCTCTGAATGAAATCTTCTTAAGACATCACTGATAAGTAGTTTAATTTCAACTTGTCCTGAAGGTTCCCTGATTGTTTTAATTTGATCCCATATCATAGAGATAGATATATTTCAAAGAGTTAGTACTGATAAAACCTTTGTGACCAATTTTAAGCAAATAAGAGACACAGAAAGAGTGACACTTAGGTCAGCTCTATATAGAGCCCAATTTTACATTTTAATTATTAAGATTTTTAAGAGATAACAATTAAATGCATAAATGTATACATATATATGCATATATATACACACACACACACACACATATATATATATATCTTCTTATGTAAGTCTTCTTAAATGCAAAGATTTAAACAACTTGCCAAGCTAGAGGTATGTGAAAATTGTTTGTAATTTTAATCTTTTAACGTTGTGTTAATATATTCCAAATTGCATCATGGTATTCTCTTTAAACAAGATTAAATGCCCTGACTGTTGACAGTAGATAACAACTGTAAGCAATGCCTCTTAATGAAGAAAATGTCTTGGACACTGATCACATGAAGAATGCATCTATAGATGGGTACTTTCATATCTGCCAGGATGATTACCAAACTACCAGCCAAAATAAACCTTTCTTTCTTATAAATTTATTTTCTTAGATATTTTTCACAGCAAAAGACATATGAAGTAATAAAAAAGACTTATTCAAATGTGTATTTGCTGCCATAGTATAATCAAAATGACATTATAATTTATTTTAGGGAAGTCTATAGGCACTTTATATCTGTACATTTAAAATTCATATTATATATAAAATGTATTTGGGGGCTGGTGAGATGGCTCAGTGGTTAAGAGCGCTGACTGCTCTTCCAAAGGTCCAGAGTTCAAATCCCAGCAACCACATGGTGGCTCACAACCATCCGTAATGAAATCTGATGACATTTTCTGGCATGTCTAAAGATGGCTATAGTGTACAGTGTATAAATAAATAGATAGATAGATAGATAGATAGATAGATAGATAGATAGATAGATAGACAGACAGACAGACAGACAGACAGACAGACAGACAGACAGATAGATAGATAGATAGATAGATAGATAGATAGATAGACAAATAAATAGTATTTATTTTAACAACTTGAAAATTTCATTTTAATTGTTCTTTTTTTTCAAATTATTGGGACCAGAAATATTTCAGATTTTTAATTCTTTTTGGATTTCCAAATATATATATGTCTGTACATACATACATATGTACTCCTAATCTAAATACAAAATTCATAATTCAAATATACATCAATTGCATAGTCTAGCAATGTGCAAAATGTATACATTTTTAATGCACTGTTGTTTTGACTGCAATCCTAAAAACCCGGTACCAATTTTGGATGTTTTTCTTTTCCCCCTCAAAAAAAAAAAAAAAACTTTGGAATTTAGTGCATTTTGGATTTCAATGGTTTGGTTTAGGGATATGCAAACTGAACTGCTATGAATATTTATATGTTTTATTGCAGAGATCCCTTTTCTGCCCTGTAATTTCACATTGTAGCCTAGCAATGATAACTCCTCACAAATTAGTTGTCCTATAGAAATGACACAGAAGCTGCTATTGTTTAGAGGTTATTGTGCTCAAACATGAAGACCACAGTGATACTGGAGCTTCCTCTGGCCTCCTTGTGAGGTTCCATTGTGTGTTCCCTGTATACAGAGATAGCCCTAATGGCATTTCTTTGCTTCAGAATGGTATGACTGATGACAGAATTTCTCCTTTCCTCCTGCTGCAGTTTGCAGTCAAAATATTAATCAGCAATACACAAAATTGTACCAGCCTTCATTTCCACATTAAACCACGGATTCTTAGGATGTATAAAGCAGCTCTATTTCCTCACCAAAACTAAACGACCCAGTTTTGAGTACTGGAAGTGAATCCAGAGGACTGGAACTTAACCTGAAACTGAACCTGTTTCTAAAGCAAAGGATTATTTGAAATCATTAATAATCTAATTGCCAATCATAAATAGGATGACATTATAACATAATATATGATTAGAAAATAGGTTTTTTTCCTCTTGACTTATGCAGAGTTGGGTATCTATTGCTTTAAGTGACAACATATGATTCTGCAACAAGACACTGTAAACTGGGTGACTTATAAACAGCAAACATCTATTTTTCACAGTTCTATGGGCTGTAAAGTGCAAAATCACGGCACCAATAAATAGCATGTTCAACAAGCGACCCTTCATTGTGGATGGTGTCTCTTTCCTGTGCCTTTACATGGTATAAAGAAAAGAGAGCAAGGTAGCTTTCCCAGGCCACTTTCTTCTAGGCTACTTAGTTTTTATTCTTCTTAAGATTATAATATTTACATTATCCCACCCTCCCTTTACAGCTTCCAAACCTTCCTCTGTAACCTTGCATGCTCCCTTACAATGTGTGGCCTCTTTTATTAGAGTACTGATGCCATTCATTAAGTATCTAACTAATTACATTCCAAAGACCCCACTTCCTAGTATTATAGGTGTTAGGATTCCAGAATATAAATTTGAAGCAAACACATTTGTGTACTAAGAATGAGTGCTTAGATTATAGCTATGTTCCAGAACATACTCATATTTCAATTTAAAATGTACTCAGAAGTACAAAATGGGGGAGGAGGAGAAGATGGGATGACTGACAGTTTTAACTATACTGGAGAAACTAGACAATATAAGTGATGGGATTGGGCTTCCCCTTCACAAGGCATGAACAATGAGTGAGGACCATCTCCGATTTTGTCAAAAAGAATACTTTGTTGTTTTTCACTTAAAGTTAGAAATTGTTCAAAACCAAAGATACAACTGATACTACAAGTGGGTGAGTTAAATATAAATCCCATTTTTAACACTCTGTGTTTCTTATAGTACTTCTCTGACATTTACAGAGGAAAGTGGAAAATTGAGGTATAAATATTGGATAGATTTCAAAGATTACCAAAATTCTCATAGCAAGAACCTCTTGTCTGAGTAGATTTACTTCTCAACTAAAAGGCATGCAACATTGTGGGAAACGAAACAAAACAACAAAAACAGACGGTCTTCATAACCCACCACATCACCTGTCACATCTTTTATGTCATTTAGACATTCATCTAGACCCAACTTTTGAGACAAATACAAAATCTGACCCTGGAAGGTATATTATATATGTGAAAATAATTTTCAGAATTTGTGTCAGTGCAAAATCGGGAGGGAATATGTAGGATATCATTAGGTATGAATTCTAAGGCAGAAAGGAATATATCACAGAATCCTTCTAAGCCGACTGACTTACAGTCATGTCTTGGAATGCAATTTACTGCCTTAAAAATAATAACAATTCTAAAAGCTTTATATTATTTAGAATTCTCCAGAGACACGGACAAAGCGGGTGGTGGTAGGGGAAAGACAAGTGATAAGTGACTTATTAAAGGGATTTGTATATGTAATAATGGGGATTGATTAGCTCAAAGATAAACCACTCAGTTGAAGACACAGGAGTGCCTATGGCATGCCTTACTCCAAATTTAAAGACATCAGAACTAAGGAAGTGATGTAATTTAATTTAACTCAATCAGGTGAAAGATTTGAGAACCTGGTGAATAGATGATACAAGACCTGGAGACCAAAGGCTAGTGAATAGAAAATTCTTATATTCAAGGACATCCCAGGACAGAGAGATGTGGGGAAAGAGGGGGGAGGGAACAAAAGATAGTAGAAGATGAGAAGATAGAAACAAGGATTCCACTCGGAATATCCTTGTTTATGTTGTATTCTGAAAAAGAACCTAGCTGATGTGGAATATACAACTAACATTAATTTGACAAATGAATTATAAGACAGTGTACAATTTAGGGTAAGGCTGTGTGGTCACTTTTTGGCAGGCTTCTATTATGAACCAGGACCAAAACGTGAGGCAGAATGAAATTAAAATTATGTAGTCTTGCAAGGAAAGGAGCACAGCACCTTTAAAGCCACAGACAATGGGGGGCAGAAAAAACAGCCATAATTGCGGGAGAGAAATACCTTTGAAGAGCATCTCCTCACTTCCTCCAAGGAAACATGGAGGTGTCTTTTTTTAAATATTTTTTATTAGGTATTTTCCTCATTTACATTTACATTGCTATCCCAAAACTACCCATACCCCCACACACAATCCCCTAACCACCCATTCCCACTTTATGGCCCTGGCTTTCCCCTGTACTGGGACATATAAAGTTTGCATGTCCAATGGGCCTCTCTTTCCAGTGATGGCAACTAGTCCATCTTTTGATACATATGCAGCTAGAGTCAAGAGCACCGGGGTACTGGTTAGTTCATAATGTTGTTGCGCCTACAGCGTTGCAGATCCCTTTAGCTGCTCAGGTACTTTCTCTAGCTCCTCCATTGGGGGCCCTGTGATCCATCCAAAAGCTGACCTTGAGCATCCACTTATGTGTTTGCTAGGCCCCAGCCTAGTCTCACAAGAGACAGCTATATCAGGGTCCTTTCAGCAAGCGCTTGCTAGTGTATGCAATGGTGTCAGTGTTTGGAGGCTAATTATGGGATGGATCACTGGATATGGCAGTCTCTAGATGGTCCATCCTTTTGTCTCAGCTCCAAACTTTGTCTCTGTAGCTCCTTCCATGGGAGATTATTCCCAATTCAAAGAAGGGGCAAAGTGCCCACACTTTGGTCTTCATTCTTCTTCAGTTTCATGTGTTTTGCAAATTGTATCTTATATCTCAAGTATACTAAGTTTCTGGGCTAATATCCACTTATCAGTGAGTACATATAATTTGAGTTCTTTTGTGATTGTGTTACCCCACTCAGGATGATGCCCTCCAGGTCCAACCATTTGCCTAGGAATTTCATAAATTCATTCCTTTTAATAGCTGAGTAGTACTCCATTGTGTAAATGTACAAGATTTTCTGTATCCATTCCTCTGTTGAGGGGCATCTGGGTTCTTTCCAGCTTCTGGCTATTATAAATAAGGCTGCTATGAACATAGTGGAGCTTGTGTCTTTTACTAGTTGGAACATCTTCTGGATAAATGCCTAGAAGAGGTATTGCAGGATCTTCAAGTAGTACTATGTCCAAATTTCTGAGGAACCACCAGACTGATTTCCAGAGTGGTTGTACAAGCTTGCAATCCCACCAACAATGGAGGAGTGTTCCTCTTTCTCTACATCCTAACCAACATCTGCTGTCACCTGAATTTTTTATCTTAGCCATTCTGACTGGTATGAGATGGAATCTTAGGGATGTTTTGATTTGCATTTCACTGATGATTAAGGATGCTGAACATTTTTTCAGGTGCTTCTCAGCCATTAGGTATTCCTCAGGTGAGAATTCTTTGTTTAGTTCTAAGCCCCATTTTTAATGGGGTTATTTGATTTTCTGGAGTCCACCTTCTTGAGTTATTTATATATATTGGATATTAGTCCCCTATCTGATTTAGGATAGGTAAAGATCCTTTCCCAATCTGTTGGTGGCCTTTTTGTCTTATTGACGAGTTCTTATGACTTACAAAGCTTTATAGTTTTATGAGGTCCCATCTGTCAATCCTTGATCTTACAGCACAAGTCATTGCTGTTCTATTCAGGAATTTTCCCCCTGTGCCCGTATTTTCGAGGTTTTTTTCCACTTTCTCCTCTATAAGTTTCAGTGTCTCTGGTTTTATTTGGAGTTCCTTGATCCACTTAGATTTGACATTAGTACCAGGAGATAGGAATGGATCAATTCGCATCCTTCTACATGATAACCACTAGTTGTGACAGCACCATTTGTTGAAAATGCTGTCTTTCTTCCACTGGATGGTTTTAGCTCCCTTGACAAAGATCAAGTGACCATAGGTGTGTGGGTTCATTTCTAGGTCTTCAATTCTAGTCCATTGGTCTACTTGTCTGTCACTATACCAGTACCATGCAGTTTTTATCACAATTGCTCCGTAGTACAACTTTAAGTCAGGCATGGTGATTCCACTAGAGGTTCTTTTATTCTTGAGAAGAGTTTTTCCTATCATAGGTTTATTGTTATTCCAGATGAATTTGCAGATTGCTCTTTCTAATTCGTTGAAGAATTGAGTTGGAATTTTGATGGGGATTGCATTGCATTGAATCTATAGATTGCTTTTGGCAAGATAGCCCTTTTTACAATGTTGATCCTGCCAATCCATGAGCATGGGAGATCTTTCCATCTTCTGAGATCTTCTTTAATTTCTTTCTTCAGAGACTTGAAGTTCTTATCCTACAGATCTTTCACTTCCTTTGTTAGAGTCCTGCCAAGGTGTTTTATATTATATTATTCCCTAATTTCTTTCTCAGCCTGTTTATTCTTTGCTTAGAAAAGCTCCATTGATTTGTTTGAGTTAATTTTATATCCAGCTACTTCACCAAAGCTGGTTATCAGGTTTAGGAGACCTCTGGTGCAATTTTTATGGTCACATATATATATTATCATATCATCTTCAAAATTGATATTTTGACGTCTTCCTTTCCAATTTGTAATTCCTTGATCTCTTTTTGTTGTCGAATTGCTCTGGCTCAGGACTTCAAGTACAATGTTGAATAGGTAGGGAGAAAGTGGGCAGCCTTGTCTAGTCCCTGATTTTAGTGGGATTGCTTCCAGCTTCTCACCATTTACTTTGATGTTGGCTACTGGTTTGCTGTACATTACTTTTATCATGTTTAGGTATGGGCCTTGAATTCCTAATCTTTCCAAGACTTTCAACATGAATAGGTGTTGGATTTTGTCAAAAGCTTTTTCCGCAACTGAGGAGATGATCATGAGGTTTTTGTCTTTGAGTTTGTTTATATAATGGATTACATTGCTGAGTTTCTGTATATTAAACCATCCATGCATCCCTGGAATAAAACCTAATTGGTCAGGATGGATGATTGTTTTAATGTGTTCTTGGATTCTGTTAGCAAGAATTTTATTGAGTATTTTTGCATCAATATTCATAAGGGAAATTGGTCTGAAGTTCTCTATCTTTGTTGGATCTTTCTGTGGTTTAGGTATCAGAGTAATTGTGGCTTCATAGAATGAGTTGGGTAGAGTACCTTCTACTTCTATTTTGTGGAATAGTTTGTGCAGAACTGGGATTAGATCTTCTTTGAAGGTCTGATAGAACTCTGCACTAAACCCATCTGATCCTGGGCTTTTTTTGGTTGGGAGACTATTAATGACTGCTTCTATTTCTTTAGGGGATATAGGACTTTTTAGATCATTAACATGATCTTGATTTAACTTTGGTACCTGGTATCTGTCTAGAAACTTGTCCATTTCATCCAGCTTCTCCAGTTTTGTTGAGTATAGCCTTTTGTAGAAGGTTCTGATGGTGTTTTGGATTTCTTCATGATCTGTTGTTATGTCTCCCTTTTCATTTCTGATTTTGTTAATTAGGATGCTGTCCCTGTGCCCTCTAGTGAGTCTAGCTAAGGGTTTATCTATCTTGTTGATTTTCTCAAAGAACCATCTCCTCGTTTGGTTTCTTCTTTGAAAAATTCTTCTTGTTTCCACTTGTTTGGTTTCACCACTGAGCTTGATTATTTACTGCCGTTTACTCCTCTTGGGTGAATTTGCTCCTTTTTTGTAGAGCTTTTAGGTGTATTGTCAAGCTGCTAGTTTGTGCTCTCTCTAGTTTCTTTTTGGAGGCACTCAGATCTATGAGTTTCCCTCTTAGAAATGCTTTTATTGTGTCCCATATGTTTGGTATGTTGTGGCTTCATTTTCATTAAACTCTAAAAAGTCTTTAATTTCTTTCTTCATTCCTTCCTGGAACAAGATATCATTGAGAAGAGTGTTGTTCAGTTTCCATGTGGATGTTGTTATTGAAGATCAGCCTTAGTCCATGGTGGTCTGATAGGATGCATCAGACAATTTCAATATTTTTGTATCTGTTGAGGCCTGTTTTGTGACCAATTATATGTCAATTTTGGAGAAGGTACCATGAGGTGCTGAGAGGAAGGTATATCCTTTCTGGTGTAATTCTGATAGGCCTTTATATGTTACTTGACCTTTTTCCCTTACTGCTTTTAATATTCTATCTTTTTTTAGTGCATTTGCTGTTCTGATTATTATGTGTCGGGAGGAATTTCTTTTCTGATCCAGTCTATTTGGAGTTCTGTAGGCTTCTTTTATGTTCATGGGCATCTCTTTCTTTAGGTTTGGGAAGTTTTATCCTATAATTTTGTTGGAAGATATTTGCTGACCCTTTAAGTTGAAAATCTTCATTCTCATCTACTATTATCTGTAGGTTTGGTCTTCTCATTGTGTCCTGGATTTCCTGGATATTTTGAGTTAGGATCTTTTTGCATTTTGTATTTTCTTTGATTGTTGTGCCAATGTTCTCTATAGAGTCTTCTGCACCTGAGGTTCTCTCTTCCGTCTATTGTATATTGTTGCTGATGCTCACATCTATGGTTCCAGATTTTTTTCCTACGGTTTCTATCTTCAGCGTTGCCTCACTTTGGGTTTTCTTTATTGTGTCTACTTCCCTTTTTAGGTCTTGGATGGTTTTATTCAATTCCATCACCTGTTTGGTCGTGTTTTCCTGCAATTCTTTAAGGGATTTTCGTGCTTCCTCTTTAAGGTCTTCTACCTGTTTAGCAGTGTTCTCCTGTATTTCTTTAAGTGAGTTATTAAAGTCCTTCTTGATGTCCTCTACCATCATCATGAGATCTGCTTTTAAATCTGGTACTATCTTTTCAGGTGTGTTGGGGTGCCCAGGACTGGGTGAGTTTGGTGTGCTGAGTTCTGATGATGGTGAGTGGTCTTGATTTCTGTAAGTAAGATTCTTAAGTTTGCCTTTCGCCATCTGGTAATCTCTGGAGTTAGTTGTTATAGTTGTCTCTGGTTAGAGCTTGTTCCTCAGGTGATTATGTTAGCCTCTATCAGCAGACCTGGGAGACTAGCTCTCTCCTGAGTTTCAGTGGTCAAAGTACTCTCTGCAGGCAAGCTCTCCTCTTGCAGGGAAGGTGCCCAGATATCTGGTGTTCGAACCTGCCTCCAGGCAGAAGTTGTGATCCACTCACCAGAGGTCCTAATATCCCGTGGAGAGTCCTGTGTGGACCTTGGCGGTGTCCGCAGACTTCGCGCCCAAGGTACCCTGGTGCTGGTATGGACAGGAAGGGCTGGAGTTGTCTTAAAGACAGTCTTTTCACGACAGAGAGAAAATTTAAACTTGTTTGATGGCAATGTCATTTAAAAAGCGAGTGCCTGAAAACAAAGTTCCACTTGGATATCTTTGGAAAGGCTGTCGGCAAAGTGCTTTTCTGGGTTCAGTGTCACAGGACCTGAGAGGGTGGTACAATTGTGGCCCAAATGAGCCCAGATGCTACAAAACCAACCAATATACAATAGACACAGACCCCTCTGGGGTAGGCCTTGAACAGGCCATGAAATGATAGCTTATGTTCTAATGGATACTCTAGAATACTGGGGCTTTCAGGACTGTGAAAAAAGGTGCAGTCACCAAATAGGGCAGCCTAAGAGAGAAGCCACTAGTGCTGTAAATGGCAAAGTGGTAGAGAAAACCTGTGTCTACCTGTTAGAGCTCAAACAATATCTCATATTCTGTTGGGAAACTCTGCTACTTATGGTCAAAGTCTAGCATGTCCAGATAGCTCCTCTAAGAATGGATCAAAATGGGGAGCTTAACCCCAACACTCCACCTGAGGAATGTTAGGTAATCCTTGGTGGAAATTACAGGTCAACTTCCAAACCACCTTTCCATGCAAATGAAGTATGCCCAGAGCCTTAAACCTCAGCCAATGAAACTTTGCCCTCAGAAGAACCCCTTCCCACTTTCCGAGTTTATATAGTCCTTGTACACACAATAAAGCATACAAGCTGTTTTGTGACTATTGTGTAAGAAAGTTGTTTTGTAAAAGAGTTGTAACACTGAAGAGCTATAACACTGAAATCTCCTAAGAACTCTTCCTCCTGGCGTTCACTGCCAGACCAGGATCTTGCTGACCCACCTGGTCTGGAATTTGCTTCATCCTTTCCTTCTGAGTGTTCATCTGGGGCCTGACATTCCAAAGGAAGACAAAGACTGCTCCACCCTTCTCCACTTGGTGTTCAGCAGCACCTGGACACCCCAAGGGAAGAAGCAGAAAGAAAGGAACTACTACAATGTTCTAGATTACATTTGTTGTTTGTCCCATAAGAGGTCAGTTTTATTTTGCCTGATCTCCCCTTGATATCATTCCTGTTCTCCCTTTAGGTATAAGGATGTTTATATTGCACCATTATGTATTGGATTATGCAATATTCTTTATTTCCCAGAGCAAAGAGCTAAGGGATGTCCATGAGCTTCTTTGGGTGAGCCAGGAGCAAACTGTTGTATTAAATTCTCCCCATTCTCATGTTTTAAAGGGATAATCCCCCTTCTTGTGGCATGATTTCAAAAGGCATGAGCTTTTAGTGGGCAGGCCATAGCTGTATGAAATAAGTTACTAGGTGAGAACTATGTTCCATCCCAGACTGCATTCTCTGCTTCATGTTACCCACTATGTGAATAGCTGTCATTGCAAATCCCTACCACTACTTGATGGAGCCATCTACCATCATGTCTTCCCCAATACAATCGATTAACATACTCTGAAAGATTAAGGGAAAATAAGTCTTTGCTTCAATAACTTGTTTCTATTGAGTACTTGGTCACAGTACTTAAAAAGTACCATGGATTCAGCAACTTATTAACTATCAGTCTCTCCCTAGCATAATAGCATTCCACAGGGAGACTACAAAGCTATTTTTAGGTACATTGATTACATTGCCAAACATTTTTCAAGGAAAATGTAGTAATTTGTTCTAACTGGGTAGATACATATGCTGGATCTAAATTTCCCTCTCTGCATGTAAGAATTTTGCTTAGTTTGCAGTGCTTTCATGAGGAGGAAAAACAATAATTGTGCAAAATTTTAAACTGCTAATGTCACCTGGTCATAGTAAGTTTATTTCATAACATAAAGAGGGGAAACACAGGATGACCTTAATGGCTAGCATAATTTACTCACCCATAGTGATGTAGAGCACAGCGTGCCTAATCTGGGTAGACACACATCTAAGAGAGCGTCCATCAATGTTCAGCTTTTGATATTTATGCTTTTAACTGACCCATGTTTTTTTTAATAATGAAGGAAACTCAGTGGTTTGTTTTTAATAAAGAGGATACTTTAATGGATTCAGTTCTTCACAAATGAAATGTGAAATTTGCCTTAATAGTCTCTCAATGGTCTTCTTCGCTTGTTTACAGTGAGAATTGTAGATACCATGTTAGAGACCAGCTTGGCAAAGAAGTTCCGTAACCTTCTGGCCCAACATCAAGAAAGAAACTGATGCCCTCAGCTGAACAGTTTCCAAGAAACTGGATCAACAACAAGCACCTGAACTTGAAAGTTTATTCTCCAATGGAATACTCAAATAACTATAGTCCAATAAACAGGGTTTTTTATAGACTTTGAGAGACATGAAGGAAAATTAGCCAATTAAGCCATTGCCTGATTTATAATATACAGAAGATATGAGAGAGGAATGTGTACCCAATACCCTCAGAATCTAGGATATGCCCTAGGGATTCTCTTTATGCTTTAGTAGTATAACTTACTGTAAAAGCAAGATGGCTAATGATGCAGATAACCTTCAACATTTGAGGTGCTTAGTGAGGACATGGAGGCAATAACATAAGGAATAAAAAAGTAACAACATAAAAACTTCATGGTGGACTGAAGAGATGGCTCAGCATTTAAGAGCACTGGTTCCTCTTCCCAAAGATGCAGATTCAATTCCAGCACTCAATTCTGCTTCACAACCCTCTGAAACTCCATTACCACAGGATCTACTGCCCTCTTCTCCCCTCAGTAGACACTGCATGCACATGGTACACATTCATGTATACATACATACAGGCAAAATTCATAAAATTAAAAATAAATATATAAAGTAGTTATTAAATTAAGTTTGTTATTTATAGTTCATAGCCATGAGACTGTAAAAAAAAACAAAGACTAAGAAGAATATATGTATTTTGTTTCATTCATTTATTTTTATTATATATATATATACATACATACATACATACACACGTGTGTATATGTGTCTGCATAAATATGAATGCAGGATTTAATATGCAAAGTATTTAGACTCTATTGCACTTATTCGTTGAGGAAAAAGCAATACAAAATAAATGTCAGCATTTTATGAGTATGTCAGAGAATTGAGGTTGTAGTATAAATACTACCCCAAAATCAAAGTAGTGGAAAGAGGTTGCCTCAAGGAAAAAATAGCAATTGAAATCTACCTATCTGGAGAAGATGCTGCGGGAGCCATAATCTTTGCATATGATTATAATGACCTGCTAGAGGCTGACTATACACAAATAGGAAGTGGGAAAACACAAGAGTCAACAAGTTTGATTGGCTTTTTCTCCCAGAATCCTACAAAGTCTCTAATAGAGAGGTTGTTTGTTTGTTTGTTTGTTTGTTTGTTTGTTTGTTTGTTTGTTTGTTTTTGGACAATCTGAAAGTGACTGTGGAAGGGGAGAGCAAACCACTGGGATGTAAGCCTAGGGCATTCTCCATAATAAATACCTGTTCTCCAGAAACAAGTTCTTTATGAAACCCAGCAGGAAAGGAACATTCCTTCCACTGAAACCTACTTTCCACTGAAACCTCCCTTTTTACCTAATTGGAGGCAGATGTATAACATAATAACATAGATGGATAACAAGTAAAAAGAACAAAGGAAGAACCATGAAATAGGGAAGGACATGAGAAATCTATAGTAGTCACTATGAAACTTTTTTGAACATCACAATGTTGCCCTCAGGTCCACTAAACTGCTAAATTCCATTTTTAATATCCTAGAATACTCTCTGTTCACATGCTGTGTCACTCCACCAACCATGTTTCAGCATAATAATAGTAGATTACAGATCAGAGTGCTCCAACATACAGATTCTGAGAAGTATTTGGGAAGCCTAATGTAAAAGGAAGAATTTAGGAGAGCAAAGAGACATTTAAAGCCTCTGGAACTATTGTTATAGGTGTTTGCGTCCAGAGGATACCACATTAAAATGTCAAGATGATCATCAGAGAAGATTCTCCCTGCAGCTGCTGGGACAAATACAGAGATCCAGAGCCAGACAATATGCAGAGAGTGAGAGATGTCAAAACACTCACCAGTAAAAGAATGTCTCCATCAAATTCCATCCTACAGGACCCAGGGAACCCTATAGAAGAGTAAGCAGAAAGAATATAAGCGCTAGAAGACATTAAGCAAATAGGTCTATACCCAGCAAAATCAATGCTCATTTGAACTCACAGATACTGAATGCAATACATTGTACATGACTTTGCCCCAGATAGGGTCCTAGAGCTGAAAAAAGTAGACACAAATCCCAGAAGCTATTTTCAACTAATAACCACTTGCAAATGAGAAATTAGTTTTCACCAAGGGAGTCTCACTGGCGAAACAAATTACTCTTAAGGGCAGACTCCAAGTCCAGCAGTAGATGGCCAACAGAAAATTATCTCAGTTGTATTTTTGAAGGTTCTTTGTCTTATAAAGCCATGTCAGAGTTTTTCTTTGTGTGTGTGTGTGTGTGTGGTGTGTGTGGTGTGTGTGTGTGTTATTTGTGTGTGTTTGTGTGTGTTCACTTTTATTTTAGCTATTTGCCCTACAGGTTTTGCATATACATTATGGCTTCTAGTGTTGTGGATTTATGGGATTTCTGATTGTGCAAGCTAGTGAGTTTCTATCTCTATCTCTTCTGTCCTTTCTTGTATTCCTTGAGTTCTGTTTGTTATTTCCTCTTCCATTTTGTCTGTTTGCTTTATCATTTTATATTATATTAATTCTATTATATTATACCATTATCCCTTATTAACCTGTGTGTTTTCCAAGAAGACTCAGAAAAAGGGTGGCTCTTGAGGAGGGAGGTGGTAAAACACTGAGAGGAATAGAGGGAAGAAATTTATAATTAGAATATACTAGATGAAAAATGTATTTTCAATTTAAAAAAAAGTAAAAGAAAAATCAGGATAGCCAAAGTAAAGTCATATTCTTCTGGTTTAGACCTGCTTTTTAAAAAGGTTTATTTCTTTTTATTTTGTGTTGATGGACATTTCATCCACATGTATCCAGGCACTATGTATGATTAGTGCATGCAGAAGCCAGAAGGAGGCATTGGATCTTCTAGAACTAGAGTTGGTCATAAGCCACCATGTAGGTGCTGGGAATCAAACCTGAGTCCTTTGCAATAACAGCAATTATATTTAGCTGCTGAGCCATTTCTCTAGCCCCTATACATTTTTCTTTTAACTTAAAATCCAATTACAATAAAAAATAAATATTAAAATACCAGTTATTAGCAGATTACAATAAAATATAATTTTGTGTTTAGAAATTTTCAAAATTATAATAATCAAATGTAAGAAAGTAAAATTTGAATAAGTATATGTTTTATATAAGTGATTCAAGATTAACAGAAACTTCAGAAAATGTAGAGGCAGGCACTCTTAATTTATGCCTAAATTATTTAGTAAATTCCACATCATTTAATCTATTAGACTATCAAAAGTGATAAGCAATAAACTCATTTTGTAAGGAATGCATAACTTTAGTATTAGAAACAAATGTAATGCCACCAAAGAAATTCTAGACAAACAATTTTTACTATAGTTGTAAAATACCTAAGGGCCAGTTGTGATGGCACAAATGTATATTAGCAATTGGAAAGAGGAGACCAGAGGATCAGAATTGAATCAGCCTGGAAAACACAGTGAGCTCAAGGCAAGCCTGAGTCCAGGGAAGACAAGTCTCAAAACCAGGGACTTCGGACGTTACTCACTGGTAAAATACTTTCATCATATACTCATGGCTCTGAGTTCATTCCACAATTCCTTCTCTGCAGTGGTGGGTAGATGGGGATGGGGGTGGTCACGATGGAGCCAGCAACGCAAGCAAAGGTCAATAACAAGACTTTATAATATGAATCATCACTGTATTGTTGGAGAAAAATACTATGTTCATAACAGAGGTTTGGAATGATGAAAATTGGTAATGATTCCAATAAGTGCAACAATCTAAACTGAAACAAACTTAGTATAACTTTAACAACAAGTTCTATATTATTTCATAAAAATATCATTTGGCCAAAAAGTTATGTAAAATTGATGATCTTGCATGTCAAACTTTAGTTTTTGTGATTCAATCCTATAAGTTTAGAATTCATGCACATATTTAGTTCCTAAAGATAATTTAAAGCCATGGAACACCGTTCTTTCTAAAAAGTTAAAAGCTAAGGTTTCATAGTGAATGCAATATCATAGCTAAATGATATCAGAATAAGAAAAGGCCAAGTAAATGTCCTACCACATGATGCAATCTAGAATAGGCTACACTATACATATTTTGTTTTCTTATGAATACTGCACATTTCAATACATTTTGAGAAAAAATTCTTTAGTAAACAATATTGGGCAGATCAATATCACCTTTGGAAAAAAAGATAAAATTCAATGTTTATCTAACACCATACATAAAAAGTCAAAAACATTTTAATGATAATTTTTAAAAAAGAAAAATTACAGAAAAAAAGCAGATATCCAGTAGCATTATGAAGTTCAGCTCGTAATAGTTTGGCAAGATAATTATACTTATTTCTTCACAATTCTGTATTCAGTGTACTAATTACTTTTTTCTTGTTCTATTGTTACAATAAAGTGTTGCAGCCAAAAACAACTTAAAGGAACAAAGGAAAGGGTATTTTTCCACCTTAGGGTTCCACACACAGCAACAATAATGGCGGAGGAGGCATGGTGGCAGGATAGGAAGCCAACTGATGACATTTCCATCCACATCGGAAGAAGAAAGAGAGAAGGCAGGTTTGGGCAAAGGCTATAAATTATCAAAGTTCAACCCCAAGGATGTACTTCCTCCAGTAAGACTCTGTGGTAGCCTGAGTATGCTTGGCCAAGGGACTAGCACTATTTAGAGGTGTGGCATTGTTGGAGGACATGTTTCACTGTGGGCATGGCCTTTAAGACACAGCTGCCTGGAAGCAAGTCTTCTCCTAGGCACTTTCAGATGAAGATGTTGAACTCACAGCTCTTCCAGCTGCATGTCTGCTTGAACGCTGCCATGCTCCTGCCTTGATGATAATGGACTGAAACTCTGAACCTGTAATCCAGCCCCAATTACATGTTGTCTTAATAAGAGTTGCATTGGTCATGGTGTTGGTTCACAGCAGTAAAACCCTAAGACAAGCTCCACCTTCAAAAGGTTTCATACCTTCCTCAAATAGTACCACCTAGTGTTCAAACACATTATCTACATATTATTGTTTATTGACATACATCTGAAGAAGATAACTTCATTGGAAATTTTCTGCTCCTCTTCATTTTCTCTTTTTTGTCTCTCTTGAAATTCATTACTAAATTACAACACTTTCCTAAGTATTTTCTTCATAAAAATGTTCATATAGTTTTAAAATATTAGTTACCACTTAATAGCTAGTTTTTTTTTTTTCTTCCAGGAGAATAATATCTTGACTAGGATATGGATTCTGTTCTTTTTGGTTTTGCTTTAGATTTGCTCAAGAAACCTAGAGTGTTATTCATGACTCTATTTGATTCTATTCTAGATCTATGTTTATTATTTCAAATTCTGGAACAGTACCAGGAGAACCCTGGTAAAATTTCTCAATAATCTCTCTTGTCCTACTTACCTTGCATTACCTATTTGCTACCACCTAGAGCAGTAGTTTTCAACCTGCAGGTCACAGCCCCTTTGGGGGCCAGGAGCTTTTCACAAGGGTCACCTAAGAGCATTGGAAAGCACATATATTTACATTATGATTCATAACAGTAGCAAAATTAGGTTTATAAAGTAGCAACAAAAATAATTTTATAGTTGGGGGTCATCACAACATGAGGAACTGTATTAAAGGGTTGCAGCATTAGGAAGATTGAGAACCAATGACCTAGAGTCATCTGAGGGAGTTTCAACTGATAGATTGCCCAGATCAGATGAGCATGTGGCCAGAGCTGTGAGAGAGATGACTGATGTGGGAGGGCCAAGTCCACTGTGAACAACACAATCCCTTGTCATGTGGTTCTGGGCTATATAAAAAAGCTGGCTTAATATGAGCAAGAAAGCAAGCCAGTAAGAAGCATTCATTTGTAGTGCATTGCTTACAGATTCCTTCCTAATGATAGATTTTGATCTAGACTGAAAACCAATGAAAATGTTTCCTTAAGTTGCTTTTGGTCAGCATGCTTTATCAGAGCAACAAAGAGTAAGCAGAACATTTAAAAATAAAATTTGTACAGAGGGCTCTTTTAGAAGAGCTTGAATTTATGACATTACTTCCCGATCTTCTATCTGCTTGTGTAAAATAGGAGTAATCGTTGAGATAATAGAGTGGTTTTGTTTTTACCAGCTATAAAATCATATATATCAAATGTTTAATATTTGATAATTGCTGATCTTTGAACACTAGTCTTTAGAATTCCTGTTCAATATTTTGCTCTTTAGCTTCTGGTACTTTAGGGATGACACTGATATATTGTCCCTGAAATATGTGTGAGGATATAAGCTGTGTATAAATAATAGTAGCCCTACAATGTTCACTGTTACTTCCTTCATTGTTTCACTGTTTGGATGTTGTACTGGGTAGTTTTGTGTCAACTTGACACAGCTGGAGTTATCACAGAGAAAGGAGCTTCAGTTGAGGAAATGCCTCCATGAGATAAAACTGTAAGGCATTTTCTCAATTAGTGATCAAGGGGAAAAGGCCCTTGTGGATGGGACCATCTCTGGGCTGGTAGTCTTGGTTCTATAAGAGAGCAGGCTGAGCAAGCCAGGGGAAGCAAGCCAGTAAAGAACATCCCTCCATGGCCTCTGCATCAGCTCCTACTTCCTGACCTGTTTGAGTTCCAGTCTTGACTTCCTTGGTGATAAACAGCAGCATGGAAGTGTAAGCCAAATAAACCCTTTCCTCCCCAACTTGCTTCTTGGTCATGATGTTTGTGCAGGAATAGAAACCCTGACTAAGACAGATGTTATCACATTCAAGCAAAAGTATAAAATAATATTGATATATCCAGTGACAAAATATACCCCATCTTAAAATCAAATTATATAGTAAGAGATATGAAGAAATAAGATCCTTTCCTTATAAAGCTAAATTAATTTAAACTACCTAAAACAATTACTATTCATATACATCAATATAATCAGCAATCTAAGATAAGTTATAAAATAAGCTTTTATAGTAACCAAAATTTAAAAAATACACATAGGCTTAGGTTTTTAAAAATCTACTTTTAATAAGGGTTCTCAAATGTTTCAACCCCTCTTCTAGCCCACTGTCCAAAAACACAGGGTAGAAAAGATGATAAATAGGACAAAGGGATGTGGACCTCTTTAGAAGTCGTTCTCTGAGGTGATTTCAATCTCTGTTTGTCAGTATAACATCAGTCCAGTTCAGTAACATCAGGATACCAAACCCAAATTAACAGTAATGGCATGATCCAGCAGAAACAGCCAGACCTCCACTGGATTGGCATAAATCATCAAAAGCAACCAGGACCAGTCTGAATGTCAGGAGTACTCTGAGTGCCTCTCTTGACAAAGTGAAGATCAGCAAAGTAGAAGACTCGAGACCAGTGAAGCCTTGCAAGGCTAGCTATGCAAGCACACTGTCACTGTCTGTAGAGTCCTATTTATACTCTCTTTAAACATCACATGCCCTCCCACAGGTCTTGCCTTAGCAGAAAACCACACGAGTCTGCATCACCTGACATATCCAGAAACTTCTATTTCAATACATAGGAAACTTTTATTAAACCTGGCCCAGAAACTTTTAAAAGCTGCTGTTAACAATCAGACAATTGTCTAAGCACATATTATTTTGTCAGTGTGCATTCAGTTGTAGCAGGCAGGTAAAGCTGTTGTAGTAAGAAGTGGTAGTTGTGCATTGCCAGCATGAGCTACGCCTCTTCCTTAGCCATTTTCACATGTAGTAGTGTATAGCTTTATTTTTTCAATTACCAATAAAATGTGAGGAACATAGATGTTCAGATAGTGGAGAGAACTGAAATTAGGATAATAAGCAATGATTGACAAAACTAAGCATCTTCAAATTGATGAAAAGCATACAAGAAGTATTTTAATTTTTCTCCTTGTATAACAGTCAATTCCCTGAGGCAACAAACATGTCTTTTTTTGTGCCTTCACCATATTTGCAGATGATGTTGAGCATAGAGTAGGCCATCAGTCAATATTAACTTCAGTTCTTCAATAACTATTTCTTATCTAGTGTTTATTAATTATTAGGAGTACAGACAATAAAATACAATTCTGTAAGTCTGTGAAAATCTATGACTATGTTCCCAAGTATGTATCACCTATTAATCATTAATATGAGAATTAATTTTATAATTTCTTTATAATTTTGATTGTTCATTTTTGAGGGTATTATATGATTACATCATTTTCTCCCTTCCTCTTCTTTGCTACCATATACCTCTCCTTGTTGTCTTAAATTGACAGCTATTTTATGCATTCATTATTATTCCCAGTTGGCTCAGTTTTTATAATGTTGGTTATATGTGTGCTTTCAGAACTGGCCATTTTGCATTGGATAAACAATTGATGTGTTCTTCCATGGGGAAGATTACAACTTCCCTCCACTCAGCACTCCTCAGTTGCCTATAGATTTTTGTGAGGCCTCATGGACTTTCCCCTGTTCACTTAAACATTGTTGTCCTTGTTCATCTCCTGTTTGGACAGTCATGTTAGTGAGACTATACGAGTGTAGCTTCTGGCATTAATAGGAAACAAAATCTCACAGAAAATTCCTGAATCCTCTGGTTCTTAAAATCTTTCTGAATACACACACACACACACACACACACACACACACAGTGTGTGTGTGTGTGTGTGTGTGTGTGTGTGTGTGTGTGTGTGTGTGTGTGTGTGTCTTTTCATGGAGATGGAGGCTAGGAAATCTCAGTTGTACCTCAGGTGCTATCTTCAGAGGGTTTATATATATTTGTGTATGAATGTTGGCTAGAGTTACATGTAATATGCACATGTATATGTGGTATGTCTATGTGGGTACACATATGTGTCTACATGTGTAGAAGACAGGGGTCAACATTTAAGAGTGTTCTTTAATCCCTATATACCTACCTAAAGAGGGCATCTGTTCCCATTACAGATGGTTGTGAGCCACCATGATGTTGCTGGGAATTAAATTCAGTACCTCTGGAAGAGCAGTCATTTCTCTTAACCACTGAGCCATCTTTCCAGCCCCACTGAACTTTTAACTGACTTAATCTTGTACAGATCACCACAGTTGTTTTAAGTTGTTCATGTGTGCAACTGTCAAGTCATGTAAGAAGACAGCATTTTGTAGCACTTATTTTTCTGCTACCTCTTCTCTGATGCTCTCTGAGCCTTGGAGGAGAGGGGTGACAGATTGAAGTAGATGTCCATTCTACAGATGAGTATTCACAGTCCTTTATTCTCAGCACTTTAAACTCTTATGAGTGTCTGTTTTAAGCACTGTCAATGCTATAAGGAGCTTCTCTGACCAAGTTGGAGAGTAGCACAAATCTCTGTGGATAAACAAAAGTAAACAGAAGGCAGTTTGACAACTTGACCATTTTTCAAAACAACAATAGTAGGTTCACTCCTAGGGCCTTCTACCTCCTTAACCATGAGTTTTGACCATGTTTATAGAAAGGAATGAATTATTTCTTGAGCAGTAGGCCTCAAATCAAATCAAGGGCACAGTTGGTTACTCCCTAAAATAATCTTGCCACTGTTTTACCAGTGGGTAAATCCTGCCTGTCAGCTCAGTATTACAAGATTCAGAGTCCTGTTCTAGGTAACATTGTTGATGTCTTTTTTTTTCCACAGCAGCCTACACAGCACCTTCAAGCACTATGAAAGCCAGCCAGCAGGGAGTTTGGTGGTTTAGAGAGTTTAGAGTTTAGTATAACTGACCACCATTTCAATATAATATAGTAGACTTTTTAAGAACAAAAACAATAAAAATAAATAAATTTATAATGAATGATTTAGACCAGTTTGTGTCAGTAAATTTAATCACCATTATACTTTGATAAAGGCCTCTGTTTTATCTATGAGGAAGACACAAAAAAAATTGCCTACAACTATGAAAATAAAATGTTTGGAAACAATTGTTATTCAAAACCTATGAACAGTTTATAATCCTAAGCATAAGATTTCTTAATTTTTATTTTGATTGGAGTCTTCTGCAGTATCTCATAACTCTCAAATATAAGTAATTTCAATTAAGTGTCCAAATAAGTAATGAATCAGATAAAACAAAACTCATATTATTTTAGCTCTTTCACTAAAGGGTACTTAACCTTTAAAGAGTTTGTTGCTCCTGGTTTTCCTTAAAAAGTAAAGTAAATCACTTTATCTATAGAAAATATAAAATGGAGACAAACTGATATAAGTTGCTCTGGGTGCCTTTATCAGGTGACAGGACAGGAAAGCTGGAAGGAAAAACTACTACGGAGCAGACTTTGGGTTATGAAAGTGGGTAGAAATTTCACAAAACAAGAGCAGGAGTACATGTGAGGCGCTGTGAACCCCAAGAGATATGAGAGTCCCATGAGTAGTTTGAAGACCTTTTTTGACTCCAGTCTACTCTTTCCTTCTGACAATGAGCACCTGCAACTGGTTCTCCCATTCTAGAGGACTTGTTTCACAAATGGCTGTACATCTCCTACCTCTGGTTTGTCATCATTTCTTATATTTCTGTTCATCCTCGTGACCATGATAATATAAACATTCAAATCAATGTTCTTCCTGTTTATAACAGCCACACGAAATTGCCCAGGAATACTTTCTAAGATGTAAATTATAACTAACCCAGTTATCAGTTTGTGTGACGCTATATCCAAGATTCCTCTTGTGTATCCTATTCTTGGCATTCTATCATGATCTAATTGGCAGTAAATGGTACCATATCTTAGAGGATGTAGCTCTACCATGATGCCCAATTAACTAAAGATGGTTGTATTGTTTTTTTTAAAAAAACTGTATATTGTTTATAAAGACTATTATTGAGTTATATAGTTCATAAATTTGGTTGCTACCAAAATATCCCATCTCTCCTATATTATAAGCCAACAAAGGAAAAGATACTTAAATGTGCCAAAGAAAGCTGACAATGTGCTGACTCATCTGGTCTTCGACTGAACTACTTTCAAGTGACTCTCTGTTATTCATTGAAAGCAAAAATTCAATTGACTCATGTCTTCCCTAAACATCGTTCCAAATGAAGAGAGTTAGGATATCCCTCTTACATAGCTTTCTAAATTTCTCATTTACAGTAAAATAATTCAAAAGTCAGTTATCTAGAGAATAGTCAATGTCAGTCAAGAGCCTTAGCATTATGTACAATAGAAAGAACTCATATGTCTATAAAAATGTATCGTATGCATACAACTATGAACATTGACCTAAAAAAATCATCCTCACATGCTAGAAAACAGATGAACTTTGCAAAACTCATCCTAAGAAAACACAGCTGTAGTGGACACATATTTTTAAATTATATTTATATGAAATGTCTTAAGTGGGAATATCTATAATCAGAAAATAAACATTTTTTAAAGTTTACAGAAGATGACGCAATAGGGGTAGAGGAGCAACAAGCAGAATTGAGTTTGACTCATAACAGGTATAAAGTTACAGAGTTTATTTTGATATTTTGATATTATGGAACTATTATGAAATTAAATGATAATGATAGTTATCCAACTTAGGGAATATACAAAGGCACTTCTGCTTGAAAATGATTCTACATGAAATTATAAAATTTTAGATTCAAAAATATGCAAAATTAATTAGAGTAATATTTATGTGATCCAATATACCTAAAACATAACCTCAGATGATTTAGTCAATAAAAATAGCTATTAATGAAATGTTCAAATACTACTAGACAGGACAGAACACTTTGACGTGAGTTTTCCATTTTTTAACAGAATGTCCAAAATATTGAAGAAAGCATGAAACATAAATCTAGTCCTCTAACCATTGAGAATTTGCAATGGGTAGTTTATTCAGGTCTCTATATGCAGAAACTTATGATCACTGATGAGAATATAATAAATGAGTAATTTTATACACACAAAAAGAAACAGGATGGCTTCTTTAACCTTAAATACCCATTAACTTAGGGTCTTCATTTTAATGTAATATTCTAGGTTAGGAAATGTTTATGAAATCTAATATATTTCCAAGAACTATTCAAAAATCATACAAATACCTCTGAAACATTTAGTGCTCTTTTATTCTCCTTACTTTTTCATGCCAGTGGCAAAAACTTCAATGTCTCATTACCTGGTTATTGTACCTGTCAAGCTAGTCCATTACTGTCCCACTTGCCTTCCCTTGAAGAACTACAGGTAAATAGACATAATGGCCCTGAAGAAATGGGACTTCCTGTAAAAAGTAGGAAACAAGCATTCTAGAGTTTCTGGCTAAGAAGAAAAATCTACTTTACGTCATAAAACCTCTATGTTTAAAAGGTTCAAAGGCCAGTTCCCCAACCCATCCTTTCATAGTGATTGTTAAAAAATGAAAATTACAATAAACATTTGGATACCCATTACCAAAATTGTACATGTATAGAATTATTTATGACTAGATAGACTCACACATGCCACATAAATTAAAATAAGTGAAAACTAACAATGCTATCTCTCCTATACTCTTAGACTATCGTTTTTATAGAGATATAGTTACTGAAAAACTATTTCAAGCTTTGTATTCATTTAATTGCCATTCCCTTATACACACTATACATTAATTTGCAATTCTTAATTTTTAATAATTAAGATACATAGAATATAAACTTTAAGTACAAGGGCAGATTATGACTTAAATGCAGGATTAAGTTCTATATAAATAACTGATTTCCCCTGAGGTACATAAGAAACAGTTTGAACCTTAATCTGCCCACTCAATGATAAGTAGGTCATTGGTCACCAGGGCACCTCTGAAAGGAAATTCACCTTATCTCCATTATCAAGAAAACTCAGGTGAGTAATAAGGAAACAACAGGAACTCCTGCTTGTGATGTTGAGCTTTTATGGAGTGCATTACAGGCAGGCAGCTGTAAGGATTTTCTTGTATTTTTGATAGTTCATCTGCAACCCCCAGCAACATGTAAGAAGCATGTCTCAGTACTTTCTCAGCAAAGAAAAGAGCAGTCCCTCCTTTGTCCTCCTGCTGTCTATCTTCCCTAGAGTTTTGCTCTTCCTTATTTAGTATTCACCTCCAAATCAGCATCATCAGGCTCCTGGATTGATTCTGCAACTGACTTGGAGCTCTAGTTAAAACCTTTTGTGGGCCTTCGAAATTTGCCCCAGTCCTGTTTATCCCTGCAAGGGGAACAGAAGCACTCCAAGTTTTTGATTGAACACCCAGGGAGTCACAACCTACCATTACATTCTCCCCATACTTGAAGAGGGCTCCCTATACAGACATAAAAATAGAACTCAGGAAAGAAGCCCCTGGAGATATGTTTGCAGGCAGAATTAAAGCGAGCTACACTGCGTGATTGATTGCAAAGGTTATACCCGACCCATGGAGAAAGAATAAAGGCCAGATCATCGGATTTACAAGTCTCTTGTGGATGAGAATTTTAGTCAATAATATCAGCACTTCTGGGAGTTAGAAAACTCCTTGCAATCATTAAAACTGAAAATAGCACTGAAAGGAAGACACCCCAGTCCAGTCACTTGGGACACAAAGAACTAGAAAGATAATGCTGAAGAATGGAACAAGTAAGGGGGCAAGCAGGAAGGAATGAACATGGACATGCACATTGCCAGGAAAAGTCTCTAGTGGCCTATCTGTTTGGAATACTTAAAAACTTTATTTACATCAATGATACTCTTAAATAATCACAACATGAACTTTTATTGTAGGTCACAACTCAACATCAGTAGCTTAATTATGCTACTGAGCATGTACTATCGAAAGAGACCGCAAATAAGCCAGTATAGTTCATAGTGATTTTTACAGCCAGATCTACCTAATGCATTTTATAGCTATCTAACTTATCTTCTTCAGCCTTCAAAGCATATATATATATATATATGTATATATATATATATATCATAATAGACATAAAGTACACAGTCTAAATGTTGCTGGCACTTTTTTCCAAATGTAAATTGTACATTAATATTGGCTATTTAAAAATGAATTCATTGCTCCATAGGCCAGGTACAAAGTGATTGCATGAAAAGAATGAAGGTTTAATTTAAAACTGACCTGGATTTATCCACTTAAATATACAAACATTGAAAGAAGTGAACAAGCCACAACATGAAACAATAAAATTCTCTACCAAAACATTCAACAGGAAATTCCCCAGAGTCTAAACAGTTACTAAAAAGTGACCTAAAAATAAAATGAGCTAAGACAAAGTGATGTGATCAATCGCAAACACTCACAACAACACTGAAACATAAGACTGTGACAAGGAGCTACAGCACTCTTTCTAAAATCTTTACAATGTGTGTAAAATAACACATGTGAACTTCATGGCTAGTATATTTCGTGCATTAACAAGGTTAAGAACATTCTCTGTATTTATCTGAATATATGCATTCCACTTTATATAAATGATAAAGAACTGTGCAAAACAAAATACTTTGCTTCCTTTTTCAAATGAAATGTTATACTCTGAAGAAATTACAATAAAAAGTCAGTGCTTTTTGTATTATGAACTGGAATGCACACATAGGCAATATATCCACAGTTCCCCCAAACACTTTTCTGTCCCTCATATTAAACATCTGCTTCTTTGGTAAGTTCTACCTTTACCAATCAAGGCACGGGCAAGATTTTCACCATGTTACAATCTTCATTCGCATGTTATGCACAAAAGAACGCAGATTTCTGCCAAACCAACTTTGTTCTCCCTCTTTCACTATGTGGTAAAGTAGCTGTTATAAAATATCCCTGAGCTCTTGCTACTCTGACCAGAACTCTTGTTGCACTTTGTAGAAAAGTCACAATAAAAATCCGATAGTTTGTAGGCTGCAGTAAAACCCCTACATAACCTGGCCTCTGTCTGTTTCTCTGATCTCATCTGTCATGATTCTTGCTGCTGGGTTCCTCATCACTTAAAGCAACAGATCTTTTTTCATTTTTCCTCAGCTAAACTAAGAAGACTCTTATCTTGAGGACTTTGCACATCTTGCCTCTTCTTCATAAAGTCTCTTCCTAAAGAGTTTGAGATGTAATTCTTATCTCTCACAAGTCATCCATATAAATTGTATAGTTTAATATTTTATAATATATCCAAGGAGTTCTGAGGCTACAACTACAATTTAAAACATTTTGTCCCTCTACTAATGCCACTTCTCATTTGATCTCATACTCTCTCCTAGCCCTGCACTATGTAACTCGACTGTCTCTCACTATAAATTGCTAAGGGTATATTATATGAATGGAACCACACAATATATAGTCTAGTTACTGATTTCTGTAGTGTGGCACACTTTTGCCAAGATTTACCCATGTTGAAATATTTTTTAAATATCTTAATAAAGATATGACTATATTTTGTTACCCACTTATTAGTTGATGTCTATTTAAGGACTTTTCATTTTGTATGAGCAAATTGCTGTGAAGATACTTGTATAACTTTCCATGTGGAAACGTAGTAGTTGCTTTTCTCAAGTACCTACCAAGGTGGAGAATTTCTGGGCAATGTATTATCTATATGTTGAACACTTTGAGAAGCAGTAAGACTTTTTTACAAAATGGCTGTGCCACTTAATATTCCCACAAGTGTAAAATTAAATAAAGAAGAACAACAATGCCAAATGGAGCCAAGAATTTGAAGGGACTGAAATTCTCTTGCATTGCTAGTGGGAATATAAAATAGTGCAGCTATTTTGTGAAGTGCCCTGAGACTGACTCATCAAGTCAAATAAATCTTTTACCTCCATAACTCAGTATTATGTCAAAGGCAAATGGACACACGCAAAAAAGGGAGACACAGAGATACATTTTGTAAACCTTTATAACAATTTAACTCAAGATAACAATAACTCAAAACCATAAACAGTACTTATAACCAAGAATGAGAATATGGAGTATTGTTGTATAAATATTCCATATTACTGTCCGAGAAAAATCAGTTTTATATTACATATTGTAAGTTAATGATGTGAATAAAACTTGTACATAGCTTTCAGATGCTATAGGATATGCGTTGTGAGACACTGTGTAATATTCTACAACACTAATTATTTAACTATTAATCTACATTTAATGATATTATAATAGAAATATTGACTGTAAGGATACATGAAGAAGCCTTCTTTGACAATAAAAACATAGCTTAGCCTGCTACAATGCATGCTGAATATATGATCATTTGTGATGTTTCACCAAAATATATAAAATAATTCATTTCACTAAAAATAAATACACAATAATATAAAATGATCATGGGCACCTGAATTAGTCATGGATCAAGACTGACAGAAAGCACCAATAAGTTTCAGTGATGTTAGGCCACTCTAAACAGTGTTGCCATCCTGATGAACTAGACCATAGTAAATCATTAAATATCTAAAACTCAAACCTCTACTGAGAATATGAATAAATGACATGATAGTGGTCCTTTGGGAAGTCATGGCTTTTCTTTCATCTATTTCTCTGTAACATCAGCTAAAGTAAGTTTAATTATGACTATAGATAATCCAAACAGAGAAGTGAGGAAAATGGTCCTCTAGTCTATCAACAATTAACTCTTTTATAATATCATCTAAATCTCAACAACACACCTAAAAGAAGTAGTGAAAAATGGTCAGAGTGTCTTCCTGCAGTAGGCAGAAGTCAATGGACAATGCATGACTGACTGATGAACATGCTGAGGAAAGATTGGGTACTCAGGCTTTTTTTTTTTTTTTTGAGTTGACATCTAGGCCAACTCTTACCAAGGCTCAAAGAACTTCAAAGGAGAAGCTATAATGAATGAATGTAGGGACTGGAGGGAGGGGAGAAATGCTGTGAAGTATTGCTTTCTGGATATGACAAAGCCATCCTCCTCATTAACCCAATAGCTTTGGTTACCACATAAAAACTATACAAAAGCAAGTGACCCGAAATCCTGCATAGCTATGCAGAATTATTATACTATCAATTATTATTGAAAAATAATTATGAATGAAGTTAGATATTTGGGTACTGTATCATAATCTGGTATTAAAGGCCCAATAATTTGATATTTTATTAAAATGAATGAAAGAGTCAAGAGGTCAAAAGCATAGTAATTAAACTGGCTGGAAGTGTTACAGAGTGCTATGATTAAAAAAAAAGACACAGACCATTATTCTGGTTTATGCACATTTGTTTTCAATGTAGAATACTATATATTGAAGATTTGAGATAACACATAGTCTTTAATAAAGACCTTGGAATAATATTACTATAAACATAAAGAATAGCCAACTTATGAAAAGAATAGTTAAATAGTCTCTTTCTTTAAGAGAGCTCTTCAGTAGCTTTTTTTTTTTTAAGATTTATTTATTTTTATTATATGTAAGTACACTGCAGCTATCTTCAGACACTCCAGAAGAGGGCCCCAGATCTCGTTACGGATGGTTGTGAGCCACCATGTGGTTGCTGGGATTTGAACCTCGGACCTTCAGAAGAGCAGTCGGGTGCTCTTACCCACTGAGCCATCTCACAAGCCCTTCAGTAGCTTTTTTAATAGTTGAGTTCACTCTGAAATGTCTTCTGAAATTCATCAAAGATGGACTCATTGCATGAAACTAAGCACTAGATATACTACGATGTCCCTTAAGAGAAAGTGGGAATAAATAATAAACAGCAACAGAAAGCACAATCCGGGAGATTTGTGAGGAATTTTACAAAGCATCCTGAGTCAGACATGTCAGACGTTGCATCTCATCTAGACTGGAATATGCATCTTAACTATGTACAGCAAGGCGATGGTAAGGGAAACTTTAAAAACCTATACCGGATGCATGAGAGTAGGAGTATTTCACAGAGGCTACACAAATAAAATAGTATGATAACATTTTAGTATCTGTGGGAACACATGATATTAAAGCTGCATAAATCCACAAAAATCTCTATAGCCCATGACTGCCTGGCTAAAAACAGGACTAAGTGCTGACTCTTAAGCATCATATGTATTATTTGGAAGCTGTGTTCCTAGAAATAAAAAGACAAACATAATGTTAAAAGAACTGCAATTGGGAGATGAAACACTTGCAGCTCTGGGCTCTTCTCAAATACCATCTTGTTCCCTCTAGTCAGGAGCATTCTTTAGGGTGGGGATCAGGTAGCCTAGGGTGCTATCCTAGCCTATGATCACCTAATCTTCCTAGCCTTGGCATCCAGCTTATCGATGACCAGTGTGTTGCTCTCTTATTTACAAATGTGGGAGGAAATTAAAAGAGCAAAACACAAAAATAAGAGTCAATTTGGCCTCAAATGTAGAAAACGTAACTTACTTATTGGTTGAATAAAAAAATGATTAAATATAAAAGAGAAATAAAAAATTTAAATTCAATATTTCAAATGAAAAGTAAAATAAGAGTATTGTTGACCTATAGGTATGTGAACCCACTATTAGATCCTACAATAAAGACTTTGCTTAACCTTTTAATCATAAATGAATACATAGTAGAGCATGTGTCTTTCTTACCAGTTGGAACATCTTCTGGATATATGCCCAGGAGAGGTATTGCGGGATCCTCCGGTAGTACTATGTCCAATTTTCTCCCTGCTCTCCTGCTACAGTGTGTGGGCCAGATCCTATCTAAAGTGTAGCAAACAGGGGCTTTCCAAATTTATGTTGGGGGGGGGGGAGGATTCTTGAATGCACTCTTGAGGAAGGTTCACACACCATGCTCCTCCATAGTCTAAGCAGGTCCTCACAACTGACTGTATAGGTAACAGGGGGAATTCCTAAGGAATTGAACAATTTGTTTACAAAAGCACCAAATTTCATACTTATGTAAAATCCCTAATAATTTCCCAAATAACCTTTATCTTTGATACAAAAATAAAGATGCCAACTCCTTTAATTCAGTTTCCCACAATAACCTTTAAAACAGCAACAAATTCAGGCTCAGAAGCTGTTCTTAGTTCCTGGTGGAAAGTGAGAGGGGTGAACTGACCAGAAGCTCTTTTGAGGTTAAGTTACACTGAGGCCAGAAGCAGCAGGCCTCTTGGTCTATTGACACTCTTTTTTTTTAACAGCTGGGTATTAAGTAAAGAGGTCCTTTACTTAATAAATAAATCACATGCCCCAGTACAGAAGAATTCCAGGGCCAGGAAGCAGGAGCAGGTGGGTTGGGGAGCAGGGTGGGGGGAGGGTATAGGGGACTTTGGGGATGGCATTTGAAATGTAAATTAAGAAAATATCTAATAAAAGTTTACATGCCAAAATAAAAAAATAAAATAAATAAATGAATACAATGATTAATGCTTTAATTTAACTAAAAAATTATGTGCTTAGGATTATGTATGTATAAAATAAAATTTTAGCATGTAATCTGTTTTTACTTAGGTAAAAGCCAAGACGTCTCACCTTAAAAACCTTTAATGTTCAAGTCTTTAATATTTCTGGAGAGTTTTTGTTGTTTTGTTTTGTTTTGTTGTAAGAGCATTAAAGACAACTGTATAAATTGAGGCTAAATATTTGCATGCCCCAGATATTATAAGCTGGATTCCTAACTCACATCATAATGGTATTAGCAGTGAGGTATCTTGAAGGTAACTAGGACATAATGGTAGACTTTAGTGAATTGGTCTTCTGCCTTATAAAAAGAGTTTCTGAGAGTTCTTTTGCCCTCTTTCTGCCACTAAATGCTGTAACAAGGAACAACATGATACGGGTCACCTGAAACACAGAAGAAAAAACTTACCAAAACAAAACAAAAACAAACAAACAAAAAAACTGGGGTCTCCATCTGTGCCCTGTATCTACAGCTGTGCCACAGTCCTTCAAACACAAATCCTGCCCAGAGAACTGATCTCCCAGGAGTGCTATCACTCATAAGCTCACAGGTGAGACAACCACTTTTACTTCAATAACTGTAAAAAAGGGACCCACCAGAAGTGCAAGGGCACAGGAAGTTCAGAGCAGCTGCAGACAGAATCCTTCTGGTCTCCATCAGCAACCCAGAGCTAACCCTGTGACACAGCTCTCCACACTCAAATCCCTCTCAGAGAGAACTGTTCTCCCAGAAGTGACAACACACCTAAGATCACTGGCTCACAGGTCAACAGGAGGGACAAACTCCAGATAGAAACAGCAAGACCAACTAAGACCAGAGACAACCAAATGGTAAGAGGTAAGCACATGAACCTAAACAAAAGAAACCAAGGCTACTCGGCATCATCAGAACTTAGTTTTCCCACCACAGCAAGTCCTGAATGCTCCAAAACACCTGAAAATTAATATTTGGATTTAAAACCACACCTCATGATGATGACAGAGGACTTTAATAAGGACATAAATAACTCCCTTAAAGAAATACAGGAGACTGCCAGCCAGTGGTGGTGCATGCCTTTAATCCCAGCACTTGGGGGGCAGAGCCAGGTTAATTTCTGAGTTTGAGGTCAACATGGAGTGAATTCCAGGACAACAGGGCTATACAGAGAAACCCTGTCAAAAAAAAAAAAAAAAAGAAAAGAAAAAGAAATACAGGAGAACACAGGTAAACAGATAGAAGCCCTTAAAGAGGAAATATAAAAATCCTTCAAGAATTACAAGAATTATAGGAAAAGACAACCAAACAAGTTAAGGAATTGAACAAAACCATGCAGGATCCAAAAATGAAAATAGAAACAATAAAGAAATAACAAAGGGGGACAACCCTGGAGATAGAAAACCTAGGAAAGAAATCAGGAGTCCTAGATGCAAGCATCACCAACAGATTACAAGAGATAGAACAGAGAATCACAGGTGCAGAAGATACCATAGAAAACATTGACACAGCAGTCAAAGAAAATGCAAAATATAAAAATATCCTAATCTGAAATATCCAGAAAATCCAGGACACAATGAGAAGACAAAACCTAAGGATAATAGGTATAGAAAAGGGTGAAGATTTCCAACTTAAAGGTCAAGTAAATATCTTCAACAAAATTATAGAAAACTTCCCTAACCTAGAGAGAAAGATGCCCATAAACATACAAGAAGACTACAGAACTCAAAATAGACTGGACCAGAAAAGGAATTCTTCCCATTGCATAATAGTCAAAACACCAAACAAAAGAATATTGCAGTAAAGGAAAAAGGTCAAGTAACATATAAAGGTAGACCTATCAGACTTACACTAGACTTCTCAACAGAGACTATGAAAGCTAGACCATCCTGGGTAGATGTCATACAGACCTAAAGAGAACACAAATGCCAGCTCAAACTACTATACCCTGCAAAACCTTCATTTACCATAGATGGGGAAATCAAGATAGTCTATAATAAACCAAATTTACACAATATCTTTCCACAAATCTAGCCCTACAAAGGATAATAGATGGAAAACTTCAACACAAGGAGGGAAATGACACCCTAAAAAAAGCAAAATAATAATAATAATAATAATAATAATAATAATAATAATCTTTTTTTAACAAACCCAAAAGAAAATAGCCACACACACATAATACCACCTTGAACAACAAAAATAACAGGAACCAAAAAGTCACATTTCCTTAATACCCTTTAACATGAATGGACTCAACTCCCCAATAAAAAGACATAGACGAACAGACTGGATACATAAACAGGACCCAGCATTTTGCTGCATAAAGGAAATGCACCTCAGTGACAAAGACAGACACTACTACCTCAGAGTAAAAAGCTGGAAAAAAAAAAAACTTTCCAAACAAATGATCCGAAGAAACAAGCTAGAGTATCCATTCTAATATCAAATAAAATCTACTTCCAACCTAAAGTTATGAAAAAGAGATAAGGAAGGCAGTTCATACTCATCAAAGGAAAAATCTACCAAGAAGAACTCTCAATTCTGAACATCTATGCTCCTAATGCAAGGGCACCCACATTCATAAAAGAAACTTTACTAAAGTTCAAAGCACGCATTGCACCTCACACAATAATAGTGGGAAACTTCAACACCCAATTCTCATCAATGGACAGATCATGGAAACAGAAACTAAACAGAGCCACAGTGAAAGTAACAAAAGTTATGAAACAAGTGAATTTACCAAATATCTATAGAACATTTCATACTAAAACAAAAGAATATAACTTCTTCTCAGCACTTCATGGTACCTTCTTTGACCATATGATCAGTCACAAAACAGGCCTAAGCAAATACAAGAATATTGAAATAATTCCATGCATCCTATCAGATCACCACTGACTAAGGCTGGTCTTAAATGAGAACAAAACAACATAAAACAAACAAAAAAATTAAAAAAAAAAACAAAAAAAACCATATACACATGGAAGGTAAACAATGCTCTACTCAATAATAACTTGGTCAAGAAATAAAGAAATTAAAGACTTTTTAGAATTTACAGAAATGAAGGCACAACATACCCAAGCATATGGACACAATGAATGCAGTGTTAAGACAAAAATACATAGATCTGAGGGCCTCCAAAAAGAAACTGGAGAGAGCATACACTAGCAGCTGGACAGCACATCTTAAAGCTCTACAACAAAAAGAAGCAAATACTCTATCACAGAGAGAGTATGCAAATTAACAAAATCAGAAATGAAAAGGGAGGCATAACAACAGAAACTGAGGAAATTCAAAAAATTATCAGGTTCTACTACAAAACCCTATACTTAACAAACCTGGAAAATCTGGTTGAGGATAATGTTTTAGACAGATACCAGGTACCAAAGTTAAATCAGTATTAGATAAACTATCTAAACAGTTTCATAGCCCCTAAAAAAAAATAGAAGCATTTATTAAATGTCTCCCAACCAAAAAAAGCCCAGGAACAGATCGGTTTACTACTGAATTCTTTCAGACCTTCAAAGACCTAATACTAGTACTCTTCAAACTATTCCACAAAATGAAACAGAAGGAAAACTACCCAACAAATTTTAGGAAGCCACACTTGTACTCATACATAAACCACACAAAGACCCAACAAAGACAGAGAACTTCAGATCAGTTTCCCCTATCAACATTGATACAAAAATACTCAATAATTCTCACAAACTGAATCCAAGAACACATCAAAATGATTATCCATCATGATCTAGTAGGCTTCATCCCAGGGATGCAGGGATGAATCAATATACAGAAATCCATCAAAGCAATCCACTAAATAAACAAACTCAAAGGGGGAGAACACATGATCATCTCATTAGATGTTGAGAAAGTATTTTCAAAATTCAATACCCCTTTGGTAAAAGTCTTGGAAAGATCAGAAATTCAAGGGCCATACCTAAACACAGTAAAAACAATATACAGCAAACCAGTAGCTAGCATCAAACCAAATGGAATGAAACTTGAAGCAACCCACCAAAACCAGGAACTAGACAAGGCTCTCTACTCTCTCCCTACCTTTTCAATATAGTGCTCAAAGTCCTACCCAAAGCAATTAGACAACAAAAGGAGGTCAAGGGTTACAAATTGGAAAATGATAAGTAAAAATATCAGTATTTGAGGATGATATAATAGTATACTTAAGTGACCCCAAAATTTCACCAGAGAACTCCTAAACCTGATAAATAACTTCAGCAAAATGGCTGGATATAAAATTAACTCAAACAAATCAGTAGTCTTCCTCTACTCAAAGAATAAAGAGGCTGAGAAGAAATTAGGAAAATGACACCCTTCACAATAGTCACAAACAATATTACATACCTTGGTGTGACTCTAACTAAGGAAGTGGAAGATCTGTATAACAAGAACTTCAAGTCCCTGAAAAAAGAAATCTAAGAAGATCTCAGAAGATAGAAAGATCTCCCATGCTCATAGATTGTCAGGATTAATATAGTAAAAATGGCCATCTTGCCAAAAGCAATCTACAGATTCAATCCAATTCCCATCACAATTCCCACTCATTTCTTCATAGAGGTAGAAAAAGCAACTTGCAAATTTATTTGTAATAACAAAAAACCCAGAATAGCAAAAACTTTTCTCAACAATGAAAGAACTTCTGGTGGAATCACCATCCCTGACCTCAAGCTGTATTACAGAGCAATAGTGATTAAAAACTTCATGGTATTGGTACTGAGACAGGCATGTAGATCAATGGAATAGAACTGAAGACCCGGAAATGAACTCACACACCTACGGTCACTTGATCTTTGACAAAGGAACTAAAACCATCCAGTGGAAAAAAGAGAGCATTTTCAACAAATGGTGCTTTTTCAACAGGAGGTCAAAATGTAGAAGAATGCAAATTGATTTATTCTTGTCTCCTTGTACAAAGCTCAACTCCAAGTGGATCAAGGACCTCCACATAAAACCAGATACACTGAACCTAATAGAAGAGAAAGTTGGGAAAAGCCACACATTGGCACAGGGGAAATTTTCCTGAACAGATCCAATGGTTTATGCTCTCAATCAAGAATTGACAAATGGGACCTCATAAAATTGCAAAGCTTCTGTAATACAAAGGACACTGTCAATAGGACAAAATGGCAACCAACAGATTGGGAAAAGATCTTTATATCTGATAGAGAGCTAATATCCAATACATTAAAAAAAAAAAAAACCTCAAAAACCTCAAGAAGTTAGACTCTAGAGAACCAAATAACTTTATTAATAATATGCTACAGAGCCAAAGAATTCTCAACTAAGGAAACTCGAAGGGCTGAGAAACACCTAAAGAAATGTTCAGCATCCTTAGTCATTAGGGAAATGCAAATGCAAACAATCCTGAGATGCCACCTCACACCAGTCAGAATGGTTAAGATCAAAAACTCAGGTGATGCTGGCTAGGATGTGGAGAAAGAGGAACCCACCTCCATTGTTGGTGTGATTGCAAACTTGGTACAACAAACAATATGAAAGTCAGTCTGCTTGTTTCATATAAAAGTGAACATAGTAGTACCTCATGACCCAGCTATGGTAGCTCTTAGGAAAATACCCAAACAATGTCCAACATATAACAAGGCCACATGCTCCACTATGTTCATAGCAGCCTTATTTATAATAAGCAGAAGCTGGAAAGAACCCAGATGTCCTTCAACAGATGAATGGATACAGAAAATGTAGTATATTTACACAATGGAGTACTACTCATGAAATTCTTACGCAAATGGCTGGAACTAGAAAATATCATCCTGAGTGAATTAACCCAGTCACAAAAGAATACACATGGTATGCACTCACTGATAAGTGGATATTAGCCCAATAGCTCCAAATAGCCAAGATACAATTCACAGACCACATAAAGCTCAAAAAGAAAGAAGACTAAAATGTGAATGCTTCAGTCCTTTTTAGAAAGGGGCACAAAATACTCAGGGGAGGAAGAGGGAGAGAGGGGCTTGGGTGGAAGTAAAGAAGTAGAGGGGGAAAGGGAGCAGGATCAGGTATGGGAGGAGACGGGATAGTATACAGAGGGTCATGAATTTAAACAGAGATGTATAACAATGGGGGATGTGGAACTGGACGTAGCCACCAACAAGTCCCAGATGCAAGGAAAGCAAGAGGCTCCCAGGACCCAGTAGGGATAAGATCAGCTGAAATGCCCAACAAAGTGGAGACAGAAGCTGTAGAGACCATATCCAGAGGTTAGGCACAGCCTCCAGTTTGTAGAGGGGACTACTCACTCATTTCCAAAACTTTAACCCAGAATGGCTCCTGTCTAAAGGAAATATAAGGACAAAGTGTGGAGCAGAGACTGAAGGAAAGGCCATCCAGAGACTGCCCCAGCTATGGATCCATCCCAAATACAAACACCAAACCCAGACACTTTTGAGGATGCCAAGAAATGCATGCTGACAGGAGCCTGATATAGTTGATTCCTGAGAGGCTCTGCCAGAGTCTGACAAATACAGTGCCCACAGCCAACCTCTGGACTGAGAACAGGGTCTCCAATAGTGTAGTTAGAGAAAGGACTGAAGGAGTTGAAGGGATTTGTAACCCGTAAGAAGAACAACAGTTCTTCTTGAACCAACCAGTACCCCCAGAGCTCCCAGTGACTAAACCACCAACCAGAGAGTACACATGGAGGGATCCATGGCTCCAGCCACAAAGGTAGCAGAGGATGGCATTGTCTAGCATCAATGGGAGGAGAGACCATGGTCCAGTGAAGGCTAGATTCACAGGTGTAGGGGAATACCAGTGTGGTGAGGTAGGAGTGGATGGGTTGGTGCGGGAATACCCTCATAGAAACAGGTGTAGGGGAGATGGGATATGTGAGTTCTAGAGGGAAAACAGGGGAAGTGGATAACATTTGAAATGTAAGTACATAAAGTATCTAATTTTAAAAAGTCAAAAGCTGACAATAACCATCACAAGGAAAAGCCTATTGAAAATGTCTAAAAGAAAATAATGCATCAAGATAGAGGGAACAGAATGGAAAGTGTGGAGGACATGAAAAACAAAACAAAACTGACTTCCAGCCTTCGAAATTGGAAATAATAAGTATTTGTTGTTTTCTAGTCCCCATGAAGGTATTCTGGTACAGAAGCATGAACTCAGACTATTTCTACATAATTAACATACAAAAATGCTAAAATTGACTTAAATTGATAACTTCATAAGCAAAACTAACAAACAAATCCTTTTTGTTTCCTTCATTGATGTTGTTAATCTGTCTTTGTAATAAATTGAATCTCATTCAGATCTCTCTAAGGAGGAAACTTTATATAATAGAGAAGTAAGATTAATTTGTTCTACTTCCTTCAATCTCTCCTAAATCCTCCCCTCTTTTCCTAGTTTCAGCAAGACAAAAGCAATTTGCAGCAACCACTATTGCTAAGTTGCACAGGGTAAACAGCCTTTCCGAATGTTATACAAAGACAGAGGGGTCAGATATTATTCTCATGCTCACCATTTTCCCATCATGTATGTCTATAGTACTGAGATGGATATGAGGGTTAGGGTTGCAGAACAGATGGCAACTGGAATAGCCAAACCACTCTTCTGCTTTGTTTGGAAATAGTGGTTAAATGAAAAACACAATGGCCTTTCAAGCCAAGCAAAGGCAAACCGCATCTAAAAATTAAAAATATTAAGCCAAGTTCTCCAGGCTCCATCTCAGAATCTCCAAATGTGCTAATAGAACACACATATAAATAAACTCAACCATAGAATTTGCTATTGTTGATTGATCACTACTATAGGTTATTTCTCACTCTAATTTTTGGTTAATTGCTTTTGACAATTCTTTTTTTTTTTTCTTTTTTTGTATTTCTTTGGTTTTTTTTCTTATTTTTTAAATTGGGTATTTATTTCATTTACATTTCCAATGCTATTCCAAAAGTCCCACACACACTCCCCCACCCACTCCCCCACCCACCCACTCCCACTTCTTGGTCCTGGTGTTCCCCTGTACTGAGGCATATAAAGTTTGCATGACCAATGGGCCTCTCTTTCCACTGATGGCCGACTAGGCCATCTTCTATTCATATGCAGCTAGAGACATGAGCTCCGGGGGTGTACTGGTTAGTTCATATTGTTGTTCCACCTATAGGATTGCAGATACCTTTAGCTCCTTGGGTACTTTCTCTAGCTCCTCCATTGGGGGCCCTGTGATCCATCCAATAGCTGTCTGTGAGCATCCACTTCTGTGTTTGCTAGGCCCCGGCATAGTCTCAGAAGAGACAGCTATATCTGGGTCCTTTCAGCAAAATCTTGCTAGTGTATGCAATGGTGTCAGCGTTTGGAAGCTGATTATGGGATGGATTCCCGGATATGGCAGTCTCTAGATGGTCCATCCTTTCATCTCAGCTATTCTTATTAATTCTTCATAATTTCTAAAAAAGTAACTTTTCTAAATATAATGAAAGATGGGAGCTATTAGACATTAAACGTTGATTGTTTTAACTTTCAAAATGGGTATGATTTTGAGTTTTGTGGTTTTACTATACCTCTGGGAAAGCGGTCAAAATAAAGGTTTTTTTCTGGTTATTGGCTCAAGGATATGCTGATTTGGGAGAAAGGTTTTGTCTTTGCATTTTTAGAATAGGTGGATATTGTCTATACATCTTCCAGGGTAAAAATGGGTCAGACTTGATAGAGGGAGACCCCCTGAAGAACTATATTCCAGAGAATTACAAAAAATTGTCTTGAGGATACTAATATTTTGTTTTGAGATTTGTATATTACAGAATATACAGTCTTGGTGAGACTCAGCATCAGACATGCTGAACTGACCTGCTTGAACTCCTGATGTCTTGGACTTTCATCCAGATCCACTTAGGACACAGACATCAGAGACTAATACAATCATTGATGTATTCTTAAGGCCAAGCAACTCCCCCATTTCCCTACCCTTTCCCTCTCCTTTAAGAGAACTCTTGAAAGAAACCTGAGATCCAATCTCCTGCATATATGAAAATTCTAAGCCCTTACCAGGGTCTGCTTCTTACTAAGAGTAGTTAGATAAATTACAGTAAGGACCATTAACTAGTGGAAAATTTGTTCATACCATCTTCAAGTTTATTGATAACTTAGTTCCCTTTAGTCTTCTGGTATACCTCAATACACACAATTTGTTTTCATCAAGAAAGCATACTCTAGAATGTATTTATGAGTGTTATAGCCTTACAATTGCATCAAGTACACAATATGCAACAACACACTAAGTGTAAATGGGCTTAGTAATCTTTTGGGGGTGAGTTTTCTCTAAAGATTTGAAAATAGTGTCAATAATTTGAAGGAAACAATGACGTCCTATATCTACTCATTTGTTGTTAGTTTTAGATTAGACAGAAGGTGCTTATGTGCCTTGGTATAACCTTAGAAGTTGTATATCAGGTAGATAAATGTAAACCAATAGTCATTTTGATGAAAATTCAGGATTTGCAAAAGCATCAGTAGAAAGCCTTCCCCTATGAGTTTTAAAGAATGGATTACAGAAAGATTTATGGCAAGATTTTATGGTGGCCTTAAATTGATTGCATTGTATTTTATATAGCACTAAGTCAACAATTTTTTTAGTCCAATGCAAATGTCTTACTATTTTTACCTATTAATCTGTTTTCTGTGTCATGTGCCAAGTTAATACATAGTATTTCCTTTGGGTTTTAACACAAAAGCAGGTAAAATTAAAATATCTCAAGTTCCATAGTACCTTTTGATCAGAGACAATTGCATGTTCATTCCATATATATATATAATTTGATCAAGAACAATCAATTTGGTTAGTTCTCAAGTAATTGAATGGTACCTTTCTTCTTTAGAATACCCTTCTACATTGACAGGGCTAGGGTTTTCATAAAATATGATGTGTTATGCATGTTAGGATCCAACTGTAGTTCCATGTACAATAGGCTGGAAAGATAAAGAGGGAGGGAGTCTTTCTCCATGGGTCTTTGTGTTTCCTCTCTTTTAGGCAAAGGCTTCTGAGGATCTTCAGTGAAACAGCTTTCTGAAACAGCTCTCTTAGACTATTTTAGCTCATATGCATACCTTTATTTGGGGTGGATTTCTACACATATACTTTATTCAGGGTGGAAAAGGGCTATATATGAAGTTTTGAGAATGGGAAGGGCATCTTTTTAAGGTGAAGGTTCATTGGCTAGAGTTTAAAGTACTAGGATTGCCTCGTTTGTATGGCAAGGCATTCCAGGGTTCCCAGGTACTTGCTGTGCAAGTTCTTACAGGGGTTGAGGGGAAGAGGAAGTTGTATTTGTAGATCTGCCAAGGACTACTTGATCTTCCCCAGAAAGAGGATGGACTGTGGTCAGGCTCCCCATACAAGGTCAAAGAAGGGGAATCCCTGCTGTTAAAGGTAGTTCATTTTGTGCCAGGCTTAGAGAAGCTACCTGGTCATTATAGACTGTGATCTTAAGTAGCAAGGTTCCCCAAAATGTGACAAATGGGCTTTTGTGGTAAAGTAACACAGGTAGTTAAAGATTGTTAAAGGGGCAGATTTCTGAGACCTATAGTAGGTTCTGTAAGCCTATTTGAGACTTGAAGTGCATAGCAAATTTGTGTTTTCAACAACCTTGCCATGCAACTCTGGAAGACAATATAGGCAGAATTGCTCATAGAGACATGGTAACCAGGGTTTAAGTGAAAATTGCTGTATAAAATTAATGAAGTGAGCCAAGAAACAAAGGCAGAAATAACCTTGCCCATATATGTATAAGATAAATGGTAATGGTAGTTTATGAACTTTGGCATAGTTCAGCCACCTAGCATTTTGTAAGTTAGTATTTTTATTCCTTCATTTCTTCATATGTTGATAATATCTTCCTTATAAAAGTATCATTTCTTTGTTTCTTTTTATCTTATATATCATTTTAATCTCTATGCCTCATTAAAAAAAGATAGTAATACAGCTCTATCTTTTACATTTTACTAACAAGAAAGCTGAAATATAAGAATTATGGGCTGCCTATGGCATTTCAAGAAAAAAACAAAGATACACTATTTAGGATCCTACTACATGGTTCAAACTTTGTACTGAAGCTTTTCTGAAACTGGTCACAATGTTCTAGAAAATTATAGACATCACCTTGATTGGATGATTTTTGAATACAGCAGACAAATTATAGCTTGTTCCATTATTGACTTTAGTCAAATTGCAGAAGGGGATTTGTGACAAAACAAGAAATGATGTTATTGAGCCTATCATTAGTCAATGTTTTTCTGTAGTGCCTAATTTTTTTCACTGCATAATAAACACCTGGAGAAAGCACACAATCTGTTCTGTGTACTGAACAACAGCACTAACCTACAGATTGATTTTCATAAATAGAGACTTTGTTCTACACCTACAAATTCTTAACCCATGAAGTCAAATAACCAAGGAAAAATATTCAGAAAGTAGATTTTATCTGAATTTAACGTGTGCATAATTTTCCTTTATTATTCGCTTATAGTATAATGGATATGCAAACAGCATTTTCCTTATGTTAGGTTATTATTTAATTCATGTAGGAAGCTGTGGACAGAAAATATCCAAATAATGTGTTATTTTTTGCAAGTTGCCTGAGTCTTGGCATATTTTACTATCTGTATGGGTTACAGATATCCAGATGGTTGTTGTTCCAAATCAATGGGTAGGGTTTCTTTGTTAGGTTTGATTGTTTGATTGATTGATTAATTTACCTTTTCATATTCTATGTCTTTCCTATTCTGCACAGAAGTGAGGTACTGCTTGCTTTCATTGCCTATTGTAACCATTTATTCATTTATTTATTCATAAAACTACTTTATTTATGTAATAAATTATAAAATGTTTACAAGATATTTAGAGACAATGGTTACTAAGCAACCTATTTATGAACCAAATAAGTATTTTCTCCTCAGGCCCTTGGGACTCACTAAAGTATTTTGAAAAATGTGTACAACAGCTCGGCATAATAATGAGGGTTAGCACTCAGTGAGTTCACATGCAATCAGTCTTGGGCCAGTCACATTACTGATTAGTTCTACTTTGCTTTTGCATCTCAAAGGGAATGATTTGCTATTCAATGTAGCTAATGCTTTCTGCCTAAAAGTGGAACTACTCAGAAGGATATCATGGACACTTTGTTCTACCCTCTGTAATAAGTGAAAAAGATATTTTAGAGATGTCTTTCCTAGTTATATAATTATTTTTCATGTCTAGCACTTACCTTATGCATTATAGTCAAATGATCATGCACCACTGAGCTACATTCCTATCTCTCTTCTTAACTTGTTAAAGAGAAAGTCTTACTAAGTTACCCAGGTTTGTATTGAACTCACTTAAAGCCCAGGAAGGCCTTGCATTTGAGATCCCCCTTGCTTAGGTCACAGGTAGTTGAGATTACAAATCTGAACTAACAGGCCCCCGCTTAGGTTCTTCTTGAATTCTAGAATTTAATTGTGGGCTGGCTCTTTTCACCTTCTGATGGCTCTAATAGTTTAAACATCTTTCTCTGTATGTAACATACAGGGCATTTAGGCCCATTAACAGGGTAGTTACCATATAAACAGAATTCAAGGTGGTATCCGTTTCTTATGAAGTTTCCCCAGCGTCAATGGACTTCCAACATCTACAGGCCACAACTTTTCCTTCTTGAACATGGTGAGTTTTAAATTTTGAGACGTTTGAGATAATTAGATCATTAAATAAAATGGATCAGACTTTTCATTTCCAGATAGAAAGATCTCAATGCCTTTGATGACCTCTGTATGAACAATGGTCATTTGTTCATTGCTAAAGTCCCTAAAGTACCCATAATTAGTATTTTCTACTACTTCACATTCTAAATTAAACATGCTATTAATCATAGGACCAGAAAAAAAGCATGTAAAAATTTTTAATTAATATCGTTGATCATATTTGGTTTAACACAAGAACTAAAATTTTGGAAGCTAAATTTGACCTGAAGATGTTCAAGAAGTCCAGAATTTTGAAAAGGCTTTTCTAGTTCCCCAGAGCTATAACTCAAAGATTTATAAATGACTTTCAAGGGATTATATTTAAGGATTTGTCAATTATACTCCTGTTTATTGTTTTATGAGTTCCTAACTCCAGTCAAATAAAATGCCACAGTTGCTATTTGGCCCTATATGAAGTTTAGATGATACTAAATCTACAGGACATATGTAGAAAAGAATTCATTCATCTTAGGCAGAGTGGAGAAATTGTTTCAGTACCACTGCCAAGGATGACAAAAATGTTTCCAATAAAAATTACAGTAAAATAATCATTTTCCTCTTTAATGAGCCAGAAGATATTTAAAAATAGCTGAGACCTTGAGAACTCCAGAAAGTTCAGATCTTAGAGAAATTTGCCTCACAAAAGTGTACTCTTTTCCAAAAATTAGTTCAAATAGATTTAATATCTGATGTGATTTCTTATTAATTACAAACTACATGTTAATTTTCAAATGTCTTTCTTTGTTTTTGTTTTTGTTTTTTGAGTAGATAATGGAAGATAAACACTGTCTGGACAATACATTCTAAGGGCTTACATACCCATCAATATACCATATACTGAGGGGAGTTTTAAATAATGTAACACTAAAGGCTCATCGCTAATAAAGTTGCAGTCACTCATCTATTTAAAAATCATTTTTGAAAATGCATGCTACATACATTTTTCTAAGAATCAGAAATAGAATAGGAGAGACATAGCTGCCTTATGCTGGTTCTGGAGTAAAGAAAGAAACAGAATAATTCAGAAATTAAGAGATTTTTCAGATTTCTATGAAAGAGAGACAAGATGGGAGAGAAACTAGTGAACTATAAGGGCAAGTTTGCAGGCAACTTGACATAATCTAGTGTCATCACAGAGGAAGTAGCCTCAGTTAAGAAAATACCTCCATGAGATTCATCTGTAAGGCATTTTACCAATTAGTGATCAGTGGGGGTAGGTGTGACCCATTTTGGGTAGAGCTATCCCTGGGCTGGTGGTCCTCGGTTCTATAAAACAATAAATATATAAAAAGCAGCTGAACAAGTCATGAGAAGCAAGTAAGACGACCCATCCATGAACTTTTTTTTTCAATTTTTTTTTTTTTTGGTTTTTCGAGACAGGGTTTCTCTGTATAGCCCTGGCTGTCCTGGAACTCACTTTGTAGACCAGGCTGGCCTCGAACTCAGAAATCCGCCTGCCTCTGCCTCCCGAGTGCTGGGATTAAAGGCGTGCGCCACCACGCCCGGCTTCAATTTTTTATTAGATATTTTCTTCATTTACATTTCAAATGCTATCCCAAAAGTCCCCTATACCCTCACCTGACCCTACTCCCCTACCCACCCACTTCTTGGCCCTGGCATTCCCCTGTATTGGGGCATATAAAGTTTGCAAGACCAATGGGCCTCTCTTTCCTATGATGGCCGACTAGGCAATCTTCTCTACATATGCAGCTAGAGACATGAGCTCTGGGGGTACTGGTTAATTCACATTGTTCCACCTATAGAGTTGCAGACCCCTTCAGCTCCTTGGGTACTTTCTCTAGCTCCTCCATTGGGGGCCCTGTTTTCCCTCCAATAGATGACTGTGAGCATCCACTTCTGTATTTGCCAGGCACTGACCTAGCCTCACATGCGACAGCTATATCAGGATCCTTTCAGCAAAATCTTGCTGGCACATGCAATAGTGTCTGCATTTGGTGGCTGATTAAACAAACTCCATGAACTCTTCATCAGCTCCTTCCTCCACATTCCTACCCTGTTTGAGCTCCTGACTTGACTTCCTTTGATGGTGAACAGCAATATGGAAATGTAAGCTAAATAAATCCTTTCTTTCCCCACTTTCTTTTTGGTCATGTTATGTCAACACAACAATATAAACTCCAGCTAAGACATCAGCATAAAAATTTCATAGATTCTTGGAGGTAAATTATAAATGACTATGAGTTTGATAGAACATTAGGAGTTGGGCAAGGGGGGCAGATATGGGGAATAACAAATACTAAGTATCCAGCAACTTCCTATACAATTAAGCAATAATAATATAAAGAAAGAGAAAAATACAACTAGAGAGAATGGCCTTTATAAGCCTCTTAGGTAATTTCATTGTCTTTAATGGGAGCATGAATTTATGAAATGCATCAGAAAGTAGACTTATCTTTGCACTTCATAAAGATTGCCTTCGATATAAAATAGAATTGAATGGTTAGAACTGAGCAGAAAGCAGTTATAGCAAAAGAGAAATGGGATTAGGATCTAAAAGGGTGATAATTAACATTATTTGGTCCACAGACAAGTAGAAGCCCAAGAGAGCTCTTGGGTTTCTGACTGACACCCATTAGGACATAGACTAGAATGGCAAGGAAAAGTGATAAGCTACAGAATTCTGTTGCATTTTGGGTTCTGGGTGTGCATGGTGACAGTGAATGTGAAATTTCACATGCAATAACAAAATATAACTACTATTTTAATTTTACTTAAATCTAAACCACAATTGTATAATTTCTCCTCTAACCTAATAGTATATAATGAGGTATAATAAATGGTATATAATAAATAAACCAAATTTCTAAGATTACACAAACATCAAATGTTACAAGGTTGTCCAAACAAGATTTTAATTATCTCTTTATAGAACTACCGAAATTAAGTGAAAAAAAAAAAAAACTGGGGGAGGAGAATAAGTTATAACATTGGTTTCTAACTCAAAGCGACAAGTGTTCATTATGCTATTGATAAAGTATGATAATATCAGTCTGTGACTTTATTTTCTGATTTTTGACATTTACTTCTTTTAGAACAATCTATAATCCACGGAATAGTTATCCTGTGTAATTAATTGTCCCACTTAAATCAATTGCACCAGAAAAAAAAATCCAAGTGCCAAACAATTGCCTACCATATCCTAAAAACAAAGACATTCTCCTGTATAACTACAGAACAACTGTCAGAGTCAGGAAAGTGGCAAGGGTAGAGCATTCCTACCTAATTTTAAAGGCCTATTTAACTTTCAGCAAATGTCCCAATAATGTCATTTAGGCAAACATCCACTTCAGGATCACATGCATTTAGTTGTCAGTTCTCTTTAGTCATCTTTAATCTGAAACAATTTGTCTTCCTTTGGTTTTCAAGGAACTGACACTGCGGAAGATGACAAGCTAGGTGTTTTGTAGAATGTTCCTCAGTTTGAATTTGTCTGCTATTTCCTCATGATTGAATTCAGGCTATGCATCATAGGCAGAAAGATTCAGAAGTCATGATGTGTTCCTCTCATTGCATTTGCCAGGTGGTATGTAATTTCAATTTTTCTCATCACTGGTGATGTTAACTTCAATTTCTTTAAGGTGCTGTCTGCAGAACTTAAATATGTGATGATTTTTTTTATGATCAATCAGTACTTTAGGTGGATGCATTTTAACACTGTTAGTTTCTTTATCATGATCAAGTATCTATTCATCTATTTATACCCATATAAACACAGAGATTTCTATTTTATTCAGCTGACTGGTACTGTTCTTGCTTATTTTGATGTTGAGCCCTATCAGCTTTGGAAGTTGACTTTTCTGTCCTTTGATGTCTGATCATCTTTTTGGAGCAATCCCTCCTCCCTAACAAAACAAAATAGCCAAGCTCTGTATCTCTTATCTTTGTTCCAGTCTTGCAAGTCAATTCTGTATAAGGGATCCCTAACTTGTAGTGAACTATGTATAAGAACCATGTCACTACTCCTGTGTCTACTCCTGTGATGCTTTGGCTTCATATCATTATTTTCAATGGCACACCTTGGTTCTTTCCTAGAGAATTGATACAGGGACATTTATGGTGGTCAAAGAAAACATGCTGTTCAATCACAGGCCATAACCATTCCTTGTGGACAATTATCCCATGTCAGTACATTCTGCATTGGTCTGAGTTGAGTAAGACTGGGTACTGAGTACAATTCACACTGTCTAGTCCTTTCTCTCACATTCTCCTCAATATCAAGTACATCTGATAATAATTCCATGTGTTTTCCACTGGTGGCTGTCTGCCTTTATTACACATTTCCTGTCTGAGTAAAAATACACACAACTTCCCCTAAGAACAAGCAATACTTTGAAACATTTGGCATTCTAAATTTAGTTAAAGCCAAAGTAACTTTCCTCTCTTTCCACCATATAAACAACACAAATAAGTATCTCAGAGATGTTCATCTTATCCAAAAATTAAGAACCTTTTAAAAAATGTTTAAATTATTTTTTAAAATTATGATGTAGGTCAATAATGTTCTGGTTTTTAGCAAGAAGAATTGGTGCAATTTTTACTTTTCATTTAATAAAAAGATTGGATTAAATATATTTTTCAGAACAATGTAGTATTTTATTCTGCCTTTAGAGTGGTAAAACTTCTATGGTTTTGAAAAATGAGGATGTGTGGCCAGTTACTCAATTGATTTCAGTATGTTGTTAATGAAATAACAAGGAGTCCTCTTTATCCTGTGTCTTTAACCCTCTTTGGGCCAGGTCTCTCAGTGTCGAAAAACACACATTGCTGTAGATTTTAGATGCAAATGATACAATAGTGGCCAGTAATGTGGATGAAAGAATAACTCTAGGCAAGGGCTTTCATGTGGGCTATTGAGATGTTTATGGGAATAGTCTGCAGCACCAACAGGCTAGAGGTGCAGAGCACCTCAGTGGTGAAGTAGTGGCATGCAAAAGTGAGATGTGAGATGTGAGACACAGATGCCAGTTAGGATGCTTGCCATGGCAACTAGAAAAGAATTATTTTTCTTAAAAGTATAAGGAAAGGGGTAATCAAGGTGATGGCAGATGCCATGATACCTGTGAAATAGAAAACAAGACTGAAATGTCTACTTGACGGTGCTCATGTTACAATCAATAAAGTTAAAAGGAGGGATGAAGTATTGAAGACTAGTGGTGAAAATGCCTTGTTTGTGATTTTACTTCTTTGGACTGAAAAACACATGTTAAAAATAACAATGAGCACATACTGCAGAGCCCAGGTTTACAGGGTTAGTATGGTCATACAAATGATAGTTATTGATTGATTATGAGACAAAACACTGAATTGGAGCAAACAGAAATGATAATGAATTTCTCAGGAGGATAGCCAATTAAATGAAGGTGTAGTGAACAGTCTATCTGACAGGTTCAACCTTTCGACATTGTGACACAAAGTTTTCATCTACAAAGTTTCTTTTTCTTGAGAACTGAACAATTTAGCTACAAAAAAAAATCTCAGAATGTTTTAACTAACTTCATGATTTTGTTTTGGGCCACATGCATTGTGATCTTGGGACTGCATATGGCTATAGGTCACAGGTTGAGCATGCCTGTTAGAGCCTGAAAATATTACTGAAGGAAGGAACATTTTGAAACAGTGGAAATAGAGTGGAAGAATATTAGTCCATGATTTTAGAGGAACGAAGGTTACTGCTAATGGACAGCAGCACAATAGAAACAGTAGAAAACTCTTGTGGGTAAAATGCTCTGTGTTGAAGAGGTCAACAAAATGATGTAAACAGGTGATGTGGACTCTTTCCCTAGACACAGATAAATGGTGAGGCTTGGGGAGAAGTGAAGGCTGTGAGCAAGGTGCACCTTTGATGCATTTGATGAAAAAGATGACCAAGAAGCCCATATATACATAGGTGTGAGTGTGTGTACATGAATAAATATATACAAGAAGCAAAATTATTTCACAGCAGAGTTGCACAAATTTTAAATGAAAAAAAATTAACTATTGTGAGAACTTTAAAAAGAAGTAACTTATCAAGAGCATGTGGGACTATGAAGAACAGAAGCAGCTGCCATGCCTTTAAGAACAAAAGCTGTATTCCAAGGTAAAGAAAGAATTCAGCTGATTCTAGATAAAACAGTCATAGGACATGCAACAAGAATTCAGAGGCTCCCTGGCACACAGAAGGTATGGTTTGGATAGTCTTCAGAAACAACAACATAGCAAGCCTACGACATTCCCTTACTTTGAGAGTCAAATATGATTTGATTAAAACACGGCCTCAGTTATTACACAGACTAAGACACTAGGCAGTAGATACATGAGTTTCTACTAAGATCACCAAAGTAGTCCCTATAGATGAGAAATGGGGAAAAATCTGGATCCCTTGAACTTTAAAACATATGGAATCTTTTTTTGAGGCACATGACTTGCCTACCTCTGGAAAACTATATATTTGATGGCACTATTGGAGAACTATACATTTGCTGGAAAAAACTGATAATTCCATCTGACATGCTGGATGCTTAAAATATTACTTCTGACAGTAGCAGCTACAGCTTCCGTGGTAAGCTACATGGTCAAGTACTTCTACCTCTTGAAGCCATTTCTTCATTTTCAAATTGATTTTCTCTACTTAACCAGAAATAGAGTTGAAATGTCATCATTTTTAAGATGTGGCAAGACTAGAGAACAATTTAGCCAATAAACAAGGTGACAAACACCTTTCAAAACTTTGCTGTGTTTTTGGCTTGACCTGTTACAGGTCTTGAAATCATTTAAAGAAACACTAAAAGGTGTGAAAAAGACTCAGACTTTTCAAAGTTTTTCAACTTAGTGTTTCATAAAAACAATATTTCAATATAGGACTTTCAGGGTAATGCTTTCCTTTGTCTTCAGGATTAATGTTACATGCAACCGCCAGCTCTAAAATCATTTTTTTTTCTAGAGTTTATCCATCATCTCCAAAGATCCAAATTAAAATCACATGAAAGTACATCCATTTAGGGGATACCCTGTATTCTGGCACCACTTTGCAATATCTCCAATACAGAGTGTATATAGTAAAACTAGATGAAGGACAATGCTACATGAACCAGATTCTACTGCAGTGTCTGAGGCAAACTCTGCTGACAGGATCAAATTCACTCCACCAGATATATTGCTTTCTTGACCAGAATCTACCTGAGATTACTTGAGACTCCTGGATCTTAATGAGCTACTTCCTGAACTCTAACATGCTTACTACTTGGCAGTGGAAAAGGAAGGAAGTGGTGTCCATATTTCTTGCTCTTATGCTCAACAGATTTCATTTACTTAATTAAGAAGAACAATAAAAATGTCACTGTTCATCTATGACACTAGCCCCTAACTAACAGACCGTGGGTTTTAGACTAAACACTGAACGTTACATTTTTTTCTACTGAAAATGACAGCCATGTGTCTGAATTCTGATAATTGATGAAGAGAGGTAATGTCTCAAAACTGGTAAAACTAGAAACGTAATGAGAAGACAGGAAGTTTTGAATCATTACCAAATCAGTTACTTCTTTATGAAATGCTAACTAGAGTTTGATCACGCTTAGTCTAAGGTAAAAATCAATAATGAAAACTAACGTTTAAAATACTCATTGAGGAACACAGAAGAAGGAAGTAGCTTGAACATATGACAGAAAAGGTCTAGACATTAAATTTCAGGTTTTGAACCAGAACCTTGCTGAACTTTTACATAGAGTTTGTATTAAAGTTGGACTTGTACTATCGATCTGGTGAGGCCACGGAGCAGCCATGATCATAATAGTAACTGGAGCTTGCTTTAAATGGTAGGAGTATTCTTCCCTATTGTTCTTGTATAAAATGCCAGGCAAAGATCTGAAGAGCAGTAAACACACAGGAAAGAGCAGAAAGTCACAGGTCATTATCTGGTGGTGTCTTCTGATCAGACTCAATTCGCAAGCACATCCTTTCAGCTGGCACAACATGGGGCTGACATGACATTTAAAATTGCTTTCTAGATTTTAATATGTCCTCTTTTTACTTTATTTTATCTTTAATTTGACTTCTTTACCTATATTTTTATCAAATAAAAATCATCTTCCTTCTTCTGAAAGTTCATGCATATTCTGTAACCATAACCGAGAGACTAGAAATACTGTTGTCTTCCATTTTCTAGAATCCCTTGGCTACTGGAATACATCTTTGCATACCTTTGACCTAGTGATTTCTGCCTGAAGGAGTTAGGAAATAAGGGATCACCTTTTTTGTTAGGCTCATGCATTTTGGGAATATACTTAAAGCACTTCAGATGACATGAAATACATGAATACCCAGGAGAAGAAGCCAGTAGAAAGGTCTATAGGAAGCATACAATCAACTTAGACCTGATGCAGTGGGTGTTCCCATTCTATAAACCAGGCTGGCCTCAAACTCAGAAATCTGCCTGGAGGAGGCATATTTTTAACCAGGACAGTTTTACAGAGACAAGTTGCAGGTGACAACAGAATAAGCCAGAGAATGAAAAGGAGCTAGAAGATTAGAACAGATTTCCAGAGTTAATGTGAGGCCAAACAGAGCAATTCAGTCAGATGCTGAGAGAAGCCAATTTGAATCAGTTAGCTTGGAGAGAAGTTTTGAACCAGAACACCTAAATTGAACCAGGCCCCTAGATTTCAAAAAGAACTGGAAAGGGTCAGTAAGCTTCTAACACAACAATTACATCAGAGGAAATAAAAGTTACTTTCATAATAGACTTCATCATAAAAATTATACTGGGTAATATTCTTAGGAAAAAATCAAAAATACTCAGTGGAACATAAGACATGCAGTCTCTTATTACTTATCTGAGATATGGAGATGACTTCCATTATGACAACAGAAGGAAGTAGTTACAGTTCTCTGAACATATTTCAAACATTTTAGTTTTGAGCTATGTAAATATTTTACCTAATTCTGAAACAAAATTAAATGTAGAAATTTTAAAGATCTTTCTGGTTTCTGAATTAAATAGATAAGCTGTTCAACTGCATAAGAATATTTACATGTGCTACACCATTGGTTCTTGACCCGTAGATAGTGACCCATTTGGAGGTCAAGCAGATTTTTCATAGGGGTCTTCACATTACAGTTCATAACTGGAGCAATTGGTTATGTTACCCATAACAACCAAAATAATTTTATGGTTGGGAGTCACTACGATATGAGAAAAAAATGAATTAAAGTGCTACAGCATAAGAAAGGTTAGGAACCAGTGTTATACATTGTAGGAATGAACCAAATCTATTTACTGTAAAGGACTGTATTGAGGGATTTGGGATTTTTTTTTCCTCTGAATTTTGGTGAGTTGTTCAGTGTTTAGAATTGTTTACTATCTTAATTAGTGTTTTGCAAACATTGAAGGGACTGTAAGATAACCCTTCATTATAAAACTCTAAGACTAGCTGTAAACTATACTTAGGAATGGGGTAAGAAACAACATGTGGGTTGTGGATGGCATGCAATTGGAGACATTTTTCTGAGAGACAGTAGTGCGCTGGATTCTTGGAGCCAGTCACTTGGCTCTGTACTTACTGTGTCTTTAGAGCTCGTAGTGTCACAGGAAAGAAAAGAGGCACAGTCTCCCCCTGAGCTTTGGAGCTGGAACAACAAACTATACCAGAACTAGTCAGGTCATTACATAAAAAATATAGAGAGATTTCACCCGGCACCTCCCCACACACCCTCTTTGCAGAAATAGAACAAGGATAATCTACGACTTGTCCTAAAGTAACTAGAGTTCTTCTTCCCTTCCCCAAGCCCAGACAATAGCTAAGTTTTTCTTGTAAGGATCCACCCTTTTGTCGTAGTGCAATGGTAAATATGAAAGGTGAAACTGGATGAGATTTTTGGAAAGCAGCTATGAGAGTCCCACTATGGACGCCACAGCATAGTAAGGATAGTTGGAAAGTTGGGACATACGGAGAGGTGGGTCAAACTTAGTTACACATCAGTCTTACAATTCTACTTCTACTTCTACCACCAGGAGAATTCATATTTATAAGACGTGTTATGTCAAATATTTGAGTTCACACTCACCTCCAATGCACTCAAGTATTTTGGGTTAGGAGTCAAGTTTGTACTGGATTCCTCTTATGTTATAAACACAGATCCATTGCTACCTCACAAGTGGCCCAGTCACAGACTGGAGGGCTATGGCTATAGCTCAGTGGTAGAGCGCTTACTAGCATGCATGAGGCACTAGGCCCAACCCCCAATTCTATATGTATCACACACACACACACACACACACACACACACACACACACACACACACCTGGTAAGGGAGCTAGAGAGATGGATGCAATATGTTTGCTATGCAAGCATGAGGATACTTAGTTTGGGTCTCTAGCATCCATCTCAAAAAAAAAAAAAATCTATGCTAAGCACTTGTGATCCAAACACTGAGAAGCCAGTGACAGGTGGATAACTAACCTCATTGCTTGTTAACCTGGATAAATTGGTACACTTCAGGTTCAGTGAGAGACCCTGTTTTAAAATCTGAGAGGGACAGTAATAAAGGAATGTGCTTGATGGCAATCTGTTGGCTTCACATATGCACACATGTGCACCTGCATCTGCATATGCATGTATACACAAACACACACACCATAAACACATACAAAACACTCATACACTCACTCATAAAAATACATACTCCAGTAATACCTCTGCATGTAGGCATTTCTCTGTTTTAAAGATCTTAATACAACATCTTATGTATGTAGCAAGTTCATTCAGTCAGTCCTCTGCTGAATGATATTTGGGTTGTTTCTGCTTTGGCAAACATTGATGCAGTGAATGATATTGAATAAAAATAATAGAACCTTTGTTTAAATTTCTCAAATATTTTTAAAGTGGAAAAATCTAAAGAATCTAGTAAAGTTTGAGAATTGCAAGAGAAGAAATTGCCTGAAGGAGAGTCTGTCAGTCGTGGAATTTACCGTGACAATACTGGGAAGGGTTTGCTTCTGTAGGAAATAGATAATTTCCTAAGGCTTTTTTGTTCTTTCTCCCCTGTTTGTTACTAGTGATAGTTTCCATCTCTACCTCAAAAGGATGTGTGGGTAATTAAGGTAATGTTTATCATGAGTATCATGAGCTTATTGAGCCAGGTTTTTAAATTCAGAGAGCTATATGAACTTAACATAATTTTAGAATATTTGCTGTAACTTCAAAGAGGAACCCTGTTTATCAGTCTTCTTCCACCAACATCCCCAGAGATTTATTAACATTATAGTTTCTGTAGGGCTACCCATTCTGGACAGCAAATACAAATGAGTCTGCTGCAGTATTTTCCCTGTCCAATCATATTAGGGCATGGGAAGCTTGTGATTGGACAGGAAAAGCGAGGCGGAACTAGGAGTTGGGAAGACAGAGAGATCATAGGAGGAGAAGGAAGGAGAAGAAGCCAATGTGGATGCAGATAAGACAGGTAGAAGATCCTAATCACACGTGGTTTTAAACAGCCACAAGTGGCTAAGATTTTCACAAGGTTAGAAACATTGGTGTGTATGGGGCATTAAGTGGTAGCAAGGGGAACCGGGGGAGTGGGGTAGAGATGGCCCGGAGGTGCCCTGTAGTCTCACAGGGTGGAGAGTTGGCTGTCTGAGAGACCACAAGATCATCTGGTGCAGGGTCTAGCTCCAGAGAGTTGGAGGTGGCAGAGCGTGGGAGCATTCCCTGACCGTGCGGAGAGTTGGCTGGTTCATTTTTTAATATTTCCCGCAACATGAGTCAAACAATATGTGGCCATTGTTTTAATTTGAGATCAGGGTCTTATATATCTCAGGTTGGCCTTGTCCTTGAACTTCTGATCTTTGTACTGTCACATTCCAAGGGCTAAGATTACCTGCATGTACCAACACACTCAACCAACAAATAATATTCATGATCCTGCTTTAAAATTTTTGGAGTATATGCTGAGACTCAGAATCTCTGAATTATAAAATAATTCTATTCTTAATTTTTTAAGGAACTATCATACTGTTGAGTATAGTGGTCATACCACCTTACATTTCTCCAACCCTGCCCAGAGTTTTAATTTTTTTCCATATCTACGCCAATAGCTGTTCATTTGTGCTTTGTTGAGAGCAGTCATTTTAATAAGTGCCATGTGCTGTGTTAATGTAGTTTTGATCTTCCGTTTTCTAAAGGTAAATGACACTGGGCAGCATTCACCTGTTTCTTGACCACATGTATATCTTCTTTACCAGGGAAAAATTGACCTATTCAAGGCTTTTGTTATTTTTAAATTGTTCTGTGTTGTTTTCGTTGCGTTGTATGGATTCTCTATATAGTCTTGCCACTAATCCTTTATTCCCTATGCAATTTACAAATATACACTCCTATTCCATGGGTTATACTCTTGTTGGATATTGATGCACAAAACGTTTTAATTCTGTGAAGTCTAGCATATTTATTCTTTTGGGGAAGACATTATACTTGGTTTATTCTTGGTTTCCTGTGACTATTCTCAGTTTGACTCTCAAATCCAGTGCCATAAGTACTTTTATGCTATGTTTTATCAGGGTTAGTTTTAGGAGTTAAATTTAGATCATTGAATCTATTGTGAACTACTTTTCTTTTTGTATCCTGTGTATTTTATTTTGCTTCCATTTGCTGGGATAAAACTCCATGAGCAAAAGCAACTTAGGCCATCCTCTGCTACATATGCAGCTAGAGCCATGAGTCCTACCATGTGTTTTCTTTGGTTGGTGATTTAGTCCCAGGGAGCTCTGGGGGGTGGGGGTACTGGTTAGTTCATATTGTTGTACCTCCAATGGGGCTGCAAAGGATGGCCTAGTCGGTCATCAATGGGAGGAGAGGCTTTTGGTCCTGTGAAGGTTCTATACCCCAGTATAGGAGAATGCCAGGGCCAGGAAGTGGGAGTGGGTGGGTTGGTGAGCAGAAGGAGGGGAGAGGGGATAGAGGGTTTTCAGGGGGGGAAACCAAGAAAGGGGATAGATAACATTTTAAATGTAAATAAAGAAAGTATCTAATAAAAAAATAAAACACACACACACACAAAAAAAAGTAACTTAGGAAGAAACGGTTTATTTGACTCACAGATCTTCAACATAAGTCAAGGCAGGAACTGCTATCATACCTGGAGGTGGGCATAAGTAGAGCCCATGGAAGAGTGCTGCTTACTGGCTTGCTTTCATGCTTGCTCAGCTTTTTTCTTCTACAACTCAGGACCACCTGTCCAGGGGTGGCTCAGCTAATAGTAAACTGGGGCCTCTCACATTAATAATCATCATTATAAATAAAGACAATACCCTACAGATATTTGCACAGTCTACTCCCAATGAGACAAGTAAGTGTTCAATTAGGATTCATTTTTCCCAAATGACTGCAGTTTGTGTCAAATAGAAAAAAAACAAAAAAACAAAAAAACTAACAAGCACAGATGAGTTGTTCCTGTGGATAATCAGTTCCTCCAGCACTATTTTTCAAAACATTGTTCTTTCCCACGTTGAACAGTTTTGACACTTTCATCAAAAATCGTTTGGCTGCATGCATGAAGATTTTATCTGATATTTCTATTCTGTTTACCTATATGTCTGTCCTTAATCCACCAAAACACTTTTGATTACAGAAGCCATGTGGGTGTTAGTGTCTGCAGTGGGTGGGTGCTGCTGCCCAAGGCTGCGATGAAGACTGAGATCCATGTAGAACTATGTAGTCTGTGCCTGATGCCCTGGTGATATCCTCAGGCTTTTTGCCCTGGGACCCATGGTAATATGAATGGCACATGTAACTACCAGAAGCTCGTGGTCTTGCAGTTACTGAGGGCCGTTAGGGAGTTGGTAGTCCTGATATGGTCACTGGCCATGTTGCTGTGTGCAGCCTGTGTTACCACCAAAGCCCATGTGGATGTCAGCAGTTTGAGATACTCCTGAAGACATATTGGTGTCTGTGGGCACAAGAAGACCAGCAGCATCTCTAATTGGCCACAGCCTGGCTTACCTCAGTTGATGGCTTTTAGCTTGGTTTCAGGGCAGGAAAGACTCGTCCATCTTTGAGAGGCTGGCTACTAGTGATGTGATTGCGTATATGGACAACACAAAATGGACTTGTCACCGAAGAGAGGGGGCAGTCGTGGGAGGACTGGGAGGTGAGTGCAATCAGCTTGCATGATGCAAGATTCCCAACTAATCAATTTTTAGAAAGGAAATCATGTGGTAAATTTTGAAATAAAGTCACATGTATCTTCTATATTGAACTTCAATTTAAAGAAATTTTATTTCCTACATGGAATTCCTTGAAGTCTTTTCTGAATTTTCAGAAGGTTTTTTTATACAATTTTGATAAAGCTTGCAAGTATTCTAAGGGTCATTTAGGTTGTAGTGACTGCTTAATAGTTGTAAGTTTTCCAATACACATATATAGTATACTTTTCAGTTTATTTATGTCTTTTTAATCTCAGTAATTTTTGTAGTTTTTACTGTAGTATTTCCTCAGTATTTAGTGTTTTTTTATGTTCTTGAAAATACAAAATTCTTCATAATTTTCCTTTCAAAAATGTTCATGGCTAATAGTTGGAAATGGCAGCTAATTTGGGTTGTGTTGGTTTTTTTTTTAATCTTTCTACATTATTGATTTCCATTTACCAATTTACCAAATTAATAGCATTTTTGCTTGTGTGGATTTTTAATGAATGTATACGTATCATACACACAGACACACACACATTTATATATATATATATATACCACATCTACTATATTACTAGATATAATATATTTCATAAATATATATTGCATTCAAATGTATATGTTTTACATATTTTTCTTGACTAAGTACTCTGGTGATACTTTCTAGCATTATATTAAATAGTAAATGTTAACAAGGGAATCTTTCCTTGTCTTGGCATAGTCAACTTGCCCCACAAAGATATATATTACATGTTTATACTATGGCATGTTATATAAGATTCTTGAATATTCATGGATTTTGTATATTTTAGTATCCTTGGAGAGTGTGAGTGCTAGAATCAGTTTCCCATGAAGTGTTAGACGAAGCCGTATACAAATATTTTTCTAATGTATCTTCATTATCCATACTCTCATTTTATATTATTTATATATATATATATGTTTATATATATATCACATATAAATACATTGAAAGTCCATTAAAATATTTTATAGTCACCCCTTTAGTGGATTGTTCTTTAATTTACATAGAAGAAAATTTAAACTCTTAGTTAAGATTTCCATTGCTGTGAAGAGACACCATGACCAAGGCAACTCAGTCCCTTATCACCATGGTGGAAGAATTACAGAATCTCAGCAGACATGATGCTAGAGGAGCTGAGAGGTCGACATCTTGTTCAGAAGACAAACAGGAGAAGACTGTCTCCAGCTAGGAGGAGGATCTTAAGGCTCGCTCCCACAGTGACACACCTCCTTCAACAAGGACACAGCCCATAATGGTGCCACTCCTTGGACAGAGCATATTCAAGCCACCATTCACTCTCATTTTATTTACCTGTGTAATTACCATTACCTTTTCTTCTTCATATAGATATGAACTACTACTATAGACAGTGGTCCAGCCAATCCTGCTTCTTTATATTCCTTTAACTATTTCTCAAGAGCTAAAGGGACCCTTTTAAAGCTGAAGCCTGGTGGTTCTTTCATCATCTACCTGAAATCTCCTTAGGCAAATTCATGAACGTATTAGATGCATGTTATATTTGCAATGTAACAGCAGGTAATAAATAGAACAACAACATAACAAGGGTCCCTTTGTCTTTCAATAATATGTTATTCACTAGCATCCTCTAAAATCTCTTCTGCCAAAAGCATTTTAAGTATCTTACAAATTCCACCTACCAACTGCTCCCAGTGACAGTGTCATGTGGGGTTTTTTTTGTTTGTTTGTTTGTTTGTTTGTTTTATAATGACATCCATCTCTTAAGCACAATATCCTTTTATCTTCTGCTGCACAAAATACACTCCAAATTAACTTACATGAAATGATAAGAATTATTCATTTTCATTGTATCAGAGTTCTGGATGTTGGAGGGGTTGAACCAGGTGAATCATGTTCAGGATCTCTCACATAACTGCAGTCCATCACTTACTTGGTCTGGAGTCATCTCAAAACCTTACTAACTCATTTTTCTAGCAAGTACCACCCATTATCATATGAGTCATCAGTGTGGTTATTGTCTAGAATATGGTCTTTCCATGTGCCCTGGATTCATCATATTGTAATGGCTGAGTTCTAGTCAAATGAAGGTTATATCATCTTTCTATATAGGATCCTCTCAAATTTAAGTCCATAGCATTGCTTTCATTGCTGGCTGTGTCAATCTACCCAATTTTAACAGCAGTGGGAACAGACTTTATGTAATAACAAAATAACAAAGGTTTGTAAGCCACAACAGGAAGGACCTTATTATCATGGCCATTTATGGTGAATGCAAGTTTGCCACAACAAGAAAAGAAGAAACTAGACATTCCCTAATAAAAACATGTATTGCTATGGCACTTAAAGTGGAAGTAGTTCTATGTATAGATTCTCTGACCACTAATCCAATCTGACTAATGACCCTACTTTCATGTCCTAAGGAGAAGAATTATTCTATTAAATACTGACTTTCCTAATTGTACACACTATGATAAAGCCTCTGTCACTTTGAATACACCTGCAATCTTGGTATTATTGGCATCTATAGAAGTGCCACCAAGGACAAACAAATTTCAATTATATGTAAAATGTAGTGGGCTGTATATTTCAGAAGATTGCGTATATAATGGTAGAAGAGGATCTTTTGTTAGTGATGTAGAAGAAAACCATAAAACTGACCAATGTCAGTGTCACTGACTATCCCCACTAGATAGCACAAAAAGTTTTCTGTGTCTGTGTCTGTATCTATGTGTATCTCTGTGTATCTGTATGTCAGTGTGTCTGTGTACCTGTATCTTTCAAATTCTAGAGACCAAATCAAATCCTTGAATATGCAAAGCAAGTGCTCTACCAGTGCTCTGAGTCCTCTGCTCTATACTTACATTTATAAAGTATATTAATCATTATTCTCTTTGTAAAGATTGATATTGACAGAATAACTTATATATTTGGAGATGTTCTTTATTATAATCTTCATAACTATTATTAAAATAAAATAATTGAAATGTTTATAGAACAAGATAAAATAAGAGAGAAAAAGATAGACAGAAAGAGAGCAAAAGAATAAATTTGAATCAGAGAAGGTAGGCTGGGACTCTAGATGGTTTTGCTGAGCAAAGTAAGTGTTTGAACACTTTCTTTATTAACATTTTATTCAGAACTGACTGGGAATTGAATAAATAAAAGAAATCCCTGAAGCTTAGAGAAAGAAAAGTAAGTAATAGAGAACGAGGATTTGAAAATGAGTTTAAGTTTTCATTTGCAAGAAAAGAAGATGAGCTAAGAAAGGAGTGTTGTTCCATTGAGGTTTACACTATGAGTTTAAGCTTGTAGGAACTTCCCCCCAATTTCTGTATTTTACTGTGGATTTTACATTGAAAAAATTACAGAATGCTTCAATAATACTACAATAGAGAGTCTTTAAAATGCCCAAATACCAACACAACCAGTTTTGAAACAAGAAGACAGTTATTTCAATCCAAAGAATGTCTAAAGAGAGTGTTTCTGCCATCTATTACTTGGTTTATTTATTAGTGAGTTTATGAGGAAAATATCAATGTAATTACTCAATCAACAATAAACATGACAAGCCTCTTCCGGTCAGAAAAGCACCAGGGTAGCTAGGGCGCAGGGTCAGCTGACACTCGCCAGCTACCCACAACACCCGCCACAGGATCTTTTTTTTTTTTAATTTTTAATATTTTTATTACATATTTTCCTCAGTTACATTTCCAATGCTATCCCAAAAGTCCCCCATAGCGCCCCCCACTTCCCTACCCACCCATTCCCATTCTTTTGGCCCTGGCATTCCCCTATATTGGGGCATATAAAGTTTGCAAGTCCAATGGGCCTCTCTTTCCATTGATGGCCGACTAGGCCATCTTTCGATACATATGCAGCTAGAGACAAGAGCTCCGGGGTTCTGGTTAGTACATCATGTTGTTCCAACAATAGGGTTGCAGATCCCTTTAGCTCCTTGGGTACTTTCTCTAGCTTCTCCATTGGGAGCCCTGTGATACATCCAATAGTTTTCTGTGAACATCCACTCCTGTGTTTGCTAGGCCCCGGCATCATCTCACAAGAGAGAGCTATATTTGGGTCCTTTCAGCAAAATCTTGCTAGTGTATGCAATGGTGTCAGCGTTTAGAAGCTGATTATGGAATGGATCCCTGGATAGGGCAGTCTCTAAATGGTCCATCCTTTCATCACAGCTACGAACTTTGTCTCTGTAACTCCTTCCCTGGGTGTTTTGTTCCCAATTCTAAGAAGGGGCACAGTGTCCACACTTTGGCCTTCATTCTTCTTGAGTTTCATGCGTTTAGCAAATTGTATCTTATATCTTGGGTATCCTAAGTTTTGGGCTAATATCCACTTATCAGTGAATACATATTGTGTGAGTTCTTTTGTGATAGTGTTACTTCACGCAAGATGATGCCCTCCAGGTCCATCCATTTGGCTAGGAATTTCATAAATTCATTCTTTTTAATAGCTGAGTAGTACTCCATTGTGTAAATGTACCATAATTTCTGTATCCATTCCTCTGTTGAGGGACATCTGGGTTCTTTCCAGGGAAGCAGAAAACCGGCCTGAGTAGGACCACAGGCCTCATCCAGCCAGATCAGCACCGGGGTAGCTAGAGCGCAGGGTCGGCTGACACCCGCCAGCTACCCACAGGATTTTGAGACTGCTGGTGAGTGGAACACAGCTTCTGCTCCAATCTTTAAACAGTGACAACGACAACAACTAACCCCAGAGATTACCAGATGGCGAAAGGTAAACGTAATAATCTTACTAACAGAAACCAAGACCACTCACCATCATCAGAACCCAGCACTCCCACTTCGCCCAGTCCAGGGCACCCCAACACACCGGAAAAGCTAGACACGGATCTAAAAGCATATCTCCTGATGATGGTAGAGGACTTCAAGAAGGACTTTAATAACACACTTAAAGAAATACAAAGGAACACTGGTAAACAGGTAGAAGACAGTAAAGAGGAAGCACAAAAATCCCTTAAAGAATTGCAGGAGAACACTGCTAAAGAGTTACAAATCCTTAAAGAAAAACAGGATAACATAATCAAACAGGTAGAAGTCCTTAATGAAAAACACGAAAACACATCCAAACAGATGATGGAAATGAACAAAACCATACTAGACCTAAAAAGGGAAGTAGACACAATAAAGAAAACCCAAAATGAGGCAACACTGGAGATAGAAAACCTAGGAAAGAAATCTGGAACCATAGATACCAGCATCAGCAACAGAATACAAGAGATGGAAGAGAGAATCTCAGGTGCAGAAGATTCCATAGAGAACATCGGCACAACAATCAAGGAAAATGTAAAATGCAAAAAGTTCCTAACTCAAAACATCCAAGAAATACAGGACACAATGAGAAGACCAAACCTACGGATAATAGGAGTGGATGAGAATGAAGATTTTCAACTCAAAGGACCAGCAAACATCTTCAACAAAATTATAGAAGAAAACTTCCCAAATCTAAAGAAAGACATGCCCATGAACATACAAGAAGCCTACAGAACTCCAAATAGACTGGACCAGAAAAGACATACCTCCCGACACATAATAATCAGAACAACAAATGCTCTAAATAAAGATAGAATACTAAAAGCAGTAAGAGAAAAAGGCCAAGTAACATATAAAGGCAAGCCTATCAGAATTACACCAGATTTTTCACCAGAGACTATGAAAGCCAGAAGATCCTGGACGGATGTTATACAGACACTAAAAGAACACAAATTCCAGCCCAGGCTACTATACCCAGCCAAACTCTCAATTAACATAGATGGAGAAACCAAAGTATTCCACGACAAAACCAAATTCACACATTATCTCTCCACGAATCCAGCCCTTCAAAGGATAATAACAGAAAAAAACCAATACAAGGACAGGAACCACGCCCTAGAAACAACAAGAAGGTAATCCCTCAACAAACCTAAAAGAAGACAGCCACAAGAACAGAATGCCAACCTTAACAACAAAAATAACAGGAAACAACAATTACTTTTCCTTAATATCTCTTAATATCAATGGACTCAACTCCCCGATAAAAAGACATAGACTAACAAACTGGCTACACAAACAAGACCCAACATTTTGCTGCTTACAGGAAACTCATCTCAGAGAAAAAGATAGACACTACCTCAGAATGAAAGGCTGGAAAACAATTTTCCAAGCAAATGGTATGAAGAAAAAAGCTGGAGTAGCCATTCTAATATCTGATAAGATTGACTTCCAACCCAAAGTCATAAAAAAAGACAGGGAGGGACACTTCATACTCATCAAAGGTAAAATCCTCCAAGAGGAACTATCAATCCTGAATATCTATGCCCCAAATACAAAGGCAGCCACTTTCATTAAAGAAACTTTAGTAAATCTCAAAGCACACATTGCACCTCATACAATAATAGTGGGAGATTTCAACATACCACTTTCACCAATGGACAGATCATGGAAACAGAAACTAAACAGGGACACAGAGAAACTAAGAGAAATTATGAATCAAATGGATCTGGCAGATATCTACAGAACATTCTATCCTAAAACAAAAGGATATACCTTCTTCTCAGCACCTCATGGTACCTTCTCCAAAACTGACCACATAATTGGTCACAAAACAGGCCTCAACAGATACAAAAATATTGAAATTGTCCCATGCATCCTATCAGATCACCATGGACTAAGGCTGATCTTCAATAACAAAATAAATAATAGAAAGCCAACCTTCACGTGGAAACTGAACAACATTCTTCTCAATGATACCTTGGTCAAGGAAGGAATAAAGAAAGAAATTAAGGTCTTTTTAGAGTTCAATGAAAATGAAGCCACAACATACCCAAACTTATGGGACGCAATGAAAGCATTTCTAAGAGGAAAACTCATAGCTCTGAGTGCCTCCAAAAGGAAACTAGAGAGAGCACACATTAGCAGCTTGACAACATACCTAAAAGCACTAGAACAAAAGGAAGCAAATTCACCCAAGAGGAGTAGACAGCAGGAAATAATCAAACTCAGGGGCGAAATCAACCAAGTGGAAACAAGAAAAACTATTCAAAGAATCAACCAATCAAGGAGCTGGTTCTTTGAGAAGATCAACAAGATAGATAAACCCTTAGCCAGACTCACTAGAGGGCACAGGGAAAGCATCCTAATTAACAAAATCAGAAATGAAAAAGGAGACATAACAACAGATCCTGAAGACATCCAAAACACCATTAGATCCTTCTACAAAAGGCTATACTCAACAAAACTGGAGAACCTGGATGAAATGGAGAAGTTCCTAGACAGATTCCAGGTACCAAAGTTGAATCAAGATCAGGTTAATGATCTAAACAGCCCTATATCCCCCAAAGAAATAGAAGCAGTCATTAATAGTCTCCCAACTAAAAAAAGCCCAGGACCAGATGGGTTTAGTGCAGAGTTCTATCAGACCTTCAAAGAAGATCTAATCCTAGTTCTTCACAAACTATTCCACAAAATAGAAAGAGAAGGTACTCTACCCAACTCATTCTATGAAGCCACAATTACTCTGATACCTAAACCACAAAAAGACCCAACAAAGATAGAAAACTTCAGACCAATATCCCTTATGAATATTGATGCAAAAATCCTCAATAAAGTTCTTGATCACCGAATCCAAGAACACATCAAAACAATCATCCATCCTGACCAAGTAGGTTTCATCCCAGGGATGCAGGGATGGTTCAATAGAGGGAAATCCATCAACGTAATCCAGTATATAAACAAACTCAAAGACAAAAACCACATGGTCATCTTGTTAGATGAGGAAAAAGCATTTGACAAAATCCAACACCCATTCATGATAAAAGTCTTGGAAAGACCAGGAATTCAAGGCCCATACCTAAACATGATAAAAGCAATCTACAGCAAACCAGTAGCCAACATCAAAGTAAATGGTGAGAAGCTTGAAGCAATCCCTCTAAAATCAGGGACTAGACAAGGCTGTCCACTTTCTCCATACCTATTCAACATTGTACTTGAAGTCCTAGCCAGAGCAATTAGACAACAAAAGGAGATCAAATGGATACAAATTGGAAAAGATGAAGTCAAAATATCACTTTTTGCAGATGATATGATAGTATATATAAGTGACCCTAAAAATTCCACCAGAGAACTCCTAAGCCTGATAAACAGCTTCTGTGAAGTAGCTGGATATAAAATTAACTCAAACAAATCAATGGCATTTCACTACACAAAGAATAAACAGGCTGAAAAAGAAATTAGGGAAACAACACCCTTCTCAATAGTCACAAATAATATAAAATATCTTGGCGCGACTCTAAATAAGGAAGTGAAAGATCTGTATAATAAAAACTTCAAGTCTCTGAAGAAAGAAATTATAGAAGATCTCAGAAGATGGAAAGATTTCCCATGCTCATGGATTGGCAGGATCAACATTGTAAAAATGGCTATCTTGCCAAAAGCAATCTACAGATTCAATGCAATCCCCATCAAAATTCCAAATCAATTTTTCAACGAATTAGAAAGTGCAATCTGCAAATTCATCTGGAATAACAAAAAACCTAGGATAGCAAAAACTCTTCTCAAGGATAAAAGAACCTCTGGTGGAATCACCATGCCGGACCTAAAGCTCTACTACAGAGCAATTGTGATAAAAACTGCATGGTACTGGTATAGTGACAGACAAATAGACCAATGGAATAGAATTGAAGACCCAGAAATGAACCCACACACCTATGGTCACTTGATCTTCGACAAGGGAGCTAAAAACATCCAGTGGAAGAAAGACAGCATTTTCAACAAATGGTGCTGGCACAACTGGTTGTTAACATGTAGAAGAATGCGAATCGATCCATTCCTATCTCCTTGTACTAAGGTCAAGTCTAAGTGGATCAAGGAACTTCACATAAAACCAGAGACACTGAAACTTATAGAGGAGAAAGTGGGGAAAAGCCTTGAAGATATGGGCACAGGGGAAAAATTCCTGAATAGAACAGTAATGGCGTGTGCTGTAAGATCGAGAATTCACAAGTGGGACCTCATGAAACTACAAATCTTCTGCAAGGCTAAAGACACCATCAATAAGACAAAAAAACCACCAACAGATTGGGAAAGGATCTTCACCTATCCTAAATCAGATAAGGGACTAATATCCAATATATATAAAGAACTCAAGAAGGTGGACTCCAGAAAGTCAAATAACCCCATTAAAAAATGGGGCTCAGAACTGAACAAAGAATTCTCACCTGAGGAATACCGAATGGCAGAGAAGCACCTGAAAAAATGTTCAACATCCTTAATCATCAGGAAAATGCAAATCAAAACAACCCTGAGATTCCACCTCACACCAGTCAGAATGGCTAAGATCAAAAATTCAGGTGACAGCAAATGCTGGCAAGGATGTGGAGAAAGAGGAACACTCCTCCATTGTTGGTGGGATTGCAAGCTTGTACAACCACTCTGGAAATCAGTCTGGCGGTTCCTCAGAAAATTGGACATAGTACTACCGGAGGATCCAGCAATACCTCTCCTGGGCATATATCCAGAAGATGTCCCAACCGGTAAAAAGGACACATGCTCCACTATGTTCATAGCAGCCCTATTTATAATAGCCAGAAGCTGGAAAGAACCCAGATGTCCCTCAACAGAGGAATGGATACAGAAATTATGGTACATTTACACAATGGAGTACTACTCAGCTATTAAAAAGAATGAATTTATGAAATTCCTAGCCAAATGGATGGACCTGGAGGGCATCATCTTGAGTGAAGTAACACAATCACAAAAGAACTCACACAATATGTATTCACTGATAAGTGGATATTAGCCCAAAACTTAGGATACCCAAGATATAAGATACAATTTGCTAAACGCATGAAACTCAAGAAGAATGAAGACCAAAGTGTGGACACTGTGCACCTTCTTAGAATTGGGAACAAAACACCCAGGGAAGGAGTTCAGAGACCAAGTTCGTAGCTGTGATGAAAGGATGGACCATTTAGAGACTGCCGTATCCAGGGATCCATCCCATAATCAGCTTCTAAAAGCTGACACCATTGCATACACTAGCAAGATTTTGCTGAAAGGACCCAAATATAGCTGTCTCTTGTGAGACGATGCCGGGGCCTAGCAAACACAGGAGTGGATGTTCACAGTCAGCTATTGGATGTATCACAGGGCTCCCAATGGAGAAGCTAGAGAAAGTACCCAAGGAGCTAAAGGGATCTGCAACCCTATTGTTGGAACAACATGATGTACTAACCAGAACCCCGGAGCTCTTGTCTCTAGCTGCATATGTATCGAAAGATGGCCTAGTCGGCCATCAATGGAAAGAGAGGCCCATTGGACTTGCAAACTTTATATGCCCCAATATAGGGGAATGCCAGGGCCAAAAGAATGGGAATGGGTGGGTAGGGAAGTGGGGGGCGCTATGGGGGACTTTTGGGATAGCATCGGAAATGTAATTGAGGAAAATATGTAATAAAAATATATATAAAAAAAAACCAATAAACATATTGAGTCACTAAAGTGTCCCAAGATCCAGTCTCTCTTTTAGGATCTTAGAGATTATCTAGAAATAGAATGTAAAGGATTACAAAACAGATATGATACATAGGAACACTGGAGAGTTAAGAAACCAAACAAAAGTCATGAGAGTTTTGCAGACAGGAGTTTGCAAAAGCAGATATTCTATTTGAGCTGGAAACTAACACCTGAGTTCCACTCAAGAAGAAATGAAGTGGATCTACATATATTGACCAACAGTACTTTCCAAGTCACATTGTAAAAAAAAGAAAAAAAAAATAGAACAGCAAGTTCCTGAACAAAATTCCGATTAGGATCTCAGCTAAATAAGAAAACTACCATAATCTACACATGTGTGTGTCTGTGTATATGTGTGTGTATATATATCACACCAAGGGTCAAAGACAACATACCCAAAAGATCAAAAGATAATGGTGATTTGGTCCTTACACAAAGAAGAAATGGGCTGGAGAGATGGCTCAGTGGTTAAGAGCACCGACTGCTCTGGTCCTGAGTTCGAATCCCAGCAACCACATCGTGGCTCACAACCATCCGTAATGAGATCTGATGCCAACTTCTGGTGCATCTAAAGACAGCTACAGTGTACTTAGATATAATAATAAATAAATTTTGAAAAAAAAAGGAGTAACCCATTTCAAAGAAGAAGGAGAGGGAGAGGGAGAGGGAGAGGGAGAGGGAGAGGGAGAGGGAGAGGGAGAGGGAGAGGGAGAGGGAGAGGGAGAGGGAGAGGGAGAGGGAGAGGGAGAGGGAGAGGGAGAGGGAGAGGGAGAGGGAGAGGGAGAGGGAGAGGGAGAGGGAGAGGGAGAGGGAGAGGGAGAGGGAGAGGGAGAGAAGAAGAAGAAGAAGAAGAAGAAGAAGAAGAAGAAGAAGAAGAAGAAGAAGAAGAAGAAGAAGAAGAAGAAGAAGAAGAGGAGGAGGAGGAGGAGGAGGAGGAGGAGGAGGAGGAGGAGGAGGAGGAGGAGGAGGAGGAGGACGAGGACGAGGACGAGGACGAGGAGGAGGACGAGGACGAGGACGAGGACGAGGACGAGGACGAGGACGAGGACGAGGACGAGGACGAGGAGGACGAGGAGGACGAGGAGGAGGACGAGGACGAGGACAAGGAGGACGAGGAGGACGAGGACGAGGACGAGGACGAGGACGAGGATGAGGACGAGGAAGAAATGGGGACAATAAAGCAAGGTATTTTTGGATTCCTATATTTGTGGAAACGTTGGATTTTTTTTTTTATTTGCACCATTTAGCTTCACATTCTGGCTTATGCCTACTGAACATCGGAATTCCAGGGCTTATCATTTGCACTTCAGTGAGTGAGAAATATAATTTCACTACCGTTTCCCAACCTCCCAAACTGTATATTGAAGCCCGACTGTGGTCATGCAACTAAATGTAAAGGTTGTAAAATGTTGGCAACAGTCAGGGGTTTCCAATGTGTAGTAAGATAAAAACTAAATCCAAAACTCAAACACGTAATGAATCAGAGGTGTCACTGACAGTACTGTCCTATGTTGCACTGTGATATTGCATTCCAGCATTGGTCTGAACACGGAACACTCTTACCACATACTATGAAAATTATCATATCATGCAATGATTATAAATGCTGGCTAAATCACCTTGGCTCAGATTCATGACTATTATGTGTTACTAATGGTACTGTTTAACTGAACATACAAAAGTTTCTCTTACTAAAGGAAGATAATAATTTAACTAAAGAAAATAAAAACTCAGTATTTCCTACTATCATTCCTCAGCATGTAAGTATATAAAATTAGTAAGTCTTAGGATTACATTATATTAAAATGATTGATTTTAAAAACTACTATTTATGTTGATGGATTTCACAAGAAAATTTCAAATAAAGTTTTGCTTGTGATTAAGATAGAATTTATAACAATTTCTGAAATTGCTTTAAATATACTTTGGCCATTTTCTACTATGTAATTATGGAAATAGAATTCTCAGTACTGACAATCATAAATTTAAAAGATCAGTCAACTCTGAAAAACATTTAAGATGTTCCACATCCTGTAGTACCAAGTACTCAGCCAAGATTTAATTCTTTACATAAAAACTAAAAAACCTATCTACATCTTTAGGATGCAAAGTTATTTGTATTAAGTGAATGGTATAGTTATATTATGCCAAAGAATTGTTTTATAATAAACTCCTTTAAGATTTATTATCAATAAATGTATTATTTGTATACCTATTTTATACACCTATTTACCCACTACATTAAAATTAATCACGTGGTGACCCTCCAAATGGCTTAGCAGTTAGTAATATTTATTGCCAAATCCCACAATGGATGGCTCACAACTACCTATAGTGGCAGGGGATTTGACACCCTCCTCAAGCCTCATCAGCCCCTGCATACACACAGTATACAAGTAGTTAAGTATATGTACTTGATGTTCTTGCAGATGACCTAAGCTTGGTTTCCAGCACCCAGGTAGCAACTCACAAGCTGTAATTCTTTCAGAGTGTTCAGCTCTATCTTCTGTCCTTTGCAAGCATCAGGCACAAATGTGGCACACAGATGCATACATACATGCAGAGAAACATACAAATAAAGTACCTTAATCCTTAAACACACACACACACACACACACACACAAATACTTTTGTTTTTAATTTCATAGGCAAAGGCAAGTCATGAGTGAATAAATGATGAAGAAAGCTTGTTCTGGGTAAGCAATGTAGCCTTTCACATAATGCTCAGCATAACTGATAAAAATAGAATTGTGAAGTTTCGTTATGATTAGTCAGCAGCTTTTATATAAAGTCAACAAGTGGTACAATCGTCATAGGTCCGATATAGACTGTGAGAGAACCCAAGGTCTCTTTGAATGGATGTGTTGGCCATGGACAGAAAACCACAGGAAATCATCTATGAGGATAGATCTGTGTCACCTGATGAAGAAAGTTTAACTTTACATTGAGATGTGTAATCAACAAGGTGACACAGTCATATTTGACTCTAGCACAATGTCTGACAACAATGTGGAAAATGAAGTTACAGAAGTGGGGCACCTGCAGCAGAGACTAGCTAGAAGGTTGTTGTATTAGTTGAAAGAACACAAGGATACACACCAGAACAAATGTCAGTGAGGACGTTAGCATAAGACAAGCTGAGCCAATAATCAATACATAACTCAATATAAGGAATAAATGTGATACCAAGGAAGGCTCCGAAATTCCAAAATAAGATTTCAGGTCATATGTCTGAATAAAATTGGATACCAACTGGGATTCACGCTAAAGGCACTAAGCTTCTGACCCAAATATAGAACTGAGTCCAAAGGCAATTCAGAGTCACAGGGTGAATTTATGCTGCTTATGGCTACTCCCTAACTGGTCCCATATAGATGTGCTGAATTAACCAGATCATTGTATCACATAATGAACAGCTTATGTGTTACTAGTTCATTGCTAAAGATAATATAAATTTGGCAAACACCTTACTAGTGTGTCTATAAGCCCTTCTATCTGGCAGCCTCATAATACTTATCAAAAAGAATGAAATGTCTTACTTGGCTGAATTTGTTTGTCATACACTTCTGCTGCCTGTTATTAACACAGCCCTTCTTCTCAATCATTCTAAGCACATTTAACATATCTATTGGATAGTACTGGTAGATGATTATATTTAAATTCTTACTCCACATATTTCTAAATCTAATTCTTCCCAGCTCTCATTTTAAACATTAGAATAGCACTTGCCCTTCCTCCACCTTCATGAACATTTCTCATCCTTGTGACTTAGCAAGCACCAGCAAGCACCAGCAATGACTCCAGGATTTCAGAGGATTACTGGATATGAGGCATCTGCATCTTGAATTTACTTAAAATACAGAAGTGAGGTCCCCAGGACTCTTAATATTCTGCTCTCATTCCTGGAGGCAGATAGAAATTTAACATATTAAAAACAGTCCATTAGAAGGCCAGTTGCATGCAGTCCAATAAGCAAGCTGGAGAACAGTCAATAATGGGATTTAGGAGGTAAAGAAAGGCCAGATCCTGTAGGCCAAATTAGCATAAACTGAAAATCCAGGCATACCTAGGGAACCATCTCATTATTACATGATTACAGTTCTCTTCAAATTTAACAAATTAAGTCAACTCTCTACTTTATATTCCCATTTTGTTCTGTTCACTCAGTCTACCTAGTGTAAGATAATAATAATGGTAACAATAAATGGTGATTTTAAAAAAATAGGTTCTGGGTTGTCAATTATTTGCATAGCTTATTTCTCATTTTGTGCCTAAAAGACACATGCAGTGCATCCAGTTACAAAATCATTTACATCCTATTAAGTGCAAGTGCAGAATTTCTACTACAAGGTGTTAAGTATCTTGAAGAATCATTGAGACACCTGAAGAAACAGATTCTGGGCTGAATGCAGAGGGAATCATACCAAAGTTACCACAGAACCAGTACTGCTCCTCAGAGATGGGGAGCCACTGGCCCCCACACTAGTGCTGACTGGGAAGTCACTCACCCAAGTGGCTGCCTCAGATATAGGACCTCTATAAATCAGAAACTGTTGCATCTACCAGCTTAGGACCAGTTCCATGCTAGCACAGTCTGCCCAAGCAGAATGGATGTTGCATGTCTTCCTCTTGGCACCACCAGAGCCAATGAATGGACATATCAAATTCTGCTCAATGCTACCACAGAATAAACTGGATGCCTCTACTCTCTCTATGCCAAGAAAATACTGGATGCCTCTACCCTCTCTATGCCAAGAAAAGAAAGAAAGAGAGAGAGAGAGAGAGAGAGAGAGAGAGAGAGAGAGAGAGAGAGAGAGAAAGAAAGAGAAAGAAAGAAAGAAAGAAAGAAAGAAAGAAAGAAAGAAAGAAAGAAAGAAAGAAAGAAAGAAAGAGAAAGAAAGTTGTGCAATAGGCACATCATCTGTCTCCCTCCAGTCAGTCAAACCTCACAGTTCATGGTAGCTTACCCCAAGTCATAGCTGCAAGGCTGGGAGGCTTTCTTCTCACTGGATTTATTGCTATACAACTACAGAAAATAAAATTCAGTTATAAATAAAAGTACAAGGAGGTCTCAGGACTTTTTACATAAGTTATAGTCATTAAAATCGGGCTATAGAACCTTTGTATCATTCCAAAATATTTTCTCCCAATTGCTGCTACTGCAGGCTCTACATCAGTACAGTTAGCTTCCTATCTTTATAATTATGCCTTTCAAACATTTCATAGAAATGGTTAGCTTTTTAATTACTTTTAGTTCATTTAGGTTTTTGTGTGTGTGTGCACATGTGAATATTCATGAGAATATGTATATGGGTACAAGTACTGCCAGAGACCAGAAATGACATGGGATTCCCCTGGAGCTAGAGTTACAGTGGTTGTAAACAACTCAACATGGGGACCAAGCAGTACTTTTAACTGTTGAGCCATCTCCCTGCTTCCTGTATCTAGTTTTTCACCTACCACGAGGTAATTTATTTTACATATTGTTTTATAAGTATTGATAGGGGCTTGTTTTGCTTTTAGTCACCCACATAAGTGTTATATAATTTGCATACCTATTAATCTAAATGAACAGTCAGTCACCTGATGTCTAATTTAATCTACTATGATTAGTGTTATGAACAATCACTTACAAGCCTATGAGCACATACTTTTATTTTTCAGTAATTGATTGCTTAAAATGAAACCACTGGGTTACAGAGGATTTGGAAGTTTGCCTGCTTAACTTTGTAAGAATCCATCAGCTATTTCAAAGCAATGTGATACTTTGCATTTCTTGCAGCTATATTTATCAGTCATGAAAAGTCTGCACCCTTACCAATATTTGCTATTTTCTATCGATCCCAGTAAGTGCATGGGGTTATGTTTCAGTTTAATATGCATTTCCTGCTCACTCATCATGATGAACGTATTTCATGACATTTGCATATCTTTCTATGAAAATGCCTATTGAAATATTATGTTCATTTTCTTTAAAGAGTTGCACTTTCTAGTCCAGATTGGCTAGGAATTCATTTTGTAGGACAGGCTGGCCTTCAACTTGCTATACCCCAGCATCAGCTCCTCCAACATAGGTATGCATCAACCATGTCTAGCTCCAGGCTCATAATTTTTTAACGTTTATGAGTATGTGTGTGTGTGTCTGCTGGGTGTGCATGTTGTGTGGAGGGATCGCTGTGAGTGCAAGCATACTTGTGCCAAAGGAGGGAATGTGGAAATCAGGGGCCTAGCTCTTGTATGAGTCCTCATCTTCCATCTTGCTTAAGCAAGGATCTCTCAGTATTTAGTACTGTGTAAGCCAGACTAGTCGGCCTATTAATGTCCATGTTCTTGTTTCTGACTTTAACAGTCCCATGAAAAAATAGGATTGCAGACACATGAGCTACAACTCCCCGATTTTGCCTGGAGGACATGTTCTGTTTTGCTTTCACTAGCAATTTGACAGAGCCTACTATCATCCAAAAGCCTCAGTTGAGGAATTACCTAGATCATACATCTGTAGGAATTGCTTTGGTTGTTAATTGATGTAGGAGGGCCCAGCCATTACAAGAGTTATCACCAACACTCAGAGCTTCTATGCTGTATAAGAACGCTAGCTGTTTATAATAGCTGTGAGCTAGCTAGCGAGGAGACTTCTCCAATGGTGTACTATGTTGACTGGAAAGTTCCTTGGTCAGAGATAATGTTGTATCAAATAGCAAATAGGCCTGCCTTCATGTTCTTGCCTTGACTTCTCTCAATGATAGACTTTATCCTGAGATTGTAAGATGAATAAATTCTTTTGAAAATGTTTTCAGTCAGTTTTTTTTTTTTTTTTAATCATAGCAGTAGGTATGAAAGTAGAACAGGGAGCTAGTTAGTCTGGCTTTTACATTGGTTTTGGGAATCCAAACTCAAGTCCCCCACACCAGCATAGCAATCCCTATACCCAATGAGACATCTATCCAGTATTTGCTTTCTGCAGAGTAAAAGGGATTATTTTGTTTAATGTTTAGGGGGCAGAGCAGCCTTGTTTTGAGACAGTGTTACTCTGTTGTCCTGGCCTGGAGCTCACTACATGGTCTAAGCTGCTCTCCAGCTCATGGCTACCCTTCTTCCTCAGGCTCTTGACTTCTGTAATTACAGACATGATCCATGAGACATGAATAAAACATGAACATTTTAATGATTCCCATCTTGTCTTTATTTCCCTTTATCATTCATGCATTTTACATCTCCTGAGCAGAAGATACTATCTTAACCTAAGATCACAAAGACCTTTAGTCTGTGTTTTCACCTAGGTTTCCAGTTTTCAACTCATGTTTTGCATAAGTTTTTAAGGTTAGTATAAGTGCCTAAAGGTTCTTTTTTCCAAATAAGCTACTTAATTATTGTATGTAATTTTTTGAAAAGATCATCCTTTCTTACTTAATGGACTCCATGCCTCTGTCCAAAATCAGCTGACTCTGTATTAATGGACCTATTTCTACATTCTGTCCTATGTATATGTTAGTGTGTTCTGATTTCCAGAAGTTCTTGCAGCGTTCTCAGAGGTCAAAAATCACTTTTGTCATAATATTATAACATTATTTAAGATTTTAATTATCATACTCTCATAAATACTTAGTGGTGTGTTTTAGAGGATAGATGTAACAGTGCACCAAATTGAAAGAGAAATGAAAAATCTGTTAATACAACAAATATAAGAATATTTGAAAAATATACAATGACAATACTGCTATTCCCATTATCTCCATGAAAGCCTGAATATGAAAATATGGTTATTTTCATCAAAAATGTATTTTTCAATAAAGAAGCCATTATAATTGTTTGAGAGTGAGCACCTAAATAAAAAGGTCAAATACTAGTAAAAATCCTCAATTTTTACCTTAACTAAACTGTAATAATTAAGATAACTAAAGATGTTGATATCCATATAGCTCACATAAATAGCACTTTAGAAGCTTACTTTTTTACTTTTTAAAATAAATTTTGGATGTGTACTTGTGTTTGAATATCCATGCACTTACACATACATCTGGATGTCAGAGGACAACTATCTGGAATTAGTTTTCTCTTTCTATCAGATGAGACCTAGGGATCAAACTCAGGCCAACATGCTTAACAGTTGGCACATTGACCTGTGAGCCATCTTGCTGATTCTGGGATGTTCTATGATTTTTATGAATATTATAAACCCTGTGACTGATGTTATTTTACATTAATCTAGTTTATATATTAATCCCTTTTTATTAGTTTAAAGTTTGACAATTTCACACATACATACACATATACACACATATATATACACACATGGCATGTACTGTAATTATATTCACCATCCAATATCACTACCTGGTATAAGTCATCCTTTCCTACTGAACCTCTTGTTCTCACCTCATCTTCCAGTGGCTTTACTATTTAGTCAAGATAATTTTCTCTTCTCTAGGAATCATTAATAGTCATTAGTTCAGGATGGGGCACTGTGGGCATCTTCTTTATCTATGATGTAAAGTTGAATGGCACAGCTGGATTCAGCATTTTATAACACTCTCCCAATCCTCTGGCTCTGCAATTGTTTCCACGGTCTTCTCTATAATGTTACTGGGCCTGGAAAGGGATAGTAGTGACATAGTTGTCTCATTTATGGCTGAATATTAATCAGTCACTTATTCTTAGCACTTAGCACAGATGGGAGTCTTTGCTTGGAAGAAAATCAACTATTTTTGATTGGATCTTTGGCCCTTTAAACCAAAAGAAAACACATCTGATACTATAAGCATGGTCAAAAGCCTTTGGCTAGGATGGGCTTGGACCTAAGAGGGGGAACACATTATAATTATTTTCCTGAATGAATATGTTACCAAATATCTCTCTACGTTTTTACATTTATACCCATAGACTAGCATGGCTCTAAACCCGGGACAGAGAAGTTCATCTATGGGTAATGGTTAATACAGAAACTAAAAGTAAATCTTCAAATCAGATATTATTACTTTCGAATGTCTCTTCTCTTATAGTGTTAACATATTATGTATCTGTTCTTCCTTTTATAATAGCTTAGCACTATGCAAACTAGTACCTTACAAGTCTGTTGGTCTTAAGTCTGACATGCGTGTTCCTTGATGAAAATTGAGTTGCTCTTGCATTCATTTCCTGTGGACAAGCTGTTGGTAAAACTCTATTCCCTGGGGCTGAAATCCGGAAGACCCATTTCCTAGTAGGCATCTAGTAGTGACTGTTCTCAGCATCTTCATTGATCTATCACCCCTACCTCCATCTTCAAAACCACCAAAAGTTCATCTCTTCCTCTGGTTCCCCCTCCCTGTTGTGTTTCATCCATAAGACCTAGAAAGGAAATGCAAGTGGTTTAAGAGCTCAAGAGAATAAGACCTAGAAAGGAAATGCAAGTGGTTTAAGAGCTCAAGAGATTAATCAGGTTCCACCTGGACTATCAAGGATATTCTCATCTTCTCAGGGTTCAATTTTTAATCATCTTTGCACAATAACTTTGCCTTCATAAGATAATATATTCATTAACAGTTTCCAAGAATTAGGGATGGCCTTTCCTCTAAAAAGTGGGTGAAGCATGATTGACACAGACTACACTGATTGATTTTGTGTTATAAATCCTTTATGTTTCTTTTTTTTTTTCAGTAAGCACTTGGTAATTACTCTTGATTTTATTTATATCCATGTACCTGCTTTTAATATTCTCCATTCACGGTCTTCTCAGATACCTTGATGCTACATATTTTAATGTTTATATTGCTAACTGACTAGAGTTAAGAGGCATAGTTTAGTACAAGAGTTCTGTATAGCATTCATGAGCATCTGGGTTTGATCTTCAATCTTCTTTTTTTTCCATATTTTTTATTGGGTATTTATTTCAATTACATTTCCAATGCTATCCCAAAAGTCCCCCACATGCTCCCCAACCCACTCCCCTACCCACCCACTCCCACTTCTTGGTCCTGGTGTTCCCCTGTACTGAGGCATATAAAGTTTGCACAACCAATGGGCCTCTCCACTGATGGCCGACTATTCTATTCATATGCAGCTAGAGACACGCGCTCCAGGGGGGGCGGGGGTATTGGTTAGTTCATATTGTTGTTCCACCTATAGGATTGCAGATCCCTTCAGCTCCTTGAGTATTTTCCCTAGCTCCTCCATTGGTGGCCCTGTGATCCATCCAATAGCTGACTGTGAGCATCCATTTCTGTGTTTGCCAGGCCCCAGCATAGTCTCACAAGAGACAGCCATATCTGGGTCCTTTTAGCAAAATCTTGCTAGTGTATGCAATGGTGTCAGTGTTTGGAAGCTGATTATGGGATGGATCCCCAGATATGGCAGTTTCTAGATGGTCCATCTTTTTGTCTCTGTAACTCTGTAACTTATTATCTCTGTAACTCCTTCCATGGGTGTTTTACTCCCACTTCTAAGAATGGTCTTCGTTCTTCTTGAGTTTCATGCATTTAGCAAATAATGCATTTTAGAATCAGTTCTTTCACTTCCTATAGTGTAATACATATGAGACTAAAGCAAAGAGAGGGAGATAGAAGTCAGAATAAAGGTGTCAGAGGGGTACCCCGAAGGCTGTAGTAGGCAAGGTCAAACAAGGTAAAAAGGTAGGTATGTATGAAATGTTACAGTGAAATCTACTACTTTGTAAGCCTTCTCAAAATTATGTATTTTTTTAAGTTTCCTGGCTTCCTTATTGTATGTTGAATTTACAGGTTGACCTGGGAAAAAATAACTTACAACAATGTGGGGTCCTTCTCAATGAAGATGGTAGAGCCCTGCTTTTAAGTCTTCTTCTTAACTATAAGTGTACCATTACTTTCAATGTAAAAACACATGCAGATTTGCAAAAATTTTGTTGTCTACCTGAAGTATTTAATATTTGTGTAGAATTACAAGTGTTATTTTTAAATTGTTCATGGCTAAGTTGTCTATAGAAATGCTATTTATTTTTGCATATTAGACATGTGGTATTAACAAACTCAGTGATTAAAACTGGTAGTTTTTTTGTCATTGGGTTTTAGTCAGCCATTCATCTTCTATTGTCACCCTTCTATTTTTTCCAGACCTGTTCCTCCATGGCTCACTGCCCTCTCCATCTCCACTGCAGTTCTGAAGAGAAATGGACAAGTTAGTATCTCATCTTATGTGCTAACTTAGTGCTAGAGGAGGAAAACAGCCAGTTTCATCATAAAAATGGTGTCAGGAATAGGCTCTGCTTAACTTTTATTATCAGATTGAAAACAAGTCTCTTAGAACCTAGTTTTCTGAGTCTTTTATCATGAATAAACATTGAATTTGTAAAATAATTTTTTACTCATAGGCATATACACATCCATTTTCTTTTTAAATCAGTGATTAAATATATTACATTGATTTATTTAAGCCAATCGTATTATTCAGATCAGCCCAACTTGAGCATGCACCATCTTTATAGTCACATTCACAAACCACTGGATTCAATCTTTTGATGACCTCTTCTAGTTATTTGTGCATCATCCTTTCTTTGCTTTTGTAAGAATTTGAATGGGGTAGTTTTATTTATTTTTTTAAGTATTTAAGAAAAGTCACTTGAGGATGAAATTCTTTCATGTGATTTAGGTACATGTTTAAAAGTGTGGAATAAGTTCATGACCATTTAGTAAAGTATCGTTCAGTGATTTTATTTTATATCATCAACTTCATTTACACAAAATGCTGATAATACTTCCTAAATATGATCTTATAATTTATGGGGCCCTTGATGATATATCTTTATTATGAATACTAAAAATTTATCTTCATTCATATTTGTAAACTGTAGTATATGCTTATTAACTTCATTAATTTTTTTCAGAAAATCAACTCTTGCCTTCCTCTAACTGTTTTATGTTTTCTAATTTATTGACTCCTTTCTTCTTTACTTTCATTTTTCCTATTGTTTACATTTGTTGTTTTGTTGGCTCTTCGGTTTCTACTCCTTCTAGATCAAAACTTAAATCATTAGCTTAGGCCCTTTGTCTCATCACATATAAGCATGCAATCCTATATTTTGTTTTTAGATATTATTTAAGCTGTTCATTATAGAGTTTGAAGAATTAATTTTCATTCAGCATTAAGTATCAATTTATATTTAATTTATTGTCTAACAAGTACATTATGTAAATCTTGAAAGTTTATTTTATGACTATAATTTCCAAATAATTTTATTACCTTTTATCTTCCCATGTATGAATGTTTTGATGCATGTATGTATGTATATTTACTACATGCATGTTTTGTGCTCACAGAGGCCAGAAGAGGGCATCATATTGCCAAGGACTGGAGCTATAGATGGCTGTGAGTCACAATGTGGGTGCTGGGGAGCAAACCTAGGTTCTCGAAAGGAGCACAACAGCTCTCGACTACAGACCCATATTTCTAGTCCCTTATTTAAATTTTGTAAAATGGTTTTCATGGGCCCATGGGATTAGAGAGACAAAAATCAATTAAGAGAACTGGGTACTCTTCCAGAGGACCTGATCTGATTCCCGTCACTCACAGTGTGGTTCAGGACGGTTTATAACTCCAGACACAGGAAATCTGATGCCCTTCCTGGACTCTGCATGCCTGAGTCATCCATGTCCTCCATATGCAGAAGAAAACACCCATATTTTAAACACTAATTGATTAACTCGTTAAAATGTTTTAAATTTTCCTGGCACTATTATGGTCTAGTATGCAGCATCTCTTAGGAAATGTTCCTTGTAGATTCATACACCTGTGCTGTAGTTACAAGCTGATTATGGGTCAGCTACAATAAGGGGGCTGACCTTGTTTTAAAGTTCTATCTCATCATTTTTTTTTTGCTATCTTGGTATGCAAATATCAGTTATTTTTTTACTTTGGTATGTAATAAATATCTGCAAAAGATGGATTGAAATATTCAATTTTATGGACAGGCCTCTGTAACCTTTCCATTATATCAGTTTGTGAGTCATTTATTTGAAATATTGTTGGTTTCATTCTTAAAATTGTTACTTCATCAATTTACCCATTCTAAATTTTAAAAAACATCTCTTTTTGTCTGTGGTAAAATCAGTAGTTATTAGTCCGTTTTTTTTTTTCCCATATAGCATTCTGGTTTTCTTATGATTTCATGTGACAAGTAAATTCTGACCTAGCCTTCTTTATTCTTTTTCTTTGTAACCATTATCCTTTTTACACCTTAAAATGGATATATTTATACAGAATAATTTGAGTTTTCTTTTAATCCTCTCCTCTCATAATCTGTTGGGGGTTTGTTTGTTTGTTTGTTTTGTTTACTTAGAACACTTAGGACATTAACTTTTATTCTGGCTGTGAATTACATGCTCCTTGTTCATTTGTTTTACCTTTTATCCTCTGTTCCTTTTTCTCTCTTTCCCTTTTTTATGCATTAGGTATGTATTAGATATGAAGTATATATTAGGAATGTATTCGGTATGAAGTATCCCTGAAAGGCTCATATTTTGAATGCTGAGTCCCCAGCTGGTGATTGAACCCGGGAATCTCTTACTTCAGCCACAAATTAATTTCATGATGTATCTTAATATCATGCCCTGCTTCTTTTAGTTTACTTATAATTCTGATCATCTCCATTAACTTATACACATATTTGCAAGGTAAAATATAGACCTATATGTCATGACAGTGTTGATAATTTAGCCTTCCTATGGATAATATCATCATGGTAGGAAACTATTCCCACCTCGCATTTTGTTTCCTTTCACATGAGTTATAATCTGCATAATGTATGTTTGTGCTATTAAGTTTTCTTTTTTCATTAAGAAATTCTTCATATGTTTTTCAAAAATGTGTTTTATATTTATGCATATATGTGTGTGTACATGTGTGTGTACATGGTGTGTACAGGGCTTTGTGGAGGAGATTCACTTGGACATGAATTCCTGTGCATATGGGAGCCATGAATAGGCATTGGGTGTCATCCTCAATTGTTCTTCATTGTATTTTCTGAGACAAAGTCTTTCACTGTACCAGCAGCTTGCTGATTTAGCTAGACTGTGTAGCTAGCTAGCCCCAAGGATTCCCTTGTCTCTGTCTTCCCAATTATGGGAGTTTAGGCCTTTTCCATACCACCCAGCATTTATATGTATGCAATTCTTCTGTGCTAAGCATTTAAACCACTGAGCCACCTCCTCATCCTCTCTTCAGTTATTTTTATTTACTTGAGTTTTAACTGGCACCAAATTTTCTACCTGATAGTTCATTATATCTGTTATAGCAAGAAATGGTCTGTGGAGTTACATGACTCTGAGCCTCTGGTTATTAAGTTTTTTGTTTTGATCACATATTTTAATATGTTATTCTTTGATTTTAACATTTTTTGATAATACTTCTCAATAACTTAGCTATGTCATTTCTCTGTTGTAGGCTGTGTGTTTTCATTTGACCCATTATTAATTGAGCTTTTAGAGTCCATGGCTTCAACTTTTCATCAATCTAGACAAAATTGGGCCAACTTTCTCTTTATATTTTATTTATGTCCTCTGCTCTCACTCAACAACCACCACCACTCTTTCTTTCCCGGATTCAAACATATATCCAAATTATATTTTGAAACGTGTTTTATATTTATACATATACTTGTCCCACAGGTGCAGGTACCATTTGGAATTTTGTCCAAGCATTTAGATCTCCATGTTTAGTACTAAGTTGTGCTTATAATTTTCAGCTGTGTGTTCAAGACCTTTGTTCATTTCTCTAATATATTTTACATTTCAGTTCTGTTTCTTTCATTATATTAAGCTTCCTTTGAATCTTTTAAATACTTTCCATTTTTCTCTTCATAATAACTTTTATATCTTTTGTAAATGTATATTGTACTTATAAAAGCTGCTTTTGGAATTTTGTTGTCACCTGTTATCTCTATAACTTCTTCATGTGTTTCTTGTCTTTGTCATGAGTAACATTTTCCTGTCTGTTTGTATGCCAGGAGTATTTTTCATTGGATGACATTGTTCATTTAAAGATAGTAAATGGTAGACTTTGTTATATTCTTTTCATAAGTGTCCACTTTTTTCTGACCTGCAGTAAAACATTTTCAATTCACTTTGTTCCTTTCGTGGCTTTAACCTTTTTGCATGTTGTCTGGCATGTTTGTTTTACTGTGTTTGTTATTGGTTTGGTGCAGACACAGCATTTTCCTCTGAGGACAATATCTGTCACTAAGAAAACCTGGTGTGTCTGAGGATTCCATAGAGGGCTCCTGTGTGAGAAAGCTTTGTGCTCTTGCTGGAAGGAATGTAAAGTACTTGTAGCCTAATGTGGTCCTAGACTAAGTGGCTCTACTCATGCTCATATAAACTAACATCTTCCTCAAGAAAGGCCCCCTGCTGCTCTCTTTGCAAGCTTCAAGCTTTCTTATTTCTAGATTTGAACATTCAAATTACAGTTATATTGATCTTCTTGTGCTATAGTCTCCTCAATTCAGCAAGACCACCAGGCCTTTGCTGGTTTTCTCAGCCTAAAATGTAAGGGCATGTTCCCCTGGAAGTAAACTGGGGAGCCCCAGGGTTCAATGCATCTGTATCCCTTTTCTCAGGCTTCATACCCTAAAAGAGCTTGATGTCCAAATTTTGTCTTTCTAGTTGCTAATATGTCCAAAGAGCAACACTTCCATGAAGTGTTAAGAATTCATGGAAAGTAGTGGAGAAACCCTTAACTGCATAAAACAGATGAAAACAATAATTTTTCAGTGCTAATCTCATCATATATGCCCATCTTAGATGATGCTTCAAAGGAGAATATTTGGCAAAGTAAGAGACAGATAGTAAGTCGAAGAATTTAATTAGAAACAAAACCTCTGTACTTTGTTCGTTTTCTTTACTTCCTCTTAGTAATCAACTGCTCACTCACACCCTGTCTGATTCTTCTTTACTTTGAATCTACCATTAACATATTATTACATTCAAACCCAACAAACTGAATCAGACTGAGAGTGAGACGGTCCTAGGATACTAGACCTCTCTTAAAAGGAGTCATGACTGTGACAGAAAAATAAAAGAAATAAAAAAACTAAATCCATGGACCTCCACCTCTGATCAGCCTGAGAATTTGAATGACTGTAGATCTCATTCTTGTTCAAGATAGATCTCCTAAAAATGTAGTCTCAGCAATTCGTTTCCTTTACACTTAACACCTTTACCCTATATTTATAGTTCTTAAAGTAGACAAATAACAAACTCTGCATTTTTGATGTTAGAATTAATGGGAAATTAAGAACAAATGAAACAGAGTTCAGTGTCTGAGCCAACAGAACTCAATCTTGTGAAGGCTTTTGTTCAGTTGATGTATAAAAGGGGCACTCAGTGATTTATCGCTATAGTGTAGTATCCAACAACAAATATCTGGAATCCTGGCTTCATAAATCATGTAAGGCAACACAGATTCTATTTATAAACAACTTTGAAAGGCCATATTGTGTCCCCAATTCACTTGCCAAAGTACCACTGAGATGGAGTCATGTGCAGATCAAGGTCAGGCCATAGCTAATATTCTCACTTTCATCTCCATGTGGGAAACTGGGGTGAAGGCATAAGTCTTACATCAGTAAAGTCCAAGCGCCTGTGTAACTGATTAGGGTCCAAGGCCAAATACAAAGGCTTATTTTTAAAAGAATTGTTGCCGTGGTTTGGGCACCTCACAGATGTGCATGTGTATCAAAGCAACAGGCACCAACTGACTGAGACTGCTCAGAGCAGAGCCAACCGGAGAGTTCTTATAATCCAGCAAAGTTGCTGCCTTAAAGCTCTCAAACAATGAGCTATTGATCATCCAGAATCAGGCGTGCTCATCTAGTCTTCCCTCCCTCTCACTTACCCACTCAGCTTCAAGCCAAGCTGTTGCAGTCAAAATAATATACTTTAAGAAAAATTGGTGTCCTTAAAATTGCTAGTTTTAAACCTGCCTCCTGCAAAGGTAATTCTGTGCAGTACCTCTTATCTTTCAATGTCTTGAATAATTACACAATTTAGAAACTTTATCCCAGTTTGTCCCTTGTTTGTATCTCGCAGTATATTATTTTCTTCTCAAGCTCCAGTGTTCATAATTTCCATGCCACTGCTGTTTTGAAGATGAAATATGTTCTTTATTACCCCAAACAGCACTTGATGCATCACATCTAGCCAGCGTTCACACAAGTCAAGTGGAGGAGATCCTATAATAACGTAGACATTTCTGTGCATTGCTCACTCGGGTGAAAAGGTGAAGTCAACTGTGCAGTGGCTGGGAATTTATGAAACATTCAAACTCCTCCGCTTGAGAAAATATCACAGAGACATCAACTTCTTTCTATCAGAGCCATATTTGAGGTGATGGCCCACTTTAGGTCAGGAGAACAACAGAACTGTTAGGCTGATTTTAAGCATCCTTTCTGAAGATTGGAAGTCAGAGTTGTATTGCCCTCATTTTTTCTTTCTTTCTTTCTTTTTTTTTTATTTCAATAGATTTTTTTTCTTCTGCCTCTGCTGTTTAATGCAGGCTTTATGCCAAAACCATCTTAGAACGTCTGTTGTGCCAGATGTCACCCTTTTGCCCTTTTGCTCTATCTGCAGATTTTCTTTTAACAACGGCTGAAGCCCAAGTTAGCAAGCATGCATTTTCTACAGTAAAAGAGGCATTGTGAATAACACCTTTTGTATTTTGAATAACACCCTCAAAAAGCACAGTGCCTTATTCATGCACTACATCTCAAAAAGAAAAGAAAAAAAAAAGATTATTCATGCCCCTTTCCATTTTAAGTGAGAACTTTAAGGATTTAGTGTTTGAGATGTCCTCGCCCACAGTGGAAACTGAGACCTGAGCTATACTACAGATTGGCTTGAGATTACTGTCAAACTGATTAGTTCAGAGAAAGAGTAGGAAAAAGGCACTGTTCTGTCAGGAACACTTTACATCTATTCTAAATTTCCAAAACATATCTGTAGATCAAGACTCATCCCCACAGGGACTGACTCCCTACAGAGACAGTTGCAACAAAATACAGCATTCAGAGAACTGGTTCTGTCATGTTTTCCTACAGAGAGAAGAGTTCTGGAATGCAGACTAAGGTGGGAGGAATTTCTAGACTAGGTGATACTCATTTTTGACCTACTTCTCGCTTGTCTGCTTTCAACTCTGGAAGCTTTTGTTTGGAAATTGGGCAACACTTTAAGGGCTGAATATAATGAGTCAGAGTACAAGATATTTAGTGTTCTAGATTTGGGAGTTCTCAAATGGTCTCCAGGAAGGGAAATTTGGGATATATTATTCAGTCTTTCAACAAGAACCTGTTTTAAATAACCAATTTTGAGTTTCATCTAAGTTCATTCCTAGCCACCAAATTTACTTTACATAAAAGGTAATAAGCTACAAAATCACAAAAACATTCAATATTTGAGTTCATAGATTTCACTTCTTTTAAAAATTGAAATAGATCTTAGAGGCCATATCCTGTTAACACAAACAAGGAAAAACAAATATGAAATGAGTTGGCTTATGTTTTCAGAAAGCACCGAGTAACAGCCACATCATTAGGAGAAAAAGCCATATGCTAGCAATGAGTCAATAAAGGAGAAGGCAATCTTCTCTCTTTGTACACCAGGAACAAGAAACCTACTGAGAGGGGTTAACCTATTCAAGGTGAAAAAAACTGCTCTTTACCGTTCTGCTCCCATCCTTCTCTTACAGTACCACAAATAGCAGGGTGTTTTTGTAAAACTTTCCAGGCATGAGCAGTACTGATAAGAACCAGTCTTCAGAGGGATTCAAAGATCACAAAACAGTTTGGGCAAATACATGTTGTTATTGCCATGTTGTATCTGCCTGTGACCTGGGGGAAGGGGTAGTGGTCATTCAGTTTTGGCATACTAGTACTTTAAAACTGAATACATTAAAAACAAAACAAAATGGTCTCACTCTGTATGTACCCCAGGCTGACCTCAAATTTACAGTCCTCTTTTCTCAGCTTTTCAAGTGCTGGGAGCATAGTTATGCATACCTATACCTAATTTCTGTGCATATTCCAATTTGTATAGGAATTTTTTCAATACTTTCAGTTTGATTAGAATGTAGGCTCATGTGTTTAAAGACTTAATACTTAATTGTTGCTGATTTTGTAAGATAGTGAAAAAGTGTAAAAACAAAATTCTAGGCCTTTAGGCCCAGGCTTGAGAATGTGACCTTTGTGACTCAATGCTTCAAGGCATGCTAATCATAAAACAGATAGCTACATTCCTCCACCCACCCGCTTCCTGGGTTCAGGGAGTGTTTGTTCAAAGAAAATCACCTCGACCCACCCTGACCCCTCCTGGAACCCGCTACGAAAATGTGCTATTGTTAGAGACTCATAGAAACTGTCTTGACTACTACTCTCTTGTGACTCTTAACTGGTATTTTGGTATTTTCCAACAATGCCCTCCCCACCTCCTTGAGTTGTGATTTCTTCCTTTAAATACACCCTGTCCCCGCTACTTGGGGCCCACAGTCCTCTACCCCGGGTGGTGTACAAATGTGGGTTCCAGAGCATGCCTGGAATAAAAGTCCTCTTGTGGTTTGCATCAAGACCATTTCTTGTGAATGATTTGGGGTGCCACCTCTCCTGAGTCAGAATGTGGGGGAGTTCTCACGTTGTGGGTCTTTCAGTATCACAAAAACATTAGCCCATAGGGCTTCATTGGGAAGTAGATCACCAGAAGAAAATAAGGGAGTTTTAGCCCTGCCTTGCTGGCCCTGCCCTGTCCTGCCTTGCTTACCCTGCCCCACCCTGCCCTGTCCTGACATGCCCTGGCATGCACTGTTTGGGATCTAAGGTCTCTGCTTCCTGATTCTCTGAATTATGAGCAATCAGCTCTATGGTTCCATTGTCATGGTCATGAGCTGGTCCCACCACAATGCCTTCTTCACAAGGATAGTCTATCCATCCTTATAATATAAATCAAATAACAAAGCACTGAGAGTTATGTAAATATTATTCAAAACTTCTAACATCAGTTAATGTAGTAATTGCAGACACCACTGCTTTAAAAGTGAAGTAAAATCTCTAAACCTCCATGTTACCTGGCATCAGAGAAGGCATCAAACCCACTATAAACTGACACTTCACCTTTTTGTGAAAATACCCACACAACATAATAACACTAGCAAACAAGAATATTTTCCTAGTACTATGTCACAAAAATGCCAGCCACAGAAAAAGTATTTATAATTAGAGACAATTTATGAACAACAAATAATATATTATTCCTATCCCAGGAAACTTTACTTCACAGACTTGCATAGTTGATCTGAAGTCATTGGAAGCAGTGAATTTAGATCCACTGAAGAAAACATTATCATATCAAGAGATATAAGGATGGAAGCAAAGTAGCAAGCTGTTTAACTACAGAGGAACAAATCATCATGATAAAATACTCTTTAATATTAAAGGAGAAAACACTGTTTCAAGACTTTATCTCCAGTGTTATACTTTTTATTATCTTTAAGAAATTTCAAAAATCAGAAATACCTTATAACACTGTAGGGAATAATAAAAAGGATTAATGAATAAATGAAAGATGGGGACTCTCAAAACAAAGTCTTTATATATTGACTTAGTATACTGTGTCTAATACAGATTAATGGACATTCAATAGACACTTCTCCACAGATGGCTAGAATTATGAAAAACACTTACTACCCTTACATCATTTCAAGGACTTTTGTAGAATGACTGCCAAGGACCAACCTCGGCTTGGAGAGGGGTTCTGGGAGAAGAGGTGTTTGGGAGTGGTAAAAACAAAAAATGAAAAGGTCAGCATAGGAACTATGGGAAGGTCATGAAACACTCGCACCTCCAGAAAGGAAAAGCTAATTAGCATTTCTCAGATCCACAGGGTGGGACAGACCTGCAGGTGAGGACACATTCCACAGGACTGACCTTTACTCACCTTTAGACAAGGGAAGTCTTTGTCGAGACATTCCCTAAAGACCAATCAGTTCAAAGGGTTCACTGTTCTGCCAATCATATTGTGCCTAGTTGCTGATGCTTTGTTCTGCCCCTGGAAACCATATAAAAACTCGGCTGAACTGGTGCTGGTGGTCACTGCCTCTCCTTTGGGTCTACGACGACCCCAGTGCACTAGAACAATAAATTCCTCTTGCTTTTTGATCGGTTCTGTCTCCACGTTGTTTACTCAGGGGGTCCCCAGTAAGCTAAGGCTCCACAGAGTCTTACAAAAACTCAAATTGTGGTTCCAAGTTGGAGGCCTATATTCTGTTCAAGAAAACTTTCCAGACTGCTTTTTCTCTGTTCTCTCTGGAGATCTCCAGACATCTCTCTCTCTCTCTCTCTCTCTCTCTCTCTCTCTCTCTCTCTCTCTCTCTCTCTCTCTCTCTCTGTTCTGCTCAAGACAGTTCTCCAAGCAGTTCTCTCTTGCTATTCTGAAATTTTTCCCTGGGTAGCTCATCTCTTGCATATCATAAGCCCTATCTTTTATTTTACATATCAATCCAGTCATTTACTCCAGGTTCCCTTTTGATTATTCTTCGAATCAGCATCCTATGACCCCATTCCTTTGATTCTTAGGAGACAGCAAACACATTTTAAACATTGTAAAAGAATTCAGAGACCTTGCTGTCTCTGTTAAGCACAGATGGTAAGCTAACTGCATGGGACCCTGCCCTGAAATTACCTTCACACCTGAACCTAACCTTGCTCTGTCTCAGGCCAACCCTGAATTTAAGAGTCTGCCAGGCTTTATATCTGCCTACCTTTGTACCTTTCTGAAAAGCTGGCTCATTAATAGAACTGTGTTTTTTCTTTAGCTTTGTGAAGCTCCTCATATAATTTATCTTGTATCCTATTTTTGAGAAATTATTATATTTTCAGACACATGTTTTTAGAGTTATTTCCCACAGCCTTAAGGGCTGTCCAGATGGTCCCTGAGTTTACCATTTTGTTGAGACACTAGCCACACCTTCGCTCCACAGATTCATGCTGTCTCTGATCATCATGGAATCATTAATGTTAGCAGGAAAGACATTGCTTGAAGAAGGAATATAGAAGTATATACAGTATTATACAAATAAGGCCCATGCCCACAGCACCAATACCACTCATGGAGGCCCATGCCCTGTTAGCCCTATTCAAGGGGCCAGAGTCATGTCATTCCACCCCCACCAAGGGCATGCTGGACTCAGCAAAAGAGCTTAGAAAGTAATGATAGACCTATTATATAAAAATATCAACTTTCTTAACTCAGGACTCCTCAGCTGTGATGCTGGTCTCCATTGTGTAAAGCATTAGTGCAGGTTTCTCCACATCATCTACATGGGACTGAAGTGGGGGAACAGGAAACTGACATGACCATGTTTGTCCTTCTACTTGCTATCACATTAAGTAACAGAGACCTCTCCCTCTCTGACACAGGGATCTCCTGCCATTCCCAGTAGAACTACAGACACAAGCATACTGCCCTACAAGTGAAGTAAAGTCTTAAAATCTTCATAGTATCTGGCATTGGAGAAAGTATGCTATTCACAGTACCATGACAAGTTACCTTTCTATTAACAAAAGTTAACATAGACAATGATCTTTTCTAGTACCATGTCACAAAAATACCAGACTACTGATTTAGACATGTTAGACACAGGCAAGAATGTGAAGAAAGCAATGGATGACTGAACTAGAATCAGAAAATCCAACTTATAATTAAAGTTATATCTTTAAGAAGTAGAAAACAGGCAGTAAGTAAACATACTGTGTTTAGCACAGAGTCTAAAGGGCTGAGAAGATTTATGCAATCAGAAGAATAGAAAACGAGATGGTTACTGGCAAGGCAGTAAGTATATCACTAGATGGTACAGATTTGGGTTTAGGATATATAACCCACTCTCTCATCTCCAAGATGAATGGAAGATGGACAGGTACCAGCAAAACCTAGGCAATGTTAGCTAAGTCTCTAGCACATGAAAGAGACAAAAAAGCAAAGAAGACTGGTGAGAGAGTGAAGTAAGAATTGGAGTTGCATTGTAGGACTGCTAAACAAACACATAAAATCCTAAGAGTGTCAGCTAAGCTGTTAGATGTCTTGTTCATCAGTGATCCAGCAGATACTGGTTGAAGATTAAGGCTCACATACCCTTCATGGCCTGTCCAAGTAAATGAATGGGGCTTGATCTGCTGCTTGAGCCATCTGCAAAATTAATGTAAAAGGCTGAGAAAAAAAAAACTGCATTTGACATGGGAAATTGCTACCGCTGAAGAGTTATATCTAGTTATAGTAAAACTGGCTTTGTTATTTCTAATAGTAAAGACCTAAGTCATATAGCAGTCCATTCAATCAGATGAACCATGATATTTTTTTGTGTGTGTCAAAAAACCAACTGCTCTGACACCAAAATGGAAAAATACACATAGGGTTTGGATTTCACATGTGTTGAGCATATGGCTTTAAAAACAATGGTGAGAGTTTAGTTGGCTGTATTTTTGTCCTCAGTGTAGATTTATTCTGTAGTCCTGGAAACCTGGGAGATTCATTAAAGCACAGCTTTGTTGTCTGCCAAAGCCCTCCATCTTAGTGACTCAGCAACCAATCTATTCATTGAGCTCGGTCTGAAAACTGATTCACATTTAGGACAGGGGAGATGTCTCAGTAGTTAAGAACATTTGACATTCTTCCAGGAATCAGGGTCCTATTCCTAGAATCTACGTGGCAGTTCACGACCATTTAGAACTCCAGTTCCAGGGACTCTGATGACCTTTCTTGGCCTCACAGGTACCACCCATGTTCCTGGTACACAGACATACATGTAGACAAAATATCCACTCACTTATTTTATTGGATTTTTAAAAATTTATTTATCTACTCATTTTTTACACTCCACTTAAAATTCTTTTTATTAAACCGTTGTTATGGGTCTACAAACTAAATACAGATTTCAGTGTTTTTCTTGGAGAGTTTTCTCTCAGTTTTTTGTGCATCTATTTCTACTTCCTATCATATATATTCTTGCCATTGTACCTATTCATGAGGACCCCTTGGGGCTATATTATTTTTCCTGAGAATGTCATTTCTGTTACTGTCTCTGAAAATCTCTGCAGGTCACTTGGCTGCCCCTTTATGACATCTGGACATTAAATACCACCACCTGGCCTCTATTACTTTGGGACCTTATCATTCCCATTTCGATTAATGAGCCAACCTCTCTAAAAGTATGTCCTGCCATTAACAATGCTACCCAAAGAGCCACTACAGAGTACCTTAATAATGCTGGCTCCCTTCTGGATATTATATTCCTAATGACCTTGGTGAGGGTTATGTCTTCTAGGATTTTCTAGCTTTAAATGTTTTGGATACTCCAGGATATCCATGAACATTTTAAACCTCTTGTTCTCCTCTTTTAATGCTGCAATTCAGATATTTCAATTGTAAGTCTCCCCAATCCCAAGAAGCCACACTAGAAATGAGTTTGAGTATCCTTCTGATATCTTAGTCATAATGGTCCGTTGATCATCCCAAATAAATATTCCACTTATTAATTGAACTGTCATGTCCTCCTCAGTTTAACTCCATTAAAAGCTAGCTCACAGATACAGTTTTCTTTAGTAGAACTGGTTAATCTTATATCTCCTTTGGATTATAAGTTCATCCTTTCATTCTCATATATATCATGTCTTTAATGAAATATATACTGCAGTTTAAACTTAGTTGTTGATATTACAGCTGTGAAATAACCTAGAAGAAATTGAGAAAAGCTCACCAGGGCAATAATAACTTCCCCTAAGGGGGTGGGCTGCATTTCATATTGGTTTCCTGCTTTCCTGTTGCAAAGGACGATAGCTTATTTTTAAGTTATACTACAGCAACCCTACAGACACTTGGTTTTAAATTATCTGCAAACTGCCTTAATTTTTTCATTAGGCCTATATATCCCACCAGTGAAATGGTATGAATCAGTCAATTCCATCATATTGTATCCACTGTTCTTCCCTGAAACATACAAAGCCCAGATCATTCCCTGTATCTGTAGGTCTTCTCTACCAAACAACTCTCTCAAGTTTCTTCCAGCAAAGGTTACGGAAATCAGTCCGTAACTTGCATCATCAACTCTCATAGCATCCTATTTCAACTCCTGCTTTCCCAGAACAACATTCACCTTTCTGGGTGAGTGGAGTCTATCTGGCCACAGAAAGTAAGACAGTGATAAGGATAAAAGTATAATATTCTGAAAGTGAAGGGGGGAAAATAGAGTCAAATTGGGCAAAAAAGCTACCAGATCTCAACCCAGATGTATATACAGTCTTCTCTATTTGTCCATTTATTTATTTGTATTTGTCTTTCTGTTTTTCTTCATTAGTGTACATAGCTAGGCTCTTCTCCACACTCCAATGCAGACTACAGCCTTTTAAGAAGGCTTAAATTCTAAAGTTAGCTGAAAAATAATAGTTGCTGGCAGCAGTTATCTACATGCCTCCATTCTTACAGAGGCTGGGGGCAATTCTCCTTGTCAACCTACATTTCTTCAAACTTGCCACTGCACAGATGCTGATTTTACACCTTCTGTGGTTCCTGAAAGCGAGCACATCCTGTCTGTAACTGGGGCTTGTGAACTGCAGTGCCTGCAGCACTGAGAGGAAGCTGAGTATGGCTTCTTCCTTCTGCTCTCTAACCCCTCTTACAGGATCTAGTATTCAAAAAGACTAAAAATCATATGATTACATTGATTCGCTCTCCCCTAAATTAGGTTACAATTGCATTGTTTTAAATCTACGTTTTTGAAGTAAAAGGTAGAACAGTCAATGAGAATTTTGATATGTTTTAGCATTTGTCCAGAATCAAGTAACTGAAAGAATGTCATCAGGAAAGGAGACATTTAAAACCGAAGATTCAATTCCATGTTACATAGATTAAAAAAATAAAGAAAGAAAGAAGTGATGTGCCTGAAACACTGAAACAGTTTTAAAGAATAATGAAATGACCTTATGCCTTCTCTCTACCTGTCACATTCCACAGCTAATAATATAAAATCTGAAAGACACAAATTACCCAGAAATGAAAACTATAGTGAAGGATCTGTGACAGGGAAAAAGAGGATTATCAATTTGAGATGAAATTTTGAAATAAAAAAAGTTTATTTTTGTTATTTCACACACATGGATTAGCCTAAGCATAACTAAAGGCTTCAGCCAATTAAAGTTGTAATAAAAGCACAGACAGATCATGGTAAAATGAATAGACAAAGAGTAACTAATGATTCTCCTGAAGAGGCTAGAAACTGAGGTTGGTTATGGCTCCTTGTCCTAGATCTTACACTTTGGAACAAAATGAATCTTAGGACTTTCATAATTTCACACAGATTTCTTACACTTTAGCCTACAGTTGACACTTGGTGTGTATGGCTTCCACACCTCTGATTTCAATCAACTGTAAAAGAAAAATATTTAAAAGAAAAACTGTGTCGATACTATATATACATTTGTTCATTACCATTACTCTCTCTACCATATCCTAACTATTGACACTGCAGTATAATGGATTGAGGATTACAATCTCCTGCAAATCATTTAGGACATATATGTTTTGGTTATAGGAAAATACTATGTTTTGTGGAAGAGACTTGATCATCCACAAATTTTAGTATTTACTAAGAAACCTTAAACCCATGGTTATATAAACAGACTTGCATTTCCATTCTTTTCAGCTTGCTTCCCTGGAGTCCAAGATAATGTGTAAACAGATGCGCACCAGCTTCCATTCTCATAGAAAATGAACTCTAAGGACATAATTGTCCTTTTTTTCCCCTCTGGTCTGTCAAGAACAAGTCTTTCAATCCTTGTTAGGAGTCTTTCAATCCTTGTTTTCAATCCTTGGTTTAGGGGAAAGTAGAAATATTTGCTTACATTGTGCAGACACTGTATTTAAATTTTATCTCCACTGTTTTATAGAGAGTGCACTCAAATGGCTTAAACTTCCCGAGTCTCCATTTTCCTTTCTCTGAAATATTATACCTCATAGAGGTGATGAATGAATAAGGGTTTTTTATTGCTTGGCATTTAGGCATTTAATAGTGTTTATGCTTATTAAACATTCCATTATTTGTTTCAAAACTTGTCTCTGACATAGCTGAAAATTAATACCATCTATATATCAATTTGGCCAATTCAGTTTTTTTTCTCTTGAGAAGATAAAATAAACAGATAAATTTATCATTGTGTATTTACTAATATCCTGAAGAACAATTAAATAAAAGAGAAAACTAGACTTCAGCTCGGTATATTGGAAGCAATCTCAGTAAATTTCTTACTTTTCTTTCGCCATGAAGAATCACTATGACCAAGGTAACTTATAAAAGAGTTTATTGGTGCTCATAGTTTCCAAGGATAAATCCATGACATTTGTGGTGATAAACATGGCAGCAGGCAAGCAGGCATGGTGATGAAGCAATAGCTGAAAGCTTACATCTCAAACCACAAGCACAGAAGGCTAACTGGGAATAGTGCTACTGGGATTTGAATCCTCAAAGCTCACTCCTAGTGACACACTTTTGCCAAACAAGACCACACCTTCTAATCCTTACCAAACTTGACATTTCAATTATATATATATATATATATATATATATATATATATATATGCCATTCTCATTCAAACAACTTCCTTAAGCATGAGAGTATACAAAGAAGTAGTAGAACAAAGATAAAAAGTCTTTATTTATATTCCCATAAAGTAGGAGGAGGAGATCACTGGCTAGAGAAATGAATCAAAGGTTAGGAGTGGTAGATGCTCTTGCAGATGACCTGGGTATGGTTTCTAACACCTACATGACAGCTCACAACTGTCTATAGCTCCAGGTCTAGGGGATCCAATGACTATTTCTGGCTTCACAAAAATCAGGCACACATGTGGTTCACAGACATACATGTAACAAAAACAGTCAAAATTAAATATCAGATTAAATTTGTACCAGAAGCAAAATAAAAGTCTGAGGGTATGTAAGGAGTGGTTCTGATTGGGAATGAATGCTGAAGATCCTGTTCTCCAATTGGTTCTAGATCAATCAATAAAGATGCTAGTGACCAATGGCTTGGTGAAAGAGGCGGGACTTCCAATTTCCTGTAGACAGGCTAGTCAGGAAAGAATTCAAGATGCTTGGGTTGAGAGTGGTGTCATCAGAGACAGACAGAGAGAGAGAGAGAGAGAGAGAGAGAGAGAGATAGAGAACAGTAACATGAGTTCTTGGGTGGAGATCTCATTGTCAGTTTCCTCCACTGGGCCTGGGGTAGCAGGCAAGAGATTAGAAATGTAACTAAGCTGAGGACAGATTTAGAATGCTGAGCTGGGAGTGGAGATAAGGACATTTTATCCAAGGGAGGCTTAGAAGTGTATGGTCAATAAGCTAAAAGAATTTAGAAATAAGCTAATGTGTGTGTGTCTTTCATTGGCAGATCCAAGAGAGCCTGTGCGAGGCTGGTAGCATGGTCTGCCTGGAGCTTAAAGTGGGGTAGTAGAAACTATATGCTTCAAAAGGGTCTATTGTTTTTCATTATTTTGAAATAATTTTATCTAAATGAAACAAATTGATAATTGTGGACAAAAAAAAAAAGTTTCCCCTTAAGTTTCCCACCAAAGCATAGACTTGTCCATCATTATTGACATCTTAGGGTTGGAGCTTCAGATTTTATTTTCTTTTACATTTAATTTAATTTTGTGGTTGTCTTAGATTTGTATTTAGATCTGTAAGAGAGTATACTAATTCAAAAAATATTTCATAGAAAGTTCAGGTCATTCTTTGGCCTACTGTTACTGCTTTTATATGCGTATGTTATTTTTTTAAATAAAAAGCATTAAAACATTTATATTAATAAGAAAAGAAGTCAAAGTCAGAAATGTAAGATATTAAATTTCTTATTGAAGGTCAAATGCCAAGTAAGAATTAATACCTACAAAGAAATTAAAAAAAAATAAAATAACTTTAAACCAAAGATTGACAATTTTTTTACTCCTTGTTTTAATGATACATGTTTTTCTTTGATTTTTCTCTCATACATTACATCCTGATTGCAATTTCCTCTCCTTCCAGTCTTCCCATTCCCTTCCCTGCCCCTGCCTCCTCTCTCTATCAGATCCACTGCTCCTTAATTTCCCTCCAGAAAAAAACAGGTTTCCCAGAGAAATACAGCAAATACACATTTGCTTATATGACACGGTAAATATAATTTTTGGATTCTCAGGAAAACTATGGAATTTTAAAATTTGTATTCAATAGATATCTATAAAGGTGAATGATTATGTAACTAAAAATTGATAAGTTAGAATAGTAAGTTCACTGAGAGTGAAAGACCTAAAAAGGCCGAGATGCTCCGCCTGTGTGGAACTGTGAGGAGACTTCCTGTGTTAGATTGGATTGGAAATCACAAATACATTTCCAGCTCTGAAATTCTACAGCCTGCCTATAGCTCTTTAGGGAGAATTAATTTTAACGTTGTATCTAGGCTTACTGGAGAAAAACACCATGTTCTCTTTGCAAAGTATGCCCAAGGCACAGGAAAAGAGAACACAATATTTTTTTTTTTCATCGTTCCTGTTTAGTAGGTGATCTAAAAAACAGTGATAAACATTCAAAATGCCATGGACAAAAGGTGCACATAAATTGAACACACAGCACTTTAAGTACACTATCTTATTTAATCTAAGCAATCTTCTGACTCATGACACACTGTGGTGCATTGAATGAGAATGTCCACCACAGGCTCTTATACTTTAGTACTTGGTTCCCAGCTGGTGGACTGTTTAGGAAGGATTAGGAGGTGTGGCCTTGTTGGGGAGGTGTTTTACTGAGGGTAAGCTTTCCTGTAATTCTATCTACCATGGGGGTCATGAACTCTCCCCCTGAAGTGGTAAGCAAGCCCCCACCGAAAGTTTTTTATGAGTAGCCTACACCATGATTTCTTATAACTTCAAAAGAACAGTAGATAAGATATCCATCTTCTGTACACAGAGGAAACAGGGGAATAGAAATGTTTAATAATTTCCAAAGTGAGTACTGAATGGGATAAGATGTGGTATAGGAACTGTATATCACTCTTCCTAGGAAAAAAGCCCTGCTCAGCAGCATACAAAGACTATCCTGCCTAGTTTCCAGGTTTAGGATAAAAACAGATATAAAATTAAGCCAACCAACTTCTCCTCCCAGTTTATGGAAAAAGCATCCATGAACCTCAACAACAAATTCTACACTCAAAATGTAGCCACGCTGGACATTTTTCAAGCCCTGGATTAACAGACTTCTCTGTAAGTCAGAGTCTACTACAAAGTTACAGCCTAGGTTCTCTTGGTTGCCAGCTCTCAGCTAGAACTCAGTTTCTCTAGCACCTTTAGCCTCTTTCATATATGAGAACAAATACCCAGATCTCTGCCTATCTTTGAGTTTAAGTCCTTCAATTACTTTTCTAATATCTTAGGTCTATACCCCAGGCCTTATATTCTTTAGGCTAGATTATCCCATGATTATACCTCAAACCTAAACACCATCTTGTACACATTACAGGAAGCTTTACATAGTTTCTATTCCATGTACCTGCCAGGGGATGGAAGATGTTGTGTAGCCTCTTGCCCCTCCAGAGAGTCCAACCACACAGCAGGTAACTCTAGATGCTTTTGGCAAGGTGCTATGAGACAACCTCTGAGGAGACTTCCAACTCTGAGTG